>NC_137676.1:4248520-4283520 GCF_963989245.1 Nansenia antarctica
CTGTGTGCTTTAGTGTTGCTTTAGCCTTTATCAAAAACGGGGGAAGTGAGCTTTTTGGATGAGAAACATCCTCTTAAATCAGACTGAACATGGCCGGTTCTGTCCACTGCCCGGTGGAGAGTGTTCTCAATCTCAGATGGTCTCTCAAACGTTCTCACAAGTGGCTCAACATTTTGACATTTCCATTTTTGCCATTTTAGCAGGCATCTCTGTCCAAAGCGACAACAAAAACATTTGTCATCGTAAGAAAAAAAAAGCATAACCTACGCTATGACCAGGGGCCATTGGCAGTTGACAATGCTAGAAGAAGGAAGAATTTACTCATTTTAAATTATTTTAAATGTTATTTTATTATTTATTTATAGTAGAGAAACTGTACGGGGGGGGGGTGTAGTGTGGAGGAGGAGGAGATCTTTAGGAGGGCCAGTACAGATGAACAGATGGGTCTTCAATCTACGGTGGAAAAGATGACGACCGTCCTCTTAATCAGAATGACCGTGGTCGGTTTCTATCTACTGCCCTGGCGGAGGGTTGGAGTGCTCTCGGACGGTCTCGCAAGTGGGTCGTTAGAAGATGATTTGAGAGACCCAGCAGATGAGGCTGGGCTGGGATGGTAATGAGTTTGGCCGCGAGACGACATGACAGATGTCATTACTGGACTTTAACGCTGTCCGCCGCTTCCACTCCATCACCAACCAAGCAGCAGTAAAGGCACTCTTCTTCCCAGAGGACCGAACGGAATCCCATGCCGCAAAGCAATATCACAGTGTGACACTGGACACTGCATGAAATGTGGCGTTGCCCTCCGAGACGTACAATTCACCTTTTATGTGATGAGTTGGGAGATTCAACATCGATATAGGAGATACAGATGCACCAAAATGGCTGGTCTCTTAGCAGGCTCTTTCATGAAAAATAACATTGTTATTTCATTGTGCAATGTGATTTATTTACATCAAATTAAAAAATGGTTATTGTGGTAATCAATCAGGAGTTGATTTGTGGTCTATTTCTGCTGTGGTTAATGGCATGGTTTATCATTATGATGCACAGGAATATCAGTGGACAGGAGTGACAGGGGTGAGTGGATGAAAAAGGCATCACCTAAAAAAAGTCTCCTTGCATAGAATACAGTACTGTGTAGGTAGCGCCGGGAGAGAGAGAGAGGGGGGGGGTATGGAAGAGTGAGAGTGAGGGGAAGAGTATGAGGGAGAGAGAGAGAGAGAAAGAGAGAGAGAGAGAGGACGGAAGAAATTGAGGAGAGGGAGCGGACGAGATAGTGTTTTGATGAGAGTGGTACTGTGGACGACTACAACACATCTGAGGTGACAAATAGGCGGTTATTTTACTCTCTTGATCCCAACTGGACTTCCTGGTGAACCCAAGGAGGAACACTAGTGGTCGTAGAAGCTCAGCCCTTTCCAAACCATGGTAAGATATCTATTTCATTTGTCATTTCTGATCACAGCTCTTTCAGTGTCTTCATCAGCGTGCATGATAGACTAATCGACACAGCCTTTCGTTCACAATAGGCCATACAAAAGGTATATACATATATTTATATATTTTGTGTTATGTGTTAATCAATCAATGCTGTGTCGGAATTATTACTTTGCTGTTTTATTACTTTTAGATAAATAGTTAACTTGACTTTTTTTTTTTAATATATTCTGGACAGGTTTTGTCGTTCTACATTTTCTAAGGATTTCTGCTGAGTGTTCTCCAAAGGGAACTTCAAGGGGGGGAAAGAGGCTGAGACCTGCAGACGTTTATCACAATGGAAAACAATAATCTCACAGCGGCTCAAAGTGTCTGCAACTGTACGCAGACAAACAACTTGACGCTTATGCCTGAGAACCCTCTGGAAGTGCAGGTCATAACCATCTTTCTCTCACTGCTGATATGCGGAGTCGGGATCGCGGGGAACATAATGGTGGTGCTGGTCGTGCTTCGCACCAAGCACATGATGACCCCTACCAACTGCTACCTCGTCAGTCTCGCCATCGCAGACCTGATCGTCCTCCTGGCGGCGGGTTTGCCGAACATCTCCGACGTGGTCGCCTCTTGGATATACGGTTACGCCGGGTGCCTTTGCATAACCTACCTGCAGTACCTGGGCATCAACGTGTCGTCCTGCTCCATCACGGCCTTCACCATCGAGCGCTACATCGCCATCTGCCACTCCATCAAGGCGCAGTTCATCTGCACCGTGTCCCGGGCCAAGAGGATCATCGCCTGCGTGTGGGTCTTCACCTCCCTCTATTGCATCATGTGGTTCCTGTTGGTGGACACGGACGAGACGGTGTACGCCAACGGCGTGGTGGTCAGGTGCGGATACCGCGTGTCGCGCAACCTCTACATGCCCATCTACTTCCTGGACTTCACTTTGTTTTACGTGATCCCGTTGGTGGTGGCCACGGTGCTGTACGGCCTCATCGCCAGGATCCTGTTCATGAGGCCGCTGCAGACGAACGAGAGAGGCGGGGGCGACTCTGTCCACCAGGGGCGCTCTCACAGCAGCGCCGTCAAGGTGTCGGGCAAATCCAACAAGGGCGCAGTGTCGTCAAGAAAACAGGTAGGCTTACATTTACCTCCACATCTACATCTACATCTATATATCTACATCTATATCTACATCTATATCTACATCTAACATCTACATCTACATCAAGGACCCCAATTGAAATAAGCCAGTGGCTTTCTTGGGTTTTTATCCTGTTAGTTGACCTTGTATGTAATATGTACTTTCATGTACCTACTTCTGCAAATCTTCTAATAAAGTTTTCAATCAATCAATCAAAACATCTACATCTACAATTACATTTACATTTACATCTACATTGACATCTACATCTACATTTACATTTACATTTACATTTACATCTACATCTACATTTACATTTAGCAGACACCTTTATCCAAATCAACTTACAACAACTACATGTGTCTAAAGTAAGTGAATCATCTATAAAGAAGTCATCATAAGAAAAATAAATATATGCTCGGACCAGGGGCCATTGGCAGTCACAATGCTATAAGAAGGAAACATTTAGAAATCTTTTATTTATTTTACAGTAGAGAAACAGTACGGGGGGTAGAGGGGATGAAGAGGTCTTAGGAGGGACAGTAAAGGTGTAGCCTTTTCTCTTTTAGTACTTTTTAAAATATTGTTAATATTACTGTATTTACAGTAGAGAAACTGTGGGGATGAAGAGGTCTTGATGGAGAGGCTTGGAGAGGCTTGTGTTTTCACTTTCTCCCTAAGAAGGAGGAGAAACTAGACACCAAACTAAAATGAAACGACTGCATTAGCTAAACAAGTTTACTGATAACATGGGGCCACCACATTCGTAAATGAAAACAGATCGTAGTCATAAAGGACATGAATTGTTTTGATTTACATAATCTCATTCACAAATCTAAAAAGGCACATTTCTTTAGGGAAGGTTCACTCAGTCTCTGCCTGGTTCACGGGCGCTTCCTCCATCCTCCATCCTCCATCCGCCCACCCATGCGTTCATAACCCCCAATAACACCTTTTTATTGATGGGTTAGGGCTAACCACAATGTCTGCTCCGGTTCATGTCAGCACAAAGAACCCTTAATAATTGACCACTCAAATGGGGGCCAAATACACAGTTCCGCCTGACATTAGCGCTTAACAACGGTCCAGTGGGACAGCTTTCGTGTCATCAATTCTTCGAGTGTGGGTGTGTGTGCAGTGCACACCAAGCCTCGGACAGCTAACCTTCACGTGGATTGGTCATGTGGGCGGACCAGTCTTATTATACTCCGAGTGAGGGAGGGTTCAGATGTACACACCCCTCATATAGTGTCTAACGCTGTACTCAAAGTGTTTGGCAACCCTGGTATTATCGCTTGAATATTGTAATTCTGTTTCACCCCATTGTTAGACCGTTGTTTTATTATGACAGCGTAAACATCTGGCATGATTGTAATGTATAGCCCCACCAATTTAGCTGACGCTTTTATCCAAAGCGACTTACTACATTGCAGTGAGTGCATACATTTTTCAGTATATATGTATGGCCCCAGCGGTAATTGAACCTACAACCTAGACTGTCATGACTGTCGGGCATGATTGTAATGTATAGCCCCTCCAATTTAGCTGACGCTTTTATCCAAAGCGACTTACATTGCAGTGAGCGCATACATTCATTTTTCAGTATATATACAACCTAGACTGTCATGACTGTCTGGCATGATTGTAATGTAGCCCACCAATTTAGCTGACGCTTTTTTCCAAAGCGACTTTACATTGCAGTGAGTGCATACATTTTTCAGTATATATACACAGCCCCAGCGGGAATCAAACCCACAACCTAAGCGTTGTTTTTCTTTTCTTTTTTTTCCTGAGTGGGGCAGTCCCACTCATATTTTCTTTTTTCCTTGTGATAGAGATAGTAGAGATATAACAGGAAGGATGGGTGAGAGAGAGAGAAGGGATGACATGCAGGATATGTCCGCAGCCGGAATTGAACCGGGAACCCTGCGGTTACATGGTCAACGCTTAACCCGCTACGCCACCTAAGCGCCCCAACCTAAGCGTTGTTAACACCATGCTCCACCAGCTGAGCCAACAGAAATTACATTTCATCAATCAAATATAAAGCGTCCTTAGCCGTCCTATAAGAATTATTCTGAATGCTTTTGAGAGACTTCTGTTTAGTTTTGTACGGCCTCTTCTCCCCTCTACACACCCACCCGTCCTGTAGGTCACAAAGATGCTCGCCGTGGTGGTGATCCTCTTCGCTCTGCTCTGGATGCCCTACCGGACCCTGGTGGTGGTCAACTCCCTCATGGACCCGCCATACCAGAACACCTGGTTCCTGCTCTTCTGCCGTATGTGCGTCTACATCAACAGCGCCATCAACCCCATCGTCTACAACCTCATGTCTCAGAAGTTCCGCGCCGCCTTCAGGAAGTTGTGTAAGTGCAAAGGTCAGGGTCCGGCGGAGAAGGGGAGCCAGTACAACGTGCCGGTGTATTACAGTGTCACAATGAAGGACGTGTCGCACGAGAGCACGACTGAGCAAGTGACAGAGCTGGACGAGGAGGGCGGCTATAGCAAAGCTGGTAAGAGAGTCAACTTCACAGACAAGTGTGATGACACCGGCACCATGTACAGCATCGCCTGACACAGTGTAAGCTAGCGGCTAGTTTATAGCATGATATGAAGATTGTGAGAACACATTTAGAGAGTTTTTTTTGGGTGTGAAGTGACGTTGAGGTTTGATCAAGTGCATGTGAATAGGTTTACTTCGGATGTACACGGTAATGTACAGTATTTCTATACCGTTTTTTGTCAAAAGTCGAGTCAGTGTTGTTGTAGTTCATTATCGGCTACCACTTCACATTGAATTGCTCATATGCCTGCCTACTATATTAACCCTGTAATTACTCATGCTACAACATTGTGTCAATATTGTGTCAATTACTTACAGTTTGAGTTTTAGTCATTAATATTTGTAATACATGTTACTTTAGTAACACTTTACTTAGTAATAACAAAGGAAATTATTGCACCTTTTTGACATCAGCCTTTACTCACTGTCTTGATTTTTTGGGGGTAATCTGCTACAGCTCATTTAGCTCAGTCCAAGGGGTGTCCAAACCCTGTGTATCTCACCTAATATTTAGGTACAACGTTTAAAATATATAATTTTTGTAAACATTGCAAATTCAAAATGTACCTCAGCTAGCCCATGATTCCATGTATGCCTTATTCGTTAGTCTGTTCCATCCGCCATTTTGTAATAAAACTGTAAAGGAAAGTGTAGGTTTGTTGAATAGGCTAGCCGCTAGGTGCACGATCTCACTACTTCCTGAAAGGCACCTTGCATGAACATATCCTGTCTCACTCTATTGGTTTAATTGATTAATCAGCTGTGCGGTAAACTGTTGGAACACACAGTGCACAGCTGATTAATCAATTAAACCAATACAGTGAGACAGGATATGTTCATGCCAGGTGCCTTTCAGGAAGTAGTGGAGATCGTGCACCTAGCCTATTGCGTGTGGAAACCACTGAGACTATTGTGCCTCCTGCGTTCGCGTACTCTATATGTCTGGATGTCCGTACTCTAAGCATGTAACTACTGTTGTGAAAAATTTGAAGTTGTTTGGAATAACAATGACGTGTTTTGAAAAATATATGGTATAAAGTATTTTCCAATGTGTAATATATAATTTGTGCGCTCCCTTGTTGTAACAACTCATATTTACTCATTTATGTTTTAATTGTGTACACAACATCGCTTTAAAAAGACTTGATTATTTTGTGATTCAATGTTGCAATCAAATTAAAAGGTAACCAAGCAGGATTATCTTGTCTAATTCTAAAATAAGCACCTGTAACAAAAATGACGTGCTGCGAGATCATCATGCGATGTGTTTGTGGCTACGATACCAACTGTTTGCAGAGAACATTTAATATCTGATTATGTCTTACTTAAAGACTTCTCTGAAACTTAAAAGGCGGTTTGGGATTCACCACTGTGCAGCTATCGTATGTGATTGTTTTCAAATGATCTGTTTACGACTCGTCTATATAGGCCTACCTAGGAAATGAACACATGAAGTTTGACAACCATCAATTTCAGCAGCAGCCAGGGAACAGCAAACAGCTGACTTGGCAGGCTATTTCGAAGCACAAAGACATTGACAGGTTACCCCCTGTTCTAGCACCCTGCTAGCCTTTCATCTTCTCTTTAATCCGGGGGTTTGTGTGATTTCACACCAAAGTTTTCAACAATTACGACCTGTCTAGAGTATATTACCCTATTTCCACATACACAGCGTGTCCAAGGTCCATTTGATAAATTGGCCCCTTTCAAATTCTCACAGAAAGCATGCATTTAGCATCAAAAGATTTTATTTATTTTCCATTGTGCCCCCTATCCTCATCCTCCCCCCCCCCCCCACCTCTCACTTGAGTCGGTGTGTTTGACTGTAATGCTGTGGTAAGTAGAGGTTCTATAATGGGCCCTGTCAGATAACAGATTTACACTTTCTGCGCCAGATGCGTGCCAATGACGTGATAGCGCCAAGTATATTCACAGTTCTCTCTCGCAGTCTTCAGTGATTATAGGAACTCATAGAAAATGTGTATATTAATATGTATAGCAATCATTGATTTATATTTTGAACTGCTAACACATTCATATTAATGGTCAGCACCTCTCACAATCCTGCTTCTAAAAATACAAAGTCTACACTTATACGTATACGTTTTTCTCAGGATTCTGGGCATCGACTGAAGAGCTTTCCTAGTCGAAACACTGTAAGGACAATTTCTCTCACCAATGTCGTATTACTTAGAGTGCATTTAGACATTAGCCTTAACATTTGTCTTCTATTATTGGCTACCTCTTGTGCTGCAGTATGGTCGTCGACGACATAGTGTACATTGTATTGTAGCGAACGGGAATCTTCTAGTGTAACTCGCCCCATGCGGGAGTCGAACCCCGACCTCCCACATAACCGACGGCCGCGCTAACCATTAGACCAAGAGAGTTAACTCCCTTGGAGGAGCTGTTAACGGGGCCTCATACAGGATCGTTACACTATCCTCACCGTTCGGGAGAGCGTGCCCTCACGCTTCACTATGTCAAGTCCCTCACGTGGACACGCCTCTCCGATGGCCTTCCTTCCATCCCAACTTCTGACACCAGTGTAACGAACGGGAACCTTCTAGTGTAACTCGCCCCATGCGGGAGTCGAACCCCGACCTCCCACATAACCGACGGCCGCGCTAACCATTAGACCAAGAGAGTTAACTCCCTTGGAGGAGCTGTTAACGGGGCCTCATACAGGATCGTTACAGTATAGACTATCCTAAAACCACGGACCTTGTGACCCGCTTATAAAGGTAAACGTAAAAGATAAACCGATGGTTATGATAATTTTTCTATCTTTATTAACGAGGAAAATAATTACATTTGTTGTTTTCTGTTGATGCTTGTGCGTTCGCCACTATCTTGCTGATGATTCACAAGGCATTCTGGGAGATTTCATATAACACTCCGTTTGTAACTCCGTTGGGAGTATGCCTCTGAAAAAAAACTTAGTTTGGAGGGCCATGTAGCCCTTCCACTTCAAAGACGACAAGGTGCATACTCAAAAATAATGCCCCATGTGGTTTTAGCCCGTCTCTCGTCTCTCAGTCTCTCGGTTCGCTTAATGAAATTTCTGCACGTTTCACCCTGGGGGTCCATCTAAGTGTAATGAGGGAAAGTGTTCTTTCTATCGACTCACCAGATAAGATGATACACAAGTTATGAATTTGACATCAAAACACCGCCAGCAGATTGAGACTGATTAGACTGTGGGATGAGAGAGCTTGAGAGCGAAAGAGAGAGAGAGAGGGGGGGGGGGAAGAGTTCCCTCTATCGATGTTCACCAGATAAGTTCATACGCAAGTTCATACACAAGTTACGAATCTGACATCAAAACACCTCGAGGAAGATGAGCTGATGAGAGGGAAGGAGAGAGAGAAAGCTAAGGAAAGTGTTCTTTCTATCGAAATTCACCAGATAAGATTTGGGTTGATTTGATTTATTAGGATCCCCATTAGCTGATGCAGAGCATCAGTTACTCTATAATGATCATCTAAGCTCATCTAAGATGATTATGAATTTGACGTCAAAACACCTCGAGGGAGAGACAGCAAGAGAGCGAGAGAGAGAGAGGGGGAGAGAGGGAGAGGGAGAGAGAGTGAGAGTGAGAGGGAGAGAGTGAGAGAGAGGATCGATTGTTTTGCTTTCATGAATAATAATAGGGTACTTTATTTAAAATGTTAATATGATGACCAGCAAAAAAAAAAGTATGAATTACCATTACCATTCTCATAGATGAAAACAAAAGGGTGTTGCTTGCTTAAACTGAGCTTCCTTGTGCAACCAACTTGTTTACTTGGCTACATGTCACCAACTGAATAGTACTTACTCCTTGTCCTTACATCTCCATGTCCCACATAATTATTCAGGGCTTATAGATGTGTTATAAATGTTATATATCGATGGCCGAAACGCAAAAACTCCTATCTGCAAATGTTCTGATTCACGGTTCTCACTTTAAATGAAGAACAGCTTCTACCACAGGGCCGTCCAGGCCCTGAACACAGCAAAGACCTAAGTTCTGGGCCCTGGACAGTCTGGACGGATTGATGGCAGCTGCTGGACTGAAAAAATCAGGTGTAGTGCTGAGGCACAAACATGTACATTTCAAGCCTGCAAACTGTGACACTTTAAATAAATGTGAAATAATACTATTGTGCAATATGACAACCCTAGTCATCTATCTGTACAGTATAGTACAGTGGATAGTGTACATAGCCTTTATTTATGTAAACCAGCTCCTTCCCTTCTTGTGATTTTGTTGAAGTTGAACTTTGATGAAGTTTTTTTTTTTCCCTTTCCTAACACCAGGGGAGCCACCCCTCCTAAATTTCGTTGTTTGGTACCTGTACTGTAGCAATGACAATAAAGTCCATCCATTCATTCATTCATTCATTCATTCATTAAATGACGACAACAAGGAAGGCTGCACATGATGGGTCTGTCTGCCCCCCAAAAATGTGAATTTTGCCGATAGGAGGTTTTGCGTTGCGGCCATCGATATGTGGATAAAGTAAATGTAAATGATCACCCTCGCACTCATGGCCATTCTTGGAAATTATTCTTACGCTACTGCACACACTGAGCATTAAGCCTGTTTAGATTGTATACGTGTCGTGAGCCCAGGCCTCTGACAATAGCGCGGCTCTTGTATCATGCTTTTCACTTCACTAAGCCTTCACTAAGTTATTGTTTTGGAGGTAATTTATCCGTCTCTTATCTCTCAAGGGCTCGTGGCCTCTTCAACGGGCTCTATCAAAGGCCCCATCAGAGATGGACAATAGTCGTTCTGTTGTGAGAGGTGAATCATCTGTACGTGGATTTCAGGATCCCCATTGTGCTGCTTTGAAAGAGTCTGCTGCTTTTTTAAAAATGTTCTTGTTGTGTGTTTCGCCTCTCCACAGGGGTGGAAATCAGCGTTTGTCATGCGGTGTATACCTGGCAACCTGAACTTTTCAGATGAGGGTTGGCTCCTACTCAACACTAATGAATATTCAATACAGTGGACCGCAAGGGACGACCCCCACCCCCCACCCCCTCCCTGGTCAGCCAGACAGAGCCTCTCTTTCTAGTCCAACGTAAGACAAGAGAACCTTCCCGTCCTACTACTGCTTGGATGACTCAAAATGGATAAACGTTCCTTCCTTGGCTATGCTGCCTGTTAGTCCTTCGTTAGTAATTTTTTTTTTTTGCTATAACTTAGAATATATTTTTTGCATTGTTTACATTTTGAAATATGAATAGAATAGAATAGACAGCCAAGAGCCAGGTAATGAATAGTGATAATAGATTACGTGAGAGGGACAAACAAATTTTGTATGTGGGTTATATTATACTAAATAAAACAAAAATAGATCAGAACAGTGAATAAAAACATGGAACAAATAAGGTCGGATAGAAAGGAGGGAAAGTGTGTTTTATGGGGGCCTGCCCTGGATGTGCCGTCTCACTAATAGGCTGCTAGACACATTTACATACATTTACATTTTGGGCATTTAGCAGATTCCTTTATCCAAAGCGACTTACATTACAAGAATACATTTGTCTAAGTAAGTGAATCATCCATCCATCCGGCACAGCAAAAGTAATCTATAGAGGCAGGGGCCATTAGCAGCCATAATGCTAGAAGAAGGCAGAATTACGTTTTTATTTTATTTATTAATGTATTTATTTATTTACAGTATTTAATAGAGGAGTGAACAGACTGGTGTCAGTATGCTCCGAGATGCATATTAATAGGTTATGGTATGTTACTAATAATGCTCTCCCTTGCTGGACTAGTATGCAGTAACTGCTGTGTGTAGGTTAACACTAGATAGAACAGCCGTGCCTATTTCACCTACTATTAGCGCCGCCTCTGGGGTCTAATAGACCCCCCCTTTAGAATGGGAATCTGCTACTTACACACAAAGACCACT
This sequence comes from Nansenia antarctica, assembly GCF_963989245.1. Classification (NCBI taxonomy): domain Eukaryota; kingdom Metazoa; phylum Chordata; class Actinopteri; order Argentiniformes; family Microstomatidae; genus Nansenia; species Nansenia antarctica. Next base: position 4,259,577 of record NC_137676.1, read on the forward strand.
AGTTGGCGCGTCTTGTAAATTAGCCTGCCTCCTACACATAAAAACGGCAAAAATAGCTTTATACTAGCTTATCCTGATGTGATTTTGAAAATGAGTAAAGATACTGGGTGGTAGAATGCACATATCTAGGAAAAGTCATGAAAGGAGGTCCTGAAATTTGATTGAGTGCAAAGATATTTTTTTAAAATTCACTCACAGGGTCAAATGACCCCATCCATGGCTGTTCTAGTGTTAATGACCCCACCCATGGCTGTTCTAGTTTTAATGACCCCCCCATGGCTGTTCTAGTGTTAATGACCCCACCCTTTCTGTTCTAGTGTTAATGACCCCCCCCCATGGCTGTTCTAGTGTTAAATGACCCCACCCATGGCTGTTCTAGTGTTAATGACCCCACCCATTTCTGTTCTAGTGTTAATGACCCCCCGCCCATGGCTGTTCTAGTGTTCATGACCCCACCCATGGCTGTTCTAGTGTTAATGACCCCACCCATTTCTGTTCTAGTGTTAATGACCCCCCCCCATGGCTGTTCTAGTGTTAAATGACCCCACCCATAGCTGTTCTAGTGTTCATGACCCCACCCATGGCTGTTCTAGTGTTAATGACCCCACCCATGGCTGTTCTAGTGTTAATGACCCCGCCCATGGCTGTTCTAGTGTTAAATGACCCCACCCATGGCTGTTCTAGTGTTAATGACCCCACCCATGGCTGTTCTAGTGTTAATGACCCCACCCATGGCTGTTCTAGTGTTAATGACCCCCCCCATGGCTGTTCTAGTGTTAATGACCCCACCCATGGCTGTTCTAGAGTTAATGACCCCCCCCCATGGCTGTTCTAGTGTTAATGACCCCACCCATGGCTGTTCTGGTGTTAATGACCCCCCCATGGCTGTTCTAGTGTTAATGACCCCACCCATGGCTGTTCTAGTGTTAATGACCCCCCCCCCCCCATGGCTGTTCTAGTGTTAATGACCCCACCCATGGCTGTTCTAGTGTTAATTCCCCCCCCCCATTTCTGTTCTAGTGTTAATGACCCCTCCCCATGGCTGTTCTAGTGTTCATGACCCCATCCATGGCTGTTCTAGTGTTAATGACCCCCCCCATGGCTGTTCTAGTGTTAATGACCCCATCCATGGCTGTTCTAGTGTTAATGACCCCACCCATGGCTGTTCTAGTGTTAATGACCCCACCCATGGCTGTTCTAGTGTTAATGACCCCCCCCATGGCTGTTCTAGTGTTAATGACCCCACCCATGGCTGTTCTAGTGTTAATGACCCCCCCCATGGCTGTTCTAGTGTTCATGACCCCATCCATGGCTGTTCTAGTGTTAATGACCCCCCCCATGGCTGTTCTAGTGTTAATGACCCCACCCATGGCTATTCTAGTGTTAATGACCCCACCCATGGCTGTTCTAGTGTTAATGACCCCATCCATGGCTGTTCTAGTGTTAATGACCCCACCCATGGCTGTTCTAGTGTTAATGTTCCCTATCGGCGAAGGCTGAGCAGCTGAGAGGACAGGGCTAAAGGTCAGAGGTCAGGGCTAAAGGTGTGGCCGGGTGTTCACCTTCTGCAGCCTCACTATTCATCTTATCTGGACAGGCAAGATCTTTTCCGGATATAACGTTAACATTGACTAAATGCCCTCTGGGCTCGTTGTCACATGTCAATGAAACATTATTATGGAAACGGATGGACAAAGTCATTGTTAAAATTAAATTAAATTATTTTAATAATTACCACTCTCACTGGTGAGGACCAACAAAAGATTTAACATAACTACAAAAACAGGGAAGGGTGATGATAATACTAATAGAAAGAACTAAAGAGAAACAAATAACAAAACTGTGCAGACAGGTAAGAAGCCAGGAGTGGTCTCTGGTCTTTTATACTACAGGCCCCAGGTGCAATCAGCACCTGAGAAAAGTAATCCCAGACCCACACCACACAAGACAGACATGGAGACAGACAGAGGGGGTGTTCTCACTAGAACATTTGCTTCACTTGAAACAGAGTTTAGGATAAAGTTCGCTTTGCTCTGCGTCGTTTGGAGCTGTGAGAACGCGCATTCGAAGTAACTCCCGGAGCAAATAGCCGCCGGATGCTCCGCTTGAAAAGGGTGGTTTCGCTTCGGTTACAAACGACGCATCCATCACTTTGTTTGCTTCGCTTCGCTTTTGGTGAGAACGCTGCTCGAGGCAGTCCATAGGAAAACAACAGCGCACGCGTGTTGATCTGGATAAGAGAGGGACAACGGGCAATTCTAAATGTTTCTGACCAATCAGCTACCACGTCTGTTGCTTCGATTGCGTATGTTACTTCGTTTACATGAAGGGCTGTGAGAACGCAAATCAGATAAATAATTTATGCAACAATGTTGCGAACTCATCCACTTGCTCCGGGTCTCGATTCGGACTTTCATGTGAGAACATGACCAGAGTGTGTGTCACACATCACACCGGACCTCTGCAGGCTTCTGAGGTACTTTGAGGTAACTGTCTCATCTGTAACCTGGCAATCCTTTTGAGGATAACTAGTGGTAGTTGCAGTGAAACCTTTGTAGTTCGGTGCTTGACGTGACGTCTCTTTGGTCCTCATGTCAGCCAAATGCAAAGCCTAGAGTCAAAACTAGACCTTGGCAGCTCACTTACGCCGGGTGCACACAGGGCCATTGCGTTGCACCGGAAGTCATTCATCTCAATGGGGCCGTTGCGTTGATCAGTTGCCTTGCTCTGCATTGCGTTTCTTGACCGTCAGGGTGCGGCAATCAGTCAAAAAATATCAGCTTTTTGCATTGCGTTGGATCCGGAAGTAAACCGAAAGTAGTTTCTTGCCCGGAGCTCTCGCCTCAGATTTTAAATCCTCAATTTTGGCCGCCATTGGCTAAAATCTGTAATGTGGCTTTACAAGTGTTAATATGTCAGTTTTTATATGTTTTCAGGCGAGAAAGTAACCATATATATTCACAAAATGTGTCCAGTTTATCAAAATAACCCGTTTATATATCTGATCTGACGTTCTTTTCCCCACTTCTGTGGGAAACTTCGCTAGCAACACGAGTAGAGTTGTTGCGTCTGCATCGCACGTTGAAGTACGTCAAGTCCATCCCAACAGGTTGCTCCAGAACGACGCAACGCAATGGCCCTGTGTGCACCCGGCGTTACGCCTGCACGAATGATGTGACGGAACACTCCTGACTCACCATAAACACCTGTCAAGACAATTTTCCATTATCCTTTTCGTGCCCTGAAATAGACTTTGGATAAAAGACGGTTGTAATTTCTAAACGGTGAAACCAATCTGAAAGAAATAAGACATTAAATGAAAACAGCTGAGCATCTCTGCTTAATTAACCTGCATAGTTATTGTTTAATTTCAAATCCAAACTGTTGTTGGACTACAGAGCTAAAATAAGACAAAATGCTTCCTCTTTCCAATACTTATTGAGGGCACTATATATATTGTGTTTGTTTTGTCTGCACTTCCCACTGCCCACGATGTATCCTCCTAAGTCCTCATCCTAAAAAAGAAATTCTTCTTTGATCTATACATGGACTCAGAGGTTACTGTATTTCAGTGATCCGAGGTCATGAATGCTTTCTTGCTTTTAGCCGCTGCTTTTACTTTTGATATTCCTGCTCCTAATACACTCAAGTATCATGATAGCTTTGATCTGGGTAAAAGCATCCTAATAAAGGGCTCTGTGGGTAGAGGAACAGGACGTTTAGGCAGTGTATTACGAGTTGTTTATTAGCCTAGTATCGACTGAGGAGCCATGGTGAAACCATCTCAAGATGCAGTCTGACGCACATTGAATTGTGACAGGGTCTGGTTCAAAAGTCCTCAAGTAGGGATAGGTCATTTTTCAGTTTGTTTTCCAGATTATGAAAGTGCAGATTGTAACCTTTCAAATGATGTGTCATACATTGAAATCATAGAAAATAGTTGAAGAAGATATGCTTATTTGAATGTTGGTACACCTCAAACCAATACCGGAGAATATAGCTCTGAATCAAAACACACGCAAAACAGCTGCTAATAGTTAGCGGGTAAAAAGAAACATCGCTATGAACCACTTACTGCATGTTTAGCACATCACAACATGCTGATAGAACATTAACATGCTAAAAACACACATAATTACATGGTCAGTCCTTGCTTTTGAACACGTCCTAAAACGTACGTTTGTTTACATGCGTGTCACTTACCCAGTAGCCGATGGCAGACGAGACAGTGAATCAGTGGAAAATTATTTAGTGACCCTAAAACTGTTGTTTGTTATATCAAGTGGGCTATGCAACACTTCAACTTTCGTAATATGCAAAAAAGAATAATAATAAAAATATTGAATACATATACATTTGAGGATTGCCAACATGCGGCCCTTTTTACCAAACCGTGTCACACATGTTTAAACTATTCATATTGTCTTTATTTCTAGCAGAAACAGAATTTTACAAGGGTTACAAGCATCTTGTTTGTAGTTTCCATTGCGTTGCTCTATGGCATGGTATCATATAGACGACATTAAGAGAAGTCCCCCAGTCTTTAGTAGTATAAATTACAGTCATATATCTGGTGATATGACCATGGCATGATGCATCATAATTTGACCAAAGGTGTAAGAAGGCTTGTTGTTCTGCTCTTCATCACAAGGACCACTTTATTCTCTGGGTTTATTAGCATGACAATGTTAATGTGATGTGGGAGTAAAGGAGTGGTTGCTATGAGACCGCTCTAGGTTGATATAGCGCTGGGTCTCTGCTTTTATCCCCTGTCACAGCGTAAAGTAATGGTGTATGTTGCCAGGGCGGTCTGTCGGGCGGTATGCGGCTCCAGACGTTGCTTTCTCGATAAATCACAGAGGTGCAGGTCTCATGCCAGTCCTTAAGCAGAGCACTCGACCATCCATCTCATTAATATTTTCTACCTCATATCTTTGTCACCCACATTTATTGAAAACCAGTGACATTTTTGTCACAGACAGCAGGGTTGGTTGACCATTTTAGTCCCCGCCACCACGTGTTTCAGGAAGATGAATGCTTAATTCTAATTCTAACCCGTTTTACATTTGAACATTTACATTTTTTGGCATTTAGCAGACGCCTTTATCCAATGCGACTCGCGACAAATACATTTCTCTAAGTGAGTGAGTCAACTATCCATCAGTCATCGTAGGGAAAAAGTAATCTACGCCAGGGCCAGAAGAAGATGCTAGAAGAAGAAATATGAAGAAATGCTAGAGGAAGAAATATGAAGAAAAAAACAAACATGTATTACTGCCAGACATGAGCAACGAGGCAAAGGAGTGTGTTAGCAGTGGTTAATGTTAATGATACAGCGTGACTGTTTGATCCATAAAGTATATGAAAGAATGCTCATGCACACACTCTCTCTCCTTCATGATTAGAAACCTGACCATCCATACCTCTTCCACAGTTAACAAAACTTTGAAAGGACATGTATCGTGACTTACATTTTGTGAATCTATACACTTTCCAGTTTGAGTAAAATGTCAATGTCAATTCATGTTCTGGATATACTGTATCCAGAGGTACACAGAGCTCATAAATACAAATGTATTCCATCGACCTGTTCTGGGACACTTTCATATTGCTTCTGACTAAAATATCCTCAGGACAAGCAAGATCCAATTCTGCAACTGGCATAGATAGGCCTACTACATAATATAAATCTCATACATTTATTTTATCATACTTATCATACTGTACACGTGTTGTGCTTTCTTATTATGTGCTACATACAGTATGCCAACGCAGCCATTGTATCTACAGGAATGCAGTCATGTAATGTTGTTTGTGGGTGTATCAGAATCTAACCAGACAAAATCAGGTTGTTTATTGACAGGAAGGAGTTTTGATGGAAGACGGAGGATGTCCTAATATGGACATGGACTGCAAAGGCTTTTGTGAGAGGCCGGCTAGCAATCAGAAGATCGCTGGTTTGATCCCCGCCTCAGGAGGGAGTTGCATGTGCCCTTGAGCAATACACTTAACCTCTAATTGCTCCAGGGGTCGCTGACTATGGCTGACCCTGTGCCTAGAGCAAAAGATACCAAATTGATTGCAAAGCAAGTTGATTGCAAATAAAAGAATAAGAATAAGAATAAGAATAAGTATACACATAATACACATACTTGCATTACATTTGAATGGTGGTATCCCTATGCCATATATTCACACCATTATGCCCCTAGGAGAGAAAAGAAGAACTCACTGTGTCTACTGTCTGTTTCCTCTCAAACTAAGCCTTGCCTAGAGGCAAGTAGCACTGGCCTTATCTTAACAGTCAAAAGTAGGGCAAATGTTAACATAAAATGCAGTTTACAGCACACCCATTGTTACATTGCTGCTCCATTTGATTTAGAGGTCGTCATTTCATAGTTAACTTGTTCCCTATTACTCCAACACTCAGTGCTTAGGCACCATTTTAGATTTCTGGTCTAGAAATGTTAAGAATATGTTTAACCACCTAAATTGCATGGTGAAAAATGAGGCATTGAAGATGATTAATTGTAACAAATAATAATAACAATAATATTGCTATACAAACATTAACAAATGTTTTAATTGACTTACAATCCTAAACAATAGTTATCTAAAAGTCTAACAAAAAATAGCATATAGGCTACAGTGATGCTTGAAAGTATGTTACCCCTTGTGTAACTATAGATATTTTTGTTTTTTTTACCATGAATTCCCTCTAAACCAACATATGGAATTGGTGAATATAAACCTGTTAAGTCAGATAAAAAAGACTGGTTCTGATTAAATAATTATTTCATGGTGATAACTAAAAAAAATCTATAATTGCACAAGGGGTTCACATACTTTCAAGCATCACTGTATAACAGACTGTATCTCCGTCAGTTATAACACTGGGGATTTGAAACCTTGCCAAGGTTTTGCAAAGAAAAAAAAACCCAGACAGCATAATATTCTGCACATACATTTTTTTGAAACTCCAATTAAATTTCAAGTTCCAAAGCTTTTTCTTTCCAATTTAGAACGTGAAGAATACACAGATGTGAGTTTCTTTCTATTGGAACATGACACAGTCTGGTGAAAAGGGCCGCATGTCGTCAATTCTCAGGTCGTGCAAAGGAGCAAAAAGCTTCTTAAAAAATAATAATAATATGTAATGTGTTTTTTTGCATATTATGAAAGTTGAAGTGTTGAAGAGCCGACTCGATATAACAAACAACAGTTTTAGGATCACTAAATACATTTTTTGTGAATTGGATTCACTGTCTCCTCTGGGTAAGTGATACATGGCTTGTAAATAAACCTTCGGTTGTAGTTTACAACCTACTTTTAGGACGTGTTCAAAAGCAAGGACTGTGTGCTCATCTAATTATGTGTAGTTATGTGTTTTTTTAGCATGTTCATGTCCTATCAGCATGTAGTATACCCAAATACCGATGTTTGTATGTATTGAAAAGCCATTGAAAATGAATGTCCTCTTACCGAGGTCGGTGGAATGTCCAACTACCGAATTGGAATTCAATTAACTTCTGCAATTGACATCATTGAAAAGGACTTTGCCAAAAAAGCTGCTGTGCATACAATACAACTAATTGGCTATTTCGATCTCCAAAACTTTAGACAAGACATCTGACTCATCCAATCTGACCACAGCCTTTTTTTTTTTTAATTCATGGAGTCAATACTACTACACTTCCTCCATTGAGCCAGTGAACCATTCAGGTGAAAAACCCCATCGCATTCATAGAGGTGAAATGGTCACATCAATAGAACTCTCAGCTTTACAAACAGTGATGCAATAAATAACCTACCGGCAAGGTCTGGAGAGTTGATTCAATTCAACTTGAGGTTTGATATGTCAGCGAGGAGCACCAGGGTCCATATAGACAGAAATACATTCATTTTCCCTGAGGGCATTTCTCTTGCTGAGGGCATTATGCCCAAATATGATTTGAAACAGCTAGGGGGGCAAACATAGTATGTTAGGCCAAATATCATCTTGGCCAAGTGCAAGCCAAGTACCAAGTGCTTTTATTTTTTCTTTCTTTCTTTTTTTTTAAACGTACTAGAGTACAGTGTACCTTTTGAAGAACTGTTGAGCTAGTGTCCACCAACAACAAAGAAAAAGACACAGTTGAGGAACAGCCTTGTCTGTGTCTGCCCCGACGTGCAACATTTGTTTATACTTTGTTACATACACATATTCTCTCGTGCCAAACTCCACCTTCCTAATGTAGACATTGATATCTGTGTAGAATTGCGTATCTGTGTAATATTGTAAAATCGAACATCTTAATTGTACATCTAAACTATCCCTCCTCCCAAAGACCTCCTCATCCCCACTATGCCCTGTACAGTTTCTCTGCTATAAATAATAATAATTGAATCCTTCTTCTAGTATTGTTGCCAACTGCCAATGGCCCCTGGTCCTTGCATTGATTACCTTTTCTTGTGATGCCTGATGGATAGATGATTCACTTACTTATATCAGACAACATTTGACACATACATTTAATGTATTTGTTGTAAGTCGCTTTGGATAAAGGTGTCTGCTAAATGCCAAAAAATGTCAAATGTAAACATTATGATATGCTGTCAGTGTAAGATTCCACACCAGCACACACTGGTCACTCAATAATAGTATGTTGTACAAACCCTTTTCTATCACAGTTAAGTGAAGGTTTGTCAGCAAAGCTCGGAGGATCATCAAAGATCCAAGCCCCCCCCCAACCACAGTCTGTTTGATGACCAATGCCGTAGCTCGGAGGATCATCAATGATCCAAGCCACCCCAACCACAGTCTGTTTGATGACCAATGCTGTCCAAAAAGGTGAAGCCTCTCTTACACTTGTGTAACAATAAAACTTAAAACTTGAAACTTGAAAGAGCTCAGGACAACCAATATTCTCAGGCTGGTCTATTTCAGTCTCTATTTTCTTGCCCAGCGAGACACACGACAGCATAGATACACTTGAAATCAGATTGTGATCTAAAGCATTTTATTTTTGCTGTGACAGCACCCATTCATATTCAAAACGTCACTGACAGAGGATTCATGTGAAATCAGATGACACTGTCACAGCTTCAGACACTGGAGGTGATTTATCTTCAAAAGATCAAATTCAAACGTATTATTCTGTCACTCAACCGACGGCCGACCGAGGGAGAGCTTAAACTTTTCAGCATCTGTACTATCTGAGGCTATTACGTTTTATTTTTGTCACAAAGCTGTATGGAATTGAATAATATAATAACATTTAGTCTAGATGGAAACAGGGGTCCACCTACACCCCCCTGTATTTTTATGCGCCACCAGTTTTTTCTTGATTCTTGAAGTGTCTATTTTATTTTAAGATTCTGCCAGGTAACAGGCTGAAATAATGTTCCAGAATGGATCTTCAGAATCTTCAGAATGGTAATTCCAGAATTGTCTTCAGATACGTGTGCATTTATCTTATTCGGCTGAACGCATCCAAAACTACCTTTTATAAAGATTCCAATCCTCTAATTTAACACTTGTGATGATATCCAGTCAAATTAATCTCCACTGTGTCAATAATTCCCCTCTATGGAGACTTAACTGTGTATCCTTTTGTTACCATATAAACCCCATATCTCTAAAAGGGTTACAGGGGAGTGCAGGGGTAGTAAAAATCATGTTTTAGCCTTGGAAACATATTTACAGTCCATCATGTCTTCCATATTATGCAGTCTAGACAAGCCACTTTTAACTGCTGGGACACAGTGAAGTGGCAATAATTGTTGTATGGATGTATGACATCCCTCATGGTTATAACTCAGCTGATATGTATTGTATACTAGAAGGGTTGTTGAGTACAATAGTAGTAAAAATCACGCTTAGCCTTGGAAAATATTTTGTGTACAGTCCATCATGGGTTCCATAGATGCAGTCTAGACAGGCTCTTGAAACTTTTGGGACACGGTAAAGTGGCAGTAATTGTTTGTGTGACATCCCTCATTGTTGAAACACAGCTGATATGTATGCTAGAAGGGTTGTTGAGTACAGTGGTAGTAAAGAAAATCATGTTTGGCCTTGGAAAAGACAAAGCACTTGTAACTGTTGGGGCACAGTAAAGTGGCAATAATCGTCAAGGATACCGAGGGTATTGCCAAGGATACCGCCACCCCAGGCTTGGCGCATGCGTATACGTGTGTGTGTGTGTGTCCGTGGGTTCCTCTGGAGGAGCTTTCCCTGTACTGACGTAGGCCGCTGCGAAGGATGAGAGAGAGCCATTGAAGTTAGTACTGGCGTACTGTACAGAGATGTAATTAACCATGTCGGGCGCCTGGGTGGTGTATCTCACTAAGGTGCCACGTAATTGCAGGGTCCCTGGTTCGATTCTGACAATTGCCCTATCCTGCATGTCATCCCTCCTCCTCTCTCTCATTCATCCTTCTTGTCAATCCCCACTACACTGTTTCTATCCCAATAAAGCAGAAATGCCCTAAAAACCTAAAATATAAAAAAAATATAAATAATTGCATGTTGTAAGCCACCACCATTCCCTCCACAACACGAAGGAGGTTATAACAGCATTTGAGATTACACACAGTTCAGTGTTGTCGTAAATATACATATGATTAAAACTTGCCTACTGCCACTGTAATAGTATTTTGCCAGCTCAGCAGTTTGTGAGGAGGGGCCACCAATCAAGGTGTTTTATGGTGACAATATGACACCATATAGATACTGTACACATCTGATGAAATGGAAGGGATGAAAGAAATAGCGATAAAACGGCAAGCGATGAGTGCTGCAATGTATCACACATTTTCCAACTCAAGGGCCAGACTGAAGACCCATCTCTTCAAGCTACACCTCAACTGTCTCTCCTGAGACATCTACTTCCCCTCTACCCCCCAGCACAGTTTCTCTATTGTTAAAAAAAACTAACAAACGTCCTTCTTCTAGCACTACGACTGCCAACGGGCCCTGGCCTGAGCATAGATGACTTTTTCCTGCTATGACTGATGGACAGATGATTCACTTACTTAGTCAAATGTATTGTAAGTCGCTTTGCATAAAGGCGTCTGCTAAATGCCAAAAAGGTAAAATGTAATACTATGAGACATCGTTTGTTTATTTGTTTGTTTATTTATTTATTGGAAGGATCCCCATTACCTCTACCCATAGGCATGAGCTCCTTTTAGTGGGGTCCACATTTATAACATAAATGACAAATATCAAACGTTAAAACCTACATTAGAAATATATCATCATACAATTTTACATTCGGCATAATATAAAACACTTATATATCTAGTTACATAAAAATGAAACCATGTTAGAGAGGACTACACATTTCCATTTACGGTGCATCACCATCTAGTGTCAGAAGTTTGCTAGACATCTAACCTCCAATTGGTACCGACCGACCCCCCCTGGCCCCCGCTGATTATAACCCCCCCCCCCCCAACCGACCCCCTGATTATACTCCCCCCCCCGACCGACCCCCCCTGGGCCCCCTGATTACAACAGCCGGTGGGACTACATCCGCTGCTGTGTGTGAGTGAGTGTGCTCCTCCTCCTCGTCATCTCAGCTAAGGGGAGAAAAAACACTCACATTCATACCTCTCCACACAAAACGCCTCAGGAATATCGAATAATTAAGTTGAAATGTTCCAGGTTATCTGGGGTACATCCCTAGCTTGATTCAAATTCTGAGCTTTAACTGTGGCAAAAGATGTGTATATATCGGACCAAGCCTTTCACATCATCAGACAGCATCCCTGTTCTATGCCCCTGATTGTAAGGAGGCCTACTTTGTCACTGATTACTTTTTCTCGTAATCATTATTTTTTGTTAATTCAATGAAGGGGGTGGGTAGTGGGAGTAATGGAATTTAATTCATACTGTGCAGGGCAATGTGAACATATCCTTTAACGTTGGGGGGGAGTGTGCTATCTCTCTTATTACATTACATTTACATTTTTGGCATTTAGGAGACGCCTTTATCCAAAGCGACTCACAAACAAATACATTTTGTCTAAGTAAGTGAATCATCTATCCATCAGTCATCATAAGAAAAGGTCACCTCTGCTAGGGCCAGGGACCATTGGCAGTCAGTCACAGTGCTAGAAGCTCAAGCTTCGGAATGCTCTTCCCTTGGATCTTAGATCAGCGGTCTCGGCTTTTAAAAAGACTGTCCTCTATAGACAGGCTTTTGGCTAACCCCAAAAGCCTGTCTTGCTGTGTCCTATTGATATTGTTGTACACTTGTTGTTTGTTACTTGTTCTTATTTTCACTTGTTTGCCTATTTTAACCTGCTATAACTTTTGCTCTTGTATTATGTTCTTGTATATGTGAAGTACTTTGTGACCCCTGGTCTGGGATAGGTGCTATAGAAATAAATTTTACTTACTTACTTACTTACTTACTTACTTACTTACTGGAAGAAGGAAGGTATGAGGATTGAAGTGCACAAAAGAGGGGGATGGAGGCCAGGGAGTAGTGCGTTACTAGTGACATGATTCTGTGCTGCATGCATACTTCATTCTTCATTGACGTACTTCATAACACCTCAAGTTGGACCGCCCCCCATCTGAATGATCAAATGTTCCTACCTGAAACATCTTCTCTGGGCTTTATGAGACACTTGTCCCCACTGTTGATTTACTGCAAATGCAGCAACAAATGCTCAGTGCTTGACTGATCAGCAACAGTGTTTGCCTCTCCACTATAAGCGCTTGACACCTGTATTTCACTAGTGATTTCAACATCATTGCAGCTCCGCGCTCCTGCAGTCTGTGTGTTAACCCGCTGGTGTCGTATCTAATCAGGTCTTAACCCAGGTCTCCTAATGCTTGGGCCTGTGGTTAAACACTTGACCCGATAGTGATCTTAAAGTCTTACCGTAAATCATATCTTGGTATTTCTGCCTGAGATGTAGTTTATGTAGTTTATGATAAATAAACAGAAGTCAGGATTAGAAAGAAATACATTTTAATCCTTTGTCAACAAAATATTTTTGTGAGAGGTACACAAATGTTGGAGCCCAGAGGGGTATTCCATCAACGTTGCTGGACTTATAGTCCTCTGTGGCTCAGTATGGTAGATCTTGGGGCTAACAACGCTTAGGTTGAGGTTTTGTGTCCCGCTGGGTCCATACGTGTATATACTGAAAAATGTATGCACTCACTGCGTCAGCTAAATGGCACTTCCATTAGTGCAGATCTCATTTAATTAAAAGGAACGGTGAATAATGGCGACGCTCCTTCAGATATGGAGGTTTATCTCTGCCTCCACCATGGGTACAAACCAATGTTAATTTTGGCAGGCTTTTTAGTCACTTAGTCTTTGGTGTTTAGATGGAGATTCACACCAGTTCTAGTCACACCAAGTCACCTCCATTTTTCTTAGTTCCAGTCCAGTTCCAGTTGATGAAAACTGAAAACATTCCAGTGCAGTCTCAGTCCACAAAAACTCCAAAACATTTTAGTCGAGTTTTAGTCAGCGACTAAGTGACTAAAAAGCCTGCCAAAATTAACACTGGTACAAACTTGAATATACAATAATATTGTATATTATTGGTAAAGGTGGTTCATTTGGTCTGTGATTTTTGACACTGGGTGAAAACCTGTATTCAGGAGGATTATAAATGTTTTCTGCAGGCCTGGGGGGTATTCCATCAACGTTGCTAAAGGAACATCCAGGCTTATTTGTGATAAGTCTCGTGAGATCTATCAAAATAAACCTGGATTTTTTTACATTTTATAAATATTGTCAGATTTAGCAGAATAAGCCTGGATGTTCCTTTCCTGTTGTGCTGATTATACTGTATGTTTTAAATGTTGTAATGTTATATTCACTGCCACTGCTTTCTAGGCCAGGTCTCCTTTCCAAAAGAGGCTGTGTCTCAATGGGCTTTTTATGGTTAAATACATATTTAATACTATATATATATTTAAATGATTGTATTTTATTGTTCAAGCTTGGGAATCAGTGCTCTCAAAACCATTAAATTATTATTTGTGATTTATTTAGTCTTTTGTCTGGTTTGGAAAGCATCCACAATATCCTATCTTTCCCGAGACACTCACATAACAATATCAAAAGATGTGCAATAGTTCACATTCAGTGATCAATCACCAGTTGGTAGATCTTTCTCTGGATTCAGAGTGGAAAAACGTCATAGATTTGGCAGTGTATTTACTGTGAATCCTCTCTCGAGGTCTTCTGTTGCAGAATGTGGGTTACATCTGTATGGTTGTAGCGACCCCTTGTGGCTGAAAAATGTCATCACTATATTCACTCCCGTTATTATCGTGTGCGTGTGTGTGTGTGCGTGTGTGTGTGTGTGTGTGTGTGTGCGTGTGTGTGTGTGTGTGTGTGTGTGTGTGTGTGTGTGTGTGTGTGTGTGTGTGAGGTCGTTGAGGTTGGAGACAAAACATCTTGGGCTCTGTGTGTGATACCAGAGTCTAACCAAACAAAGAAAGGTATAGAGGACAGATACTGGGGATTCTGTTACTCCAGAGGTGCATACACAGTATATTCCCAAACAAAACCAGGCACTTTTCTCTCAGTGAGACAGAAACCCCAGAGGATTAGAGTGCAGTTGGACTGCGGCAGTGGAAAGCTGTCATTCTCTGACCCTGATAACAACACACACCTAGGCCTACACATGTTTACACACACTTTCGATAAGAGAATCTTTCCATACCTCAGCATGTCCTGTAGCTACTCTCCACCCTTTGAGGATCTTACCAGTGAACAACAGTGGAACAAGACTTTAACTATATTCACATAGCTACTGCAACCAATCACAATACTACATACTGTACACCCATGAGCCAAGACCAGTTTATTATGACCCAATTATGACCACTGACAGGTGAAGTTACATTAACATTGATCAGGGCTGCCAAGTTTCACCAAAAGTTTGGAGTGAGATTTTTTGGTGGTGGAGCGACCCAAAACTGTGCACGTTTTGGTAGCGGGGGCCCCTCTCTCCCACACAATTATTTGTGCTAGTTTCCTGCAATTTTACATGTTGTTCACAATAAACAAGCACAAGAAATCAAAATAATTGGAACATTTGATAAAACAAGACAAATTCAGACAATATCATATGTATGTAAGTCTTAATAAACAAATACAGTAGCCTACAGAGTCTAAAAGAAAATTGGGCCCCATCAACTGGACTCAGCCCCTTGGTCAGCAGCAGAAAGACGCTTGGTCATCATCTTATATACAGTGCATTGCTCATAGATGGCTATCATGTTATACAGGACATACCAGGGTTTTTCCTGGGTCAGAATGAGGCCTTGGCGGTTGATGTTGTGCAATTTTTTGGCCCCCCCAATTGTTGTATTTGTATTGGAAATTGTAATTAATAATAATAATAACAAATACAACAATTGGGGGTCCCTCAAAAAAACATATTATTAATGTAGGCTACCTGGTTATGTTACAGTAGAGAAACAAAAACAGTTACCAAAACTGTAAAGTAGGCCTATCATCTCACCCAAATTAAGTGAGTAGGCCTATTTAAGAAACGGTATGCCATAGTGTCTCTGAGATAAATGATACAATCCGTTTTCACACTCTGTTGAATAACAGAAGATTAATGGAGGGGGAAAAACATGACATGAGTGTGAGGACGGAGTATGATGAGAAACGTCCCATCATGGATTTTATCTGGAATTTCACTGCCAATCTCTCCTCCATCACCCCGAAAAAGAGAACAGAGGATGAAACAACTTGCGATTTGAAAGTACCAGGCTACCAGATACGTATGCACATATTTTGCTACCAGGGTTGCCAGACGGAATAGTTTTATAGCTAGCGAACAGAAGACGCAAAAAATCGTCAGATCAGATATATAAACGGGTTATTTTGGTAAACTGGACACATTTTGGGAATATATGTGGTTACTTTCTCGCCTGAAAACATATTAAAACTTCATAAAATGACATGTTAACTGTTCTGAAGGCCCAGAGTAAGAATTCGAATTAGTTAAAATAGGAGTCAGTTATATTTATTATTATTAGTAGTTCACCCCCCTCCCACCCCTTCAGGTTCCCAAGTTTGTTATTTTCTATTAATGCCACACGTTTGAATGCTGTGTGTGTTCTGTTGTGAGACGTTGCCGTTTTTGTGTTGCTGGATAATTGTGCGAGTTTTGGTGAACGCACCCTAGAATGCTCACACGAGGAAATGTTTTGTGCTCCTGACGGTGCGAGTTAGTTGGTGTTTCGTAACGGAGAAGAAGGTTGCCTTTCTGGACTCGTGAGTGGCTAGGATAGAGACATTTATCACCTACATATAAGCTAAATCATAAACTTCTAGTAAACCGAAGTTAAAGGTTGCTGTTGTGTGGATAGTTGAAGTGAACAACGAACTAGGACCGTGGGATGCGGCTAGCGAACGACGCTAGCCACCTCCGCTCCAATTCATCGTGAGTCTGACGTGCCCGTCCAGTCCTGAGTCGGGATGTTCAGAAGACGATCCATCTGTCTACTAGCTTATCTCTACGGAGTTTCCACTGAACTTTCCACCTCTCCCTCCATCCATCACCATCACCACACGTGCTACAACCCGGGCTACTGGTACCATTAGATAGGCTAGATATATTTCAATGTTACATGTCAATCCTTTCAATGTTATATGTATGTGCATTTGTGTATGTTATCTGTATATATTAAATGTTGTAATTGTTCCATCTTTGATACCTGTCCCCTCCCCCTCAGTTATTTAGTCAGTGTCCACCATTTAAATCCAATTTAGTCTATATAGACTATAGAGGGTTAGTGTTAAATTAGTGCCACTAAGGTTATAATAGTCCACGGGTGTGTATCCCCCCGATACATTAACACTTGGAAAACCAAAAGTACAGGTTTTAGCTAATGGAGGTTTAAATTCTCCTCTCCCGCGAAATGCATTCTGGGAGGCAGTATGCATACTGTGTAAATGGTCGGCTGGTTTTCGCATACTTATTATGAATTTAGTAGGCAGTATGCAGTATATACTCATTGAGTATGCTAGTATGCAGTATGCTAGTATACCATTCCGAACACAGCAGTGGAGGCTCCTCCATAGAGGTGGAGGAGGCCTGGCCTCCCCAATAATTTGAGAGAAGAGAGAGAGATTTAAAAAAGCAATAATTATATGTATTTTATTTATTTATTTAACAAAAAACATATTTTTATATTAATATTATTTCCGTTTTGTTCATAAATCTGAATTTTTCCATGGCTAAAAGTAAAACCCAATATTGCAATTGTAAAGCACCTACAGGCCAGAATCCCTATCCGTTTGTATTGAGGGAGGCCAGGCCTCCCCAGGAAAGTGGTTTCTCATAGAAGTCAATGTAATGCAATTTCTTTCATGGCAATATGTGATTGGCCAAATCACTGAAAATGGGTGGGCACAGGAGGCCTGGCCTCACCATGCATTGAGTCCAGGGCTGAAAGATTGACATTTTGTTCGTCCAATCACATGAAGCCATTTTGAGAATTCGCCAGTCACTTCAGTCAAAGAAACACTCGCCATAGTGGCTACGAGTGTCCTATCAACTTGTCCTTTGCAGGACAAGTTGTCTACAAGTTGTCTACATGTCTAGAACACCCATGGCTATTAGCCCTGAAAATAATAGCTCATTTGGCCAGTTTTGCTTAAAATGACCTCGGAAGTCGGCGAGATTCTGGTGCGATTTATACATCGAATAGGTAGACAACATTTAGGATTTATTGAACAGTTTTATTTTTAATGTAGTTGATTTCGTTTTATTACAAGTCAATTTAATATTCTTCCATATCAAATTACTGCATTTTACACATGTTCACTGGGCATTTATATTACATCCAAATGTCATTTCTCAACTTAATTATCAGGCAGGCTCATAGACTTACAGCAATGTAATTTCTTCAGGCAGGCACATAGGCTAAGGTGCACAATGAATTCCATCAATCAGAACTTTCTGATTGTAGCTTACACTCCAAATAGTATCTATGCCTTTGGCCAGCACAAAGACAGATAAGAAGAACAGGGAACATTCCATCGCGAGTGAAGCGAGCAAGTGGAAAAAAATTGGCCTCCTCAATTCTGGAAGTCACCAGCCTCCACTGGAACACAGCCACTGTCTCTAACAAGACATGTTTTCATAAACTTTCACCAGATGGACTATTATTCAAGTCATCTTTTCTTAACTGTTTCTAGTGATAGGCTCTATGATCACCTTCCGTCTACAAAATGGATTACATTACACAATTCGAGAAGAATACTATTCCAGTTGTGCACTACCTTTCCAGTTACAGCAGAGGGCGCCAAAGTCGTATCTGATAACTGTCCGCTGGGCAGTCCAGTCCAGTCCAGTCCGGGCGCTGTACTGTGAGTAACAACCATAATCATTTTACCACTTTGAGAGGAATTCCTAATATCTATCATATTTGGCAGTAATTGGAGTGTTTGTCTGTGTATTCTAGTTGACTTGACATTGATGTTGTTTGTTTAAAACGTTTATATTGATCGCAGACTAAGATAACGGTCGAGGTTACGTTGCTAGCTCGAGAGCTTGGTAGAGCTAGCATCTGTACTTAGCTACTGAGCGCAGGGTTGCCAGATGGGGCGGATTACCGCCGAATGGGCTACTTGGGCAGTTTGGCAATTTGGGCAGTTGGTCTGGATAAATAGCATTTAGGCGGTATCAAAATCTCAGTGCCTGAAAGTTACAAAATGTGTGAAGTTAAAACACACCCCCTAGTAGCTACATAAGTGCAGGGTTTTTTGATTTTACATAGGGGCTGGAGATGGGCAATATAGGCTTTGGGCTGGTTTTTGGTGGATTTAGCGGTTTTTAGACTGTGGTTAGGCAGGACAATGTCAATCCCATCTGGCAACCCTCACTGTGGAGTGACGACTGTGAGTAACAACCATAATCTTGTAATAATGTTACCACTTTGAGAGGAATTCCTAATATGTATCCTATTTGGAGTGTTTGTCAGTGTATTCTAGTTGACATGACATAGATGTTTTGTATGTAAAATGTTTTACGTTGTTCGTTCGAGAGCTTCATAGAGCTAGCATCTGTACTTAGCTACTGAGCTAGGCTTTATACGGCTACATGTTGAAGTTTATAATAATACTGTTATGAGTATCATTAGTGTTTGAATATATTATTGAGTCGTATCCCCCAGAGAGATTGTTACGTTGTGATGGTTAACATAGAGTTTCTTCCACGGCGTCTGTACATTATATTGGCACAATCTACTGGTCTAAATTAGCTAGTCCCATATGACAAGGCGGTTTGGTGGAATGTTATTAAACCTGCTGCTGAGGCCTAAGACCACCTACACCAGCAACATCATACCTTACAGCAGGGCTTCTCAAACGTATTAGGGTCAATGACGTGACATGCATATTTTTGTGTCCGAGTATATTATTTCCATTTAAATAGATTAATCAATTCAAGTCATATATGATTTTATTCTATACAACATGGTTAGTTTGAATGTATTGTATTGAATGTATTGTATTGCGCTTTGAGTTGCATTTCATGTACGAAAGGCGCTATATAAATAAAGCTTTACTTACTTACTTACTATTGTCAGTACATTCTAATAATATGGATTACTTTGTGTTTTAGCATCTCAAACCCCCAAAATGTCAGGTGGCGCAACCGTCCCAACAAAGGAACAGATTAAGAACACTGTTAAAAGTGGTATTTTAATAATAATATATTCAATATAGAATACTGTGACATGATTTTATGTTTGAAACCTTTCAAATAAACACACATTTACAAATAACAATAGTTTTAAAGCTATTGAGATAATTGAGGAACTGTCCCGCTAAAAGCTAATGCAGGTGTCCAAGTAGAAGCCTGTTTAATTTGAAATCAGTGGCAAAAGTCAGGTGGCGCAACTGGTAAGTCAGTTGGCGCAACCACAATTAATGCCACTATATGAAATAAATACTGTTATTTAAAGCTCCAAATGTGTATTTGTGTCAACTTAAATATCTTCTACACTTTTAAACGTTTTTCACGATTATAATGTCTTATTTTTAATCATTTTAGATGCCACTGTCAGTGAAGGAAAAAGCTGCCCAAAAACAAATGTCTTAGGCACTATAGACAATCTAATAGATATAGATAGATAATAGATACAAAGATTTCACTTAATAAATAAATTATAGGAAAATCTAAATCAT
Organism: Nansenia antarctica; assembly: GCF_963989245.1. NCBI lineage: Eukaryota > Metazoa > Chordata > Actinopteri > Argentiniformes > Microstomatidae > Nansenia > Nansenia antarctica. Next base: position 4,279,748 of record NC_137676.1, read on the forward strand.
TTCATTTCATTTCAAACCTTTATTTAAAACTCGATAGGCACTGAGGTCACCCTCATTTACAGTGACGTCGAGTGTACAATAGAATAGTGATCATTAATATAGATGGGCAAACAAAACTACTTTTACAAATAATTGGTTGCGCCACCTGAAATTTTTTGAGCAGTCAAGTTAGAAATACCGTAAAAAAATAAATAATGCATGTTTAAGCACATTGTCACATACTCAAAAATATTAATTTTATGTATTTTGAACAACGTTTAAAAAAAAAAACTTTTTAGAAGCCTTATTCGTCATTGACCCATTACTCAAAGGTCCGTATCTGATTTTTATTCAAGCTCAGAGGTCCGGAACTGGTGATAACAAGTTGGTGATACAAGTGATAACAAAATAACATGTGATCAGCATTCATTCTGCTCACGTAGAACTTTTAAGCAAAATACACTCAAGTTCAAGACAGTCAAGATAGTCTAAATACACAAGGCAAGTAAGTAACTAGTGTTGTTCCGATACCATTTTTTGATCCCGATACCGATACCGATACCTGACCGTGCAGTACTTGCCGATACCGAGTACCAATCCGATACCACGGCGTTTGAAAAAACAAAACAAAAAAACATGTTTTTTGAGCCGCATACTCACCTCGATGTAAAATTATTGCTAACACTTAGTCTGGCACTGCTCAAAACCTTTGTAAAACAGGAAAAAATACCAACAGAGAGTGAATACTATAGAACTTTTTTTTATTGTCTACCTGGTATGGTGACAAGAAAATCAACCCCTTATAAAACCTGAAATGTGGCTCTCACAGATGCCAATCAATGCAATATCCATTTAAGATATAAAACAGTCGTAGTAGTAGTGCAACAGCAAGTGAACATTTACAAACAAAATAACTTTAGTACTTAAAAAAAAAAAAAAAAAAAACGGATTTTTTTTTTGTTAGTACTCGCCGATACCGATACCAGCATTTTTGTGCGTATCGGTGGCCATGCCGATACTAGTATCGGTATCGGAACAACACTATAAGTAACTCTGTTCTCAAGTGAAGTTGGATAATGGTATTTGCTTGCGTTTCTCTGACATCTCCTGTTTCTCCTTTCCCTCTAACAATGATGGAGACAGAGGGCGTGATGGAAGGAGAGAGGGCGTGATGGAATGAGAGAGAGGGCGTGATGGAAGGAGAGAGAGGGTGTGATGGAAGGAGAGAGAGGGCGTGATGGAAGGAGAGAGGGAGTGATGGAAGGAGAGAGGGCGTGATGGAAGGAGAGAGGGCGTGATGGAAGGAGAGAGAGGGCGTGATGGAAGGAGAGAGGGCGTGATGGAAGGAGACAAAGGGAGTGATGGAAGGAGAGAGAGGGAGCGATGGAAGGAGAGAGAGGGCGTGATGGAAGGAGAGAGAGGGCGTGATGGAAGGAGAGAGGGCGTGATGGAAGGAGAGAGGGCGTGATGGAATGAGAGGGCGTGATGGAAGGAGTGATGGAAGGAGAGAGGGTGTGATGGAAGGAGAGAGGGCGTGATGGAATGAGAGATGGTGTGATGGAAGGAGAGAGAGAGTGATGGAAGGAGAGAGATGGAGTGATGGAAGGAGAGAGAGGGATTGAAGGAGAGAGAGGGTGTGATGGAATGAGAGGGCGTGATGGAAGGAGAGAAGGAGTGATGGAAGGAGAGAGATGGAGTGATGGAAGGAGAGAGATGGAGTGATGGAAGGAGAGAGGGCGTGATGGAATGAGAGATGGTGTGATGGAAGGAGAGAGAGAGTGATGGAAGGAGAGAGATGGAGTGATGGAAGGAGAGAGAGGGATTGAAGGAGAGAGAGGGTGTGATGGAATGAGAGGGCGTGATGGAAGGAGAGAAGGAGTGATGGAAGGAGAGAGGGAGTGATGGAAGGAGAGAGAGGGCGTGATGGAAGGAGACAGGGAGTGATGGAAGGTGACAGAGGGTGTGATGGAAGGAGAGAGATGGAGTGATAGAAGAAGGAGAGAGAGGGAGTGATGGAAGGAGAGAGAGGGCGTGATGGAAGGAGAGAGGGCGTGATGGAAGGAGAGAGAGGGTGTGATAGAAGGAGAGAGAGGGCGTGATAGAAGGAGAGAGAGGGTGTGATGGAAGGAGAGAGAGGGCGTGATGGAAGGAGAGAGAGGGAGTGATGGAAGGAGAGAGGGAGTGATGGAAGGAGAGATCGAGTGATGGAAGGAGACAGAGGGAGTGAAGGAAGGAGTGAGGGAGTGATGGAAGGAGATGGAATGATGGAAGGAGACAGAGAGTGATGGAAGGAGAGAAAGTGATGGAAGGAGAGAGGGAGTGATGGAAGGAGAGAGATGGAGTGATGGAAGGAGAGAGAGAGAGGGAGTGATGGAAGGAGAGAGATGGAGTGATGGAAGGAGAGGGGGAGTGTTGGAAGGAGAGAGGGAGTGGTGGAAGGAGAGAGGGAGTGATGAAAGGAGACAGATGGAGTGATGGAAGGAAAGAGAGGGAGTGATGGAAGGAGAGATGGAAGGAGAGAAGGAGAGAGAGGGTGTTATTGAATGAGAAAGGGTCTGATGGAAGGAGAGAAGGAGTGATGGAAGGAGAGAGAGGGTGTGATGGAAGGAGAGAGAGGGTGTGATGGAAGGAGACAGAGGGAGTGATGGAAGGAGAGAGAGGGAGTGATGGAAGGAGAGATGGAAGGAGAGAAGGAGAGAGAGGGCATTATGGAATGAGAAAGGGTCTGATGGAAGGAGAGAGAGGGAGTGATGGAAGGAGAGAGAGGGAGCGATGGAAGGAGAGAGAGGGCGTGATGGAAGGAGAGAGAGGGCGTGATGGAAGGAGAGAGAGGGCGTGATGGAAGGAGAGAGAGGGCGTGATGGAAGGAGAGAGAGGGCGTGATGGAAGGAGAGAGAGGGTGTGATGGAAGGAGAATGAGGGAGTGATGGAAGGAGACAGAGGGAGTGATGGAAGGAGAGAGGGGGTGATGGAAGGAGAGAGGGCGTGATGGAAGGAGAGAGTGAGTGATTGAAGGAGAGAGAGGGCATGATTGAATGAGAGGGTGTGATGGAAGGAGAGAAGGAGTGATGGAAGGAGAGAGAGGGTGGATGGAAGGAGGGGGCAGGGAGGCCACGTCTCAATTTCCACTTAACAGTTTAGGGGCCAAGTTTTGGTGGATTCTGCGTTTTTTAGACTGCGGTTGGGCTGGAAATGTTCAAACCCGTCTGGCAACCCTGGAGCACATACAAATCAGAGGAAGCAGACCCACCCACCTGTTGTTTCACAACAATTCTGCTCACCACAAAGCTTGCGGAAGCTTTGCCAAATATTATAGAAGTTGGCTTTGCTAGTCATAACCACTGCTAGGTCCTGCACATTATGTTTGCTCCTGCATGATTCATTTATACAAACTGCATTCTTCTACGAAAATGTCCAAACTAACGTTTTTGCAAGTATTAGCAGTGGAGATACCTGAAAAAACGGTAATAATATAAAATCATACAGACCTCCCGTTCAACAGAGGTGAACGCCATCGAGGAAGCTGGATTTGGTGTTCAACCCCGAAGTAAAGTTACACATAGCAGATGGCCGAGATGGGACAAGCTTTATGAGCTCCTCCTGGCGAATCTTCCTCAGAGGAAAAAAGGATGGTGGAGGTGTACGTCAGAAATAAAAGAAAGCTTTTGCGAAGGAGGACAAGTGAGAGGCGCTCTGAGAAGAGGGGAGGACCGTCATGGAGAAGAGAGATAAGAGAACAGGAGATGTGGGTGTCATAATATAGGGTTTGTTGACTGTGATTAGGAAAAGAAAAC
>NC_137676.1:4288520-4608520 GCF_963989245.1 Nansenia antarctica
TGCTGGAATACGTTATTATTAATGAATATATTTTTTATTAGATTAGATTTCAATGTTAACAACTTCATACTAAACCTGTGATGCATGCATATGCTTCTTTAGGAGGGTGCACGGGTATCGTTATACTGTACATGTGCATAGAGAGTCTGTTTACAGTTTGTGTGTGTGTGTGTGTGTGTGTGCGTTCTGTTCCCTTGGCCTCTGGGAAGACTGGACCTCCCTCTTCATCATGTTGAGGAAGGGTTCGGAGCTGCTAATGGCCGACAGGGAGGTTCTACTGGACCTGGACTACACGGGCAGACCCCAGACCACTGACGGCTATGGGAGTCTGCAGAACGGGGCGTTCATCCCGCCACGATATGTGAGTGCAGTACACTTTGAGCCCCCCCCCCCCCCCCTCTCTCTCCCCTTCTCTCACCCTGTTAGTTCACGCACCACTGACTTGTCCTGGCGGCGCAATAAATCTTGAATGGGTTCTTGCTGATTTTCTGCTGAGCTCTTGCCCGATTCTTATCGATTTCAATACGAACTGACAGATTGTTCTGCCTGTTGCGAAGCTGTGCTTTTGCTTAAAAACTATTTTATGGGGATGGAATCTGAAATCATTACTGTGATGCTGTATCTTTGGTACAATACGTACAAAATATAAGTGGGCTGTATGTTTTATTTATGCATTTATTTATCTATCCCTTATTTTACCAGGTAAGTTGACTGAGGAAATGTTCTCTTTTGCAGCAACGATCGGGGGAGGGAAGAGGAGGAGAGGGGAGGATAATCATCTCATTATCGAACTGGTTTATATTTTCAGATGAGCGGGGCTGCTAATAACGAGGACGAGGATAATGATGATGACCCTATCTATATTCACTGCTATGCCAGAAACAGCCAACCCTCACTCCCCATAGGGAACTTCTTCAGAGACGGAAGAACCAAAATAGGTGCTTTGCTTTCCGTATACCTTACTACATTCACAATGCAATGAGTGTGTTTGAGATACTGTTAAACTGTGTTGAGCTAAGATATGCTGAATTGAGTTATACGCTAACGTGTTTTACTGGACAATTTCACACGTACAGTACATACACAACTGAAATGCAAGGTGGTTGGTCAGGAATTATATTGTAAGAATACAAAAAACCAACCAACAACAAAAACCAAAAATAATGCTAACCAAATGTATTCCTCTGTGCTCCTGGGCCAGACTTTGTGCTGGTGTGGGAGGTGAAGCGGAAAAAGCGGCGTTCCCGGGGGAGGGGGAGAGGTGACACCCTCGGGCCGGAGGGGGAGACCAGGGGAGGAGAGAGAGAGGGGGAGGAGAGCAGGTCTGAGAGATGGAAGGCTCAGCTGGCGAGGTGGAGGGACAAGTTCACCCAGAACCTTCAGAGTGCTGGCCTGCTGATGGAAAAGGTAACACCAGATCAACCAACATTAGATTAGATTAGATTAGATTCAACTTTATTGTCATTGACAGTGTACAAAGACAACGCAAACGTAGATAGTAATAGCAATAGTGCATACTGCAAAAGCCATGAATGTATGGACAGTGCATGGACTGAAAAGTCAACATATGAGCATGAGTATCAGTATGATATGCACCGTACCGTGCTCACCGCTTAACAATTCTACTCGACGTTACTCTACTTTAACAGCAGAAGCCCCCTGGGGGCCTAATAACTAAACAGAGTACCTCCTAGATTGATGTCTGTAGACCTCCGTTTGTTGACGTTAGTGTAACAGTGTAATTGAATGGGGTCAATACAATCAATACAATACAAAAACTATCAAGAGAACAGTAGACAGGTTGTCCCCCAAGGATGATGTAGCGGCCCTCTATAAAAGGAGAGTGAATGATGGAGGAACCTGGAAATCAAGCGAGATGTCTTCATCTCTAACCCTAACCCATAAAACGTTTTACTATGACAGTGTTTTACAGTGCTGTGTACCCGTTGCCCACAGACTAACTCTTATTGATGTAAAACGCCTTTATTGGGATGGTCCAGTGGTCTAGCACTGCCGTCTACAGTGCACACATATGCCCATGTCGGCATGGGTTCGAATCCGGCCCATGCCCTGCTGACATACCCTCTTCGCCTTACTTCACTATACTCTAATATCTCTTCTTTATCTCCAATAAAATGAAAAATATGAGTGGGACTGCCCTACTTTTGCGTAAGCTGAAATAAGAGGGCTATGCATACCAAGTGTTGTAATTTGTAAATGGAACAAAACAAGATGTACACATTACAAACAGCATCGAATAAAAGCTGAGAATTGTTTGACCTCAAATTCAAACTTTTAGAGTGTAGAGCAAAAAGAAGCTTCACTGTCCCATTACTCATGCAGGCTGCTGTATGTGCGACCCATTATGGTTAAACTGTAAGGTCTGATGAGGGTCAAAAAGCTACAGTGAGGAGCAAGTGTTACCCTTAAAAACACACCGCAAGCGTCAACCTCAGCAGCGTGTGTGCATGGCAGAACTGCTGCGGCTCTCTCTGTTGCAGCTTCCACGCTGGCTGGCTGCGTATCTTCTGTGGCTCTAACTGCGGAGCTGCTACTGCCAGCCCTGTCTTTGCACATTGAGTTTTGCCTGTAACACGCGCGTCACGCGAAAAAAATAGGCGAGAGTCCTAATCTCTAGATGGCGTGCCACTACACGGCAGCCAGCGTGAGGTGACGTATGGCTGCTCTAACCCGTTAACATGGGCGCCGAAATGAAACGCACAGGTTGACGCGTGCGGTGCATTTTTAAGGGTTAGTCCTGCTTCAGGACGTGGCTTGGAGATATCACCATGTCACCATATTCTGCTTTATTGTCTGTTCTGTTGTTCTGTTTTCGTGTTATCTGATTTGTTTGTTCTGTATCTGATTTGTTGTTCTGTATTGTTTTCCTGACTTTTTCTTTTTCTTTTTTTAATTTTACTAGGAAGAGACCGCGAGCGAGAAGAAAACCATCCATTATCTCAAACTCAGCGCCCCCTGGGACGTGTTGGTGTATTACGCAGAGGAGCTGTGTCTGAGAGCGCCCCTACAGGTCAGTGCTGGCACTACACTTAGAAAGGAACAATGAAGGGGTGTGTTATGGTTGTTGTTGTTGTTGTTGTTGTTGTTATAAAGAGAAAAGTTGTTAATTTTAATTAATAAAATGTTAATTTCTGCTACACAGGCCCAGCCATACCCACACTACAACACGTCTGACCGGGTCATTCGGAAGCTGTGCATTCCCAACATCATGGCGGAGTCGGTGCCAAACAGGCCGATAGATTACTACACGTGTGCCTTTCGCAAATCAAAGATAGAGAAGTGAGTTTCTGTATCCATGACCTCCTCTGCCTAATCCGGGTCCTGAGTAAACACTATGCTATATGCCCCATAGCTGCCTGAGCTCTTCCACTATTTTGTTATTATTATTATTATTATTATTATTATTTATTATTATTATATGATTTTATCTTCTGTATCTTTGTCCTGTTTTTTTGTTGTTGTTGTTGCTTTTGTCCTGCTTCTCTTTGTTTTCTGACTGTACCGTGTCCTTGAGTTGGAGAAAGGCGCTTTTTAATTAAATCTATTATTATTATTATTATTATTATTATTCAATCAAAATCAATACCCTGCAGTTTACGGTTATGAACATATTCATATGCTTGCTCTCATTGCAATGATGATGTCGTTTTGCCTTGCCAGAAACATATGGAATCTGGTTTTGATGGAGTGGACTGAATGCTGCTTTCCATGTCTCATCCTCAAAGAGTTCTCTGGAATACACAGTTTCCTTTGTAAAGTACAACTGATTGATTGTCCCTCGCTCTGTTTGTCCCTGCTAAGGTTCCTAGGCTGTGAGGACTGTGAGACGTATTTCACTAACACGCAGAGACACCGCATTGTGAGTGCATTCACATTCACATTGTTGGCATTTAGCCAGACGCCTTTATCCAAAGCGACTTACAACAAATGCATTTATCTGTGACTCAGTGAATCATCTATCCATCAGTCATTGTAAGAAGTGCGATGTAGGACTTACCTAAGACAGACATACAGTATTGTCTTTACCAGACGGATGCGTCTGTATGTGGTAGACAGACACCTGATGAACACATTTGAACATGTCAAATGACCACTTAAGGCATACTTAAGCAATATCACACGAGAGGGAGTGTGTTATACTGAATATCAGCACGGCTGTGATTCGGTCGTAGGTACGAGGCCGCAGGCCGACATTTGTTTGTTTATTTAATCATTTATTTTGGCTCCGTCAACAAAAAATAGTTCCGCAACTGGACTGTTGTTGCCTAGTAACCTGAACACAAACATCTGCACGCTAGCTACTTTGTATTAACGGTCATTTCGGAGTGATACATATAGTTAAAAGTCCCAGTGCTGTTATACTGTATATCAGCACTCATGGAATGCCTCTTGTCCAATGAAATTACTTGGTCGGAACTAACTGTTGTATAATGTAGCATATCCACCTACACTCCATCTAGTGTGTCCCGCATCTTACAGATGTCTTACAACCTGTTACAACCTGACTTTACAGTGTGTAATTGATTCCTGTGCAAATCAGAGACCCTATAAAAACTAAAGATATTCGTCCAAAATCACATCAACTATTAGCCTTGCACTATTATCCAGATAGTGTGGCTCAATTCAACTTTTTGAGTGACTTGTTAAATACATTTTTTAAGCATTTGAGCAAATATGAATTAGGACTGTCATAGTAAAGGGGGGGGAATACTTATTGACTCGAGACATTTCAGCTTTTAATTTCATATTAAGTAGTCAAAACATTTTTTCAAGTTGGGGGTGAATACTTCCTGAAGACTCTGTATGTGACCTTCCATCGCAGGTGTATGAGATTCTGTCGCGGACGGTTTACGGCAAGAAGAAGCGGGCGGAAGTGGGCATGGCTCGGCTGCTGAACGAGGGGGCGTACATGGCAGCCTTCCCCCTGCATGAGGTCAGAGGTCATATTCTCCCACATTTACTTTTACATTTTTGATGATGTATCTTTTATCAACAGTGACTTCCAACAACAATAGCGGAACTGTACAGAGGGGTGAAGAGGTTTTTAAGAGGGAGGGACTGTGTCTGTCTGTCTGTCTGTCTATCTATCTATCTATCTATCTACCTATCTATCTATCTATCTATCTATCTATCTATCTATCTATCTATCTATCTATCTATCTATCTATCTATCTATCTATCTATCTATCTATCTATTTGTTTCTCAGGGCCCCTTCGAGCTCCCAGACTATGAGGTGAAGCCTGATGACCTGAACCAGAGGCAGGTTCTGTTCCAGTACTGGGCCCGCTGGTCCAAGTGGTACAAGTACCAGCCCCTGGACCACATCCGGGAGTACTTTGGAGAGAAGATCGCCCTCTACTTCGCCTGGCTGGGTAGGCATGCCTCCCCATGGAGACATTACTTTGTTTCATTCATTCATTCAACCTTTATTTAAACTCAAGAGTCCACTGAGGTTCCCCTCATTTACAGAGACGACGAGTGACCAGACAAAATAACATAGTAGATAAAACAAGTAAAACATAATCACATGCACGAAATAAAATCAAGAATAAAAAAAACAAGGATAAGAGACTTAAAAACTAAGAATAAAAGATCAAAAAAGATCAGCTAAAACAATTACAAACTGAAGCGATTGCAGTGATTATAGATCAAAACCGTGAACTGTGTTTGAACTGTGAACAAAGTTTGGAAGTACATCAATCTTTAAAGTGCGTTGCAGATCATTCCGAGAGCTAGGAGCACTAAAGCAAAAGGCAGTCTTTCCACGGGTAGAATGTACTCAGGGGACAGTAAGCCCGTCAATAACATACAGTAGTACTATTTCCTCAGTCAATTGCCATCCTACGGTTGTGTTGTGTTGTTATGTTGTGTTGTAATGTTCAGTGTCTTATCCTATAAATAAAACACGACATTGAAACATTTGAACACTACCCATCTGAGTTTGATTGTTGCGGATATTATTAATTAATATAAAAATAAAAATAAACAGTGAGTAGCTGTGATATGAGGGGCTACTAAACTATTAATGGAGACCTAAATCAGATGGTAGAATACTGCAGCAGTTTTATGAGTAACCCCCCCTCTCCCCCCCCCACTGTACTGTATCAGTTGAAGGGTGTCGGTTTGAATTTGAAATGTCTGTTTCTCTGCAGGATTCTACACCGCATGGCTACTGCCTGCAGCCGTGGTGGGCACCTTCGTGTTTGTGTCGGGAGTGATGTCGATGGGAACCAACACCCCTGCGTGAGTCCATAGACCGCTCACACCTCAGGCCCCAAGGCTACAACTCCCTACACACCACCTTGAATTGTTATGGTTTCACTCTAGCTGTAGGCATGAAAATAAGCAGCATCCGCACACTCAAAAATGAATGTTTTATTGCAAGCTTTCGGTCTTTCATAGACCTTCTTCAGGCATTACACTGTATTAAGCTGTAGACTGAATCCGTTTTGGTGGTTTGGAAAGCTTGGAAACACTTAACATTAAGTTGCTCTTATATTGATTACACTGTACACATACTTTAGTAACAACATTTTGAAATTGCATATTGGTAAGTACAACCGCTTTGTAATGACATGGTAACACATTTAAGTTGTTTTTTTGTTGCTACAGAAGTGGATTAACTCTCGTCTGGCTTGGTGTATTGCAAAATAACTAGATTATTCTCCAAATCCCGTAGGCTTATGTCTGTGCCAGTCTTACTGTAACATATTACGCAATATCCACAAGACTCTGTGGCATTGTTTTAAGGTACTGTGTGTGTGTGTGTGTGTGTGTGTGTGTGTGTGTGTGTGCGTGCATGCGTGCGTGGGTGTGTGGGTGTGTGTGTGTGTGCGTGGGTGTGTGTGTGTGTGTGGAGGGGGGAAATAATGTCTTGTGTCTCCGATCCAATCTGTTTCCATGGAAACCGACGGATCAAAGCCTTCCTCCGGGAGTCATGTTAAATTGGTCAGCAGCGACTCACTGAGAGAGAATGATCGTGCAATAAAGACTAAGACTACTAGAGGGAAATATGTGGGACTGTCAGACTGTATAGTACAGTATAGAGAAGGAAGAAAAAGCGATGGGGCTTCCTACAGGCATGAGGGCATTAGTGTAAGTACTCTTGTACACGGTGAGAATAGTGCTATCGATCCCAGAGTAAAAAGCCTGAGAGGCGAACGCATTAGCATCTGGTGATGTGCTGGGGTTAACGATCTCTCTACCGTCAGTTTAGACTGGCTGCAGTCATGTTTGTGCTGGTGGTTTTTTATGGGGAATGTCAAATTTATAAGGTTTATAAAGATCAAAAAGCTAGTCGTTTTTTTTCTTCCACGGTTATTTTCTCAATTTCAAGAAGAAATTGTACAACAGTACGATACAAGAATGGGGTTTAGATTAGATTAGAGCTCACTGGTTTTCCTCATTCAGGGGTTGTTTCGCATCACAGGTTTTTACATTCTGGTGACCTTGGTGTGTGATCCGCCTTACAATTGATTGTGATGGTAAAAGGACTGCACTTATATAGCGCCTTTATCCAAGCACTTTACAACGGCCTCTCATCCACCCATTCACACACGAATGGCGGCAAACTACCATGCAAGGCGCCTGCCGGCCCGCTCACTGGGAGCAATTTGGGGTTCAGTGTCTTGCACTTCCTACACTTCGACATGTGGCCAGCCGGGGCTCGAACCGCCGATCTGCCAACCTTGCAATCATTAGACGGCGCCTCTACCTCCTGCGCCACAGCCGCCCCACTGAAGATGATGTTAGTCTTTTGGTAAAGAGGTGCCACCACAACCAAGTTCTTTGTTGCTACTAGCGGCCATATTGGTTCCTTTCAGGCACGGACTGAAAGTGACTACCATTAATGGAGTAGAGGGCGTGGAGAGTAACAGCTAATTTGCATGACACAAACAACAGCCTGTCGAGAAACACTGGTTGAGAGGCATGCTAGAATTCCTTTAGATTAAAATCTTGAGTGGTATTTTTTCAACAAAACAACTTCAACAACATGTTTTGGGGACCCAAGAGACCTATATTAAGTTACCATTTAGCAGATGATTTTGTCCAAAGCGAATTCCAATTACAGATTACAGGGACAGTCTCCCTGGAATAATTTAGGGCTAAGTGCCTTAGGACTCAAGGGCATACTAGTGGTGGTGTTCCCAGGTGGGATTTGAACTCATGACCTTCTGATCACCAGTCCAACTCACTATCACCATCACAACTCACTATCACCAACTCACTATCTCCTAGGCCACCACTGTCCCTTTAACTTGTGGAACATTCACTTGTGGAAATAGAGCACAATAGGTTTCCTTTAATATTTCCTACCAGAAGTTGAATCCAAGCCACAGATATTTCATTTCAAACCTTTATTTATTCTCGAAAGGACAATTGAGGTCACGCTCATTTCCAATGTCGTCGAGACATATCATCCGTCTTCTCCCAATCTTGTGTTCACAGTCACACTGCTGTCACCAATGACACTAGTCATTAGACTGACCGGATAACTTCACCTGTAGTGACGTCTGTGCCTGTGTGTTCTCCTCCACAGTAAGGAGATCTGTAACAGCGGAGCTAGCTACCTGATGTGTCCTCTCTGTAACACCTGCAAGCCCTGGAACATGTCCGACATCTGCCCCATGGCCAAGGTACAATACTGCACCCCTGGACGTTTAAAGAATCTCATAGAAACTGTATGTAAACCAGGCTCGATCGATGGAACAAGTTCAAGGTGAGATACTGACTCGTCAAAGTCTTTCTTTGACTCCTCACTCCTCACCCTCTTCTCAGAATGTACATTTTGACATTTACATTTTTGGCATTTAGCAGACGCCTTTATCCAAAGCGACTTACAACAAACACATTTGTCTGAGTCAGTGAATCATCTGTCCATCAGTCATCGCATGAAAAGCAATCTCTGCTAGGGCCAGGGGCCATTGGCAGTCATAAAGAAGGACGTTCTTTTTTCTTTTCTTTTTTAAGTAGTTTTTTCCGGAGTGAGGCAGTCCCGCTCATATTTTTCATTTTATTGGACAGATATAGTGAAGACAGACAGGAAAGTAAGGAGAAGAAGGGAGAGAGAGGGCATGTCAGTCAGCAGGGCATGGGCTGGATTCAAACCCATGGCGACATGTGCATAATGTGTGCACTGTAGACCGCGGTGCTAGAGCACTGGACCACCCCAGGCCACGGTTTTGTTTTTGTTTTTATACAGTAATGCATTGGACGAGGATTTCCATGGGGAGCCTTCTCCCCTAATGGCTAAGAGGGCAGCTCCAATAAAACAAACTGCAGTAAAACAAACAGGGCAGTCATACTAAGAGTACTTGAAGTACCTAGAACAAATGACTTACAATGTAAGGCTCCCAAAAGAATTGGGGGAAATGGTGTATATCTAGCCAATATATCTGATGCCCCATGACTATTTTTGTATAACATGTAACAATGTATGTTAGATTGGATAAACTCTATATTGATTTAATTTTACCATCCCACAACCTCACTTTTGCTTCGTTGTTTCTTTTTATATTATTGGGTTATGTTTGTAAGGAAGCTCTATCTGTTTGAGAGTTTCTTATACGGTACATAAAGTGAAAATGTTCATACATTTTTTTTTAAAGTTACCAAAAAAAAGAGTACTTGGAGTACTTGCTTGACCATGTGAACCTGACCAGTAATCATTAGTAAATGTGACATTGTCAGGGTAAACTCCTGGCCTTATCTAAGACTGAACTGGGCCATGTAAGTCTCTCACACGCCCTCAGAGTAGTGCGGTCTGTAGGCCCCTACATGCTGGTCTCAGGTTCATCACTCCCACTAATGGCTATAATGAAGATGTTGGAACAAGCTGATCTGGCTAAGAGCCAAATTCACTCTTGACTCAGTCAGTGTCTAGTATAATGAGTAGTAATGACAGTGGTAATGAGGTGCGGTGGTAATGAGGTGCAGTGAGTATTGTTCCTGAGAGTCCCCATACTGTATATTCATACATAACTATACATATTATACTGATATTCATCTCACGTATATCAACTTTTTATATTAATATACTCATACAGTATACTCACTGTAATACTGTATACTGTAATATCATGCACTGTCTACATTATCATGCCTTTTGCACCATGACCACTATTACATCTGTTTATATGCCAAACTACATGTCGTCGTCTCAGTACTTGTGTTCTGTGTAATGACAATAAAGTTTAATCTAACTTAATCTAATCTAATCTAGGGCCGGTTTCACAGACAAGGCTTAAGCCTAGTCCTGGACTAAATCACACTTTCAATGTAAAATCTCCATTGAAGATGCTTTTTAGTCCAGGATTAGGCTTAAGCCTTGTCTGTGAAACTGGCCCTCCCTGTCTTCATGGCCTGGGGTGTTCCACTGGTCTAGTGTCCACCGCGGTCTACAGTGCACACATATGCCCATGTCGGGCATGGGTTCGAATCCGGCCCATGCCCTGCTGACATGCCCTCTCTCCTTACTTTCCTGTCTGTCTTCACTGTGTCTGTCCAATACAATGAAAAATATGAGTGTGACTGCCCCACTCAGAAAAAAATACTTGCAAAAAAAATGAAGTCCCTGTCTTCTGTCTCCAGGTGGGCTACCTGTTCGACCACCCTGGCACGGTGTTCTTCAGTGTGTTCATGTCCTTCTGGGCCGTCACCTTCCTGGAGTACTGGAAACGCAAGATGGCCACCTTGGCTCACCACTGGGACTGCATGGACTTCCACGAGGAGGAGGTCTGACTCTGACACTTGTTATCATTACACCCTTCACTTTGATTTGCCTTTTTTTATATACATAATGAATATTTAAAAAAAAATATACGGTAATAAAACAGATACAAATACTGTATGGTCAGAGACAGTAGAGATTGACAGGCAGGATGGGAGAGAGAGAGGAGGGATGACATGCAGGATATGTCGAAGGCCGTAATTGAACTGAGCACGTCGTGCAGTTTAAAATAAAGACAAGTACTAATTACAGGACCATCATCATTCAAAACATGGGGTCTTAGGGTGTAACGCACCAAAAGTTTTATTGTTTTGTACTCTATCTACATTCCCTGTGGTGTGTGTGTGTGTACTGTATCTACATTCCCTGTGCTGTGTGTGTGTGTGTGTGTGTGTGTGTGTGTACTGTATCTACATTCCCTGTGCTGTGTGTGTGTGTGTGTGTATACTGTATCTACATTCCCTGTGCTGTGTGTGTGTGTGTGTGTGTGTGTGTGTGTGTGTGTGTGTGTGTGTGTGTGTGTGTGTGTGTGTGTGTACAGGAGCGGCCGCGGCCGGAGTTTGCAGCCATGGCTCCTGCTATGGAACACAACCCCGTGACGGGCGTGAAGGAGCCCTACTTCCCCGAGAAGGCCCGCCTCTCCCGCATGCTGACTGGCTCCATGGTCATCATCATCATGGTGAGAGCCAATCAGAAATCATCCTGGGGATCCTGGGTTTCAATCGTTTTATCTGATGAAAAAGCTTTATAATTAAGCAATATCACACTAGAGGGAGTGTGTTATACTGAATATCAGCACGGCTGTGATTCGGTCGTAGGTACAAGGCCGCAGGCCGAGTACCGAAGACAATCACAGCCGTGCTGATATTCAGTATAACAGCACGACCTCGAGTGTGATATTGCTTTTATACAACAGTTCTACAGCACAATTTATTAGTTAACAGTAATAAGTGACAACAGATTATGATTTGTTTGTTTATTTAATTTTTTGGGGCTATGTCAAGAAAAAATTGTTCCGCAACTGGACTGTTGCCTAGTAACCTGAACACAAACATAGCTACTTTGTATTAACGGTCATTTCGGAGTGATACCTATACTGTAGTTAAAAGTCCCATATACTGTATATCAGCACTCATGGAATGCCTTTTGTCCAATCAAATTACTTGGTCGGAACTAACTGTTGTATAATCATCCGTATATCATCCTTGTGATGAACACCTGTATCTACACTCACCGGACACTTTATTAGGAACACCTGTACAGCTATGTCATTCATGGAGGTGGTGTAATGGTGTGGGGAATGTTTTCTTGGCACACTTTGGGCCCTGTTAATACCAATCAATCATCGCTTGAATGCCTCAGCCTATTTGAGTATTGTTGCTGACCACGTGCAATGCACCATGTCACAAAGCAATAGTCGTCTCAAGCTGGTGTCATGGCAACAATGAGTTCAGCGTTCTTCAGTGGCCTTCCCAGTCACCGGATCTGAATCCAATAGAACACCTTTGCGATGTGGTAGAAAGGGAGATTCACAGCAGGAAAAGGCGCACCTGAAAGATCTGCTGGAGTTGCGTGATGTAATCATGTCCGTGCTTGACATTTCATCGGAAAACAGAATCTCAAAGGAATGTTTCCAACATCTTGTGGAATCAATGCCACGGAGAACTTGAAACAGTTTTGAGAGCAAAGGGAGGGCCCTACCCTTAGTATGATGTTCCTAATAAAGCGTTCTGTGAGTGTATCTCTTTCCATTATCAGTGCCAACGAGAGAAAGGAGATGAGGAACAGAGGCCATTAAAACAAAGTGCTGATCTGGTGTAGTGGATGTGGCCACATCATCCCTCTCAATCACTACTAGAATGATTTCCAATCACATTTGGGGACTTATTGAACATTTAAAAAAATGGACTGCACTTGTATAGCTCCTTTATCCAAAGCGCTTTACAACGGCCTCTCATTCACCCATTCACACACCAATGGCGGCAAGCTACCATGCAAGGCGCCGGCCCACTCATTGGGGTTCAGTGTCTTGCCCAAGGACACTTCGACATGTGGACAGCCGGGGCTCGAACCGCCGATCTGCCCACCGTGCGCTCATTAGACGGCGGCTCTACCTCCTGCGCCACAGCGGCTGTAGATCGAAACCTTTTCCCTTTTTCTGTCTGTCCCCAGTTATGTGTGGTGATGATCTTCCTGGTGACGGTGATCATGTACCGTGGTATAGTGAGTGTGAAGATGTACCACACGGGGAGCGTTGTGCTGCGTACTCAGGTACAGTGAGCTGAACACACTGGATAGCAGCATAACCTTCAAAACACCTGACATCCTACATTTTTTCTGATTGTAAATAATTGTTCCAATTAGATTAGATTGTCAATGACAATGAAGTTGAATCTAATCTAGTCGAATCTATTCTGCGTGTGTGTGTGCGCGTGTGTGTGTGTATGTGTGTGTGTGTGTGCGTGTGCGTGTGCACCTGTGCGTTCACACATGTGCATGCGTGTGGTGTGTGTGTGTATGCGCGTGTGCATGCGTGTGCGTGTGGTGTGTGTGTGTATGCGCGTGCGTGCGTGCGTGTGTGAGTGTGTGTGTGTGTGTGTGTGTCATCCAGGCAGGGAACATTGCCAACATCTCCAGCAGCATGGTGAACCTGGCCCTGATCCTGCTGATGGGGCAGGTCTACACCGCCCTGGCGGAGAAGCTCACTAAATGGGGTAATAAAAAAAAAAAACATCCTGCCCTCAGCCACTTCTCCCTCAGTCAACCTGACTGGCCAGTACATATTATCCACTGACAGGAAACTCCACTTTCTTAAGGTCAGATCAGGCCTCTGCATCGATTTATAGAGGCTCTGTGGTCTTCATCACTCTGTAATCTAGTTTTCTCGCCGCCTAGGGCAAGGTTTTTCTCCTTGTGCAGAAGTACCAGTTACAGTGCCCTCCATAAATATGTGACACGGTCGAGTGTTAGGCTAGCGATGTGCTGTAGGCTGTAGTGTGTGTGTGTGTGTGTGTATTCAGCGATTGTTGAATTGTATTGTATTATTTCAAGATACCCATCACGCATCGGCGAAATCTCCACTAGGGACAAGGGGGATGTGTCCCCTCCACTTTTCAAAACCTAGATTCTGCCCCCCCAACTTTTTAAACGAAAAAAAAAATAGTGCGTAAACTGAAAAAATCATGCTTAATTAAGGGAGAGATGAAGGAGGAGAATGAAGAAATGTTCTTTATATTAAAAGTTTTAATTGAATTAATCTTTTATCTTAAAGGGTAAACAATGACTAAGTATGAATACATAAAGGTAAGAAGATCTTGAAGGGTCATACAAAGGGGATTACAAAAAGGCACACAGTGATCTATGTAGTTCTTCATAGATCTAGACTCTTTTTTTTGCCCTCAAAGTGCACCAAATTGATGCATTTTATTTTCAAAAGGCATGCCCCTGGACCCCCCTAGGGGTCTGTGGTCACCCTTTTATTGTGTCCCCCCCACTTCCCAAACCAAAGTTTCGCCCTTGCCACCACGATACCCAATGATCTTCCTAGCTCCTGCTGCACTTGTTGTTGTGTTGTTGCTGTTTGTATGTGGTGAGACGATGTTTTTCTGTGAACATGCTGCTCTAAATTAATTGCCCCTAGTGGGACTAATAAAGTTGTTTGAATTTAATTGAATTTAATTGAGTGTTTTGGTTTGCATGTCGGCATCCGATTTCCGTGTTTCAACATAAAGGTCTGAACATTTTGATTGGTTGCCGAGCAAAGAGGAAGTACACTCCAGCAGCATAGAGCAAAACACCATAACGCTATACACCTGATGAGCCAAAAACATTATAACCACCTGCCTAATATGCTGAGGGGTATATTGCCTAATACCCTCGCGCATCGATGAGCTTTGGGCGCCTGTCAGTGGCTATAATGTTTTGGCTCGTCTGTCTATTTTAGCTGGGATGTAGGTCAACATCTGTGAACTCTGCTGTGTTTTTCTCTCCAACAGAGATGCACAGAACACAGACTCAGTATGAAGACTCCTTCACCTTCAAGGTGTTTGTCTTCCAGTTCGTCAACTTCTACTCCTCCCCCTTCTACGTGGCCTTCTTCAAGGGCAGGTGGGTGTAGAAACCACAGGCTCCACTGTCCACTGTGTGGCAGTGTGGAGTTGGGGTAGTTAGTGATGAGAGACTGCTTCTTATTATTTTTTTTAATTATTTTTTTCTCTGAGTGGGGCAATCCCACTCATATTTAAAATGTTATTGTGATAGAGATAGTAGACAAGAAGGATGGGTGAGAGAGAGAGAAGGGATGACATGCAGGATATGTCCGCGGCCGGAATCGAACCGGGAACCCTGCGGTTACGTGGTCGACGCTTAGCCCACTACGCCACCTAAGCGCCCCCAGAGACTGTACTTCTGATGTTTGGTTTTACGGTGTATCAATCCCAACGGATCTAAACCTGTGCTACAGTCTAGCATGTGTCTATCACATGTACTCGGTCACGACTATTCACTGTCCCGGCGCCCCGCTGGTGGAACGAGCTGCCCACTGCTGTCAGGACTGCAGAGTCGCTATCTATCTTCCGCCGTAGACTAAAGACCTCTATCTCTTTAGGCTGCATCTTAATTGTCCCTCCTAAAGACCTCCTCATCCCCACTTCCCCCTGTGCAGTTTCTCTACTATAAGTATGATTATTTTTTAGCATCTTCTAGATTTGTAACTGCCAATGGCCCCTGGTCATAACATAGATTACTTTTTCCTACGATGACTGATGGATAGATGGTTCACTTACTAAGACATGTATTTGTGGTAAGTCGCTTTGGATAAAGGCAGACATCTGCTAAAATATTTGGAAGTTTGTTTCCCAGAATGTAGGCTACATTCAGTCTGCAAGGTCTATACAGCACCGCTCACTAAAAAATCCTATTTCTTTAATAACTCCGGTTGGAGTTAGAACCTGTCAGGTTTTGGGTTTCATTGTTAACGGTCTCATCTGTTAAGCTTTGGGTCTGACTATCTATGGGTCTGTTCGGGTTTGGGTCTGACTATCCACGGGTCCATTCGGGTTTGAGTCTCTTTATTTAAAAAGAGACAAATGTAAGAACCAATAATTTATCCGAGAGAATTCTCTAGAGGCCTGTTATGATTTTGAGGTTAACGATCGATGAAGTGTCTTTCTATGATTGCTAACCATTTGAAGAAAAATCGACCGTTAATTGTTTCTATTCTATTGACAGGTTTGTGGGTTATCCTAACCACTATGGGACGTTGTTAGGGATGAGAAATGAAGATGTAAGTGTTTTTCTCTTCACATTTTATTGTAAAAAAAGAAAAACTCACTCAAAAATGTTTGTAGCAGTCTGTTATCTTGATCCACTGCTGTACATGTAAGTGTGTGTGTACAGGTCTGGGTCTACATTCTTCTAGTATTATGACTACCAAGTTTACTTTTCTTGCGATGACTGATGGATAGATGATTCACTTACTTACGCTTTGGATGAAGACGTCTGCTAAATGCCAAAAATGCAAATGTAAATGTTCTGGCTACTGTAAGGTGCAGTAGGCTGGCCCTAACACACCATGTTGCGCTAAGCACCAAGTTAATTAGCTATCCTAACACACACATACACACACACACACACACATACACACACATACACAAGCACCAAGTTCATTAGCTATCCTAACACACACATACACACACACACACACACACACACACACACACATACACAAGCACCAAGTTCATTAGCTATCCTAACACACACACACACACACACACACACACACACACACACACACACAAGCTCATTACTGCATTCTCATTTTATGCACCCAAATTGTGGAATGCACTGCCAGTTTACATTAGGGATGCAACCTCAGCAAATATCAGACTAAGTCAAGACTAAAAACCCATCTTTTTAATATTGCCTTTAAATGACTAAATAATGAAATTATGATTATATAATGATTGGAGCACTTTGAGCTGCAACGTTTGCAGGAAAAGCGCTATACAAATAAAAGTTATTATTATTATTATTATTATTATTATTATTAGCTATCCTAACACACACACAAGCACTAAGTTCATTAGCTATCCTAACACACACACACAAGCACCAAGTTCATTAGCTATCCCAACACACACACACACCCACACACCCACACACACACACACACACACAGTAGCACCAAGTTCATTAGCTATCCTAACCCACACACACACACAATTTCATTAGCTCTCCCAACAGAAGCTTTGCTCCTGACGATGCACTTACTGTACATCCACTCTGCTGCATTGTTTTTATAATACCTGCAGCAAACGCATTCAGAGTGCTGCAGTGCAGTTTTACTTCTGGAACTGTGCACAATATACACTTACTTACTGGGCACTTTATTAGGAACACTACTGTATATCAATGCGGCTAGGGCCTCCCTTTGCTCTCAGCAACAGCCTCAATTCTTCGTGGCATTAATTCCACGTCTTCCACACGATTAGCTTTGTGACAAGGTGCATCATCATGCTGGAAGTAGCCATTAGAAGATGGGTACATTGTGGCCATGAAGGGATGCACATGGTTAGCAACGACACTCAATAGGCTGTGGCATTCAAGCGATGATTGATTGGTATTAAAGGGGGGGCCCAAAGTGTGCCAAGAAAACATTCCCCACACCATTACACCACCTGAATGAAGAAGTAGAATGTGAAGTAGAATTTATTTGCCAAGTAATCAACCTGTCAGTCTCAGTAATTGTTGGAATTTGGTCTTTTTTGTTGTTGTTGTTGCTCTAGGCACAGGGTCAGCCATACAGCCATAGTCAGCTCCCCTGGAGCAATTAGGGGTTAAATGCCTTGCTCAAGGGCACATGCATGATGTGTGTGTGTGTCTTTCTTTGTGTATCTCTGTGTGTATCTGTGTGTGTGTGTGTGTGTGTGTGTGTGACCAAAACTTCTGTTGGGATAGCTAATGAACTTGGTGCTTGTGTGTGTGTGTGTGTGTGTGTGTGTGTGTGTGTGTGTGTGTGTATCTGTGTGTGTGTGTGTGTGTGTGTGTGTTCCAGTGTGGTCCCGGGGGCTGTCTCATTGAGCTGGCTGAGCAGCTGTTCATCATCATGGTGGGGAAGCAGCTCATCAGCAACGTGCAGGAGTTCATCCTCCCGTAGGTCCTGTGGCCGTGTGGCCATTTCCTCTGTGTCAGAAACCCTTAGCCTCATAGCAAAATCAGGGGTGCAAACGTGTCACCTCTCTGCTAAATTAGCTGTTTTTTACCTCAAAATAGGTCATCCGTGTGAATCGTGCAGATCTGCAAAAAAAAATCCTGTCTGTTAAAACTCCGCTGCTGTCGAAATAACTTTTCGCTTCGGGCAGCTAGGTACAATTCCAGACAGCGTGGATAACACAGTCACAGTAAACTGTTTTCGAAGTAGTTAGGCAGGTGTTAAGGTTAGGACCGCCGCTGATACCACCATTAGTGCTAGCGCTATCCGTCTACCACCGCTAGTGCTAGCGATATCCACCCCCTCCATCAACAAAAATGTTATCCGCGCTTTGATAATTGTCTTAAAAAAAAGTGGCACCTTTTTGGGCCATCACCAGTTTGTCATATTTTGGCCAAATTGAGATATCTGCCTAACACTACTCTCCTAACACTGCTGATTCACTGTGCATTATTGCCTATGCCATCAGAATGCTTGTTACATTCCAAAATCACTATCTGCCCGAGTCATCTCTTTGACCTAGGGCATTTTTGACACTACATACAAAGATCGGCTCGGCTGACCACAAGTGAATCATGACTCAGGCAATTATGCTATGAGGCTAACGACATGTAATGTTATGAATGTTACAGTATGTTGCACTAAGTAGATACAGCATGAGTCACTATTCAATTATTGAAAAATTCACAATAATTCACACAAGTGGTGCATTGGACACCTACAAGGACCGGTGTGTCAGAAAGGATTATACTCAGGATTATTAGGGTCCCCAGACACCCCAATCAGAAACTGGTCGAGCTATAATTGCCGTCAGGGAAATGGTACCGACGCCTCGGGGGTCAAACCCAGAGGTTGTCAAACAGCTATTCCTGTTTCTCCCCCCCCAAGCAGTCAGGCTCCTCCTGGAGAAATACTGGAAGAAAACAAAAAAGCTGACGTCCCCAGAACCAACCCCAAGCACACTCCAAAAATGAACATATTACATTGGTATAACTACTTGGAACACTACTGGATTACTTGTATAGGACTGGACTGCTTAACTACCGTACTGTATTATATTGCATTTCATATCGTTGTACTTTGCACAGCATTATTACTGTAGGATTACTTATTTTACTTATTTACTTACGGTACTTATTATTATGGTGATCGATCTGAATGCTGCAAGGCCAATGTTGAGGAACCAAAAACACTTTCTGATTCTTCTGATTCTGATCGCTGTTATTGCTGAATGTAAGTCATTGATTTGATCTGGTGTAGTACTGTACATTTAACACTAGAACAGCCGTGCCTATAGGTAAAAGATACTACTATAAGAGCTGCCTCGGGGGGCAAATGACCATAGTCTTTACAATGGGAAGCTGCTATTTATACAGCGACCTTCTTGTAAATTAGCCTGCCTCCTACACAGAAAAACTGCAAAATAGCTTTATACTAGCTTATCCTATTGTGATTTTGAAATTGTAAGGATACTGGGTGGTAGAACGCACATATCTAGGAAAAGTCATGAAAGGAGGGTCCTGAAATTGGATCGAGTGCAAAGATATTTAAAAAAAATCAATTTTGGCTGTTCTAGTGTTAAACAATGTCATGCCTTGCTACTGTACTGTAAGGTAAAACGAGACAAACTCTACTGCAAGCTGGCACTGAAGGGCCATGTCCTGAACGCCAACTGCAGTGTCTCTGCTTTATGATTGGATGATGGAACAGCGCAGCACAGCCTAATACTGCAGTGCTAGCACTTTACAGTTAGCTGTAATGGTACAGTGCAGAGAAATGGTGTGTGTGTGTGTGACCCCCCCCTTTCTCTTCTTTCTTCTTTTCCTCTTTCCTCCTCTCATTGTTTTTTCTTCCTTTCCACCTCTCCTCAGGAAAGTGAAGGCATGGCAACAGAAGAGGGCGTTGGCCAAGGTCCGGGGTACGCAGGTATCCCATGAGCCTCGGCGGTGGGAGGAAGACTATCAGCTTGTGGAGTGTGGGGGGCTGTTTGAGGAGTACCTAGAGATTGGTGAGCCAAATCACACTCATTTTGGACTTGTTACTGTGAGGGGGAAAAGAAGTCCATATGTGGATTTACTACTACAGGTTTAACCCCTGTTTATGTTGTACCTCTACTCATCACTTTTACAAGACACAAAATGACCGCTCCATTTCATCCCCTAGTAACAAGTACTAGTTGTACTGGTAATTGTATCCTGTCTTATTTGTCACTCTTGTTCTGTACTATTGTCACTACTTTGCTATCTTGAATTATGCCTATTGCCTTATTGTCTTGTGCTGCAATGTCAGGAACCGAAGCCTAAGAGTTTTACTCTCTTACACTTGTGTAACGTGACGTAACAATTAAACTTGTAACTTGAACTTGAAGCTTGAGACTAGTAACTAGTGTTGTTCCGATACCATTTTTTGATCCCGATACCGATACCGATACCTGACCGTGCAGTACTTGCCGATACCGAGTACCGATCCGATACCACGGCGTTTGAAAAAAAAAAAAAAAAAAAAATGTTTTTAGGCATTCCAAGTTCAGTCTGTACAGTTTGCAGACGTGAAGTGGCCAGTGGGGAATGCTTGAAGTGGCCGATGATCTTTCTCCCATTGGCCAGCGCGTCGCACACACTCCGCTGTGACAGTAGGCCTTCCTGCACCACTAATGCATGTGTGTTCTGTGTTCTGCATATGTAAACAATTCAAACAAACATAGAGAAAACTTCTCCTCGGGAGAAGGAAGGAGGCAGGAAGTACCTGCCGCACGGAGACACACAGACAGAGAGAGAGAGAGAGAGAGAGAGAGAGAGAGAGAGAGAGAGAGAGAGAGAGAGAGACGGAGAGACGGAGAGCCACAACAGCAGATCCCGAAAGGGGGTGTGGCGCGGAGACGGAGCCGAGAACTATCCCGAAAGGGGAACAGCTGGGCGGGACTCGGAGAAGCGGCCGCGCGCCAGTAGTGTTCTATCGGACATTATTATTATTATTTGAACTCTCTCCAGCACGCCGGCGGCGGTGCTAGACTGTGCAACCGAAATAAATATCGATTAAGGTCGATATGTTTTTGTAAAATGTGTAAAATGTGTCCTATCTTGGCTGTGGGTTGTATCGCTTTAAGCGGAGTGGCGTAGTCTATATGTCTGAGGGCTGCGTTGGTAAAAGTCGCTCTGGGAAACTGATCGGCACTCGTGGAACGCCTCTTGTCCAATCGGATTCCTCGGTCCGTTTATGACGTCGGAGCCCAGTGTGCGCTCCGGCGCTCTCAGGGGGACTTTCCGAACGTTGCCCCGGTAGCATAGCTTAGCTTGGGCTCTGAGCAGCTGGAAGGGACAGCAGGTTACCTGAGGTAAGCCTCGCCGCTCCACCGCTCCTCTCCTCGACAACCACAGTTGCGTGTTTGTTTTTCCGCGATAGTGAAAGTTTGGTATCGGGTGTTATTATTTGTTAGTACTCGCCGATACCGATACCAGCATTTTTGTGCGTATCGGTGGCCATGCCGATACTAGTATCGGTATCGGAACAACACTACTAGTAACCCCCCAGTGGATCAAATCATACATTTTATTTGTATAGCGCATTTTCTCACAAAATGTCACAAAATGTGACCCAATGCGCTTCACAAAAAACAAAGAAGATAAAGCAACAACTAATATGGACATTTAAAAGGCGAGGTTTTTTGAGGTCTCGCTTAAATGTTTCCAGAGTTTTGGACAATCTCAGAGCTCTCAGGTAGGGTGTTCCATAGTCTGGGAGCATATATACTGAAAGGTGTCTCTCCATATCTCCTGGTCCTGGCTTCTGGGACCGTCAGGAGTTCAGTGCCAGTGGACCTCAGGGATCTACCTCAGGGGGTCTAGCTGGTGTGGAGTCACTCTGACCCCCTCCCCACAGTTGACCTCTGACCCCCTCCGCCCCACAGTGCTCCAGTTTGGGTTCATCACCATCTTCGTGGCGGCGTTCCCGCTGGCGCCCCTCTTCGCGCTGCTCAACAACTGGGCCGAGGTGCGGCTGGACGCCCACAAGTTTGTGTGTGAGTACCGCAGGCCCGTGGCCGAGCGCGCCCAGAACATCGGCGTGTGGTTCAACATCCTGGAGGCCTTGTCCCACCTGTCCGTCATCGTCAACGTGAGTCGCACTCTGATGACCTCATCGTCATCATCATCATCAGGGGAGGTGGGAGGTGTTTATCAGTGTCTGATCATTATATTACAAATTGTGACCAAATCTGTGATTTCCATCATGAGAATTGTATCGTTTTTTTAAATTGTGGAATGTTAACACTAGAACAGCCGTGCCTTTTTTACCTACTAAACAATTCTCTTTTTACCTCTTTTACCTTTACCTCTTTACCTCTTTACAATGCTCAAGCTGCTATTTACACACAGCGACCACTAGTTGGCTGCTTGTAAATTAGCCTGCTTCCTACACAGAAAAACGGCTAAATAGTTTTATACTGGTCCTGAAATTTGATTGAGTGCAAAGATATCAAATGTTTCTTTACTCAAATGACCCCTCATGGCTCATGTTTGTTCCTTTGTTCTATTTACAGGCTTTCTTAATCGCTTTTACATCGGATTTCTTGCCTCGGCTGCTGTACCAGTACAAGTTTGATAACGACCTGAACGGATACGTCAACTTCACCCTGGCCTACGCTCCAGCTAGCTACACTAGCCACCCCCTGTGCAGGTATTATAATAATACATTACACTTATATAGCTTTTCTAGACACTCAAAGACACTTTACAAACTGAAAAGAATTGAAAGTAGTAATGATAAAAAGAAACAAAACAAAAAAGAAAGAAAGAAAGAAAGTATAGGGGTTTTGTAGGACAATCTACTTTGTCTACTGCAATTAGAAATAGATTATACATAGATTTTTTACACATAGATTTCGGGCGGCGAACAAACAAAGCCAGCGTCCTCTCTCAACCGGAGTCCAACGTAGATTAACGTAGATTCACTGGAATCAGAATCAGAATTGCTTTTATTACATCAATGTACGGATACAAGGAGTTAAGTTCTTGGGTACAGGTTCAAATTGACATCGCCATTGCAGTAGAAATACAAAATCAATAATAGAATAAGCAGGATATAAACTACAATCAATAAAGAATAAGCAGGATATAAACTACAATCAATAATAGCTGTATGGACAATAGCTTCAGAGCGTCAATAATAGAATAGGTGCATAATATCATATAGATCATATAGATTACTGCAGTATACACTCACTGGACACTTTATTAGGAACACAGTCATAACGTCACAGTCATAAAGATATAATATGTTCCCATAATGCATCATCATTGAGACGGGCCACAGTAGTGTTCAGTAGGGCTCTAACCAGCAGAAAGGGCCACCTGAACTTCCATCCAATCAGAATGGATTATTATTTTACATTATGTGTCAGTTGAGTTTTACATAAAATGTCCAGAAGAGGGCAGCATTGCTAATGTTGCCACTCACTGATGTTTATCCATCTTATCACACACACACACACACACACACACACACACACACACACACACACACACACACACACACACACACACATACCCTCTCATGACTGCCACTGTGTGTCTATGAAGGTATAAAGCCTTTCGGGACAACAATGGGAACTACACTCTGGTGTACTGGGAGCTGCTGGCCGTCAGACTGGGATTCATCATCGCCTTTGAGGTAAAATATAGAACAGTACAGCCCAGGGTCATGTCTGTGTTTCTACCCTCCGTTAGCTGTTTCTGTCTGTCTGTCAGTCAGTCAGTCTGTCTGTCTGTCTGTCTGTGTGTCTGTCTGTCTTGTCTGTCTGTCTCTGGTGTTATGTTTAACTATCTGTCTGTCCGTCCATCCGTACGCACACCCGCCCGTCTGTCCATCTGCCCACCTGTCTGTCTGTCTGTCTGTCTGCTGTCTGCCCACCTGTCTGCCAGTCCGCCCACCCGCCCGTCTATCTGTCTGTCTGCCGTCTGCCCACCTGTCTGTCCTCCCACCTACCCATCTGTCTGTCTGTCCATCTGCCCACCCACCCCGTCTGTCTGTCCGCCCACCTGTCCGACTGATTGTCTATTGACGTGTTTTCCAGTGTCTGGTTGTCTTCATGTCCTCTGTTTGATCTTCCTTTATAACCTCTGCCAGAAAGGCTCTTTATTATTATTACTGCCCTGTGTGCCTCTCTCTCTCTCTCCATTCATTATGGCTCTTGGCTTACATTTATACATTTTTACATTTTTGGCATTTAGCAGTTAACCTTAATCCAAAGCAAGTTACAACAAATACATTTTTGTCTACGTAAGTGAATCATCTATCCATCAGTCATCGCCAGAAAAAGGTAATCTATGCTCGGGCCAGGGGCCATTGGCAATCATAATGCTAAAGAAGGAAGAAATTAAGACTTATTAAGACTTATATATATATTATTATTTACAGTAGAGAAACTGTACCGGGGGGGTAGAGGGGATGGAGAGGTCTCAGGAGGGGCAGTTCAGACGAGTCTGAAGAGAAAGGTCTTTAGTGTTCGGGGGAAGACTGCGGTCCTGACAGCAGTGGGCAGCTGGTTCCACGAGCAGGGAGCCAGGACAGAGACAAGCCGTGACCGGGTAGTGCGACTGCTGCATCCACGTAGAGTAAAAAAAAAACTAAAAACATAGAGGCGGTGCTCTTGCCTTGCTCTTGCTTTGAAGCCTCCTTCTCACCTATTAATCTTTAACCCTCAACCTTTCTTTCACATGGCAATTTACTCTCATCACTTTCACTCTTCGTAATTTCACCTTCTCTCTCTTCACCTTCTCTTTCACTTTCTCCCCCCCCCCCCCCGCCCCCGCCCTGTTCCTCGCGTTTACTGTGTCTCCTGGTTTCTTCTCTCTTCCCATGTACACCCCCCCCCCCCCACACACACACCTCTCTACCTCCCCCCACCTCTCTTCCTCTCCCCACCTCTCTTCCTCCCCCCATCTCTCTTCCTCTCCCCACCTCTCTTCCTCCCCCCATCTCTCTTCCTCTCCCCACCTCTCTTCCTCCCCCCATCTCTCTTCCTCTCCCCACCTCTCTTCCTCCCCCCATCTCTCTTCCTCTCCCCACCTCTCTTCCTCTCCCCACCTCTCTACCTCCCCCCACCTCTCTCCCCCCCATCTCTCTACCTCCCCCCACCTCTCTACCTCCCCTCCCCTCTCTACCTCCCCTCACCTCTCTACCTCCCCTCCCCTCTCTACCTCCCCTCATCTCTCTACCTCCCCTCATCTCTCTACCTCCCCTCCCCTCTCTACCTCCCCTCCCCTCTCTACCTCCCCTCATCTCTCTACCTCCCCTCACCTCTCTACCTCCCCCCACCTCTCTACCTCCCCTCACCTCTCTTCCTCTCCCCATCTCTCTACCTCCCCTCCCCTCTCTACCTCCCCCCACCTCTCTACCTCCCCTCACCTCTCTACCTCCCCTCACCTCTCTACCTCCCCTCATCTCTCTACCTCCCCCCACCTCTCTTCCTCCCCTCCCCTCTCTACCTCCCCTCATCTCTCTACCTCCCCTCACCTCTCTTCCTCCCCTCCCCTCTCTACCTCCCCCCATCTCTCTACCTCCCCTCACCTCTCTACCTCCCCCCACCTCTCTACCTCCCCTCACCTCTCTACCTCCCCCCACCTCTCTTCCTCTCCCCACCTCTCTTCCTCCCCCCACCTCTCTTCCTCCCCCCACCTCTCTACCTCCCCTCCCCTCTCTACCTCCCCCCACCTCTCTTCCTCTCCCCACCTCTCTTCCTCCCCCCACCTCTCTTCCTCCCCCCACCTCTCTTCCTCCCCCCACCTCTCTTCCTCCCCCCACCTCTCTTCCTCTCCCCACCTCTCTTCCTCTCCCCACCTCTCTTCCTCTCCCCACCTCTCTACCTCCCCCCATCTCTCTACCTCCCCTCACCTCTCTACCTCCCCCCACCTCTCTTCCTCTCCCCACCTCTCTACCTCCCCCCATCTCTCTTCCTCCCCTCACCTCTCTACCTCCCCCCACCTCTCTTCCTCCCCCCACCTCTCTTCCTCCCCCCACCTCTCTTCCTCTCCCCACCTCTCTTCCTCTCCCCACCTCTCTTCCTCCCCCCACCTCTCTTCCTCCCCCCATCTCTCTTCCTCCCCCCACCTCTCTACCTCCCCTCACCTCTCTACCTCCCCCCACCTCTCTTCCTCTCCCCACCTCTCTTCCTCCCCCCACCTCTCTTCCTCCCCCCACCTCTCTTCCTCCCCCCACCTCTCTTCCTCTCCCCACCTCTCTTCCTCTCCCCACCTCTCTTCCTCCCCCCACCTCTCTTCCTCCCCCCACCTCTCTTCCTCTCCCCACCTCTCTTCCTCCCCCCACCTCTCTTCCTCCCCCCACCTCTCTTCCTCTCCCCACCTCTCTTCCTCCCCCCACCTCTCTTCCTCCCCCCACCTCTCTTCCTCCCCCCACCTCTCTTCCTCCCCCCACCTCTCTTCCTCTCCCCACCTCTCTACCTCCCCCCATCTCTCTACCTCCCCTCACCTCTCTACCTCCCCCCACCTCTCTACCTCCCCCCACCTCTCTACCTCCCCTCACCTCTCTTCCTCCCCCCATCTCTCCCCCCCCCATCTCTCTACCTCCCCTCACCTCTCTTCCCCACACACCTCTCCCCCCCCACCTCTCTCCCCCCCCCCCATCTCTCTACCTCCCCTCCCCCCCATCTCTCTTCCTCCCCCCTCCCCCCCATCTCTCTTCCTCTCCCCGCCTCCCCGCAACCAGCACGTGGTGTTCTTCGTCCTGCGAGCCATAGACTGGATGGTCCCTGACGTGCCCGAGACTCTGGAGGTGCAGATCAAGAGGGAGCGTTACCTGGCCAAGCAGGCCCTGGCCGACAACCAGGAGGCTCTCTTGGTGAGTCGAGCCCCTGCGGCCCCCATGGCCCCCCCGGCCCCCGCAGCCTCCCCAGCCCCCCCAGCCTCCAGCCCAGGTCAGTGGAACACGGTTACGGACACACACACCAGCCCACGCTCACATACACGGACACACACACACACGGACACACACACAGGGACGGACACACACACGCATGCAAGCACACATGCACACACACACACACACACACACATATGGATACACACACGGACGCACACACACACAAGCCCACCATTATGTGTGGTTGATCTGATCAGACACCAAATTCTTATTAGTCTACTTTCTGAAGTTTAGTTTTTAGTTTCTTTTTAGGCAACTTCACTCACACTTATTTGCTCAAGAAAAGTGGCCTCACAAGACTATTGGGACATAGCCTCATATGTGTCTACCAGGGATGTAGCGGTAGGGAAAATGGTGGCTCAATGCTGGGCACTTGAAAAAAAGAGGACATTTAAAAAAAAAAAACTTTTTATTTAACCATTATTTAACCAGGAAAAGTCTCATTGAGATTTAAAAAATAGCTTTTTCATGAGCGTCCTAGTCAAGACAGGCAGCAGCACAATTAACAGGGTTGCAGACATAAAAAACAACATTATAACAATTTACAACATAAACTTAAACGACAATGTTTAAATCTTCTAATTTCATAAAAAGTGGGTAAACACTGTTCACCCAAAATGAAGGTGCATTAATGCTCTTCACCTTCGTTTACCGTTCACTACATTACTGTCTCTGCCAATGTGTTGATAATAATAATAATAATAATAATAATAATAATAATAATAATAATAATAATAATAATAATAACTTTATTTATATAGCGCTTTTCCTGCAAATGTTGTAGCTCAAAGTGCTTTAATTATTATATAATCGTAATTTAATTATTTTGTAACTTAAATGCAATATTAAAAGGATGGGTTTTTATAATCTTAATTGAATTATTTAGTCATTTAAAGGCAATATTAAATTTTATTGATCAGTGTGTTTACAGAAAGGTTGCTATTGTCTTCTTCCTTCCTCTACTTTGAAAGGGTTACTCATTAGCTTGGTTTCCTGTTAACGACACTCACAGGTGTATTTATGACTCCATTAGATCCAGTGTCTATTATATGAGATGATAGTGGATGAGAGGAACAGGAGACATCTTGAATAGATCACTTGGCTGAACGTGTTGACTGTGTGTCATTGTCAACCACACCTTCAGTGGGACATTGATGTTAGTAGGTAACATAATGTTACTGTATCACCAAGATCATGTTGTCTGAGATAAATTAATGACAGATTTGATAGGCTTTTAAATACCACTCCCCACACGCACACACACACACACACACACACACACACACACACACAAACTTCTCTCTCACACACAAACACAAACACACACACACAAACACACTATCTCTTTCTCTCTCTTGCTCTCTCTCTCTCTCTCTCACACACACACACAGACAAACACACTATCTCTCTCTCTCTCTTGCTCTCTCTCTCTCTCTCTCACACACACATTCACAAACACACACTCTCTCTCTCGCTCTCTCACACTCACAAACACACTCTCTCTCTCTCTCTCTCGCTCTCTCTCACACACACACAAACACACTCTCTCTCTCTCTCTCTCTCTCACACACACACACACACACACACACACACACACTCTACCTCGCATCCCATCAGCACGGGACGTGACCACCCATTGTGTGTCGTTGTGATGTCAGTGGTGTGGTGGTGTGGTGGTGTGTGTGTCTCCGTGTTCTGGCCGTAGGGTTGTGTTGTGTGTGTGTGTGAGGCGTGTCCCTGGACACTGGTGAGGACTGTACACACACTCTGTACATCGTCAAACCAACAAGGCCTCATCCACCACATTGTGAAACTCCCATTGCAACATACTGTGTTCTCTCAGGAATTCTAACAGAACTTCCTTGTGTTTTCTTCTCCTCCTCCTCCTCTTGCTCTTCTTCCTTTTCCTCCTCCTCTTCCTCTTTTTCCTCCTCCTCCTCTTCCTCCTCCTCCTCTTCCTCTTCCTCTTCGTCCTCCTCCTCCTCCTCTTCCTCCTCCTCCTCTCCTCCCTTTCCCTTCGCTGTCCTAACTCAACCGTACCGTACGCCCGAAGCAAGCAACGCGTCCTCTGGCAACATGACTTAACGCTGCAGTGTGGAGGTGGAGAGAAAGAGGGGGTAGGTGGGTACAGTAGTAGAGGGGAAGAGGTAGAAGAAAAGAGAAACAGTGTGGGGAGCTCTGTGCTGTAGCACACTAAAGGCTGATTTAAGCTTCTGCGTCGAATTTACGCTTGTCTACGCCGTAGCCTACGTAAGGGGTCTCCAAGTTTATAGTTCTACGTTCTAGTTCTACGTTCTACGCGGACCGCGTCACGTTGGTCGGTGTACTCATAGCGGCATAGAAAAATATGCTTTTCTTATTCTATCTCGTTAACGGTACATGACTAAGACTCCATTCAAAGTTCAGTGTGTTCAGCATGCTATTCTGGTCATGGAGAATTTTAGTTATATTATTTAGAATTCTAACCCATTGTGACGCGGAGATATTCGTCCGTAAGTGATGGGTCCCGCCCCCCCCCCCGCTGCTGCTCGCAGCACCGCTTCCTGGTTGACGACTCCCGTTGACAGCGGGGGGAGAGAAAAGTTCTACCCGGGAATTCGCTCCTAGCTGTGTCGACCGTGATAGGAGTGTCGTATCGACACCATTCAAATGGTTTTGGATTCCCTGTTCTCTCCCCTATCCGGACACGTTTGAATTGTTATCCTAACCCACGGTAAATCACAGTTATTAACCCGCAAAGGGTGCCTCCGGGCACCGTCTTTGCCCGTGAATAACACCGGCTATGAAGGTGGTAGAAACACAAGACTGCTTTGCTAACTTCACCATCGGTATACGGTCATTTTGAGCCCTGAACCACCGCGCTGACACCCCGAGAAGTTATGCTTTGAACCGTAAACTCAATGAACCGGGAGTTCACCCGCTGCTGCTCGCAGCACAGCTTCCTGGTGGATGAAACCTCCGTTGACAGCGGGGGGGAGAGACAATTTCTACCCAGGAATTTGCTCCGCGCTGTGTCGACCGTGATAGGAGTGTCGTATCGACACCCTTCAAATGGTTTCAGATTCCCTGTCCTCTCCCCTATCCAGACACGTTTGAATGTTATCCTAACCCATGGTAAACCAGTTATTAACCCGCAAAGGGTGCCTCCGGGCTTGTTGTAAATAAAAGTTCTATGATGCATTGAAATGACATTAAACTAAGATAATACGATGGTTATCATAATTTTTTCTCGCCAGACCCGGATATGGCCGAGCCACACAGGGAGCGGCATATTGAGCGGCCGCTCCAGAGGGCGGTATAGGACTATTTCCGGACAAGGATCCGTCGCGCAACAGCGCCCCCGGGGTGCCGGAATAACGGTGCTGGGCTCGAGGAGCCAGACAGCTAGTCTGCCTGGCGGTCTCCTCTGGGGCTGCCGGCCACGGGGTCGTGCGGCGGATCCTACGCAATAGGCAGGGGATAATTGGATGCTAGGTTGGGTTCAATTGGATACCAAATTGGGTGAAAAAGGGATAAAATCTGAAAATAAAATAAAATAAATAAAATAATAATAATTACAGAAAAAGTAAATGACATTTCTGTCATGGCTTCCGCATTGGCCGACGAGAGAGTCGGAATCTTGTCGGAATCATGTGCTACCAAGCGGACCAATCACAGAGCTTACGGTTGCGTGGAAACTGACGAGTACTTAAATTTTTGGAGATGTGCGCGTCAACCCTCTCCGTAGGCAACACAAGGCCACGCGGGCCAACGCAAGCTACGCCGTAGCCTACGCCGTCGATTTTACGCAGAAGTTTAAATCGGCCTTAAGGTGTCAGCCATGTAATCGCAGGGTCCCCGCCGGTTCGATTCCGGCCGTCGACATATCGTGCATGTCATCTCTCTCTCTCACCCATCCTTCCTGTCAATCTCTACTGTCTCTATCTCAATGAATCAGAAATGCCCTAAAAACATATATTTAAAAAAAAAAATGCAGAGTGGAGGTGGAGAGAAGGAGCGGTAGGGTGGCTACTGTAGTTGGGGGGAAAGAGATAGAAGAAAACACTTGTTTGGGTTTGATACTACCAGTGGACTTGTTTGTGTCCTTGTGTCTGTCACTCTGTCTGATACAGTTGGCCTCCACATTGTTTTTTTACAGTAATAGTGTTCTGTCTTGGGGACGCAAATGGCATGCCGCCGGCCACTAACGCACTGTAACTTTTAAGCACAAATAATTAAACAAAATACAAGTTTTTCAACTATAAAACAACTGTCATAAAAGTTTTCCTGTCAGACAAAGGATTGTCTCGACTCTCAAGAATGACCTGATTCCATTACAGTTTTTCCTCTACCTGTTTAACACTAAACATCGGAACCTCAAACACAATGACCAAAACCTGAAACTGGTGTATTTTATCTCACACACCAATTCTTCACAATGACAAACAATGAGAAAACGTGTTAAAGCGATAGAGAAAAACTGTAATCAGACGATCATCAAATATGACTTGATTATTTGAATTGGTTGTGTGTCAGCATTTCACTGGAGATAAAGTCTGCACACATTGTGGGTTCTCTGGGACCAGGGTTGAAGAACAGAATTTAAATTCAGTCAATTCAATTCAATGCATTGAATTTACTACTCAATGGTTGCAAGAAGGGAATTTATTTTTTGAGATATCTCAATGAACTGAAATTAAGAAGCTTTAAAAGCGTTTTTTTTCTATTTTGGGAAAAGTCATTTCAAATCACTTTCTGAATTGCGGATTTGAAATCAAATTGACCCCCATCCAAAGTTTACAGGCCGTAGTTAGAGGGAGTTTGTATCGTTATGTTTCTGCTTGACTGTTGAGCTGTTGAACTGCTGCCGTCTCCTGATGATTGTGTGATGTTCACTGTGTTGAAATGTTTGACTTTACCGTAACAAGCACCCTGCTCTGTTGAAATGTATATGATGACATGTAAATTAATGTACATGTTCACATATAAATGTACATGTATAATATGCACCTATAAATGTATGTGTTCACATGTAAATGTGTATGTATGTACACATATACCAAAACCTACAGCAAACGCAACCTGCTTTTCTAGATTATGGCTCTATATTTGTATGGAGATAAAAACTTGTAACACGTTATGAACCTTGTTGCTTATCTTGTATACTAGTTGCTACTGTACTGAATAATTTGTAAAAAAATAAATAAAGAAAAAGAAGAAAAATTAAAGGATTAAAATAAAGATAAACTAACATTTATTCGTAAATGGTATATGGACTGCACTTATATAGTGCCTTATTCCAAAGCGCTTTACAACGGCCTCTCATTCACCCGTTCACACACATATTCACACACCAATGGCGGCAAGCTACCATGCAAGGCCAGCCTGCTCATTGGGAGCAATTTGGTGTTCAGTGTCTTGCCCAAGGACACCTCGACACGTGGCCAGGTTCGAACCGCCGAGCTGCCGACCTTGCGATCATTGATGCCGGCTCTACCTCCAGCGCCACAGGCGCAGTTTATTCCCCAATAAACTTCACACACATAATAAAACAGAGTCGACACACAAGTGGTCACATGACCAACTAACACAAGTCACCATTGTTATGTCTGACAGGCTACCATTGTTATATGAGACTCTAAAAGACATTTTATGGTAATGATTAATAAATAAAGCCGCAAGCTGCAATTAAGGGCGCAAGGGTTAAACTAAAATTTCCTATGTTATGGCACGGCCTCAGAGCACAGTAACTTTATAGGATTGATTCATCTATGTCAGTGGTGTTTCAAACCTTTTGTGCCCAAGGCAAACCAAAGGGCAAGCCAAAATCTCAAGGCACATCTGCGCGATTACATGATACGACTTCAGATTGTATTGTTTCGCAAAGCACTGACTCATTATGTGAGTGAGCTAAATGATACTGCCACAGGTGTCTCAACCTGAAGGGAGAGTGGGAGAGGCGATGTTAAAACTTCCCAACATCCCCCAGTTGTGATGGACCTGCCTGCACTTTACCTAGTAAATACAAATAGATTCCCAAATAAAGTAATAATTCTTTCCCACCCTTTCACTAGCACTGTGGCTGCTAGTAGCACCTTTCTAAAATATAAATGATTAGCCGACTTGCAAGAATTGTGACATTGATTCTTTCACTTTATTGTGTATTGTTTCCCTGAGCTAGAACAAAGTAAGTAAGTTTATTTAAGTAAGTAAATGTTTATTTATACAGCACATTTTCCAACGACAAAAACAGCCGCCCAAAGTGCTTAACAGAAAACACTAGTAAAAGAGAAACGACAGAAAAAAAATACACTGAAAACAAAGGTGCAATACAAAATACAAGTGCAGAAATAAAAGTACAAAGAGTGCAGTGTCGGGAGCCAGGCTCACCTCAGGTCAAAGGCCAGGGAGAAAAGGTGTGTCTTAGCTAATTTTTTAAAAGCCTCGACACTCTGGGCGGATCTGACGTGGAGGGGGGAGGCTATTCCAGAGCCTAGGGGCTGCCTTAGAAAAGGCTCTGTCCCCTTGAATGAACTTGAATGAGATTGGGTGAATTATAAACAAAAAGTAAATGATGTACAGTATGTTCGGTCATGGTGTTCAGGAGATAATGGAGATAATAATGGAGGTCCTTGTGGGACTTGGACATGACATGACATCCAGTTGGGTCTGTAGAGACTCCACAGTTTGCTGGTGGGTGATCTTCTCATTTCTCTCCTCCATCTTGCCCTGCTCTGCCTCCTCTCTGGTCCACCTCTCTCCATCTCCTCCCTCTCTTCTCTCCAGGTCTTCTCCTGGGAGGTACAGAGGTTCCGGAGGCCATTTTGTCCAGTTTTTAATCTTCTAGACCTCTCCATGGCCTGAAGGAGATGGTTGAGTTGCTTCTCTAACTCTTTGAGCCTGAATATCTCCATCTCCCTCACCTCCATGTCTCTCACCCTGCCCTCCATTTGATGCTCCTTTTCCTCCTCCCATTTCTTCTCTCTCTCCCTTTGGCATCTTCGACCTCCGTCGCAAGGGACTCCATTTTGAGTCCAAGAGAAAGAATTAGGTCATCTTTTTTGTTTGAAGGTGGTGAGTCCCCCCTCAACAGCATCTCTCCTTCCCCAGGGTTCCCGCTCTGGTCTTAAAAAGCCTTAAAGTCTCAAATCCAGCATTCCAATTCATAAGCCCTAAAAAGGTCCAGTTTAAAATCCAGCATTCCAAATTCCAGTTATTTGGTCTAAAACGTATGTGCTAGGTCTTAAAAATTAGATCCTGCAAGGAAATCAGTCCGACCACATCTATTTACGCGGAAATGAATCAAGCTGGAACCAAAAAAATGCCAATTCGCTTCCTTTTTTGTCTGTATGGCAGTGAAATCCCTAATTTCATCACCTCGAGGATGACAAAAAGCTATCATATGGTATCGCGAATAGGTCTAAAATGCTATTCAAACAGGTTTGAAAAGGTCTTAAATTTGACTTGTTGAAACTTGTAGGAACCCTGCTTCCCTTCTATAGACCTTCTCTCTCCTTCCACTTGTCTTCCAGGGCCCTGATGGATCTCTTCTGGTTCGTCTGGTGGTTGTCTAGGAGCTGAAGGAGTGGGTAGAGTTTCTTATTCTTCTCACTCCACCAGAGCGGTCTGGTACCAGAGTCTCTCATCCCCACTTAGCTGCATATTATTACCCATGTATAGGTTTCTATAGGCCCGCTATTTGTGCGCAATTTGCCACAGTTACTTTGGTCCAGCTGGTCGCTGTTGTGGATTAGTGGTCTAACCCATAAGAGCCGCCTCGGGGGTCAAATGACCATAGTCTTTACAATGGTAAGCCTCTATTTACACACAGCAACCACGTCTTGTAAATTAGCCTGCCTCCTAAAAACCTCCTAAAAACTTCAAAATAGCTTTATACTAGCTATACTGGTAGAACGCACATATCTAGGAAAAGTCATGAAAGGAGGGTCCTGAAATTTTATCGAATGCAAAGATATTAAAAACAAAATTGGCTGTTCTAGTGTTAAACAATGTCATGCCTTGCTACTGTACTGTAAGGTAAAAGAGACAAACTCTACTGCAGGCTGGCACTGACGCGCCATGTCCTGAACACCAACTGCAGTGTCTCTGCTTTATGATTGGATGATGGAACAGCGCAGCACGGCCTAATACTGCAGCGCTAGCAAATTGCAAAGATGATTACAAAAATAAAATACTCACAGGGTCAAATGACCCCGCCCATGGCTGTTCTAGTGTTAAACACTGTCGTAAGACCTGTGCTACACAACCTGGGGAGGATTTGGGTAGGCTACATAACAAAGGACGAGCGGCTTAGTGGAGGATTTCTAACTATAGGGAATAAGTGTCACAACCACACCTGTAATGACCAGAGGACCTGTTTGCTTGACAGTTCGTGAGCTTAGAATTATAAGGTTCTATCTCCGTTTAGGGCAGTTCAGAGATATTGAGCGTCAAAGTTTTTACATTCCATTATGTTCTGTGAGATGGAACCTTTGTATTTTATTAATTACTAACTCAAAAATTTCAACATTTTAAAAATAACACCACACAGGCATTAATAAACACCTAATGGATCAGATGATGTAAAAAAACTCAATTTTGACAAAACTTTAGATAGAACCTTATAATTCTAACGTCACGAGTTGTCTTCATGAGACAGTGTACATTCTCTGGCTCTTCCTTTCTTCCTTGCTACACGAAATGATACATTGACAATGAAGTAGACTTTTCTGAAGGAAATACTTTATTTATTTTGAAAATATTAGTTACAATTAGTTTATATAATCATGGTAAAAATAAAAAAGCTACGGCCTTTCAAATAAAATAAAATAATCGATGTGTTGCTATAGCGGCCCCTTCTGGAATTTTGTCATCAGAATTGTTGTGAGGAGGGTGTGGACTGGGGTCCTCTACGACATGCCTGCCAAAAAGCAAAAAAAATGAGTTTGGGAAATATTGGTCATATTTGTGGGAGTCACGGCCATATTTCATGAAAATGGAACAGGGCTGAATAACTAACAGTCACAACAGGGCTATGCCCACTGTGTGGGCTTGCACCCTAATGATATGCCCATCCCTGTGTGACAGACACTCCATCATATTGGATCCTGGTTCCGTTAAGAACACCCAATTATGCTATGATGACCATGTTTTTAATTGGAATAAATCATGAGGAGTTTAGGCACGGTGCAATACCTGTTGAACCATAAAACCAACCGTAAATAGCAGTTCAGAGCTGAGAAAGGTGGGGGGGGGGGGGGGTAGATGGCCATTCACAAGCCACCAGTCTGTCTACAGTACGATACGGAAATGGCCGATGCTGTATGTAAATCTTCTGTATACGGTATGACCTCTGTATATGGCATGACCTCTGTTTATGACGTGTCTATGTGCCAGCTGTTCTGCATTTAAAGATTTTGGGGGAAATAAATCAGAGTTTGAAGAATGTGAATTTTTTTACATAATTCCTGTTCCTCCTATTCCTCTATAGTGGGAGTTGTTGCTTATTAATTATACTGATGGATGATCTGTCAACCTGCAATAAATCCCAAGAGTTCAAGATACCACCAAACGCTGTGTTATCATAGCGCTCTCATCTTACCCGCCCCTTCCTCCCCTGCATCTCAGAAATGTGACCTCCCTTCAAAAAGAAGGGTATACCAAAACAGATTGATTTATTAGGAGTCAGAGAGAGACAGGTGTTACGTTAATGATTTCTCTCTCTCTCTCTCTCTCTCTCTCTCTCTCTCTCTCTCTCCCTCCTCATCCTCTTCCTGCACCCTTCAGAAAATATTCCTGCAGCATTGGGCCACTACTCCCCCCCCCCCCCGTCTGTCTCTCTCTCTCTCTCTCTCTCTCTCTCTCTCTCTCTCTCTTCCTCACTCCCTCCCTCTCCACGGCGTTCATCTTTTGATTGTTATGATTGCTGCGTGTTCCTGTGCCATTCAGCCTGCAGGAAGAGTGCGTTAGTACATGTCAGCTATTGGAGGAGGTATGCAACGTGGACACCACCAGGCTCTCAGACTGACTGCACTAATAGACAGCTCAGCAGCCACCACCTTGCTCAAGAGACGGGTCGCTCCGTAAAGGGAGGAAACATACAACACCGCAGCCCAATTATGTAGGAAGCCTGAAACCTCGTAACACCTCAACCTGCATGTATTAACACACAGAGTCATGCCAGTGGGATGATTGAATTCCTTGAAAGTTCGTGAATTTGAGAAAAGAAAAAATCAAGGTGAAATCAATTGAAAGTGCTTGAATTCCCCTCTCTCTCAATTTTTTTTTAAAATATACTGTATATTCAATTATATTGAATAAAATATATATTCAATTTTACTTAGCTCGTCAACTAGTAAATAAGTCTCTGTATTGCTTAACTTTTCACATCTTTCACAATATATTGTTTTGCTGTGCTGTGGTTGAGAAGGCAAGAGACCATCCAGTGTTCACACATTCAAGCCTCTCTTTTTAAATGTTGTCTGTGAGCGGATAGTTCCTATTATATTCTCATCTAGATCCGTCTCAAACTATGCCGAGTTGGGTCCTTGAATTTGAGGGAATTGAGTCTTGAAAGTCCTTGAAAAGTGCTTGGATTTGATGTTTCAGAAGGTGTGGGAACCCTGGTTTTAGCATAGTGTATCACTGTAGTGCATCCACAAACAAGTTGACATTAGCATCAGCAGATACTTTTATTATAGTGCTACTATGGCAGAAGATTTGAGTGTGTATGATGTCTGAGTAGATGTGTGTCGATTGTGAGAAAGTTACGTTAACGCCTTTTGTCCTTTACCCCGACAGTAGCTCATAGAGTAGATCCTATGACTGCCTTTGTCAATGACTGCCTATATCTATCAATCAATCAATCAAACAAACTTTATTTATTTATATAGCACCTTTCATGAAAAAATGCAGTACAAGGTACTTAATAGTAAAATAAAAATACAACACTACAATTATAATCCCACAATACAGTAAAAAAATAAACAACAATACAATTAAGTACAGCAATACAATAAAAATCTAATCTAATCTAAAAGAATGCTAAGCTAAAAAGGTATGTTTTAAGATGTCTTTTAAATGTGTTTCCAGATTGTGACGCCCTCAGCTCCTCTGACAGGCTGTTCCAGAGGTGAGGACCATAGACACTAAATGTCAGTTTGTTGTCTGGGTTTCTTGGGTTGTTCAGAGTTGGACGTCGGCAGAGTTGTTCAAATTAGACTTGTTCGTACCGCTGCTTATAAGAGGGTTGGCCTGGGGTAACCAGTTTCTCCCTCCTTTTCATCCTTGATTAGTGAATAATTAGGGTGTTACAAAGACAAGGAGGAGGGGGGTTTGGCGAGAGTGAGAGAAGAGAGGGGAGTTTGAGCATGCCTTTGCTGCTTTCTGTCTCCAAACTGATACTTACCAAATTATACACGCGGTCATACACACACATACGCACACAGAGACACACACACACACACACACACACACTCACTCACACACACACACATGCCTGAGTACTCACACACTGTCTACTCCCCACCCCTTTCCACCCACCTGCCTGCTATTCACTTGCCGTGCATTTTTGTTGACACACAAGAATCCGATCTGTGTGTGCGTACACACACACACACACAGGAAATATTTTTCTGTCAAGCCGACAGCTAGTAGCTCACTCCATTCTCCCCCTCTCTCTATAAGCAGGTGTCGAATTGACACACTAAATAACTATTAGAGAGAGAGAGAGAAGAAGAGGGAGGAGAAAGAGAGAGAGAGAGAGAGAGAGAGAGAGAGAGAGAGAGAGGGGGGTGTGTGTGTGTGTGTGGGGAGGGGGGGGGGGAATGTGAGCAAGGAGAGGCAACAGAAGCCTGAAGAGGACCTGCATTGTAAGTAGCCAGAGCAGCCTTCTTTTTTTTTTGTTGCTCCCTTCTTTTTGTGTAAAGAGAGTGGAGGAAGAGAGGGATAAGACGGTGGAGAGTCGGGACCCTCTCTCTCAACCGGTCTCCCTGCCTGCCACCAACCCCAGGGCCGTGGAACGAATGGAGTAAAAAACACTAGAGGAAAGAAGAAGGGAAGGGAATCCGGGAGGAACACAAGGCAGGCATGGATAACACCGTGGCTCAGCAGGGAGCTGGGATGGCCTGGATTTACACTCTGACGCTGGCGCCCATCCAGCCCAGAAGCTACTAACACTCATGAGGTAGTTACATGTGTCCAGTATTACGTACTGTCCATCTGTCGGTCTGTCTTCAGGGCTAATCAGTCCATCTGTCCCTTATGTCTTAATCGGTAACATGCAAAGTGTCAATACACTGAAATGTGGACTTGTGAACTGTATACCTTTGTCGGGTTATCATCACAAGACAACGTGGGGAGGGTGGGGAGGGGGGGTTGAGTTGAGTTGTGTTGTTGCGAAGGGAAGTTTTCCTGTGTTTATGGTCGGTTATGGTCTGGGTTGTAGTCCGAGTTATAGTCCCGATTGTGCTGCTTTTGGAAGCTATTGCTTTGCTTGCTTGTCACAGATGCACTGCCTTCTCAGTCAGCTCTGCTCTGCTGGTGACAAAGTTCTCTCAATAAGTTAAGACTCGAGCCTCAATTCTGAACATTGAATTTAAAAAGTAGAGGAAATAGCCAATTGGCTATTATTTGTTGCTGTGTTCTTATTGTATCAGGTTACACGTGAGTTACACATTAGACTTTATGCCTTTAGGGGAAAAAAGCCTGTGAGAGTTCAAGGGTCAGTATTGGGTTCAATAGGACAGCTCTGCAATCATCTGACATTCACTCCAATCTGCACAGACCTTATAGCTAATCAGTGTGTACATTTGTACCAGATAGTACTGTAGGTGTTTACCACGGATACTGTATAAAGCCGTCTGTACAGCTTAGCCTACATAGCCACATGCGTAGCTTTATATGAATGCAGGTTAATACTGTGTAACCGAACAAGTGCCGGCATGTTCCCGGTTCAGTTCAATTATTCAATTAAATGGTAATATATTCCATTGGCAGCTTTGCCGTTTGAATCAGTAATGTTTCCCTGTTCTTCAGCGCTGCATGTGAAGGTAAGGTTTACAAGTCGGAGGCTTTAGAGTAATGGGGACAGTGGGAGCTGTGGGCTGTAGCAGAGCAGGGCAGGTAAGTGCATGTCTGGAATATGCTGGAAGAAGGAGGTTGGTGGTAAAAGAAAAAAACTGTACATGGCTGAAAGTTGGCGGGCGCTGCAATGCAGGCGTGTGTGTACACACACACACAGACGCACAGACGCACAAGTGCACACTTTCCTAGGGGGCAGTTTAGCTCGAGGCCCACTCTTCCTCTAACTAGACCGGTTCAAGTGACTCTCAATTGTAAATTGAGCAGAACGTGTGTGTGTGTGTGTGTGTGTGTGTGTGTGTTTCTCAGCAGCAGTGTTTGAGCAGGGGGGACGGGAAGTTTGCCTATTTCACTGCCTTGTCTCCCACAGGAACTGTACTTTACCTAAGCTGTTTACACACAGTTACGAGAAACAAACACACG
This sequence comes from Nansenia antarctica, assembly GCF_963989245.1. Lineage (NCBI taxonomy): Eukaryota > Metazoa > Chordata > Actinopteri > Argentiniformes > Microstomatidae > Nansenia > Nansenia antarctica. The sequence continues at coordinate 4,328,898 of NC_137676.1, forward strand.
ATGCAATGATGACATTCAACAGCTAGGCAAAATAAGTGTTTAGTACCCTCGAAGCTATAACACCGGGGGAAGTGCCACTACTACTTGAGGTGAACTACTTGAGGTGAACTACTTGAGGTGAACTACTTGAGGTGAACTACTTGAGGTGAACTACTTGTTCGCAAGGACAAACAGACTGAAGCTCAGCTTCTACCCCAGGGCCATCCAGGCCCTGAACACAGCAAAGACCTAGGTTCTGGGCCCTGGACAGTCTGGACGGATTGATGGCAGCTGCTGGATTGAAATCAGGTGTAGTGCTGAGGCACAAATGTGTACATTTCAAGCCTGCAAACTGCGACACTTTAAATGAATGTGCAATAACACTATGTCCAATATGACAACATAAGGTTGCAGAGAATAGGAAATGTTAGAATAGGTATAGCATAGCATAGAGTACAGCAATAGGTTAGAATAGGTATAGCATAGCATAGAGTACAGCACAGTGTTTTATCTGTACAGTATAGCATAGTGGATAGTGTACATAGCCTTTATTTGTGTAAACCAGCTCCTTTCCCTTTTTGTTTTTTTTTGTTTTGTTTTTTCTTTCCTAGCACCAGGGGAGCCACCCCTCCCAAATGTCGTTGTTTGGTACCTGTACTATATCAATGACAATAAAGACCATTCATTCATTCATTCATTGAGGTGAACTACTTGAAGTGAACTACGTGAGGTGAACTACTTGAAGTGAACTACGTGAGGTGAACTACTTGAAGTGAACTACGTGAGGTGAACTACTTGAAGTGAACTACGTGGGGTGAACTACTTGAAGTGAACTACGTGAGGTGAACTACTTGAAGTGAACTACGTGAGGTGAACTACTTGAAGTGAACTACGTGAGGTGAACTACTTGAGTTGAACTACTTGAGTTGAACTACTTGAGTTGAACTACTTGAGTTGAACTACTTGAGTTGAACTACTTGAGTCTCAGGTCAGGGAGAACAGAGTAGATGAGAGTACAGGGTCCTGTGTCTCTGTTTGTCTCTTAGCCGAGCTGCTGCAGCTTGCTGGGCCGTTTCAGAGGAATGACGGGAGTCCAGCCATTCAGAGAATGTGGGAGAGTGTCTGCGTGTGTCAGAGGGTCCTGTCATGGGGGGTTGGGACGGTAATGAAGTTGGAAATGAACTTGCTAGCCCTCGCCGTCGCTCAGAACATAGGGCGGTCAATGGTCCAGGTTCAATATGTCATAAAGAATGTGTACGTTGAATGTTATAATAATAATAATAATAACTTTTTATTTGTATAGCACATTTGTCCTGCAAACGTTGCAGCTCAAAGTGCTCCAATAAGCACTTTGAATGAATGAATGAATGAATGGACTTTATTGTCATTGCTACAGTACAGGTACCAAACAACGAAATGTAGGAGGGGTGGCTCCCCTGGTGTTAGGAAAAGGGAAAAAAATAAAATAAAAAATTAAACAATCACAAGGTAAGGAGCTGGTTTACATAAATAAAGGCTATGTACACAATCCACTGTACTATACTGTACAGATAGACGACTAGGGTTGTCATATTGCACAATAGTATTGTTTCACGTTATTTAAAGTGTCACAGTTTTAGTATATAATAGATATAAATACTGTTTAGCCTTTATTTTATTTTATTATTATTCTAATCTCTACTTGTAACAAAGTTGTGTAGTAACTATATTACACATTACTCTTATACAATATTGGTACTAGAGTAATTAAAGTTTTACTGCATAATGGGGTATGGGGACAGCTTAAAATTAAATGTTACATATAAACTGTTTCCCATACGATAAGCATACATATTGTGTTGCGAAAATATATAATTTCATATTACTCGAAATATATCTAGAGAGAAACTTACATAATATAACTGTGTGTGTGTGTGTGTAATGTATGTATGTGTGTGGGTGGGTGCGCGTGCATGCGTGCATGTGTTTGTCCTGCGTCAACGCTACAACAGACCTGTAAAGGCCTAGCCCTGTGTGAAAGGCCCTACCTTACCTCGGCTCTCCTCCTCGCACATCTGTCTCTTTCTGCAGCCTGCGGGCTCCTTCAGACAGTGATCCGGCTGTGGCCCCACAGCTCACAGACTTCCACACATGCACTCATGAACCCCTTTCATCGTAGGAATGTCCTACTGTACAGGGGTAGGAGTTCCTCAGAAGAGTTAAAGCATTAAGCACTTTCTTCTTTAGTTCATCTGCACAGTTTGTCAAATACTACAGCAGGCATCTGTTCAGAGTGAGCACTGTAGTGTACACTGTACATGTAATTCACACAGCGACATGAAAGAGGACTATAGACTTCTTTGTCCTCTCAGACGTTCAAGCAAGCGTTGGCGTTTAGCCTTACTCTCTAATGCACCTCCTAATCCTAACGCCGCCTTGTGCACCTTTCAAGGTTTTGTTTTTTAGACGTTTGTAGCTTCACCCAAAGACAAAAGCAAATGTTTCCCCCGTAACGTACTGCGTGGTCAGCTGTGAGGTGTGTTCTCTAGCAACAAGATCACGTTTCAAAACAAGCAAAACTCTGGATGACTTGTCCATACCTGTCCAGATAATAAAAAGAGGAGGAAAAACAAGAAAATGCTAGCTTGTTTGAAAACTGGAACAGAGAGAGTTTTAGGAGAAAAAAAAAACAAAGGGATGGAGAGTGTGAGAGAAAACAGATAGTGAAAGAATACAAGAGATGCCTAAGAAAATGTTCCGAAATAGGTCAAAACTGAGTGCACATTGGCAAAGATCTTTTGATTGACAGTTTGGCTAATGATTCATTTACTTAGACGAATGTATTTGTTGTAAGTTGCTTTGGATTAAGGCGTCTCCTAAATGCCAAAAATGTAAACGGCTGCAGGGAACAGCAACAAAAAAAAGTTATTTGCATGAATCTGACCCAAAAAGAAACTCTGTGTAACATTCCATTGCCTAATACCTTATTCAGCCAGGCATTTGAGGCTTTAACATGTTTGGTACGCCTTACCCTGAAAGGAGTGTAGACAAGGACAGACTTCAACCCACACTTTGATTGTCTCTGTACAATGTCTCTTGAACAGAACAGGTAAAGAGGAGCCCTTGTGTGAACTTCCCAGTATACACAAAATCCAAATGTCTACAAAAATAATATTAGTTCCTTATGGCCTCTTTTGGTTTTGACGAATAGGTGTCAGGTAGTGGCTTGGCTGGTTAGGGCTTTTCAGTCATTCCATGTCGTTTCCATAGAAGCTAGTGTATTACCGATCATAAGGTGATAAACTCAACTCACATGAAAATATGAAGAACCGTGTCTGAATCACTACAGTTACCTTGAGTATGAAGTATGAGGGCCCCAATTATTGACCTACTCTAGGCTATATAATAATATTAATAATAATAATAATAATAATACACTTTATTTGTATAGCACTTTTCAAAACACAGTTACAAAGCGCTTTACAGAATAAAACAAAGTAATATATAAATTAAATAAAACCAAGTGAAATAAAATCGGAACGGGAGGGGAATAGAAACTTGATAAACAACAGATTTACTATTAAAAAAGCCTTCTTGTAAAAGTAAGTTTTATTTAAAAGAAGGCACTGAGTTCGCTAGCCATTAGCAAACTCAGCTAGCTGTAATACGGTTAGCAAACTCAGTGCCTTCTTTTCAATAAATTCTTAAAACGTACTTGTTATGTATATGGCTCCTACCACTGACCTACTGTAGGTTATATGATGATAATAATAATAACTTTTTATTTGTATAGCACTTTCCCTGCAAACGTTGCAGCTCAAAGTGCTCCGATCATTATATAATCATTATTTAATTATTTAGTCATTTAAAGGCAATATTAAAAAGATGAGTTTTTAGTCTTGACTTGAAAATATGCTGAGGTTGCATCCCTGATATAAACTGGCAGTGCATTCCACAATCTGGGTGCATAAAATGAGAATGCAGCCTCACCAAATCTCTTCTTTTGTACATGTGGTACACAGAGAAAACCAGTGTCAGAAGACCTGAGCGCTCTATTGGGCTGATATGCTAGCAAAAGGTCTTTCAGATATGATGTCTATGGGTTATATGATGTTCTATATCTATATTTATGATGTCTATGATGTCTATGAGTTATATGATGTCTATGATCTCTATGGGTTATATGATGTCTATGAGTTATATGATGTCTATGATCTCTATGGATTATATGATGTCTATGAGTTATATGATGTCTATGATCTCTATGGGTTATATGTCTATGGCCCCAACCACTGACCTTACTGTAGGTTTTATGATGTCTATAGCTACCTCCCAGACTGCAAAAAGTCAGCTCTCAAAAACAAGGAGAAGAAATCTATAAAAATGGGGGAAATATTAGGCTACTTAAAATAATTATTTGCCAAAAGAACAGGTTTCAAGTTTCACTTAAAATCTTAAAACTAGGGGCGCTTAGGTGGCGTAGCGGGTTAAGCATCGACCATGTAACCGCAAGGTCCCCGGTTAGAATCCGGCCGGGGACATATCCTGCATGTCATCCCTCCTCTCTCTCTCACCCATCCTTCCTGTCTAATTCTCCACTGTATCTATCTATCAATAAAAATGAAAAATATGAGTGGGACTGCCCCTCTCAGAAAAAAGCACTTGACTTTTGGACCATTGGGACTGACTATAGCGTCATATACCATCAACGGGGGAGAAATGCGACATGCTATGTCAAAATGCAGCACTATCATGCACTGATCAGCCTTATAACATGTCATGTTAGATATATAACGTTAGACAGGGAGCGCAGATTTATTTTTATGGCGTTCCGAAATGAACGATGATATGAGGCTGGGAGGGAAAAATCACAGTATACCCACTAGAAAAAAAACTAGACTACATCACTGGTTACCTCCCACTCTGCTGTGCATCTCCCCGGCAGAGCGGAGTCCTCCAGACTCCAGTCGACTGCAGTGCAATTAGCCCCCATGTGACAGGGCTCCTCTGCTTCCTCACACACACACAGGACCTGGTCTCACCACACCGCCAGGCCACTCCACCCTGTCTGCTCAAACACACCAGACTCATTACTCAGGGGGAGGGCGGGGGGGGGGGTGGCGGGGGTTTCCGTTGGAGCTTTAAAGGTTGATGCAAGATGTCCAGAAAAGGAGCTAGGCTTACTTTGTATCTGGTGGGCCTAGAGCTGGGGGCTGGGGAGGGGGTAGATTGATAGATAGATAGACAGATAGATAGACAGACAGCCAGACAGACGGATAGATATTTGTGTTCCACAAAAAAAAAAAAAAAAATGTTCTTCTAACATGGTAACTGCCAATGGGCCTTGGTCGCTTTGGATAAAGGCATCTCAAAAATCCATGAAACTAGAGTAGCTCGACTGAAAGTCCCTTCAACACTCACACCACATCTGACTTCATCAAACCAAACCTCTAACAGAGGGCAACCCCCCTATGATACCATTGAAGCCATACAATTAACTAGTGTCTGGTAATGATTCACGTGCCACAGGAAATGATGCATAATCATTGTATATATATATACATGTCTACCTTGCCAAACATCTCTTCAGGTTACCTCTTAACTGTCCCTCCTAAGAACCTCCTCATCCTCACTAACCCCTGTGCAGTATCTCTACTATAAACATAAAAATAAAAAAATAAAAAATCTTATAGCATGGTAACTGCCAATGGCCCCTGGTCAATAGCATAGGTTACTTTTTCTTACGATGACTGATGGATAGAGCATTGGATAAAGGCGTCTGGCGCTAAATGCCAAAAATGTAAAATGTAAAAATACATACAGTACCAGTCAAAGGTTTGGACACACCTTCTCATTCAATGGTTTTTCTGGTATTTATGTTACGGTACATGTGGGAATACGGTACATGTGGGAAAACTAGGGTTAGGGTTCGGTGCTACGTCGACTTGGTACATGCTGGCATGTCTAACCCTAACCGTAATCCTAACCTTAACCCTAGCACCGTAGCACCTAACCCTAACCCTAGTTTTCCCACATGTACCGTAACATTTATACTACTATTCATTCAAAAATCAATGATGCCAGAGTAACTAGACTGGAAATCCCTATAAAATCACACCAGTCTGGCTTCATCAAACCAAACCGCTAACCTCTAACAAGAAGCCACCCCCCCCCCCCCACCTATAATACTACTGAAGCCATACAATTAAAGTATGTCTGGTAACGATTCACATACCACGGAAAATGATGCATAACCATTATACACGTCTACCTTGCCAACCAGCAAACAAACTTGAACACGGGTCATTGAAGTTCCCAAAGCATAGAGACTTTTTCCGTAATGATGCATCAACATTACATTAATGTTAATTTTCATATTCCCGTCATGATGTGCTAGTAGTAGTCTTTTAAGGGATTACGGCCGTGTGTCAAGACTCTTTGATCATACGCTAGCTGTCATAAAAGAGCTGCCGGCGCACCATTCATTAAACTATATAGACATTCAGTCTTACAGAGGCCGACAGAAATTACAGGGGGAAACACTTAACGCCTAAGTCCATAACGCTCACAAATAACACCATACAGGGGCAGGCAAACTATAAGGCTTTTGGATTTAACATTTTAAAACTTCATAACAAATGCTATCGTATGAGTGTTATAGGGTACTGGGGTAATGCAAACCACACTAATGGAGGTAATTGTAAATATAATGTATAAGATAATTGTATGCTTTTACGGAGAGTACCTTGTTGCTAGCTATCAACCACACCGGCACGCCTCAAAGTATCAGGAAGGTGTGCAGATGGAATGTACAGACAACTTATCTTCATCTGCTTTTTTTTGTTTTCTTTTGGGGGGGGGGGGGGGCGGTGGGGGGGGGGGGGGGGGGGTCTAAAACAGTGGCAGACTGAAGAGATATGCAGGTTTGACCTGTCTTGGTAAGGCTCTGTTGAACGCTTTATAGATCACGGACAGTCTGCTAAATGCCAAAAATGTAAATGTACTGCCAATGGCCCCTGGTTTTGGCATGGATTACTATTTCTTCTGATGACTGATGGATAGGCAATTCGCTTACTTGGACAAATGTATTTGTTGTAAGTCCCTTTGGATAAAGGCGTCTGCTAAATGCAATTGCACAAAAAAGTTAAAATGTCAATAGGAAAAGAGAGAGAGAGAAAGAGTCTAGTTAGTGAATTCTCGGAATAACGTCTTTGCCATATGACCATACATACATGGTGAGTGGTTGTCATCCAAGGCTCACATTGACCACCACAGCTTTGATAATATTCACAATTATTTATTGAACCATTTACTCTTTTAAATCCTCCGTTGCCTTGTGTATAAGGATCACCAGCGGTTCCCACACCCTCTCAGATATCCTGTGCTCCAGGCATATGGATAAAGACTGCCTTTGTCTACGCTAGAGGAGGGAACAGGTAACCGTTTGTGTCTGCTTTTGTGTGTGTATGTGTGTGTGTTTGAAAGAGAGAGAGAAGGAGCGAGAGAGAGAGAGAGAGAGAGAGAGAGAGAGAGGGTCGATGAGTTGCTTACCTGTGCACTCAAGAGTGGGTGTGGTTGTGCGAAAGTAAAGGGACCCAGATTTGTGAGTGTGTCTGAGTGCATGCATCACACACTCGCTTGAGTGTGTCTCTCTAGAACTCCTGCCTGTGCCTGTGTTTGTTACCTGTCTAACGTTGGAGTCGAGGGTAGAGAGTAGAAAGTGGAGGAGAGCATTACCTGTGTTACCTGTGTGTTACCTTTGCAATACCTGTGTGTTTACCTGTGTGTTACCTGTGTGTTTACCTGTGTGTTACCTGTGTGTTACCTTTGCAATACCTGTGTGTTTACCTGTGTGTTACCTGTGTGTTTACCTGTGTGTTACCTGTGTGTTACCTGTGTGTTACCTGTGTGTTTACCTGTGTGTTACCTGTGTGTTACCTGTGTGTTAACCTGTGTGTTAACCTGTGTGTTTACCTGTGTGTTTACCTGTGTGTTACCTGTGTGTTACCTGTGTGTTACATGTGTGTTTACCTGTGTGTTTACCTGTGTGTTTACCTGTGTGTTTACCTGTGTGTTACCTGTGTGTTTACCTGTGTGTTACCTGTGTGTTACCTGTGTGTTTACCTGTGTGCTACCTGTGTGTTACCTGTGTGTTACCTGTGTGTTTACCTGTGTGCTACCTGTGTGTTACCTGTGTGTTTACCTGTGTGTTTACCTGTGTGTTTACCTGTGTGTTACCTGTGTGTTTACCTGTGTGTTTACCTGTGTGTTCACCTGTGTGTTTACCTGTGTGTTACCTGTGTGTTACCTGTGTGTTACATGTGTGTTACATGTGTGTTACCTGTGTGTTACATGTGTGTTACATGTGTGTTACCTGTGTGTTTACCTGTGTGTTTACCTGTGTGTTTACCTGTGTGTTTACCTGTGTGTTACCTGTGTGTTACCTGTGTGTTACCTGTGTGTTACCTGTGTGTTTACCTGTGTGTTACATGTGTGTTACCTGTGTGTTTACCTGTGTGTTACCTGTGTGTTACCTGTGTGTTTACCTGTGTGTTACCTGTGTGTTTACATGTGTATTACATGTGTGTTACCTGTGTGTTACCTGTGTGTGTTACCTGTGTGTTACATGTGTGTTACCTGTGTGTTACCTGTGTGTTTACCTGTGTGTTACCTGTGTGTTTACCTGTGTGCTACCTGTGTGTTTACCTGTGTGTTACCTGTATGTTACCTGTGTGTTAACCTGTGTGTTACCTGTGTGTTACCTGTGTGTTTACCTGTGTGTTACCTGTGTGTTACCTGTGTGTTTACCTGTGTGTTACCTGTGTGTTTACCTGTGTGTTACCTGTATGTTACCTGTGTGTTAACCTGTGTGTTACCTGTGTGTTTACATGTGTGTTACCTGAGGCAACCCATGTCTAAGAACAATAATTCATTTCTGTTTTAAGAAGCCTATGTTAATGATACAGTAATGGAATGGATTCATTCACTTATGAAGCATGAAAACTTTAAAGAGATGCAACAGGATTTTTTTATGTTTTCAGCCACAAATTAGACCAGCTCACCAGCCACAAACATGTCCCTGAAATAGACAGAAATATTGTCAAGACCTTACCTGAATCCCAATCATCAAGGCATCTAAATCATTTGAATATCATTTATAGAATATACAGTATTGTGTGTGTGTGATCAGTGTGTGATCGGTGCCCTTGCACAGATAGGCACGTTCAGCCATATGATGTGGGACTGTACTGAGGTGAATATATTCTGGACAAAGAATCAAAAAAGAAACCCAAAAATCCACTTGTTACTCAATGGTAACTCCTCAACTGTACTGACTGTATCCATCACAGTCAGAAGAATTGAGGAAAATTGTACTGACAGAAAAAAATACATATACACTGAGCAGGCACCACTGTGTCTTCACCTTCCTACATCTAGGCCTACTGACCTTCATTCTTTCAACTGCACACTCTCATAACGCCAATATAGTTCATATGAAAATATGGTCTGATGCTATAAACACTACGATCCTTACTAATCCTTATTGGGTCTGAAAATTGCCTTGGGTTGGAGAGGGAGGGAGGAGTGGAGAGGGGGGGGGGGCGATTGGAGAGGGAGGGTTAGGGTGGAGGGAGTGGAGAGGGGGGGGGCGGCGATTGGAGAGGGAGGGTTAGGGTGGAGGGAGTGGAGAGGGGGGGGGGCGATTGGAGAGGTAGGGTTAATGTGGGGGGAGTGGAGAGGGAGGGTTAGGGAGGGGGGAGTGGAGAGCTAGTGTTAGGGAGGGGGGCGTGGAGAGGGAGGGTTAGTGCAGAGGGGATAGGGGGAATTACTAGCTTTCGAAAGGTAAAGAATATCTCAGTTTATATGACTGCTTTTTGTAGGAAATCATACGAAACAAGCGTGAGGTCCTGTCGTTATGAGAGGTGCACAAATATCCACTTAGAGAGACAGCAGAGAAAGAGAGAGAAGAGACATAAAGATAAACAAATGACGGATAGATAGAGAGAGGATGATGGACAGATAGACAGAGAGGAGGATGGATTGATGGATTCAAGGTGAGAGGTGAGAGTGGTGGGTGGGTGTGTATTACTTCCTGCCTGTCTGGCTGTGAGGATGTGCGTGTGCGTGTGTGACTGTGTGTGTGTGTGTGTGTGTGTGTGTGTGTGTGTGTGACTGTGTGTGTGTGTGTGTGTGTGTGTGTGTGTGTGTGTATGTTTGTGTGTGTGTGACTGTATGTGTGTGTGTGTGTGTGTATGTTTGTGTGTGTGTGACTGTGTGCGTGTGTGTGACTGTGTGTGTGTGTGTGTGTGTGTGTGTGTGTGTGTGTGTGTGTGTGAGGGCGGTGGGGGATAAGTACAGGGGCTGGGTGTGGAGCAGCTTCTAATTAGAGCAGGAAGACACAGCTCAACAGCCACACGAGACCTAGAGGATGTCTGTGTGTGTGTGTGTGTGCGTGTGTGTGTGTGTTGAAGTTCCAGTGTCCATTGTGCGTCACACTACAGTATGTGCATTTATGGGATGTCTCCTTGGTGTGGATGCTGTGGTTTATTTTCTTGTTCAAACAAACTAGAAGTTTGGCAAAGTTTTGGCAGCGGCCGCCTTGCACGGTAACTTGCCGCCATTGGTGTGTGAATGCGTGTGTGAATGTGTGTGTGAATGGGTGAATGAGAGGCCGTTTTGGATAAAGGCGCTATATAAGTGCAGTCCATTTACCGAACTAGAAGTTTGGCCCAAAAAAAAAGATAGTTGTATAATTAAGAACAGTATCTTGCAGGATTCAATTGTAACAGTTGCCATGTTGTTGTTTTTGTTACACTGTCACAAATACAGAACAAATGTGCGGAAATTTCCCCCCCAAAAGAGGAAAGGCTACACCTTTACTGTCCCTCCTAAGACCTCGTCATTCCCTCTACCCCCCCCCCCCCCCGTACAGTTGCTCTACTGTAAATGAAGAAAATGAAAAATACGTCTAAAATGCTTCCTTCTTCTAGCATTCTGACTGCCAATAGCCCCTGGTCCTAGCATAGATCTATTTTCTTATGATGACTGATGGATAGATGATTCACTGACTTAGACAAATGTATTTGGAAATTACAGGACATGTTCTATGTAGTACTGTGTTACTGTGTGGGCCAACATTGTCAACACCAGCATTGTGTCAGTACAGAGGGCCTAAAGGGTGTGTTTTATCAACCACATACAGTACTGTACAGTGTGTGTGTGTGTGTGTGTGTGTGTGTGTGTGTGTGTGTGTGTGTGTCTGTGTCTGTGTCTGTGTCTGTGTGTGTAACACTTGATCAAACCTCTGGTGACACTGAGACACTACTAAGTATAGTGAAGCACACATTTAAGGATGATTTGTAAGTGTACTTAAGTGCATATTTACGGACATGACATTTAAGTATACTTTTGTACTATATTTTGTACTATACCGTATTATGTATACTTTTTGTAAGCATACTAAAAGCACACATTTAAGGGCGTGAAATTAAAGTATACTTTGAGTAACTACACAGAAGTACAAAACCAGTGTTGTTGCAGGGCATTTATGTGAATATGGTCCAAAAACTGGACCCATTATGACAAAATACTACCACCGTCTCTCTCTCTCTCTCTCCTCCCCGCACAGCTCCCATGTGTTCTTTCAGCAATGCTCCCTGGGTATGGATTCTCCACGCGCCCTGACTTCCAGCCTCACCTCCACCTCGCCCTCCGCTGCAGAGGAGAGAGCCCCGGCAGCATGTGGATCTCGGGCTCAGGCGAGTCCCAGGCTCTGAGCGAGGCGGGCCGCGTTGACAGGGGGCCTCACCTGCGGCAGTGCCACCACAAGCACATCGCCGTGTGTCAGCAGGAGACCCTCGCCTTTATCGAACTGCAGCCGCCCCCCCCGCCTGTCGCCCCCAAACCCACCTGCCTGTCCCCCCTCCTCCCGACCTCCCCCGGAGGTCACACACAGCAGTGTGACTACAGCACCGTCTTTCTTAACACACACAGCAGAAGTGCGGTGAAAGAGACTCCTCAAAATGGCGGAGGAGGCAGGAGGAGGAGTAGCAGTAGCGACAACGACCACAACAACACACTAACTGACACTAACACAGACTTGAGTAGTTCCGACTCCTCCCGGACACACGGGGGCGACGTCGAGCTGGACATACGAGATACTACTACTGACACCAGGACGGAGGAGGACCCCCAATCGCAGGAACGATGTGAGAGACCCCTAGCAGTCGTCACCACCGTGTGCCGGCCCCTCCACTCGGCCTTCAGCCTGCCCCTGTCCCTGCCGCTGTCCTCCTTCTACAGCGACAGGGACTCCTGGGACTCACAGCCCTCCTCAGCGGAGGGTCCGGAGGGTTCCGAGGGTCCTGAGGGTTCCGAGGGGGCGGAGCTCCAGAGCCCAGACTGCTACGAGCCCCAGAGGAGGCCTTCCCAGGGGTCTCTGAAGGAGAAGTCCATCCGTAAGTTGCAGCGTTTTGATGATCAAGTCAAGATTGATGATGCTGATTGTTGATGATAACTTTCTACCTATGCCCTCCTTATCATATGGTCCTCTGAGGCTCGGGTTGGTAGAGTGTGGCGCTAATAACACTACGGTTAATAATAATAATAATAATAATTATTATTATTATAATTATTATTATTATATCTTCTCTTGTTGTGGGTTATTATGATGATGATGATGATTATTATTATTATTATTATTATTATATCTTCTCTTGTTGTGGGTTTGATTCCCACTGGGACCATATATACTGAAAATTGTGTTCACTCACTGCAATGTAAGTCGCTTTGGATAAAAGCCTCAGCTAAATGGTGTTTATATCATATCAACGCCTTTCCACTTCCTTCATTTCTACTGAAGACCCTGAAGACCCTGTACCCCACAGGACCTTTACGTTGGGTTCAAAACCTTCAAGTTACAAACATTCTACCTGATCTGTCCGTGATTACTGTTTATACAGCCGTAGTGTGGTTGTGGTTGTGTGTGTGTGTGTGTGTGTGTTTTGTTTGTTTCCTGTGTCTCTCCCCTAGGTGATCGCCCTGCCCTCCCTGCCTATCGCCATGGTGACGGCCTGAGTGAGAGCACACCTGTGCTCAATCAAGGGTGGAGGTGGAGGATAAAAGGCTGGGAGGGAGAGACATTCAGATGGAGCCAGTGGGCTCCTGATCACATGATCATAACCACAATGACTACCTGTTCTCTACCTATACTCCTCAAATTCACTCCTCTTTTCACTGATGACAAGAATTGGTGTGAGATAAAATACACCAGTTTCAGGTTTTGGTCATTGTGTTTTGAGGTTCCGATGTTAGTGTTAAGCCCAATGCACACGGCGTGCGTTTTTGTCGCACGACAACATTCGATTCTCAATTCACACCACCGAAGTGAGTGGGTGTGAATTGAGAATCGAATGTTGTCGTGCGACAAAATCGCACGCTGTGTGCATTGGGCTTTAAAGCGGTAGAGAAAAACTGTAATAAGCCCAGTTTGGTCTGCTCTTCTCTCAGGGCGTAAGATGCGGGTGTACTCCCCGGACAGCCAGAGTGACGACTCCCTCAGCAGCCCCGTCCTGGACTGTGACTACCTCTTCCCAGGGCCGCTCAACACCTTCCTGGAGGAGGATCACGAGGGGAGGCCCCGGACCGTCGACATCACTCCCTCCTCCTCCTCGTCGACAGCAGGGGGCGCCGTAGACCCCGGCCGTCTAAAGACCGCGGCTCCGCCTTTGTTGTTGGAGGACCGCCGGGCTGCGGAGACCAGCTCGGCCAGTAGGGGGAGCCCCTCGGGTCGCGTCCCGCTGGCAGACCAGGAGCGGCGGCGCTTCTCGGCGTCAGAGCTCATCTCCAGGTCACTGTGTTACACACTCTGTTACCATTTGCACTACTGCTGGTTGCACACACATCTCCAGGTCACTGTGTTACACACTCTATTCATCAGAGCAACGCATCCGGGTACTTTCCCCTCCCGTAATGTCCACGCCCCTTTTTGGGTGATAGAAGAGTAGAAGTTTGACTGGTGGTCAATGGGAATTTCTGGTCTTTGCTCCTTTAATCCGATAAAATAAGAAAACCGTAGTGCTTTTTAGATATTAGGAGCCCAAATCCGATGGCCAGTTAGGCAAACTATTATATAGTGTCATTGCCGATCAATGATCGACGTCGTTATATAGAGAAAATTAATGAAATAGGGGTTGATTCATCAGAGCAGTCATACGTCATCTCCCTGTCATCAGGGATTTGTAGTTCTTCAGTTGATTTGCCGTGGTCCTAACGTCTTCACCTCCAGTCCCCCCAACAGCGTTTGCTTTCGTTTCTTCTTTGAACATTTATCTCCCATGATTACAATAGAAATATCATGCACAGTAGCACTAGTCGATAGCCGTTATGGGTGAAGGGTTAGTAGGTACTTACTAAGTAGTACCTTAGTAGGCTAGATCAAATGAAGAACTACAAATCCCTGATGACAGGGAGATGACGTATGACTGCTCTGATGAATCAACCCCTATTTCATTAATTTTCTCTATATAACGACGTCGATCATTGATCGGCAACAACACTATATAATAGTTTGCCTAACTGGCCATCGGATTTGGGCTCCTAATATCTAAAAAGCACTACGGTTTTCTTATTTTATCGGATTAAAGTAGCAAAGACCAGAAATTCCCATTGACCACCAGTCAAACTTCTCAGTTTCTATCACCCAAAAAGGGGCGTGGACATTCTGATGACAGGGAGATGACGCGCAATTGCTCTGATGAATAGACCTATCGCTAAGCCACGCCCCAAAATAGAAATTGTCCAATCATATCAGAAAAGAAAACTCTGACGAACAACTCGCTAATATCTGATGGTGGAAAGCTTCTAGACTAAATATTCATTCAAAAACATTACTTACTTGTAAATCAGAAATTTGAACTCCCGCCATTGTAAGTCATTGAATGTCAGTCAGTCACGGTCACTCAGTCAGACAAAGAATTTGAGTTTTCAAAGGGGCCGTGGCTTAGCGATAGGTCTATTACCCTTTGCACTACTGCTGGTTGCACACACTCCTGGTCAACAATGTCAACACTCTATTACCCTTTGCACTACTGCTGTTTACAAATACTACCTTTGCACATAACATATGCACATTGCACTTACCTCTTTTTTGATATAGCCTCTATTTATGCATCTGTATAGACTGTATACATGTACATAGCTACCTTAACTGTACATAAGCTACCCTAACTGTACATATCTACCTTAACTGTACATAGCTTACGACTATCCTCTCCGCTAACTACCGTGCTTGCCATACTGTACCTATCACGTATAACTATCATGTTATATCACTATTTTGCACTTCTGGTTAGATGCTAAACTGAATTTTGTTGTCTGGTACTTGAACTCTTTAATGACAATGGTCAATAATCAAAGTGTAATCTGAATCCAGGCTGCAGATCTCCCAGAGGACCAGCTCCTTCACCCTGCGGCTGGGCAAGTCGCTGTCGGCTCGCGTGGCGGCTAGGGACAGACAGGTCTCCGGGGGGGCCAGCCCCACCCCCGACTGTACGTACAGACCGCCATACCGTACCTATCTCTATCATGTTTTGTTTTTATGTATCATGTTTTATATCGCTATGTGCATTTCTGGTTAGATGCTAAACTGCATTTCGTTGTCTTGGTACTTGTAGTAGTACTTGTATATACTCTGCAATGAGAATAAAGTTAAATCTAATCTAATCTAAAGTCTTCCAACATCGTACATTCATAATTGCTGACAACAATCTTAAATGATCTGAGAAACTGACTGTGTATACCAGTGCGTCTTCTTGTTTGTTGCCTTGTGTGAAGTTTTTTTTTATAAATATGGAGGTAAGTAAGAGGATACTTCCTTCCCTCTGTTTCCTTCATCTGTAGATAAATCCAACTCGAGGCACCGCAGCTCTGGGGGTTCGAGTGACAGCGCCCCCCACAGTCCTGTAGGACCGGCGCCTCCTTTCCCCTCGGCTGACAGTAACGTCCTGCTGCCTCGCCGGACCAGCAAGCTCAGGTGACCGACTGTTGTAGAGGATTATATGAAACACTAAGAAACTGAATTCTCTTGACTTGCGTAATTGTTGAGCAATAGTGTTCCCAGATTGAGGAGGGGTGTGTCCTGTTATTGTGATGTTGTGGAGCCAAGGTCGTAGGGGGGCGGAGGAGGGCGGGTGACGTTTTGTCTATTAAACCATGTCAGTGGTGTAGTCTACGTGATACGCAGGACTACGCCGTATACCCACTAGGAAAGGCCAAGGATTTGCGTATACCCACTTAAAAATGTGTGAGGATACGTAACGGCGTTTTGTGACAGAACTTTCACTTTCATTCATAAAATTCACCCCGTCTGTGTTACGAAGCACTTGACTTTTGGACCATTGGGACTGACTATAGTGTCATATAACATCAAAGGGGGAGATGCAACATGAAAAATGCAGCACTATCATGCACAGATCAGCCTTAGAACATGTAATTTATATATATATATAACGTTAGACAGGGAGCACAGATTTATTTTTATGGCGTTCCGAAATGAACAATATGAGGCTGGGAGAGAAAAATCACAGTATACCCACTAGAAAAAACTACACTACACCACTGAACCATGTGTCTCAGTGGAGAGAAGGCAAGCTCTCCATTTTCTACTTTCCTTGTTGTAACCCATGTTATAATAAGGGGCATTGTATAGCTGCTTGACTTGAGTTTCCTGTGCTCATTCTAAATTACATATCTACATAAGAATCCATTAATCACCTACCCTGTCCATCAAACATTTGTGAGGGCGGCTGGTGAAACCGGGAACAAGTCGCCAACCGACGGGCCGTTCAGATTTTTATTCTGAAAAATGTAAACAAATTTCAGCGTTGTTGAAAATCAATGACACACTCGCTAGTCAAGCCAAAACATTGCAATGCGTTGGATTCGGTGGGTAATCCCCACTGCTACCTAGTTAGTGTAGTGTATTTTTCTGAATTAAAAGTCTGAACATTTTGATTGGTTGGCGACTTGTTCCCGGTTTCACCACCTGCTGTCACAGATACATTGTTAAAATGGGTGACGGTCATCGAGGCCAAACAAACAAAATCAAAGTGACAATACATTACATTTTTGCTAAAGTGGATCTTTAAAGCATGTTATGACAAATTCTACGACCACTGTTGTAACTGGCATGAAACACTTCTCCACAGTTTGAGAAAACAATCTATAGAAGAGGACTGTCACCCCACGCCCACTGTCACCACGTCCAATCGTCTGTCAAGGTTTCTTCCCAGCTGTGAGTCTCACTTTTCACTTCCTTTTTCATGGATTCTATTCATTCCTTCCTGTACTGTAGTTCCAATTTGAATCATCCATTTCCTGCATATGGACCTTTTCCTACTCCTGATTGGAAATTGTGTGACAGAAATGTGCAATTGTTTTTTTTGGAATAATATTTATCTGTTATCTCTTGTCGGTTATTTATTATGTTTTATTCGCCAATTTTGTAACTCGTATCTGTACTGGTGTGCATTCTTGGCCAGGTCTCCCTCGAAAAAGAGATTTTAATCTCAAGAGACCTCCTGGTTAAATAAAGGTTAAATAAAATAAAATAGGGGCGCTTAGCGGGCGTAGTGGGATAAGCGTTGACCATGTAACCGCAGTTCGATTCCGGCCGGGGACATATCTGTGACGATTGGATACTCCTACCACTAGGTGTCAGTAGAGGTCCTTGTTATAGGACAGGACCGGGGATGATGTAGTGGTAGTGACAGGACAGCAACTAATAGGTACTAGGTAGATGGAGTTGATGTAACCAGAGCACGTGAATAAAAGTTATAAAAAGATTCTCATTGAACTGTTTCTCATTGAACGACACGAACGACACATGGTACCAGGAGTAAAACAGTGCAAGATACAACTGTGAAATGCGACATGGATTCAGTGAAGCCACCGACGAGTCTGCAACTGACGGGGAATGTCGACAGCAATTGGCGCACTTTTAAACAACAGTTTCTACTCTACATTACAGCGTTGGGATTGGAAACGAAGCCGGACACCAGGAAAGTAGCACTCTTACTAACAATAGCAGGCCCACAAGCCATAGAAGTGTATAACACGTTCGTGTTTGAGGAAAGAGATGATAACGAGAAGCTGGATAAAGTGCTCGAGAAATTTGATGCCCATTGCTCTCCCAAAAAGAACGAGACGTACGAGAGATATGTGTTCCGTTCTAGAATCCAGCAGCAGGGCGAGCCTTTCGATAGTTTTCTGACTGACCTAAAGCTAAAAGCACAGTCATGTAACTTTGCTACACTAAAGGACTCCATGATCAGGGACCAGATCGTAGTTGGTGTGGAGGATAAAAAGGTCAGGGAAAGGCTGCTGAGGGAAGCTGAGTTGACATTAGAGGGGGCAATCAAGATCTGTCATGCGAGTGAGCTGTCCCGGATTCACGCGAGGACGTTCGGCGAGATGGCAGCGGGCTCCATGAAAGTGAGTGATGATGTGACAGTTGCCGCGGTCTTCTACAAAGGAAAACAACGCGCACAAACGCAACGGACAGACGGTGAGACGTTCAACTGCAAACGCTGTGGCTCGCAGCACAAGCCAAGGGAGTGTCCAGCTTTTGGTAAGCAATGCTCTCATTGTAAAGGAAATAACCACTTTGCCAAACAGTGCTTCTCTAAAGGGAAAGAGAAAAGGATGGGAAAACCTGTAAATATAGTGGGGGAAGACACTGAAACTGAAAGTGACAGTGACCCATATGTTGTTGGCATGGTGGGCTGTGAAGTAGAGCCACAGAAGCAGATAAATGCTGTCAAGCAAGATAAATGGATAGTACCACTGCAAATAAATGGGACTATAGTCACTCTGAAACTAGACACTGGTGCAAAAGCAAATCTAATCAGCATGTCTGACATCAAAGCAATGAAAGAAAAGCCAAAAATTCAAAGAAAAATGCTTGAGCTTAAGGACTATAATGGACAGAGAATTGACTGTTTAGGCACATGCAAGCTGAAAGTAACAGTGAAAAGGAAAGTGCACCACTTACTCTTCTCTGTGGTAGCTGAAGGACTAGACTCACTGATAGGTGATAAAGCATGCGAAGATTTAGAGCTGGTGAAAAGAGTGTACTGCATCAACACAACTGTGAGCACATCTAGTGACTCTGTTGAATCCATAGTGCAGAGCTATTCAGATGTGTTCAAGGGCTTTGGTGAACTGCCATTCACCTATAAAATCCAGCTCAAAGAAAATGCACAGCCAGTTGTGCATGCTGCACGAAGGGTCCCAGCACCATTGAGAGACCGTCTAAAGGAGGAACTAAACAGGATGACAACACTGGGTGTAATAAGGAAGATTGAAGAACCAACAGACTGGGTCAATTCAATGGTGTGTGTAAAAAAGAAAAACGGTGACCTAAGAATATGCATGGACCCAAAAGATCTAAACGAGAACATCAGGCGTGAACACTACCAGATACCCAAGCGTGAGGAAATCACCTGTGAAATGGCGGGTGCAAGATACTTCACAAAGCTTGATGCATCACAAGGGTTCTGGCAACTCAAATTAGAAGAGAGCAGCACCAAATATTGCACCTTCAACACTCCTTTTGGTCGATACTGCTTCCTCAGACTTCCATTTGGAATAATCTCTGCGTCTGAAATATTTCATAGAGCAGTGGAACACATCATCGAGGGGCTGGATGGAGTTCGAGCCTATGTGGACGACATCATTGTCTGGGGCTCCACAATCCAAGAACACAATGAGAGGCTGACAAAGGTGCTGGAGAGCATACGGAAGAATGGACTGAAGCTCAACAGGAGCAAATGCCAGTTTGGAGCTCAGGAAATAGTCTTCCTTGGAGACAAGCTCTCAGCACAAGGTGTCCAACCCGACCAGGAGAAAATCAACGCCATACTCGACATGCCGAGGCCCACAGACAAAACAGGGGTGCTACGCATCATGGGGATGGTCAACTTCATAGGTAAATTTATCCCCAACCTATCAGCGAAAACATCCTGCATCCGTGGGCTCCTGCACAATGAGAGTGAGTTCAAGTGGACCTCCAAACATGAGCATGAATGGCAAGTGCTCCAGAGAGCACTAACCACTGCACCTGTGCTAACATTCTTCGACCACACAAAGAGGATCAAAGTGTCCACAGATGCATCAAAAGATGGGATTGGTGCAGTACTCCTTCAGGCTGAGGGTGAACACTGGAAACCGGTAGCCTATGCATCTAGGTCTATGACAGAAACTGAGTGTCGTTACGCTCAAATAGAAAAGGAGTGTTTAGGTCTAGTGTTTGGGCTAGAGAGGTTCCACAGCTACGTATATGGCCTCCCCTGCTTCACTGTAGAGACAGACCATCGTCCATTAGTCGCTATAATCAAAAAGAATCTGAATGAGATGTCACCAAGAATACAGCGAATGATGATGAGATTGCAAAGATACGACTTTGGACTGATCTACACACCAGGAAAGCATCTAGTACTCGCTGACGCACTCTCGCGAGCACCAACAGGGGACAGTGTCAGTACAACTGAAGAGGATGTTCAGAGGCATGTGAACATGGTGTCTGCTGTGCTTCCTGTATCAGACTCCAAGTCCAGACAGATAGCTGAGGAAACAGCGAAAGACACAGAGCTGCAACAAGTCATCAGCAACATGCAAAATGGATGGCCTCCAGGTTCCTGTCCACAGTTCTTCCATGTCAGAGGTGAGCTGAGTGTAGTCTATGGGCTGCTGTTGCTAAAACACGACAGAATCATCATCCCAAGAGCTCTGAGGCAGGACATGCTACGGAGGATCCATGAAGGTCATCTCGGTGTCGCAAAGTGTAAAAGAAGGGCGAGAGATACTGTCTACTGGCCTGGAATCAACAAAGACATAGAGAGACTGATAAGCAGGTGTCAAACATGTCAGGAGCATAGGAACAAGCAAACCAAAGAGCCCATGATAGTAGCTGATGTGCCAGCAGCACCGTGGCACAAGGTAGGAATGGACTTGTTTCATCTCAAAGGAAGAGACTATGTAGTAGTCATTGACTATTATTCCAACTTCCCTGAAATGGCACTGCTAGCAAACATGTCATCAGCCTGTGTCATAACACACACAAAATCGATCTTTGCCAGACATGGCATACCACATACCGTTGTGTCTGATAACGGACCATGCTTCAGTAGCGGAGAGTGGAGAGAGTTTGCAGAACAGTACGACTTCAATCATGTGACCTCCAGTCCTCTCTATGCACAGTCTAATGGAAAGGCTGAGAAAGGAGTCCACATTCTCAAGCAACTCCTGAAGAAAGCTGCTGACAGTGACTCAGATCCATACCTTGCTCTACTCAGCTACAGAGCATCACCTCTTGAGTGTGGACTGTCACCTGCTGAGTTGCTCATGAAGAGAAAGCTTCGTACCACACTGCCGAGTTACTCACAGCAAAGAAGACGTCCAAAGCTGAAACAAAAGCTACAGCTACAGAAGATGAAGCAGAAGTCATTCTATGACAGAACAGCCAAGCAGCTTCCACCACTCTCAAGCGACGACACAGTCAGGATTCAAGGTCCTGGTGGATGGAAGACAAAAGCCACTGTTCTTGACGAAGTCGCTCCACGGTCATTCACGGTGAGAACAGAAGAAGGACAAATCTTCAGACGCAATCGCCGCAGTCTCCTAAAAACTCCAGAAGCTGTTCCAGAGCTCAGTGAAGCCTGCAGTGAGTCTGAGCCCATCCGTCCACTTCCAAGTGACTGTAACACAGACAGATATACTGAACCACACACTAACACACACATGTCAAGTGAACCTGTGATAAGAAGATCCACAAGACACATCACAAAGCCTGATAGACTGAACTTGTAAAAAAAAAAAAAAAAAAAAAAGACAATTAGTTATTTTTCTTACCTCAAAGAAAGGAGGATGTGACGATTGGATACTCCTACCACTAGGTGTCAGTAGAGGTCCTTGTTATAGGACAGGACCGGGGATGATGTAGTGGTAGTGACAGGACAGCAACTAATAGGTACTAGGTAGATGGAGTTGATGTAACCAGAGCACGTGAATAAAAGTTATAAAAAGATTCTCATTGAACTGTTTCTCATTGAACGACACGAACGACACAATATCCTGCATGTCATCCCTCCTCTCTCTCTCACCCATCCTTCCTGTCTAAATCTCTACTGTATCTGTAAAAAAAAAATATAGATATATGAGTGGGACTGCCCCACTCAGAAAAAATAGCTTAAACAGTATATCCCCCTGACCCTCTCCCTGCCCCGTAGTGATCCTGTACCAGGAGTACAGCGATGTCGCCATCAACAGAGAGATCCAGAGGCAGCAGAGGGAGGAGCCGGGCGCTGAGGAGGAGGGGCTTAGGGGGGAGGGGTCCAGCGGCACCCCGTCTCCGTCCAACCTGTCGCCATCCAGCTCGTTCTCCTCGTCCCGCGGCTCCGCCTTCTCCCTGTGGCAGGACATCCCCGACGTCAGGACCAGCGGAGAGCTGCTGACCTTCAGCAACGAGGAACGCAAACTACAGGAGGTGAGTGTGGGGCGGCTGTGGCGCAGGAGGTAGAGCCACCGTCTAATGATGGCAAGATTGGCAGATCGGCGGTTCGAGCCCCGGCTGGTCACATGTCGAAGTCTCCTTGGGCAAGACACTCAACCCCAAATTGCTCCCAGTGAGCGGGCCGGTGCCTTGCATGGTAGCTTGCCGCCATTGGTGTGTGAATGTGTGTGTGTGAATGGGTGAATGAGAGGCCGTTGTAAAGCCCTTTGGATAAAGGCGCTATATAAGTGCAGTCCATTTACCATTTTACCATATGAGTATCACAACGACATCTAACAGCCATTTGGGTTTTTTGGTAACACCGGCCGGCGCTTGTGACATTCATACACAGCAATAATATGTGAAACTAGCCTTTTGGTGGTCCGCATATCGGCAATCAATCAAAATGTTCTGACTTTTCTTTTGAAACACGGAACTATGTTTCAATGTGTTTGCCCCACACGTTGAGAATCAAAACACAAACTCGCTAGTCAAGCCAAAATACTGCAAGGCAATGGATTCGGTGAGTAATCCCCACTGCTACCTAGTTAACTATAACACTACTTTACATTGTTAGCAGGCTCACAAAACAAGCTGTGTTAGTTGACTAGCGAGCACGTCATTGATTTTCAACACCGCTGAAATGTTTTCGAAAGAAAAGTCTGATCGTTACATCAGATCCCGATATACGGACCAAAGCATTAGAATGTGACACATACGTCTTATTTGCCAGCCAATTGGATGTATTCATACATACATTTTGTCATTAATCAATGTTTATAGTCATTTGTAAGCAAAACAGATTATGATTTTTGTAGGATTTTAGATTTCAAACTCAAGAAATAGTCGGGTGTCTTCTCATCTTGTGCGCCTCGTCCTCACAGGCCAAGTTTGAGTTGGTGACGTCGGAGGCGTCGTACATACGCAGCCTCACCATCGCGGTGGACCACTTCATGCTCTCCTCTGAGCTGGCCGAGTACCTGGGGGGTCCAGGACAGACAGTGGCTGTTCTCCAAGCTGCCTGAGGTCAAGGGGGTCAGTGAGAGGTATGATGAAATGGCACCACTGCACTGAGAGAGCACATGACGTGAGAGCACATACCTTCTTAGAAGAAAAGGTTCTAGTTAGTAACAAAAAAAAATGACTTTGGCCCAAATCGGATTTGTGGTTTGAATTCAGTTTAATATTATACGAATCCCACAAACTTAAAATGGCCAATTTGGGCACATCAATTACCTTCTTCCTCAGGGATGAAATGGAATCTCTCTCTCTCTCTCTCTCTCTCTCTCTCTCTCTCTCTCTCTCTCTCTCTCTCTCTCTCTCTTTCCTCCCTCCTCTCTCTCCCTCCCTCTCTCTCTCTCCCCCCACCCCCCCCGTCCCTCTCTCTCCCTCCCTCTCTCTCTCTCCCTCTCCCCCCACCCCCTCCCCTCCCTCTCTCTCCCTCCTTCTCTCTCGCTCCCTCCCTCTCTCTCCCTCCTTCTCTCTCTCCCTCCTTCTCTAGATTCCTACTGGACCTGGAGCAGCGGCTGGAGGAGGACATCTTGCGTTTTGACGTGTGTGACATCGTCCTGGCCCACTGCCCGGCCCTGCGGAGGGTCTACCTGCCCTACGTCACCAACCAAGCCTACCAGGAGCAGACCTACCAACGCCTGTTGTGAGCAGCCTTACTTTGTGTGTATTTATATTTGGCTTCGTTTAACATTTGAGACTGCGGGCAGCCAAGTGAAACCCAGGTTAGGCTTAATAAGTCGCCAACCAATAAAAAACAAATCTGACTTTTATTGTGAAAAACGTAAATACTGTTGAAATATTGTTGAACATCAATGACACACTCGCTAGTCAAGCCTAGCTTGTTATAGTTAACTAGGTAGTAGTGGGGAATTACTTACCGAATCCATTGCATGGCAATGTTTTGGCTTGACTAGCGAGTGTCATTGATTTTCAACAACGCTGACATTTATTTAAAAAAAAATCAGAATAAAAGTCAGAACGGTCCGTCGTTCGGTTGGCGACTTGTTTCCAGTTTCCCCAGCTGCTGTCTCATTTTAACAGCGTAAAAAACCCAGTATTAAGGTGAACGCGGACACTGTCGGGCCCTGGGGTCTGGAATATCTGTGCTATTTCCAAGGCCCCGTTTTTCTGCACACATGACGGCACTTGACCTGCTGTTTACGGCTCCTCCTCCCCCGTGAGCGCACTCCAGACAGCGCTACAGTACTGTGCAGGGTTCCCGCGCTGGTCTTAAAAAGCCTTAAAGTCTCAAATCCAGCAATCCGATTTATAAGGCCTAAAAAGGTCTTACGTTTCAGTTATTCGGTCTAAAAATGAGGTGCTAGGACTTTAAAATTAGATCCTGCAAGGAAATCAGTCCATTTCCATCTATTTACGTTGAAATTAATCAAGCTGGAACCAAAAAATGCCAATTCGCTTCCTTTTTTGTCTGTATGGCAGTGAAATCCCTAATTTCATCACCTCGAGGATGACAAAAACCTATCATGTGGTGTCGCGAATAGGTCTAAAATTATATCCAAAGAATATCCAAAAAAGGTCTAAACAGGTCTTAAATTTGACTTGTTGAAACGTGTAGGAACCCTGACTGTGGTACCTGTTACCTCCCACATAAATTGCAATTATGCCTTGCTGCTTTTGGACTTGGAAAACAGGGCCCTGCATGTAGGGATGCTTGGTGTTACATATTGTTCATATTGCTCCAAAAACATATTATACTGTACTTGCTCCAAAACATATTCTACTATACTTGCTCCATACAAATCGAGACCCGATACACATTATTAACCTGTAGATCAGTGGAATCTACTGGAACTGGACCTACATATCCTGTAGCTATCCAGGAAAAAAATGGTTGAGTGACAGTTTAAATACTGGTACGTCTTCAGTCAACACAAAAAACGGTTGGGTGAAAGTTTAAATACTGGTAGCCTACATCTTCAGTCAGCACAAAAAATGGTTGGGTGACAGTTTAAATACTGGTACGTCTTCAGTCAACGCAAAAAATGGTTGGGTGACAGTTTAAATACTGGTACGTCTTCAGTCAACGCAAAAAATGGTTGGGTGAAAGTTTAAATACTGGTACGTCTTCAGTCAACGCAAAAAAAATGGTTGGGTGACAGTTTAAATACTGGTACGTCTTCAGTCAACGCAAAAAAGGGTTGGGTGACAGTTTAAATACTGGTACATCTTCCGTCAACACAAGTGTATGTAATCCGGATCCGTTTCTCGATTTCTCAAATATCTTTATAGGTTGATAGATGTCTTGTCCCCCTCAGGCAGGAGAACAGTCGCTTCCCTGGGATCCTGGCCCGCCTGGAGGAGGACCCCATCTGCCAGCGCCTCCCTCTCACCTCCTTCCTCATCCTCCCTTTCCAGCGGATCACACGGCTAAAGATGCTGGTGGAGGTATGACTGTTGCCTCTGTTCAACATACATGTATAATCCCAGACTAAATATTGGGACAGGGGACAGAGCTATGACATGTTAACAGTGGCGGGCGGTGCATTTCACACCTAGGCCTTCAGTGATGTCCTACCTGAATTATTCCACCTCTTAATACCATCATTATGACGCCATGGCTCTAGAAACTATACATTTAGACAGAAACGCAGTATAACCGGGCGTTGCCATTGTTATTATAGCGGCACCTTGTCTGGGTGTATTCAATTCATTGCATGAAAACGAAAGCGTCAGTTATTTCCCGAACTTTGCGGTCTGTCGATCTCGATAGGAGAACCGTTTCGAGGTTCCATTTAAGGATGGTTATCTTCCTCGTGTTCATACGGTCACGGGGGTGTGTCGTTTTCCATGGTAGCAGCCCGGGAAGTGGTTAGAAGATCGCATTGAAGCCCCACTTACTCACACAACTTAGCCAGTCAACACAACACACATATCTATGGACCCCAGGGTCGCTCCGTATGTCTACATCTCTTGCAGAAAACATTAAATGCTTTTTACTCACCAAAACAACTGATTATTTGAACACAAAATCCATCCTCCTTTCTTTCCTCAAGAAGACTTCAATGTCTCTGTTGTACAGTTGATCAGTTCCACCAATAAGTAATTTTCTACATGGATAGCGTCGCTAACGTCGGGTTCGGACGTTCTCTTCTGATTATGTCTACTTTTCTTAGAAGGTTCTTCTTTGTTGTTATAATATCTGCCACCAAATCTACCTCTTCTCCTCCTTCAGCCATTGTGGCTGCTTGTAGGCTCCGCCTCCCAATAGTTTGTATCCAATCAAAAGACGTGCAGAGCTGATCAGGTGCTCCGCCATCCAGCAGGCCCCTTCGTCGGATTTGCTTGGATTTGCTCGCCAACTCGAGATCTGACTACGGCACGCCACAGTTCTTTTCTCGTTCACTTTAAATTACAATCTGTACTCGCGCCACTGTTGAATCTGCAGGCGGGCAGATTTCTTGGTACCCTGGCAACACATGATGGCTGAAATATGATTGGATAAAAGCTAAAGGCCAGCCCTCCAAATGTCTGGAAGCAGCGCAACCAAGAGGAAAGCTATGAAATGAAGAGAATAGACTACGGGAATAATTTAATACATATTTGTAGAAAAAATATATCAAAATTAAATGTATATTCTGATTATGTTTAGGCCAGCAGAGAAGGCCTTGCTGGCCCTGACGGCACACCACTGCATGTTAACCATTTAGCAGTTTAGGTTTAGCTGAGTGGCTTTACTCAAGGGCACACTAGTGGTGGTGTTCCCAGATGGGATTTGAACTCATGACCTTCTGATAACCAGTCCAACTCACCACCACTACCCCCACCCTACATGAATACATTACAATACAATAACAGTACCGTACATCAGGTAACTGAGCAGCCTTTCATCTTTTTTTGTTCCCACAGTTTTTTCTGACCAGGTGATCAAAGTGAGAAACATGAGCTAAGATATGAAGGAGCATTTGTGACAGGCAGCAGATTTGACTAGACTTTTATTCTGAAAAATGTAAATAAATGTCAGCTTTGTTGAAAATCAATGATACACTCGCTAGTCAACTAACACAGCTTGTTTTGTGAGCCTACTAGCAATGTAAAGTAGTGTTATAGTTAACTAGGTAGTAGTGGGGATTACTCACCAAATCCATTGCATTGCAATGTTTTGGCTTGACTAGCGAGTGTGTCATTGATTTTCAACAACGTTGAAATGTATTAACATTTTTCACAACAATAGTCTGAGCATTGTGATTGGTTGGTGACTTTTTCCCGGTTTCACCAGCTGCTGTCACATATTGTGTATATACTATATACATAGGCATAGTGGTGATCTAGTGGATAGTGTGTTGGACTTCATGACAGAAGGTCATGACTTCAAATCCCACCTGGGAACACCACCACTAGTGTGCCCTTGAGTAAGGCACTTAGCCTTAAATTACTCCAGGGAAACTGTCCCTGTAATTAGAGATGCTCCGATCAGGGTTTTTGGTGCCGATCACTGGAATCAGTGATCTGCCGATCCGATATCACCGATCACCGATCACAGCGTCGAAAATGGCAATTGAAGCATTCTATTTATTGTGTAGCATTATTTATGTTTTAAATTATTCTTAACACCATTGACATTGTATATTAAGTATTTAAATGAAATTAGGAGATGAGAAAGTATCATGAATTGACGACCATCTGTTTTATTGAATTCACAACCACCTGTAGCTTACTTCAGGAAAAACAAATAAAATGTGAAAATAGAAATCATAATAAATAAAATGTACACTGTCACATCAAATGTGCAACATTCCACTCGAATGAGAGGAACTAGGGGCTCTTAGAGAACTTGGAGCTTATACTGTAACTGTAGCTTTCCTGAGGAACAATAAACATACCCAAACTAAACTGCAACATAAACAGGCTATAGCCAAATATAAAATACTGTTTCAAGTCAGTCAGTTTCAAGTCATATTTAGGAGGAGATAAGACAGCAAGTCAGCAATAATCAATAAAACAAAAAAACAAAACATTGCACCTAAGGAGATTTCAGACTCAAACCTTACTTCTGATTAAGCAGCATCACTGGCAGATTAGCCTTGAGAAATACAAGCATCTCAGCGTTTTTGGCACTCAGCCTGTTCCTCTTATCATCTAAAATATGTCCTGCTGCTGAAAAGTCGCTCGCTATCTACACTTGTGCAAGGTGCACAGAGGAAGACCTAAAACTCACGCGCTAATAGTTGTTGTTGCTATGGGCCAAGTGACTTCCTGCTCGCGGGGTCACATGACGTCGGTGAACACTACCTACACTACGCTCGTGAAGTCGCGCTGGAACTCTGACCAGCACTCGTGGAACGCCTCTCGTCCAATCAAAGCACTCGGTCCCTTTATGACGTCGAGCCCAGTGTGCGCTTCGGCGCTCTCTGAGCGAATCGACGAACGCAGCAAATGCCGTATGATATTCGTGGTATTGAAAGACCTTGCGTGCGTTCCTCCGCAAGGTATTTCTTTTGAGCAGACATTACAAACGGCATATTTGTTGTCTCTTTCCGACACTGTGTAATATTTCCAGACTGGCGACGCCATTTTGTAAACTGATCGGTCATGTTTGATCGGCCGTTTTGAGAACTCCGATCAAAACCGATCAAGGCCATATCGGCCGATACCGATCGGCGCCGATCAGATCGGAGCATCACTACCTGTAATCTAATAAAGTTTACTCTTTAAGTTGCTTTCAATTCGTTTGTTAAGTCGTGACGTGTTTCCGGGTCCAGCACTGGCTGAGGCGCTCTCTTTGAAATGCAGCAGTAATAATAATAATTAATTATATTTGTATAGCGCTTTTCCGAGGCTCAAAGACGTTGACAATATGTCCCTTGTTGTATGAATAGATCTGAGTCTAAAAAAACAATTGAACTGTCATTCTACCGCTTTAGTACACTGGTACTCTGGTGCGGGGAATTTTTTATTTGGACCCGGAAATTGCTAAACGTCACGCGTGATGTCAGACTTAACAACCGAATAAAAGTGTCTGCTAAACGGTTGAAACATACGTTCTCTGTGTTCTATCTTCTGTCTGTTAGAACATCCTGAAGGTTTAAACGTACGTTCTCTGTGTTCTATCTTCTGTCTGTTAGAACATCTTGAAGAGAACAACACCAGGTTCTAGAGATGAGGACACCGCCACCAAAGCCTTCAACGAGCTCAAAAAGGTTAGACTCACTAGAAACAAGTAACACCTTATTCACTAGAAAACATCGTGAGGTATGTAAGGCCTATCTGAGACATTTGAAATGTGACCAAAAAGGAGATTGAAGTGCATTATGAAAGTCAATCAGCATTATACTCTATGCATGTTGTGATGACAGTGTTTTTCCATATTCTGCCCAAGTCTTTGAAATAACTCAATTGATATAGCTTAACACTAGAACAGCCGTGCCGTTTTACCTACTGCAGTTTTTCTCAGTTGCTTAAACACATTTCTTGAAACCTCCACCCATTTTCTCAAAACCTTAAACACAAATCCCAAAATTCAAACTACATTCACAAAACCCCAGACTTTCCCACCAAAATCAAACTGTCACCTCAAAACCACTTATCCTGTGTTCAAAACCAAACACTGTGTTCAGATCATACACACAGCAAGTAAACATATATTCACCACAGAGCATTTGTTAGACACTACATACAATAATTTAGGACACAGCATCCAGGGCATGTAGACAGAAAACAGAACCCAGCCTTGACAAGACTCCACAGTTGCAGTATAATATACTTTGAATATTATCATCACAGGCCTGTTCCATTGCCTGCAATAAATTTGCCCTGCTGTAGGGCTGTCATAGACCTTCCACCGCCACGCAGAGAAAATCTCCTCTATTGGATTCAGGAAGGGGCTGTAAGGTGGAAGGAAACCCATTATGAAGTGCTGGTTGTTGGTGAACCACTCATGTATCAGGACAGCACGGTGAAAGCTCACATTGTCCCAAACTATGACATATACAGGATGAACTGCTTGCTGATGCAGCTGCTCACGCGCAGCCATACTATCCTGTAGACCACCCAGAAATGTAAGGAGATGTTCAGTGTTATATGGCCCCAGGTTTGCATGACGGTGGAGCACCCCCCCAGTTACTTATGGCTGCACAAAGGGTGACATTGCCACCACGATGGCCAGGGACTTCCACAATGGCACGTTGACCAATTGTGTTCCTGCCTCTCTGCCTCCTTTTCACCAGATTGAACCCTGCTTCATCTATGGAAATGTATTCATGGGGCCTTTCAATGTAAACGTAGCAACTGCAACTACTAGCCTACCGTAACAGTAGGCTTATGAGCATAGAATTGTACTGGAAGCATCAGAGCGTGTAGGTTACACTTACTTGCACATACTGATATCTTAGATCTTTGGCTCTTGCAGAGTTGCGATCAAAGGGTACACTTTGTACACTTGTTTCATGCTAAGTCTGTTGCGTGTGAGGACACAGTCAATAGTTGACAGAGGCACACTGTTGATTCCATCCAAGTTGACATTGATTCATGCTGACAAACATGCTGATTCTCACAGAATCTTGGCTACACGACGGTGTGCCAGATAACGCGATCGAGCTACAAGGCCGACAGATGATTGCGGTAAGATGCGTGGCGGACTATGCATTTATGTAAACAACTCTTGGTGTACAAACAACGCCACCATCGACAAGCACTGTTCTGCTCATCTTGAGTTGGTCATGGTTAAAAACAGGCCATTCCATCTGCCCAGAGAGATCTCAGCCATCATAACAATGGCAGCCTACATAGCACCTCAACCCTCGCCAAGAAGGCCCACAAACGCCTCTTCCTCCTGAGGAAACTGGCCAAACTGGTGTACAATAGTTGCACGGATTTCATCAGTAATGATTGTTCTTGCTCTTCCTCGGCCTCTTCCTCGTCCCCTTCCTCCTCGTCCACCTCCTCTCACACAAACTCTTCCTCCTCTTCCTCCTCTGCCTCTCTGTATGTTTCCGTCCATTGTAGATGGATGCACATGTGCCACCTGTGCAATCTGAACTGACTTTTACCCTGCCCAATGGGTCTGATCACATCATTAGAAACATGTGTGTGTTAAATTTGAGGTTGTTGTGTGTAACAGATGACAACTGTGTTGGAGTTGTGTTCACATTCTGCTGCCAGTGTTCACAATTTTGCAACACAAGTGTATCACAGTGTGAAATGTGTTTAGTGACTGAGACTATGTGTTTAAGGTTTGGCAAGAAAGAGCGGATGAGTTTTGCAAATTGTGTCTAAGTACCTGAACAGTGTTTAAGGTTTGGCCAAAAGAGTGTTTGATTCGACAAATAAGCTTAGGCCACTGAGAATTTGGTTCAGAGAATGGGGTTTAGTGTTTTAGCAACTGAAAAAAACTGTAAAAGAGCCGCCTCTTTACAATGCTCAAGCTGCTATTTACACACAACGACCACTAGTTGGCCGCCTTGTTAATTAGCCTGCCTCCTACACAGAGAAACTGCAAAATAGCTTTATTATACTAGCTTATCCTGATGTGATTTTGAAAATGTAAGGATACTGAGTGGTAGAACGCACATATCTAGGAAAAGTTGTGAAAGGAGGGTCCTGAAAATTGATTGAGTGCAAAGATATAACTTTTTTTTTTACTCAAATGACCCCTCATGGCTGTTCTAGTGTTAATAACTAGTCTTATCATTACAGATTATAAAAGAATGTAACTCCAGCGTCCAGTCGATGAACAGAATGGAAGAGCTGATTCACCTCAACAAGAAGATCCACTTCGAGGGCAAAGTACAGTAGCTGAAAGCATCTTTTTATTTTTTTAATACTTTTTTTTTCTGCAACATTTCAGGCATAACACACCACACACACACACACACACACACACACACACACACACACACACACACACACACACACACACACAGAGAAAAGCATCATACACAAACAAACAAAGAACAATTAATGAAAATCCCATCTCAGGTGTAATTCTGTGAACATCCTATTTCACAAGGTCATACCATGGAGTATCATCAGTTACAAAGGAAAAAAACAACTCATTTTGGATATTTACATTCCTCCAATCTCAGTTCAATGTTATTAGATTTTCAATCTTTCTCAAATTAAGATTTTCGTTTTTCAAAAAATGCTGGTTGAGAGAGGATGCTGGCGTTGCTTGTTCGCCGCTTCTCCGCCCGAAATCTAGATATACTTGCAGTATACAGAGTAGATTGTCCTACAAAGACACTTTAATTAGACTTTTAATTAATTAGACCCCTATGCTTTCTTTGATTTATTTTTTGTTTCTTTTTATTACTACTACTCGATCTTCTCAGTTTGTAAAGTGTCTTTGAGTGTCTAGAAAAGCGCTATATAAGTCTAATGTAGTAGTAGTATTATTATTATTATTATTATTATTATTATTATTAGTCACCAAAGTCTCTCCCTTTCAGATCTTCCCTCTGATCTCTCAGTCCCGCTGGCTGGTGAAGCATGGCGAGCTGCTGGAGGTGGACACACAGACTATGAGTATTTCCGGTGCAAAGTTCAAGTTGCCCACCAGGCCTGTGTACCTGCATCTGTTTAACGACTGTCTGCTGCTGTCCAGGAGGAAAGAGTGAGTATCTGAACCTCTGTAACATAGAGATTACTGTAGAATTGATTTTAAGATTCTTTTTGGTTTACAAAGCACTAAATGGTCTCGCGTCCGACTACATGTCTGACATGGTTTTAATACAGTAGATCTCTCAGGTCCTCTGGTACTGGTCTCTAGATCCCTCAGGTCCTCTGGTACTGGTCTCTAGATCCCTCAGGTCCTCTGGTACTGGTCTCTAGATCCCTCAGGTCCTCTGGTACTGGTCACTAGATCCCTCAGGTCCTCTGGTACTGGTCTCTAGATCCCCCAGGTCCTCTGGTACTGGTCACTAGATCCCTCAGGTCCTCTGGTACTGGTCACTAGATCCCTCAGGTCCTCTGGTACTGGTCTCTAGATCCCTCAGGTCCTCTGGTACTGGTCTCTAGATCCCTCAGGTCCTCTGGTACTGGTCTCTAGATCCCTCAGGTCCTCTGGTACTGGTCTCTTGGTTGTTCCAGGGGTCTGGTCTAAGACCCATGGCGAGGCCACTTTTAGCCACTATGACCCCAGACTTTGGAACGGCCTGCCAGAGGACTTGAGGCTGGCAGAGAGTGTGGATATCTGGAAAGCTTAAAACACATCTTTTTAGCCTGGCTTTAGTGTCATCTAGTGTCTGTCAACTTGCACTTTTACCCCTATTTCTTATCTCCTACCTATTGTTTTATTGTATGGTAGTTTATTTACTATTGTTTTTATGTTCAGCACTTGGAGTTGCATTCTATGCATGACGTGCGGCATGCGTGCTATATAAATGAAGTTTGATTGATACTGTATGTCTATGGTCGTTTATGGAGTTGTATGCTAAATACCAGGTGATTTAATGATGAATGTCTTAGAGATCATGTTGACCTATACCTATTGACCTATTGAATGAATGAATGAATGAATGGACTTTATTGTCATTGCTACAGTACAGGTACCAAACAACGAAATTTAGGAGGGGTGGCTCCCCTGGTGTTAGGAAAGGAAAAAAAAAAAAAACGTTTAAAAAAATCACAAGAAGGGAAGGAGCTGGTTTACATAAATAAAGGCTATGTACACAATCCACTGTACTATACTGTACAGATAGACTGATATTGAGCTATACTGTACAACTAGGGGGCAGCTGTTTTCTCTGGTTAGATCAAGTGGTCACAGAAAACACTGTAGACCCCATGAATGGCATATTAATGAAATCCCCATTCATATTCGTATTTACATTTAGATTTTTTGGGACACTACAAATACATTTGTCTACGTAAGTGAATCATCTGTCCATCATTGGTCATCGCAAGAACAAGAAATCTATGCTAGGGCCAGAGGGGCCATTGGCAGTCATAATGCTAGACGAAGGAAGAACTATTAAAGTATTTTATTTGTATTTATTCACCCCACCCACCCCGGTCGCTGTGCAGCACGTGGAAGTTCATGGTGTTCGTGTACGCCAAGATGGGAGAGCTGAAGGTGAAGGACCTCAGCCAGAAGCTCCAGGGCATCTCAGGGTTCATCTTCCACCTGCAGCTGTGTGAAGGCCAGCAGCTCAAACACCAGATCCTGCTCAAGTCCCACACCGAGTAAGTCAGCAAGCCTGCCCTCACACGCATCACCAACACTGCTGCCAGGATAATTACACTCCCCACACCCAACCTCACAGCACTAAACAACAGGGCCATCTCACACATCGCAACCACAATAGAACAGGACATCACCCACCCACCCACTCAATCTGTATGTACCCCAATCTGTATGTACCCCACTGCCATCCGGGCGTAGGTACAGAACGCTAAGGTGCAAAAGGGCTCGCTTTGGCAAAAGCCTGATCCCCGCAGCCATTGTTGCCTTAGATAATAGACCGTGCTGAGTGTGTGTACTTGTGTATCTGTCATGTGTAGTACTGTCTGTTGTTGTCTATGTTATACAGTGTTGTATGTGTATGTATACGGTACAGTGGTGGGAAAATGAATTTCCCCTGGGGACAATAAATGTAATCTATCTCTCAAGCACTCTCAGGGCCGGTTAGAGTTAGCTGAACCATGTGCTAACCTGTGCTAACCCTTATCCGTTTTTTACCCTAACCCTGTGTCGTCCCTATGTGTTTTACCCTAACCCGGTTCTACAGACAATGATTAAGCCTAGTCCTGGACTAAATCACACTTTCAGGTGTAAAATCTCCTTTGAAGAAGCTTTTTAGTGGAAGATTAGATTGAAGCCTTTTTGGGAAACCGCCCCTCAGTCTCTATTGTATCTCTGTATATTTCCTGTTCAAGAACTTATTCCATCGAGGGAGCCTAAAGTAGGACCCTCATTGGTCAATCTATGGTTCTGAGCCACTCCCACCAAGCCTCTGATTGGTTATTTGGGGGGGTTTCATGATGAGATCTACAATAATCCAGGGATTATTTACATAGGGACTCTTTACCATATACAGTAGCCTACCTTAGCCTAGCCATGTGCAAGTCTTTGGGGCGGCTGTGGCTCAGGAGGTAGAGCCGGCGTCTAACGATTGCAAGGTCGATCCCCGGCTCCTCCTTCTGTCCACGTGTCGAGGTGTCCTTGGGCAAGACACTGAACCCCAAATTGCTCCTAATGAGCGGGCCGAAGCCTGGACATGGTAGCTTGCCACCATCGGTGTGTGAATGTGTGTGTGAATGGGTGAATGAGAGGCTAAATCCCTTTGGAATAAGGTGTTGTATAAGTGCAGTCCATTGACCATTTAACACTAGAACAGCCGTGCCTTTTTTACCTACTAAAAGAGCCCGCTCGTTTTACAATGCGAAGCTGCTATTTACACCCAACGACCACTAGTTGGCCGCTTGTAAATTAGCCTGCTTCCTACACAGAAAAACTGCTAAATAGCTTTATACTAGCTTATGATTGTTTGATTCATGTGATTTTGAAAATGTAAGGATACTGGGTGGTAGAACACACATATCTAGGAAATGTCATGAAAGGAGGGTCCTGATATTTGATTGAGTGCAAAGATATATGTTTTTTATTTACTCAGACTTTTTTTACTCCCTCGTGGCTGATTAAGTGTTAATGGATGCATACTTTTGTTTCTACCCAGGAGTGGAAAACAGAGATGGATCACAGCGATGTTCCCTTCTGATCCACTGGAAGACTTTGAGCAAGCCAGTGAGAATGATGGTGAGTTCTTTATACAGGGGTCTTCATAAGCTATCATTATCATATAGCGCAGGTGTATAATTCCAATGGTTGATCACAGCTCAATCATGTCAAACTGTTGTCGTCACTGTATCTGTCCAATAAAATGAAATATATAGTGGACATATTTTCCACTCAGAAAAAAATACTTTTTCTCTACACCTCTGGATGCTGTGGATTTAGAATTCAATTTAAGGTTCTGGTCATCACTTCATGGTCAGGCACCTGCATACATCTGTGACCTACTGCATCCTTACAGCCCCAGTAGGTCTCTCAGGTCCTCTGACCAGGGTTTGTTGGTTGTCCCCCGTGCCAGATTAAAAACAGTGATCGAGCATTCCAAACCATGGCTCCCAAACTTTGGAATGCTCTTCCCTTGGAACTTAGATCAGCGGTCTCGGTCGAAGCATTTAAAAAACTGCTTAAGGCTGTCCTGTACAGACAGGCTTTTGGCTAACCCCAAAAGCCTATCTTTTTGTGTCTTGTTATTATTTGTTGTA
Organism: Nansenia antarctica; assembly: GCF_963989245.1. Classification (NCBI taxonomy): domain Eukaryota; kingdom Metazoa; phylum Chordata; class Actinopteri; order Argentiniformes; family Microstomatidae; genus Nansenia; species Nansenia antarctica. The sequence continues at coordinate 4,365,646 of NC_137676.1, forward strand.
CTTTTTTGTTGTGTTTCTTTTAATCTGCTATTAGTTTTGCTCTTTAATTATGTTTTATAGCCTATTTGTACTTTGTGACCGCACTTTGTGACCGCTGGTCTGTGATAGGTGCTATATGAATAAACTTTACTTACTTACTTAAAAAAAAGCATAATCTCTACATCTCTGGATGCTGTGCTCCTCAGATCTGGCCCAGGTTCAGTGCATCAAGTGCTACCAGGCGCAGGAGCATGACGAGCTAACACTGGAGAAGGCTGACATTCTCCAGGCCAAGACCATTACAAGTGACGGTGGGTGGAACACAGTGGCTCAATATACAATACCAGTCAAAAGTTTGGACACACTTTCCAATTCCAATGAGGGTTAGGGTTAGGGTTAGGGGGAAGTGTGTCCAAACTTTTGACTGGTACTGTATACCTAGTTCATACAGTATTAAACTTAACACTCTATGAATCTGCTTTTTAAAGGTCCAGTAGGTCGATTTCAGCTTCAAAATAGTGCTCAATGGCCATGATACATTGGTAGCGATCACATACAGTAATAAAGAACGTTCGATGAGTGCTGTTCTGGTCCAAATAAAGATACCGGTACAAATAAAGCTTTCTAAGAGTTGATGTCATGGTTGGACAATGGCCCTCACATTCTTATTGTACATTTTTTAAAGACCACCAGAAGTGATGATGTAATAGGATGTTAGTTTTTGTTTGTTACTAAAGCCTGGTACACACATAAAGATGTCTGTACCATTTCTAAATCTTTACAGATTTTTTATCCCACACCCCACACATGAAGATAAAAAATCATGGATTGAACAGTTTTGATCGTATTGTGTGTGGTGTGCTCCGATGTACGACCACATGCATAAAGATCTGTCCTCTGACAGTCTGGAGTCTCCAGTCCCCCAATCCAGAAATCTCGCGTGATCAGGGTAGTAGTACCCGGACTGACCTGTAGAGGCAGCAATGTGCTACAGGGGAAATAAAGTGCAGAAGAACGAAAAGAAGAAGACACGTCAGTCAGCTCGCTTCTTGATTGGCTACATTCCATTCCACGTCACAATCAGACTCGGGAGTTGTCAGTTTTGACCACAGACAAGAAGACTTTTGATCGTAAATATTGAACAGGTTTAATATTTACGATCGTCGGCCCCGACCATTTTCCGAGCACATTGTCGGGAGACATTTACTCTTAACACACCTCACACCACATAACAGGATAATCTTGTAGGATAATCTTTAGAGCCATCCGATAATCGGGCGTTTGCTGTCCTTGGTCGGAAGGGGGGAAATCGGGCCAAAATCGGCTCCGGCCCGCTCTTTATGTGTGTACCCGGCTTAAGTTTGTGTTGGTTTTGTTTCTTTGTTCCTGTGTGGGCAGGCTGGGTGGAGGGCTACCGGCTGTCAGACGGGGAGCGGGGCTGGTTCCCCAAAACCTACGTGGAGGAGATCACGAGTCGCAGCGCACGTCTCCGTAACCTCCAAGAAAACATCCGCATCAAGTGTGTCACAAAGAAACTAGAGGAGGAACTTGTTTAAATGTCCTCCCAATAATGCTACTTTTTATTTTTTCCTCAGAATGTTCCTCAAATTTGCTCAAAGTTCAGTAACTCTCAACCGAAGATTCAAGATCCTACTTTATTTGCAAAGCCAATTCAAGCAAACAATTACGTATATACTCTATGAACTGAATCAATAGCAGAATGTGTAGCGTGTCTGGATGTGGGATCTTATTAGCCTGCGGGTGCTAACCTAAGATATCTTGAACACAGCCGACATGATAATACTGCTGTGAAGCAGCCGTTTGCTTTCCACGCATGCTTGCTATGATGTCAAACAATTTCTTGGTAATTAAAAACCAAAATGATTCAACTATGTTTGATTTACAACCTAAGCACTGTAATCGTCATCTAACTTAAAATCGTTACGTTTCAGACATTGCTGTAATTTTCCCAAAGTTCCCAACACACCTATTCACTAATGTAAAACAGTTTAAACCAAACATTGACAATTACAATTTGTATATCCCCCATCTTTTAAACTCACTCGAACCAAAATTCAGAATGGATAAGCTTGGTCTCTTGTTAAATCAGATACAGGTAATGAAAGAGGTATGAAAGAGATGATCCCGATTACAACTAAGATTTCCCCTGCAACTAAAGCACTAGTCTATTAATATACACCTGGGCCTCATCTTCTCATTACATAATCCCGATTTCTCCCAAACATTTCTAAGCATGTCCACTCCAGAGGACTCTTTGAACAGGCCAAACTTAAACCTGCTTTTCAATCAGTAGGTGCCTCTCATCAACCTTTGTCCATTTTTGCAACATTGACAACATTGAACATTGTCCTCTGTTAAGGCTGGGCAGGGATTGTGGCCTATAGTACCGGTATATTAAAAGCTGTCAATTTATATATTAGGGAATCATGACTGCAGTTCATCATAATCTATTTATTTTTGACTAATATAACTAATATAATATGTAATATAAAAATCTACTGATTTTGACAATCATAGCATTTTTTTTTTCCAAATAATAAAATGTAGATCATAATTTAGCCAATATAATTTCTCATCTGGTAGAGAAGACACTGAATTACGTAATGTGCATTTATACAGTATCCTACCTGCAAACATTTGACAATAATGACTAGCCTAGATCAACCCCCTTCTGCTTGATGTTTCAATGGGTCTTATATCATTCATTCATTCATTCATCTTATTTAGTGCTTTATGAATCTGTTCAAAAATGACAAACACTAATTACAATGTGGAATTTTCTTTTTATATCTGGATTAATTATGCTTATTATATGAACTTCCTTCCATCTTAGACGGATCTTAAGCCCAATGCACACGGCGTGCGATTTTGTCACACGACAACATTCGATTCTCAATTCACACCACCGAAGTGTGTGGGTGTGAATGGAGAATCAAATGTTGTTGTGCGACAAAATCGCATCGCACGCCGTGTGAATTGTCTCATTCAAAACAATGGAATCGAATTCGCGGTGCGACAAAACCGCACGCCGTGTGCATTGGGCTTCAGACACAAGAGTACCGCCGTCTTCTATAAAAGTGAATTTGCAGGCGATTCTCTTGAGAAAAACAACAGAGGTGCTTCAGTTTCAACAACTGACAACAATAGGTGCTTCTTATTCATACAGTAGATAGAAATGTGACCAAATTGTCTAGTACAAGGCACATACGATGGAACAACCGCTCCATTGACATTTACATTTAGATATGCAATACACCATTCCAGTGGCACATGACGTTGTTTTTGTTTAAATGTACTTTTCTTTCATTACTTAAGTTGTTTGAACTAATTTAAACGATTGCTGTTGCAGACTTTGTATTTGTTTATGCTCCTATAGCTGGTTATTCTCTATGGAGACAATGATGTAAATGTACATACTGTAGATGTACTAATGTCTAAATGAATATATGGCTAATCTACTTTTATGACCGTAATTTATAAGGGCCAGGATCTGCCATAAGTAGGGGGGCCAACAGTCCCGTATTAGCCGGGAGGTCCCGGGTTTTGGGCTGGATGAACATACAGGACCTTCCTTGTCCCGTATATTCATCCAATCACAGGCCCCCTCATGTGTACGTATAGTGTAAATGCGCCAATTCCTGCAAACCCCTCCCCCCCCCCACCTGCCCTGTGCAGTGGCACGCCATCTTCTGTCCCATATTTGGTAGTAAGGAAGTGAAAGGTGGCAACCCTAGCCATAAACATGCCGTACAATTGTAGAACTTCAGCCTTTCCACACTCCGAGTAGCCTCGGGCTAAGAACTCCCTCGGCTCTCAGGCTCGGGGGGCTAAACAACTGTTCACACTTACACTTTCTAAAGTGGTGCTGCTGAACACCAGTTGACCACAAGACAAGCACATGGTTGCTTGGCCAATTACTCCATGGTTACAGGTTTGCATTAAGTAACTATTTGAGTCTCCAGAATGTCAGCCAATAGAAAATGTTCACCCTTTCAATGGTGCCATTCTTCAACACCACTCTGACACCCAGGGCTTTGGTGCACAGGTGGGAATCGTTAGCCTAGGGTTAGCACTAGGCCCAGGGTTATTATGTGTGTGTGAACCGAGGGTAAGCTAGGCCTGGACCAGTCTTGGTCCTGAGCCAAGGATAGCCTTAGGCTAAGAAACTGCAGTGTAAAAGCCCTATAGATACCTAAATGCTAATAATACATGTTGTTCTGCTTAACATTTCTGGATATAAGCACAATACTGTACATCTTTTACCCCTGAAATAAATGCTACTACTTCAACTGATGAGTGTTTTGTTATGACTACTAAAATTCATTGATTTAGAACAATAAAGCTTGTGATGAATAGTATGGGTTACATGCATGTAATATGTTCAAATGTATGATATGTAAATAGTTGTTCACGCGAGTCAGTTTTTATTAAGTCTGTACATAACAAGAACAGTTGAGCATAACAGAAAATTTAATTAAGAAAAAACGCTTTAAATAAACGAAATATTCTATGAGCTAGAGTGAAATTTGATAGTTTCTATCTTCATCTACTGAAGATAAATATTTGGAGATTTACTTCCAGGCCTGCCCACCACTATTAGCCTACTATTACCAGTAAGGTAAAGTACTGCAGACAATAGCCCTGTATTCATAAAACACAGAGAAGTGTGCCAACCCAAGACATCCACCATGCAGTCTCTGCTGGAAGAGCAATCATCATCTTCTATCGAGGGACGCCATTGGTTGCTGGGAATCCTTCCTGCTTCTCTGTTTTTTTGGCATGAGCGGTGGAGCTGTGTGATTTGAGGCACCTTGGATCGGGTTGTTGCCCGGCTATGGAGAACAGAAATTAAAGTTAGACACCCAAATCAGTACTGATTAACTTGTATCTAGTAATTCAAATATGTTGTTTGCTTTTTTTGTCATTCATAGTATGACACCATTCTGTTTTTAATGGAGAAAAAAAAAACTGTAAAAATTGCTCTTGAACCATTTACATTGCTGATTCATATTGGGGTGTCAACATATATCTTTACATACTGTATGTATTGTAGACAGTGGTACTGGTGATAATGCATAGGAGGTTAAAAACCCCTCTAACTGCTAATAGTTCTTAGCATCCCAGAAGAGTATCTAGAATATTATGGATATGGTTATATTGGGGTCAGTGAATTTACTAGCAGTGGGCTGCTACAGTTTTCCCAGGAGTTGCAGCTTGCATCTTTTTGCTTTTTAACAAAACTCTAAAGGTACTGTTGTTGTAGTCTCAGATCCTCCTCTGCCAACCAACTTGTCATCCCTTCTGCCCGCCTGACTACTATGGGATCTAGAGCCTTTAGCCGTTCTGCTCCCCGCCTCTGGAACTCTCTGCCACCTAACATACGTTATATTGACACTCTCACCACTTTCAAATCCAGTCTTAAAACACACCTTTTCACAATGGCTTATTTGGTTTGATCTGCTGTATTCTGTTTGTTCTTATTTCTGACTTTGCTGTTTTTATCTCGCTTTACTTTCTTGACTTTATAATGTTTTGATATGTGGTTTTAACTATGTCTTGGAAGGTGTCCTTGAGAGCCTTAAGATTATTATTATTATTATTATTATTATTATTATTGTTGTTGTTGTTGTACCTGTTGTAACTGGAAGATCCAGTTCTGATAGTCTTCTGGACAGGTGCAGGACACCTGTAGGGGTTCCATCAGATCACCTGGGCCGAGGAACAGAAAATACTGTTCATCACACAACAGATGCAAACAGTCACCCTTATGCTAATACAATTTTCTTTTCTTTTTTTTTTACATATGTTTTTAGGGCATTTTTGCTTTAATGAGATAGAGACAGTAGAGATTGACAGGAAGGATGGGTGTGAGAGAGGAGGGATGACATGCAGGATATGTCAACGGCCGGAATCGAACCGGGGACCCTGCGATTACATGGCTGTCGCCATAGTATGCTACGCCACCAAACGCCCCCAATTTCAGTTTTAAAGGGAAGTTAAAGCTAGAATGAGTTGGTCATAAGATGGGTCTATTGTGTACCTTACCTGTCAACTCAAAGTGAAGCATCCCAGGCAATGCAGACTTCTCCACTGCGTTGATGCTTTTCCGAGGCAATCTGCCCTAAAGTGGTAGGAAACAAAATGGAGGTGCCATTTTGAGAAAGGCAGGTATTGGGGTATTACTACTACAACAACTGTTTCAGGTGCTACTTCTTCTAAACCTCACTAAAATAGATAAAATACTTAGTTAGGTTAAGTTCAGTAAGTTAAGTTAAGTTTAAGTTCACTAAGATCAGTTAGTTAAGATTGTTGGATGGTTGTTCTTTTTTGTTTTGCAGTAAGAATGTATGTATGGTAATTGTCATAACACATCTCTAATAGTGTGGTTTTACAGAAGATAGATATACTGTAGTCTAGATCCATTGTCCAAATTCCAGCTTCTGGTATACTGTACAGTGTCATGTACATATTATCTGGCATACCAGTAGCAATGATGGCAGCTGCTGGACTGAAAAAATCAGGTGTAGTGCTGAGGCACAAACATGTACATTTCAAGCCTGCAAACTGTGACACTTTAAATAAATGTGGAATAATACTATTGTGCAATATGACAACCCTAGTCGTCTGTCTGTACAGTATAGTACAGTGGATAGTGTACATAGCCTTTATTTATGTAAACCAGCTCCTTCCCTTCTTGTTTTTTTGTTTTTTTGTTTTTTAAGTTTTTATTTTTTTCCCCTTTCCTAACACCAGGGGAGCCACCCCTCCTAAATTTCGTTGTTTGGTACCTGTACTGTAGCAATGACAATAAAGTCCATTCATTCATTCATTCATTCATTCAATAGCATCAATTAGTTGATCAGATCAGAAGTAAGTAGCCTTGAGAACCGATGGGCAGGAGCCTATCTTCTGTTTCCTGCAGAAGGATCATGAAACCAAGGTTCTAGTATCTTCTACAGTATAATTTCAGCCTACCTCATATTTGACACTGAGGCGCTGGCTGTCCACAGAGAGCAGGAGGACGTCCTGAGGGAAGACAACCATAAGTCGCTCCTGGAGTCCCTAGTAGAGAACAGACCCACTTTGTAACAACGTGTGTAAAAGTCTCTTAAAAATACCTTAAGTCCACAATTATCATTAATATCAGTTTCTGTAATATTAATAACATTGTGGGGGTTATTTACAGTATCATTATACATTATTACAGTATTAGCATTAGCTGCGTTATTAGCATTGACATTAGCATTATTTTCCTTGTGTAGCAGATTCTGTGTATTTACTCCAGGTGATAGAGAAATGACATGTACTGTTGCATTAGTATTTGACAGAGTACATCCTTATGTGACACTGTTGCCTCTTACCTGTCTATGTGAGTTGATGATGTGTACCATAGACAGGTACCCCCTGAGCAATAGACGTCTTTTCAACCTCGCGTCTACGCTTGGCCATCATATAAACCAGCTATATTACGGCTATATGTTCTACTTATCTTAAATGCATTAAAACCGTTATTAAACCCCTCTAAACTGTCAGAATACGTCCCAGACGTCATGTAGTATGAGATTCATATAGTCTAGCATAGTTATCCTAGCAGAAGTGGTGGTTTAAATTGCGTCTATACGTCGCTGTCCTTTAACCCAGCTAAATGCGGTCTGTGTCTAAACCTGTTTTAGTCTAGCAGCACGTTGAGTTTAAATTAACACCCTAAACGCCTGTAGATTGTCAAAATATGTACCAGACCGTCATTTAGTCTGAGATTCCATGTAGTCTAGCATAGTTATTCATGCAGAAGAGGTGGTTTAAATTGCGTCTATACATCGCTGTCCTTTAACCCAGCTAAATGCGGTCTGTGTCTAAACATATTTTCTACTTATCTTAAATGCATTAAAACCGTTATTAAACCCCTCTAAACTGTCAGAATACGTCCCAGACGAGTTGATACATCCACACACGCACGTTTGACAGCTGACCCCACAAAACTTTTCTCTGGTGCAAACAATATGTGTGCTGGGCTGGCGCTGGCAAAAAAGTATCAAAACTCGAAAGGTTCGATACAATTGGATGTATCAACTCGTCTGGGACGTATTCTGACAGTTTAGAGGGATTTAATAACGGTTTTAATGCATTTAAGATAAGTAGAAAATATTAATGATTCATGATTATTATATTTGGTTATCATTTCCACCTTAAGAGCTAAGCTGTGCGTAATATCACCTGCCACCTTAAGTGCGCAGTGCATTCTGGACCGCATTGATTCAGATCGGAGAATAAGTTGCAAGCTTCCATCAAGTTTCTCGTGTTACAACTCCAACCAGTTAGCATCGTTGTGCAGCATTACAGTGTCAATGTGCATCACTGAACTACTGTAAGTACAATGTTTCACCCAGTATTTAGGTTGTACATATTTGTTGTGTTGATTTGGATACTGCCGTTTTCTGCACTCTATATTAGCACTAGCAATTAGTCTGGCCATGTGCTTTCTATGGGCGCCGCTATTGCGTGCTCTTCAATGAAGCTCGTTCACGCCGCAGAGATTGTTATTCGAGTACTGTCTTAAATTGGTGTTATATTTCAGATTAGTAACAACATTCCAAAATTATATGAAAATACAAAGTGGTTCTCAAGTAGATTATTACAAAGTGCTCATCCCCTTTTCAAAAAGAGATTATTTCCCTTTCTACAGATCCATCCATCTATGTTTGCCCTAATTGAGAATAAAATTACGGGAATCTCCAGCTTCCTGAAGGATGCCTTGAAGAACTGGCTATGGTTCCAATTCTATCCACCTGAGGGCCGAGATGATATTCTTCAGCAAATAATATGGTTCAATTCCAATATTCTAATTCAGAGAAAACCTTTTTACTGGAAACACATGTTTGAAAAAAATATTGTATTTATAAAGACATGGCTAAAAGGGATTAAAATAAATAAACCAATCTATAATTTTTACACAACCTCAAAAGATTTAGTGGCCATCCCATATCGATTACACAATAAATGGGAGAACCTGTTTGATTGTCCACTCCCATGGTACCAAGTTTTTAATCTCATTTATAAAACAACTGTCGATTCCCACATAAGATACTTTCAATTCAAGTTAATTTATAATTATTTAGCAACAAAAGAATTGTTACATATCTGGGGCCTAGAAGAATCTAACCTATGTAGGTTCTGTGACGAGGAAATTGAATCCTCCCCCCATCTATTTTGGTATTGTCCTTGTGTAGCCTTATTTTGGACACAAGTACAAAAGCTTTATTCCAATAAAAATAAAACTCTTAAGTTGGACCTTGTGAAGGTTTTAATTGGTGATCTTGACGAGGAAAATAAAATGATAAATAATAAAACCATTTTATTAGGTAAAATATTTATATTCAAAACACAAAAAAAAGAATCCCTAAATATAAGTAGATTTAAAGAACTCCTTAAGCACAACTTTATTATAGAAACATACATTGCTGAAAAGAATGGAAATATGGAACAGCATTTGTGGGGGTGGGGCGCAGTCTCTATTGGAGAGGTCCTTGATATGTTCGCTTGACCTCGGTCGGAGTGCTATGTCGGGGACCTACATTTGTAAAAAAAAAAAGTGTTGTTTGTTGTTGATTATGTTATTGATTATCTGGTGGTGTTTAAGGTAGTTATTATTATTATTATTATTATTATTATCCTTATGTATTGTTTTATCCACTGTTGTCCTCCAACTCTAGTTTCGTTCTTGCTTACTGTTGTGGTTGTTTCCCTGTCCTTCTCGTTGTCTTGTCTGTCAGTCTGTTGGTTGATTGTTTGTCTTGTATAAGTGTAGTCCCCCTTTCCATCCTCCCCTTTCCCTCCCACACTGACCTCCCCATTATCCCCCCACCCCCACTCTCCCCTTGAACCCCCTTCCCTCCTTCCCCCCACCACCCCCCCCCATCCCTCCCACTTCCATCCCTCCCCATCCCGACCCTGGTCTCCCCACCCTTCATCTTAAATATATCAAAATAAATAAATAAAAGTACTATGGTCCCCCAATCTGGGGGGGGTGGAGGTAAGGGCCTTATGCCCGGGGGAAAAAAACAAAACGTGTGTACTGTAATACCTCTTTCTGTTTATTGCAAAATTCCCTAACCCTAAATAAATACATGTTCCTATTCATATTTCCTTGTCATAATTTACTTATTACTCATGAAAATTGTATTTGTCTACTTATACTAAGTGTTTAAACGTCTAGGCTATAACAAAGCTAAATTGATGTGAAATTGGAAATTGAAACGTCTGTTTAAACTGCATTTCAACAGCTATATATAGTCTGCCGTTGAAATGCCTATAGAAACAGTCGTTTCAATTTCACCTCCATTAGGCTTTGTTTTAGCCTAGACGTTTAAACACCGGTGTTTCAATGTCTAGGTTATAATTAAGCAAAATTTAGGCTAAATTGGAAATTGAAACAACGTCTATGTTTAGACGTTGAAATGCCGTTGAAACATAGAAAGGGAAACAACGTCTATGTTTCAACGGCATTTCAACGTCTAAACATAGACGTTTTTTAAATGTCCAATTTGGCCTATATTTAGCCTCGATTTGGCCTAGACGTCTACGGGCCATTTAGACGTTGTTTAGACGTCTAATCAACGTAAAATTGCTCACTGGGTAGACTCTCACTCTGTGAGATGATACCATAGACAGGTAGGCTCTTACCTGTCTCTGTGAGATGATACCATAGACAGGTAGACTCTTACCTGTCTCTGTCTCTGTGAGTTGATACCATAGACAGGTAGGCTCTTACCTGTCTCTGTGAGATGATACCATAGACAGGTAGACTCTTACCTGTCTCTGTGAGATGATACCATAGACAGGTAGACTCTTACCTGTCTCTGTCTCTGTGAGATGATACTATAGACAGGTAGACTCTTACCTGTCTCTGTCTCTGTGAGATGATACCATAGACAGGTAGACTGAGTCTTACCTGTCTGTGTGAGATGATACCATAGACAGTTAGGCTCTTACCTGTCTGTGTGAGTTGATACCATAGACAGGTAGACTCTTACCTGTCTCTGTGAGTTGATGATGTGCACCATGGACAGGTAGACTGGCTGACCCATGTGCTGGATCGGTGAGCCCTCCCACTTCCAGATCGGCGCCTGTTGTAAATACTTTTTCAACTCCTCTCTCTTCCAGCTGTCATCGCAAGGTACCTACAGGTACACATATGGAAGGTTAGCTAATATGGAGTGGACATCAGGAAAGGATAGCAGCGACTATATGTTTTTTTAACAGTATATGGCTTGAATTTGGTTGTTTTCCAACCCTAACAGAAATAAAAGACCAATTTTTAAGTTAGACAGACACCCAAATCAGTACTGATTAACTTGTATCTATAGTAATTCAATTATGTCGTTGACAATATTTCAACTATATTTTGTTTGTGTTTTGGAGCTATTCGTTACTTTTTAATGGCTCATGCATGGAAATGAATGATGCTAGAACTGTTGTGAATCCCTCTTCGGCTCCGCCCCCTCCTGCCTCGTTGGCGCTCGTTGAGCCAGCTGGACCTTCCCCAGCAGGTGGCTATCAACTCAGGAAGAGGCAGCCCTATAAGAAGCCCCAGAAACCTTCCTCCGACGCTTGATTATTTTGACCCATGTGGTTAGTTGTTTGGCTCTCCCTGTCGTCTATTCTAGTTCTAGTAGTTTTCACTTCTGAGTTTTGTTTGTTTGTTATTTTGTTAACTCTAGTTGTTTTCTTTGTTTACCCTCGCTCCCCAAAGGAACCTGCCTTCCCTGCCTAGACCCCTGCCTGCCTATCGACTACGTCTCCTGCCTATGCCCCAGCCTGCCTGCCGACTACTCCTCCTGCCTAAACCACCCCCTGTCTGCCTGCCGACATCCTCTCCTGCCTAACCCCCCCCTGCCTGCCTGCTGACTATTCCCCCTCTCTGCTCTGGACTGGTTAGTACACGTACATATTTCAACACTTCACTCATCTACATATCTACACCACACTAGCTCTTGCACGCTAGACACTCACACTCAGACACATAGAGTACAGTCCCACTCACACCTCATTTACATTTTCTAGTTCTCTGGCATCCACACATTCCCCCCACTTAGGGGAGAATAAGTGGAACACATATTCCACTTATGAGTTAGAGTAGGTTTATTATTTTGTCCATCATTTTAATAAATCCTTTTATTGTTATTTGCCTCTTGTGTCCGTCTGTTCTGGGGTTCTGCCACACTTGACTCTTTTCCTAGTGACAACATAACAGAATAATCAAGCCATAATGAGTCAAGGCAGAACCTCGGGGCAGGCGGGCGGCCAGACGCCCGCAGTTAAGCCCAACCCAGTTTCCCATTCTGTTGACGAGCTTGTTTCCGCCCACGCGGCCGAGCTCGCATCCCTCCAGGCAGAGTTAAGTAAAGCTTTCCCGTCCGTTCAGGGTAACATCGCTGAGCTCCAGGAGTCGTCCACCTCCGCCTCAGCTGTTCTCGCCTCCCTTGCTGTCCAGATGGGCACTCTTGCCTCTGCGGTGGCTTCCATCCAGCTGAGGCTGAACACGCTCCCTGGAGGAGCTGCAGTCCCTGCTCCCCCTGCTGATTCACCGGGGGTTCCAGCCTCCCCAGGGCGAGCTCCCGCCCAACCCGAGCCCAACCTGGTTACCCCTCGACCCTTTGGAGGGAACTTTGATCTGGGCAGAGGGTTCCTGACCCAGTGTGAACTTTTTTTTACTTTCCAACCATCTAAGTATGGGTCAGAAGAGGCTAAAGTAGCCTTCGTTATGTCCCTCCTGGTGGACAAGGCTCTAGACTGGGCCATAGCCGTGGTGGGCAGAGACCCACATCTTGCCCAGGACTACGAGGCGTTCCGCCGGGAGTTTTCCTTTTTATTTGACCACCCGTCTGACGGCGCGGACGCCGCCTCCAGGATGCTGGAACTCCAGCAAGGCTCCAGGACCGTCGCGGACTACACCCTAGAGTTCCGGATCCTCGCCGTCGACAGCGGGTGGGGAGACATAGCGCTCCGTTGCGCCTACCGGCGGGGTCTGAGTGAGGCGGTGAAGGACCTTATCGTCCGGGACCGCCCATGCTCCCTTCAAGAACTGGACATATTTCAACACTTCACTCATCTACATATCTACACCACACTAGCTCTTGCACGCTAGACACTCACACTCAGACACATAGAGTACAATCCCACTCACACCTCATTTACATTTTCTAGTTCTCTGGCATCCACACATTCCCCCCACTTAGGCCCCGTTAGAGTAGGTTTATTATTTTGTCCATCATTTTAATAAATCCTTTTATTGTTATTTGCCTCTTGTGTCCGTCTGTTCTGGGGTTCTGCCACACTTGACTCTTTTCCTAGTGACAACATAACAAGAACAGCCATTCTCTTTAGCTTCAGAGTTTGTCTTTAAACCAGCCTGGTCTCACACGGCAGACGTCAGAATTCGACGTTTTCCATCGCATCCAAACGTCGAATTCCGACGTTCGCTCGTTTGAAAGCGCAGGGGTGCGCCTGTTATGTGCGCCTGTCGGGGCTTCTCTCGGGATTATTCCATTTTGAATTGCATTTGCATTAATTAGTTAGGCCACATTTTGAGATGCAACCAACGGAGAGGGTTAGGGTTACCCTTAACCCTAACCCTTTAAACACATCTGATCGTGATTGCCTGCCCATTACCTCACTACTTTTGTTTAAGTGATTTTAGATTGATCAGATTTACCGTAACAGATACTTCTGTTCAGGTTAGCATATTTGTTCTTCAAAAGGTAGTGGCTGTTCTACATGACGATAAATACTTATTGAAGATACTCCTGGAAAGTAGTAGGAAAGCCATAACATGGTTGCAGGTTAAACCTCCAACAGGGGGACAATGGCTAGGGATCATACAAGAAATACACTGTTTGGAAAGACTCACCTGTATTTTAACACTTCAATTAGAGAAATGTAATGTTTATTGGAAAAAATGGATTGTGTATATAGACCATTGAGAAAAGTGTGATATTGTATATCAAGATGTTTGTTGTTGAAAATGTATCTTGATCCGACAAGATGACTATCGCCCTTGACGACTTTGTTTGTTTGTATGTTTGTATTTTGTTTTTTCAATTAAAAAACAGTAAAAAAACAAACAAACAAACAAAAAAGTAGTGGCTCTCAGTGAGTTGAATAGGGGTGTTCTGAGTGTGTATGTTACCAGAACCATAGGGGTGTATGTTACCAGGTAAGACAGCGCACAGTGGGAGGGGCTTAGAGGTTGAGTCATGGCCTTGTATCTCCTCTCCTCTAGGTGCTCCATCCATTTATTCAGCTCTGCAGCGTTGGCACAGATGAAGACTTTGGAGTCTACCATTGGTCCTAGGGAGGGGGGGGGGGGGGGGGGGAGATGTTAGCCATGCTCAAAACAGTGATGAATCATCCCCCCACCCCCCTTATGAAGAGGGAGTACATTGACCGCCTTTGACACTTTGGGAATGGGACCAGAGAGACTTGTCATGCTGAAAGTATGAGCCAGAGGTTCAGCCGTTAGAAGGGCAGACAGCTGCGGAGGATACAGATTAAGCATATCAGCCCATGTAGCCTTTTTAACATCAATCTTATTTACACAAAACATCAAACACTCCCCTGGTTAGAAACACAACACACAATCAGTCTGAACAGGAGACCTAGCCTGACTATCTGTCTGATCAGGGATATTTAAATTGTTGTTATTATTATTATTATTATTATTATTATCATTATTATCCACAACTAAGTTAGACTTAGATTGAGGTATAGAGGGAGAGGAACCAGTATATTTCAATGATTTAACACTGATTTAACCTTCCCATGCTACATCTGTTTCTAAGCTGTCTGAAAGACAGCCAACCAGTAGCTAGATAAGTAGATCTAGCCATAGCCAAAGGTAGGTTTCTTTTCTTGACTAATTCAGAGAGCGCAAGGCCTAGTATTTCAAAGAAATTTAATTTAGATCAGAAATTATTTTATATATATTTTTTATTATTTTTAAAAGTATTATTTATTTATTTTGTAGTTTTTTTTTTTTTTTACCTTTTAACTGCCACAGAAATAAACATACAGGAAAAGTAATTGAGTGATAACTCAGCATCAGGATTATAGGAAACATAAGAAAGATCACCGGCGCCCCCCTCCCCTCTCTGGAAGAGCTGTACAACACACGCTGCCTCAGGAAGGCCTCCAAGATCTCCAGAGACCCATCCCACCCTGGGTACGAACACTTTGCTTGGCTGCCCTCGAACAGGCGGTTCAGGACCATGTTCGCAAGGACAAACAGACTGAAGCTCAGCTTCTACCCCAGGGCTATTCCGGCCCTGAACACAGCAAAGACCTAGGTTCTAGGCCCTGGACAATCTAGACAAATTGATGGCAGCTACTAGATTGAAATCAAGTGTAATACTGAAACACAACTGTGTACATTTCAAACCTGCAAACTGCGACACTTTAAATGAATGTGCAATAACACTATGTGCAATATGACAACCCTAGGGTACATAAGGTTCAGAGAATAGGAAATGGTAGGATATGTATAGCATAGCATAGAGTACAGCACAGTGTTTTATTTGTATAGTATAGTATAGTGGATAGTGTACATAGCCTTTATTGTATGTAAACCAGCTCTTTTCCCTTCTTGTTTTTAGTTTTTTTTCCTAGCACCAGGGGAGCCCCCCCTCCCAAATTTCGTTGTTTGGTACCTGTACTATATCAATGACAATAAAGACCATTCATTCATTCATTCTTTCTACAGGGTTAGACATTAGATTACATTCGGTTTTGTGGTCGTGTTTGCTGGTTTAGGGATTGCCAACATGTGAAAATTATATATTTTTATATTTGTAATATATATGTTCAGTAATGCTATATGACTTTTTTTTTTTTCGTTCCCATTAGTCTATTATCCAGGCTGCGTTCGTAAATTTGCTCTGAGAGCCCCGGAGCGCACACTGCTTTCAACATCATAAAAACATCAAGTAATTTGATTGGACAAGAGGCATTCCATGATTACTGATCAGATTCCAGAGCGAATTTACGAACGCAGCCCCAATCAGATTCCACCTGTGCTGTCTCAGTAAAGTTTCAGTGAATCCCCATTGCCGTTGAAGCAGGAGCTGCTATTTTGTTCCTCAAGTTGGCAAGGTCATTTTTCAGTTTTATACGAAATTATGAAACTGCAGATTGTAAGCTGTCAAATGATGTGTCATATAGAAAATAGTGATTATGCTTATTTGAATGTTGGTACACCTCAAACCAAATGCGGCCTGAACCGAAACAGACTGAGACTGTGCTACATCGCGCTAACATCATCGCTATGTAACATATTATATTTTGTTAGAAATATGTTAGATATTATATGTTAGATATTATCTAACAACTGCATGTTTAGCACATCACTAACATGCTGACAGAACATGAACATGCTAAAAATAACTAGATGGTCACACAGTTCTTGCTTTTGAACAAACGTAATCAGCACGTGTACCTCTCACCAACACAACATTTCCTATTGAAAACAAACTGAATTCGCTGACAAATTCTATTCTCGAGTATTTAGTGATCCTGTTTGTATGTCAATATTATTGAGTTTGGGATCTTCAACACAACTTTCGTAATTGCCGACTTGTTCTCCCTGTCTAGATGGCTACACAGTGACTGAAGGAGGAGAAGATTTTAATTGATTTATTTTTATTTGGTGGCGGATTTACTGAGTCTTTTCTCCGAACTGAAACGCACCGATGTCCAACCCGTGTCATTGAACTCTTTATAACGAAATAAAGGAGGATGGACTTTGTCTTCAAATGATGAGCGTCTTTGGTAAGTTTGATGGATTTTTATGTATCTTTACTGGATACTTAATACTACACGAGGGGTATTAAGGGGGCTTAATGTTTAGTATTTTGTAACGTTTTTACGTGTTGCCCCCTTTTTAAGCTTTACGTATCTATAGAAAATTAGCAATTGAATTTTTGAATCCTGATTGTGATATTTTTTTATTTTTGGTAATGACAGTGATTTGGACTATGCTAAGTCTATTTCTAATGCAGCATCCTGTCATATTGCAAATGTCTCTGCATGCAATTAGTGTAGTCTAGTGTAACTCTCATAGGTGTTGAGCCTTGTGTTAAATCACACTCGATAAAGGTTACTGTTGCTGTGAACATGGGGTGGTTACGTCGAATGACTATAGCCTGTATAAAAGTCATTGTCAATGTGTCACTTGTTGAATGACTTGCCAGCACCACGTTGTTGCACCACATGGTTAAGACTCACCACTGATCTCAAACATGTGCAGGGGGTTGGAGTCCAGTGAGGTGGCTTGGAAGACCAGTCCAGAGAGAGGCAGGATGCCCTGTGGGAGGAGGAAGCAAGAGAAACATATTATTATTATTATGATTTTTAAAAAAAATGTTTTTAGGGCATTTCTGCTTTATTGGGCTAGACAGTAGAGATTGACAGGGGAGGATAGAGACAGTAGAGATTGACAGGAAAGGATGGGTGAGAGAGAGAGGAGGATAGAGACAGTAGAGACTGACAGGAAGGATGGGTGAGAGAGAGAGGAGGATAGAGACAGTAGAGATTGACAGGAAGGATGGGTGAGAGAGAGGAGGGTAGAGGCAGTAGAAATTGACAGGAAAGAATGGGTGAGAGAGAGAGAGGAGGATAGAGACAGTAGAGATTGACAGGAAAGGATGGGTGAGAGAGAGAGGAGGATAGAGACAGTAGAGATTGACAGGAAATAATGGGTGAGAGAGAGAGGAGGATAGAGACAGTAGAGATTGACAGGAAAGGATGGGTGAGAGAGAGAGGAGGATAGAGACAGTAGAGATTGACAGGAAGGATGGGTGAGAGAGAGAGGAGGATAGAGACAGTAGAGATTGACAGGAAAGGATGGGTGAGAGAGAGAGGAGGATAGAGACAGTAGAGATTGACAGGAAAGAATGGGTGAGAGAGAGAGGAGGATATAGACAGTAGAGATTGACAGGAAAGGATGGGTGAGAGAGAGAGGAGGATAGAGACAGTAGAGATTGACAGGAAGGATGGGTAAGAGAGAGAGAGAGAGAGAGTCATGACATGCAGGATAGGTCGATGGCCGGAATCGAACCACGGACCATGCAATTACGTGGCATGTGCAGCATTAAGCCATAAAGTACTAACCAACATTTGCACATGGAAGTACTGTAGTGTATCATCATACACCAATGGTGAGGTTGCAGGCAGAGCCTGGTTGAATGTGAATACAAAGTAAACAGTAGTGCACCATGAAGGGGGAATTCAGGTAATGTGAGATGCCTAAGCTTCAGTGTGTTTATTTCCTGTTCTAACCAAACCTAGTCAACAGGGCTTTTCTTTTCTTTCTTCTTTCTTTTTTTTGTGGGGCCAGTCCCACTCATATTTTTCTTATAGAGATAGTAGAGGTTTGACAGGAAGGATGGGTGAGGGAGAGAGAAGGGATGACATACTACATGTCCGCGGCCAGAATCGAACCGGGGACCCTGTGGTCACATGGTCAACGCTTCAACTCCCCTACGCCACCTAAGCGCCCCAACAGGACTTTTCAACAGGCTCCTCCCTTCATTCTAGTCTCACTCCATTGGTTTAGCGTCTTCCTAACTGGACACACTGGAGTCTAGCTGCCCCCTACATTACCCTATGTCCCCGATTACCCGAATTCACCCTATACAATATTTACAGGGCTGGTATATATTTTACGGTACATGTGGGAAAACTAGGGTTAGGGTTAGGTACTAGGGTGCTACGGTTAGGGTTAGGGTTAGGGATAGGGTTAGGGTTAGACATGCCAGCATGTACCAAATCAACGTAGCACCTAACCCTAACCCTAGTTTTCCCACATGTACCGTAACATATATAATGACTTCTACTGTGTGAAGTGTGTTTGACCAGAACCGACCTCGTAAATAAACCCGTGGTGAGAGTGGTCCAGAGAGAGGATCAGCAGGTGGAAGGAGAACAGCACCAGGTAGTGTTCGCTCCTCTCCTGATGAACATATGAACGTACAGGAATTACAACATAGACACAGACCAGGAAGTGATGATTGATTGTCTTGGGGCCAGAGGTTTTCCCCCGGCATGTAACCTGACCAGGAAAAATACCAGGCCCTAGTTGTACGTGTGGTGAGAGTGGTACCTGTGGGTAGGTGAGAGTGATACCTGTGTGTAGGTGAGAGTG
The DNA here is from genome assembly GCF_963989245.1 of Nansenia antarctica. Classification (NCBI taxonomy): domain Eukaryota; kingdom Metazoa; phylum Chordata; class Actinopteri; order Argentiniformes; family Microstomatidae; genus Nansenia; species Nansenia antarctica. Next base: position 4,384,838 of record NC_137676.1, read on the forward strand.
TTACCTGTGTGTAGGTGAGAGTGGTACCTGTGTGTAGGTGAGTGTGTAGGTGAGAGTGGTACCTGTGTGTAGCTGTTGTGGAAGGACACGAGGGAGGAGTAGACTATCTCTCCGTACATGTGTGCAGGCTGACCCTCCCAGCCGCGGACCGTCTGGGCATAGATTCTGTGGTGCAGCTCATCTCTGCTCCTGCCCCACAGCGCAACCTAGGGGATGATAATAATAATAATAATAATAATAATAATAATGATAATAATAATAATAAACGTTATTTGTATAGCCCCTTTATTTTTTTGTAACTTTCTTTTTTACATTTATGAACATTTTCACTTTATGTATAATAAACTCAAACAGATAGAGCTTCCTTACAAACATAACACAATACTATAAAAAGAAAAAAGAAACACAAAGCAAAAGTGAGGTCGTGGGATGGTCAAATTAAATCATAGTCCCTTTCATACATAAAATACAGCTCAAAGCTCCTTATATTTGAAGTGTTAAAACAAGAACAAATAAATGTGGCAAGAACAAATAAATATCAACATCATAGTTTAAAAATAAAACAAATTAGTAGAAATAAATGTGATTACATTTGTATTTATGTTAACTTGTTTAGGGATCATTTCATAGCAAGCCTAAGGTGACACTGCCAACTAACATCTCCAGGGGGGTATTCCATCAACTTTGCTAATGGAAAATCTAGGTTTATATTGATGAGTCTCTCTCAAAAATAAGCCTGGATTTTCTTTTTGCGACATTGATGGAATACCCCCTGGAGAGAGGAACCAATTAAAACAATTGTATTGACCCGACCATAGACCCCCCCGGGGGTAGAATACACATATGGAACACACACTGGTGGTCTCTATAATTCACCTGTCAGTAATAATTGACTGTTATACTATTGTATTACCTACTGTTATATTATTATCCTCAGGAGATGGATAGATATTCTAATATTTGGAGGGCTGGGGTGAAGTATCAGACAATGCCTCAGGCCTGAGCATAGATGACTTTTTCCTGCTATGACTCATCATCAATTAAGACAAGTCAGCCAGTTCTAGTGGCAGCTATACACAAAGCATAACACATGCTGTACATCTTTTTTCTCAAAATGTTCCTCTTACAATCACCCTGATACATATTTGGCAGGCTTTTTAGGTAATTTTTTTACACTTATTTTTATCAGTATAGGATCTTAGTCCTAGCCTACATCCTGCCAGTTCAGCCACAATGAGTTGTGAAATGAAAATGAAATGAAACCAGTTTTTTTAAATGTCAGAGAAAGCCTCCTTTTTGAGGTCATCTAGTGGTTTGGCTGGTGACGTACTAGTGTCTGACACGGGGGGGGGGGGGATTCATTTATGGGAAATACTATGTTGATATCGAGGCTGAGGTTAAGTATTAAGCCCAATGCACACGGCGTGCGATGCGATGTTGTCGCACGACAACATACGATTCTCCATTCACACCCACACACTTCGGTGGTGTGAATTGATAATCGAATGTTGTTGTGCGACAAAATCGCACGCCGTGTGCATTGGGCTTAAGAATACTTGCCACACTATGCATCACACTTACAAGTGTGAACTTTCACACTCGCACTCAATACTCCTGTGTGGTAAATGCGTGGCAGAACTGTTTCACACACACACACACACACACACACACACACACACACACACACACACACACACAGTGTGTCTCACTCTCTTGCTCTTATTATTACTTATAATTCGTATTCTTGTTCTCTCTCTCTCTTTCTCACTCACTCACTCACTCACACACACACACACACACACACACACACACACACACACACATACACACTCACAAACACACACTCTCCCTCCACTGACCTCCTTGTCGAGGTGTCGTACTGTCGGGCTGGGCAGAGGCGGCTCCTCCTTCCCGTTCCTCACAGAGAGCTGCAGTCTGGTCTCTCCTAGACTCCATATCCTGAGACAGTCAGGCAGGACAGTACATCAGCACCAGTATGTCACATGACAGGAAGCTCCGTACCCTCTCACAAACCTGGCAGGCAGCTCACATTTCACCTACCGTAGTTAGCTACTGTACAATCAACGTTTGTATGGTTAAAACTGACTGTTAACAAACATCCATTGTTAATAATTAACAATTATTGTTAAAGATACAGCCAATTTCACATGGGCTACTTCACACTTCACACTTTATTGTATCGTTTGACCACCCCATCCACTGGCCGACCCCCCCCCCCCCCCCCTCCTCCTCCTGTCTGGAGAATTTCCAGACATAAGAAGATTATTGTGGGCCACACAGTGAGGAGCAGACACTCACCATCTGACCCGCTCTTGGTAGGACAAGGTTCCTGTGTGTGTGTGTGTGTGTGTGTGTGTGTGTGTGTGCGCGTATGTATGTGTATGTATGTGCACGTGTGTGTGTGTGTGTGTGTGCGCGTGTGTGCGTATATGTATATATGTGTGTGTGTGCGTGTGTTTGTGTATGTATGTATTTGTATGTATGTGTGTGTGTGTGTGTGTGTGCGCGTGCGTGCGTGTGTGTATGTGTATGTGTGTGTGTGTGCGTGCGCGTGTGTGCATGTGCGTGCATGTGCGTGTAGTATGACTGTGCTCTGCTGGTGGCTGACCCCTCATCTTCTCCCAGTCTGGGCCCATGCTGCGTATGACCCCCTGTTGTGATTAGCTCCTCTCCTAATCCCCTACTCTTCTAATGGCGGGATTAAAACCCAATGGACCCCCGTTAGAGACCAGATTGGACAGCCCGACACATGCGGTCCTATTGTCTTTTAATTAGTGTGAAAATATATCACAGCTTTTTCATGCCCTGATCATATCAATGCAGCATCAGTGAGTTTCTAAAATTCATGTCAAGTAAACAGAATGATTGGAGTTTTTCCTACTTCAGTGTGTTTTTGTGATATGATAGTTCCTGGTTTGGCCATAGCATGATTCAGCATTTAAACAACATAAAGGACCTTTGGTATCAGACAGTGTAAGTAAGTATACATCCTGCTAGTTTCAGCCACAATGAGTTGTGAAATGAAAATGAAATGAAACCATTTTTTTTAAAATGTCAGTGAAAGCCACAAGTGGTTGAAACCAGCACTGTTGTCAGATTCTGTTTGTTTTTGTGTTTCCTCCATTATCACCAGAGGCTCTGTGACACCACATCCTCTCAAAGCTTCTTCAACAAAACAAAGATGGCTTCCACAGCACCAGAATATCTGAAAGACCTTTTGCTAGCATATCAGCCCGATAGAGCTCTCAGGTCTTCTGACGCTGGTTTTCTCTGTGTACCACATGTACAAAAGAAGAGATTTGGTGAGGCTGCATTCTCATTTTATGCACCCAAATTGTGGAATGCACTGCTAGTTTACATTAGGGATGCAACCTCAGCAAATATGTGGTTAAGTCAAGACTTAAAAACCCATCTTTTTAATATTACCTTTAAATGACAAAATAGTTAAATTAAGGTTATATAATGATTAAAGCACTTTGAGCTGCAACATTTGCAGGAAAAGCGCTATACAAATAAAGTTATTATTATTATTATTATTATTATTATAAAGCCGAAGCCATCAACCATGGCTGTAAGCAGTACTCAGGTTGTAAAAGAAAGTCAGGGGGGGATGGTGGATTTTATCATATGGAGACAATTTTAGCATCCCCACAGCGTCAGTGAGTTCAGTGTCAGTGACCTGGTAATAATGTCATTGCCCACAGTATTTTACTCAATATGCGCAAAACTAAATGTTGAAATAGCAGTAATATCACGTTCATTGATAAAATGACATAAGGGATGGAAAGGGGGGATGGCAGTTTTAGAAGGGGGAGGATTTTGACCGTTTTTATTTCAGGGAGGATGCCATCCCCCCCTCATCCCCCCTCAACTCTAGTGCTGGCTGTAACACTATAGATTGGGATTGTTTGTTAATTGTGTAGCTCTTTTCTTTAAGTCCACAGTTTAATGGCTCACAACTTTGTCAACATAGGCCTATGCTCATGGGTTTGGGTAAGTTTGCCCCTTTCTGTCCAAATAAGGTTATGGACATTATTTGGTGCTATTTACGGCACCCCCTTTGGCTCAAAAAGCAAAATCCATAATGTAACATTAACCCAAATTGAAAAGCCATCTTACAAAGCCAGAAGTCTAACTAAACTAAACTAGCACTATAGCCTAAACTCCCAAACATAGCTTTGTTCAGAGTAGATAATGTATGTCATCTTTTTTAAGAGCTCACATGAGTTTGGAAGTGTTGAATGCTGTGGTGTTTGTTTAGCCCGACTAGCCTACAGCCTAACTAAAGCAAAGCCTTACCCCGAGTTGTCTTCAGAGATCTCCAGGAGCTCGATCTCATCAGGGCCCACATCATCAATCCCTGAATGCCTCTGAGTCACGCTGCAGCAGCAGCATCCCATGACCAGAGAGAGCCCTCTCCTTCCTGTCAGCCTGCACGTCCAGACAGACCCTCCGTCCTACACCCTCAGCTCCTAGTCCTAGTCCGCCTACTGAGCACCATCTGCCCCTGCAGTCATCCCCTGCTTCTGCACCACGCTAAGACACAAGAGGGCAAATATGGGAGCAGGGGGGAAGGGGGGGGGGGGGGGGGGGGTTGAAAAGAGGATATGCAGAGTGTGGAGAGGGACGGTTTCAGTTTCTGCCCGATTCTTTCTAAAAACGATGTCCCTCCAACGCCAAGAAGAGGGTTACTACAGTCTGTAGCAGTGAAGCGCTAAAAAGAAATGTATAAGATTACAAGTTTGCGAGGAGAAGCTGGCTAGACGACACACAACGCACTTCCCTCTTCCTTCCTGTCAGTTAGCCCCCAGCTGACGCTGAAGTTCCACGCAACTTCCTCGAGTGGCTTTTTAGCCGCGGCGGCGGTAGGTGTGTCACAGCCAGAACGTGAATCACCCTGCGACCTCGACTTCTCACTGGAAGCTAAGGCAGACGAGTCGTTGTCAACATGACACAGAGTTGACCTTTGCAATTTCCTCAGGGTGTCTTCTTAGAGTCAGTTTGAGTAAAACGGGTTGTCTGATGCCATCTGCCCGTCTTTGAAAAAAGGATACAGATGAAGCAATTGATCGCACAGCCCGATGGGGAAACATGAGACGATGTCAACCCCAGTGTGTAAAATAATCCCTGTGTTTACATGCGCCAGTGGTTAAGTATGGACAGGCTTGATAATGATGTGTTGCACAGGTTAAAGACTTAAAGGGGTTGCAGCCATAACAACACACCACCGAATTGTCTGCTGTGTTGTTTTTGGTGATGTGAACTAACAGCAGTATGTCGATGGGTGGTGGTGAGCCTCTTTGGTTGAACTCGTCAACAAATGTATGCTAGCACTAGAAATTATGTGTTTTTTAATTTATCGTTTAATTCGTCACTGTGTTTTTACAGTAAAGTACTGTGCTATAGTGTGTTCATACACACATCATTTAGCTTTCTATGTTATACAGCAAGTTTCTGAGACACAAAAGTCCACCTCAAAGTACGAAGCCAAGCAAATCAAATACAGAACCGTCTATTTCGTTCAAGGGGATAAAACATACTTTATTCTCATCAGACATGATCAAGCTTTCACTTTCATGTCGTCGTCACCCAATAACTGAAACAGTTGAATAAGAGAAAACAGTCCACAGCTCTGTACCGACAGGGTCTGACTGGTCCAGTGTGTGGTCACAGCTCCCAGAGAGGACTCTTACTCCTCCCCCTCCTCTCCAGGCTCCTCCTGCTTCCCCTCCTGCGTCTCCTCCTGCCCCCCCCCTCCTCCTCCTCCCTTCTCCTGTCTGTCCCTCCAGACGGGTTGGGGGCGTGTGGAGACGGAGCCGGGCTGAGCCAGGCGGAACAGGGTGGACTTGAGGGTGCAGCAGAAGGGCTGGGCCTGGTCCTGGTCCTGGTCCCGGTCCGACCCGGGACAGGCCTTGTTACCGGCCCGGAGCCGGCGGACGGAGAGGAGCCGCGACCCGTCGGTCAGCGCCGGGGTGGACAAGGACATGAAGGTGGTCTTCTTCACCCGCTGGAGATCCGGGTGGGGCGGCCTGCTGGAATGTTCCGGTTGGTTGCCGGCCAACCGCCGCTGCCAGGTGCACTTGCTGAGCCGGAGCTCCACACGGGCGCGGTGGGGGGCGGGTTTGGGGGGGCGGCGGACGCTGGGTTTAGGGGTGTCGAGCGAGGCTCTGGGGGTGGGGGTGAGGGTCGGTTTCGCTGAGCTGTGTAGCGGAGTAGTGGTGACCTGAGTGAGGAGGGGTGAGGAGGCTGTGGGGGGGGCCGGAATGGTCGGAGTGGAATCGGCACTAGGCAGGGTCTCGGAGACGGCGGCCGTCGGGGTGTGTCGAGACGTCGTCGGTGTCACGGGGTCGTCTGGGTCGCCGCTCCCTGCCGCCTCCGACTCGACGCTCTGGGTCTTGTTGTTGGGGGCCTTCTGGGAGGACGTGCTCTTGGGTCTCTGGGCCCTCAGGGTGATCGCTGTCTTGCTCCTGCGGGCCAGGGCGGGGGCGGCGGTGGGGGCGGTCTCCCCGTCGTACAGCAGCTCAAAGTCCCTCAGGCTGGCCAGCGGCAGGATCTTCAGCCCACAGCGGCACTTGTTGAAGATCTCCATGGTCAGATCTGGAGGTGCGATGGGAAGGTTATGGAAGGTAGCCAGCTATAACTGGGGTGGTGGTGGTTATCCACACTTCAAACTATCTTTTTAACCAAACAGCATTCCAACATTGACATGGGGGGGGAATCGGGGCCTAGCCAATGACGGCTCATTTGTGTGACTCATGTGTACTTATGCCGTATTGTTCTGACTATCTTGAATTTTACAATGAGGAAGTATTTTCTGTAGGGATTTTTTGCTTTTAGGCGATCACAGTTCTGTAATCTACTGTGTCGCTATTGCTAACACAGCTGGTGAGCACGGTTGTTGTCGTGGGAACCGTAGTTAGTGTGCTGCTCACCCAAGGCCTCCACCACCGTAGAGGGCACCACCTCCTTCAGGACCTCACAGTTGGTGTGGAGAGCTGGGTTACAGTTCATCTCCAACAGCCACACCTGGAAAAGTACCAATAAGGATAATACCTCTTATCTGCTACTTAAATTCAATGCAGGTTGGAAATGGGTGCGTCTAAAAAGCAGATTTAAATCAAGTGTCTCTCTCTGTCTCTCTCTCTCTGTCTCTCTCTCTCTCTCTGTCGCTCTCTGTCTCTCTCGCTCTCATTTTCTCTCTCTCTCTCTCTCTCTCTCTCTCTCTCTCTCTCTCTGTCTCTCTCGCTCTCATTTTCTCGCTCTCATTTTCTCTCTCTCTCTCTCTCTCTCTCTCTCTCTCTCTCTCTCTCTCTCTCTCTCACACACACATGAATAATGTAGCCTTTACGATAGGAAAGAGTGTATTAGTGTATTACCTTGAAGTCCTCGTCGATCATGAAGTCACAGCCAATCAGGTCAAAGTATCCCAGTTTACGCTCCAGCTTGGATTTGGCGGCAAAAAAACACTGGATCATGATCTGCTGCATCCGCTTCTGGTGAACGGTAGAGAGAGACACAGACAGACAGACAGACATGCATGCAGTAAGAAACCGAGACAGACTCTGTACTTTTTAAAATGTTATATAAATAATATTATTATTAATTATTAGGGCATTTCTGCTTTGTTGCGATAGATACAGTAGAGATTGACAGGAAGGATGGGTGAGAGAGAGGAAGGATGACATGCAGGATAGGTCGATGGCCGGAATCGAACCAGGGACCCTGCGATTATGCGCATTAGTGTGCTACGCCACTAAGCGCCCCCCAGACGTGCTATACTGACAGGCAGACAGGCAGGCAGACAGACAGACAGAAAGGCAGGCAGGCAGGCAGGCAGGCAGACAGACAGACAGACAGGCAAACAAATTGTCCTGTATCTCACAGTGTGGTCATTGAGCATGCTTTCATAATTGCTCCCTGAAGGGGGTTAGTTATCATGATACAAAGCACACTCACAGTGAAAGCACCGAGCACCCAGTCCCTAGGCAGGCCCTTGGCAACGCTGAACTTGTCATTGACGTAGGTGTTGAACCTCTCCATGGACCACACCGTCTCCTCCTTCAACACACTGTAGAGGGGGTTCTTCTTCTGCATGTACTGAAATGAGACAACAGGGGGAGCTCATGAGCAGGTGAGAGAGGAGGAGAGGCATAGAAGCAGCACAATCACAATACACCTTGGTTGGATGTGTTGGATATGCAATAGCTTAGTAGAGTAGCGTTCACAGGCCTAGTGTTCATGTACTGTATCGTTGCACGATGTCTGCTCTGAGGCAGTCAGGAAGGCTACTAAATGCACTGGCTCTTTAAAGAGACTTAACTATACATGGGGGAAAGTCGTTGCCTGTCTATTCATCTCTTCAGGCTGCATCTTAATTGTCCCTCCTAAAGACCTCCTCCTCCTCCCCTCTACCCCCCCCTGTACAGTTTCTCTACTCTATAGTATGGTAACTGCCAATGGCCCCTGGTCATAGCATAGATTACTATTTCTTACAATAACTTGATGGATAAATGATTCACTTAGACAAATGTATTTGTTGTAACTCGCTTGGGATAAAAGGCGTCTGCTAAATGCCCGCAATGTAAAATGTAAATGTAAAACAAGTTGTTTGGCGTGTACAATAGCTTAGTAGTGTAGCGTTCACAGGCCAAGTGTTCATGTACTGTATCGTTGCACAATGTCCCGCTCTGAGGCAGTCAGGAAGGCTACTAAATGCACTGGCTCTTTAAAGAGACTTAACAATGAAGGGGGGAAAGAATTATGTAGACATGGAAGAGAAAAGAGAAAGAAAGGAATACTTTGAATGTGTTATTTCTCTCTCATGGACCGCTGCTTAAGTGTCAGTCAGCAGAAAGGGACTTGTAATTCGTGAGCTTAGAATTATAAGGTTCTATCTCCGTTTAGGGTAGTTCAGAGATATTGGGCGTTTCAAAGTGTTTACATTCCATTATGTTCTGTGAGATGGAACCTTTGGATTTTATTAATTACTAACTCAAAAATGTCAACATTTAAAAAATAACACCACACAGGCATTAATAAACACCTAATGGATCAGATTATGTAAAAAAAACTCAATAAAAAAAAAAACTGAGATAGAACCTTATAATTCTAACGTCACGAATTGTTATCTGGCCAAGATTTTAGAAACCTGTCCGTAAACATCGTTCTGTGACCCAGTCTCAGATGTATTTTTAATGAGGTTCCCCTCTGGAGATTTATCTGCTGACGGGCTTATTAAAAAACAATGACCCTGCTGCTCACCAGCAGCTCAGAGGATGCAGTGGAATTTTTTGACGCACACACAAATGTGACTGACAGAAGTCAACGAACCCCATTGACAGAAGAAAAATTGAGTTAATTGATTATATTATTGATTCATATATTATATTATATATTGAAGGCAAAGACAGAGCCATAGATATGCATAGTTTGGGAAACTGAAGTCCTCCATCTTGCCACCAAACGCATGATACAATAATATTACATTTTGCACACTAGTTAGAATGTTCTGAGCCAACATGGTGGCCATGAACATTCTAAATCTCAAACAGAATTTGCCCTAACTCTGTATATGTGTGGCTCTGACCAAAGACAACTACCTAATAACAACCATTTAGAGGCAACAGTTTTTAAATAAATTAAAAAGAAAACACATATTTATAATAATTATACTAATAATAATACAAATACAAATATTAGTTTCAACGCTTTTTTCAAGCACACACTGGCATGCAATTGTTATTGGCCCTAAAAGGCTTACCTGATTGGTCAAGTGAGCAGACAGATTGTTGGAGTTGGGGTCATAAAGGTCACAGGTCAATCGTGCGTAACCGTGGCGAAATAACACCATATAGGGTGCAGTGCAAGCTATGAGGATGTAGGAGCGCACGTCAAACTTCCTGCCCTTGAGGAGCAGGGGGTTCTGGATGTACCTGAGGAGACAGAAGGAAGGACGTCACAGGACCACGTGAATGTGGGGACAAAATGGACCTTAACACTTAATCAGCTTTGAGTAAAGAAACATTATATATCTTTGCACTCGATCAAATTTCAGGGCCCTCCTTTCATGACTTTTCCTAGAGTGCGTTCTACCATCCTGTATCCTTACATTTTCTAAATCACATCAGGATAAGCTAATATAAAGCCATTTTGTAGTTTTAGGCAGGCTAATTTACAAGCGGCCAACTAGTGGTCGTTGTGTGTAAATAGCAGCTTAGCGTTGAAAAGAGGCGGCTCTTTTAGTAGGTAAAAAAGGCACGGCTGTTCTAGTGTTAGTTGTAAATCTATAGTTAGGAAAGGTTTTGGCTCCATTCATAACTACTACTAAAAACAGATCTTGTGGTCCCTCTATTAGTAAAAAAAAAACAACTAAATGTCCATCTCTTATTCCTCTACTGCAGCTTTGCAACTGGTTGGGATGTATTAAGATGATGGAGAATGCAGCTTAGAATCCTAACCCTTTTATCAATATGGATGCTCTCACAGCTTGCCATATAATGTAACAAACTTGAAAGAATGACAATATGAACAAGTCATATAATATCCACTATAAAAAAGACTATATCAATCAATATCAATTATCAATATCAAATTGTCTGCATAGTCTATGTTTTTCACAGTAAGAGGAGTCAGTTAGAGGAGCGTTCACAATCACAACCCCTATAGCCTCAACCCTACCGTTGCACAATGCGTGCCTGGGGAGCGCGAAAAGGCTGCTTCCTGTTGCTGCCCTGGCTCTCTGCCCCGTTCTGCAGCTTCAGTCTCAGGGTGGAGAGGTCCTCCCTGCCCCTCAGGAGGAAGATGCCCCGCCCCTGGTTGAGGCCCGTGGGCTTACAGATCCACGCGCTCGGCTCCTCGTCGCCGCACACACCTAGCAACAAGGCCGAGTTTGGGTTGCGTAAGCAAGCAGATCTAGTACAATATAATTATCATTGGCCGCCACTCCGCAAAACATCTTTGTCCCATCCAGTCAGTGTTGCCAGATGGGATTGTTTTCCCAGCCTAAAAGCACAGTCTAAAAGCTGCCCAGTGTGATCATAAGTAGCCCCAATTGGGCGGGAATACGCCCAATCTGGCAACACCGGTCCCATCGTGGGCCACCCCACTTTGAAAAGGGGTCTGGACTTGCCCCTTCTTGTTGTCGAAACACTGTTCTGTTCCGTTCTGCTCTCCTCCTAGCATAGTATTTTCCTGACTCACTCACTCGTCGTCGGCCCACAGATGTCACACACACACACACAAACGCCTGTTTTTTTTGTATTTGTTTACTTTGCGATAACCATGTGTTATATTTCACCTGATAATTGCCATTATGCTGTCAGCTTGGGAAACGCTGGTTCAGTTCATGATAGTGTGTTTGGAACACTGCATATTTGCACTGTGGTCCTGTGTGTGTGTGATGAGTCATGATCTATTTGTGCTGTTTGTGTTTGAAACAGGCCTAGTGGGCGCTGACTATCTCTGTTTGTTCATCTCCTGTCTCTCCAAGCAGTACTACAGGAAGCTGGGCTAAAACAGGTTTAAAATGAAGACAAATATAAGATTTAATGGAGTAAACCGTTGCTGAAGCATTAGCGTTAGCAACTGTGTTAGCGTTAGCAACTGTTGCAAATACAGTATACAGTTTGGACTGTACTGTACAAAACCCGACTTCTCTTCTCAGGTTTGTGTGCTCTGCAGGCGAGTCTCTATGGCAACATGAGTTTCTCTGGTGATCAGATCTCTGGTCTAACGGGAGGTGGAGCACCCGCGGGGGGGGTGTCGTGGTGTACCCAGAGTTTCCCGTGTCGTCGTCGTGTGTTCCTGGCGGGCGTTATATTTGGTGTGTGGCCCACCTTTACCTTCCTCCTGGGCGAAGAAAGCGTCCCTCTCGTCCCTCAGGTCCATGCGGAAGGTGGCCGGGAAAAACTGTTCCATCTTCAGCCTCCTACCAGAGCAGACAGAGAAACACAGGATAGTAAAAAATAGATGTTGATGCCCTAAAACCGATGATACAGGATATGATTTTATTTGTTCATCTCCCTAATGAGTAAGGTTAGGATTTGAGAGTAGGGTAATCTGATTCCAAATCAGTGGTTAAAAGCCAAACTTCCACCCTGACACATGATAAGATCCATCTCTTCAGGCTACACCTTAATTGTCCCTCCTGAGACATCTACTACCCCCCTGTACTGTTTCCCCAGTGCCATAAAAATAAAATATATCTTCCTTCTTCTAGCAAGACGACTGCCAATTGGCTCCAGGCCTGAGCATAGATGACCTTTCCCTGCTATGATGACTGGTGGATAGATGATTCACTTACTTATGTTTACTTATGTTACAAATGTTTTTGTTGTAAGTCGCTTTGCACAAAGGCATCTTGCTAAATGCCAAAAATGTAAATGTAGTAAATAGAAGTCGCCCTAAAACCGCTGATACAGGGTCTGATTTGATGTATTATTTATTTATTATCTGCCTAATGAGGATAGGTTAGGATAGGAATTGGCTGTAGGGTAATTTGATCCCAAATTAGTGGTTAAAAGAGACTTCCACCCTGACACATAAGACACATGAAAGCAGGTCGACCCAGCCGACCCACTGTAGAGAAGAGATCCTTGGCTCTACCGACGTACAGGCACGGTTAAACGCCATAAATCCAAGAAGTGGACATTTAATTAATCAATGTAGCGCCTCCTGTAGCACCTTTTTTTCTTCTTTTTCTTTTAACTTAGTTTTTTTATTTCAGTTTCAGCAACTTATACAATCATATCCACAATTTTGTCTACTTTTTTCTTCTTCTATTCTTTCAACTGTACATGTATGGTTTATTTATTTATTTATTTATTTAACCTTTATTTAACCAGGAGGTCCCTTGAGATTAAAATGTCTATTGTTTACACTCTATATTGTTTATAGATAAAACGAACAAACAACAAAAACAACAACGACAACAAAGAAGGGTAGGGCGAGGGGGGGAGGGGGGATAGGGGTCAGGGAGGGAGGGGGATAGGGGTCAGGGAGGGAGGGGGGGTAGGGGTCAGGGAGGCGGGGCGGGAGTGTGTGTGAACTAGTGTAATGGTATAGGTGGTGCGTGTATAGTATACCTAGCACCTTCTTTTAAGGTTTCTTGTATTTACGTACAAAATGATGTGTTAACAATAGATACTTTCTAGTCAATCTAGTTAGCTACTTAAACTGATCATAACCTGGTACCACATGACCGTAATGCTGAACGGTAATGTCACTGAGCCTGATAGGACAGCTCAGAAGGTCTGCTTTTTTATTTTATATCCGATCAGAATCAGAAGTTTATTGTTACGTCCCATTATACTATAGTACAATCCGGAGACGGGTAGGGGAGAATAAAGCCACCCTTTTTATCTTTGTGTCTCACCTTAGTCCCTGGCCGTGGTTGACCTTACTGCTGATGCGGTCGTACTCGCGGAGGCTGTTGAGCAGACCGATCTTGGTGGTCAGGACCTTGTTGTTGGGAATCTGGTACAGCAGTTGTTCCCCTGGACGTGAACGGAACAGAGTCACACACGTTCTCATCTACAGTCATTATGTTTTGCTATGACAGGGCACAGATTAACGTCTTTGCTCTAACTCATCAAATCTGGAAAAAAGGATGGATGTTGCTTTTTTACATTTCTGTAGGTGTATTGGCAACGTTATATAGTGACAGGGTATGAGCCTTTACAGCACAGCTACCTTCTCTGAAGTTGCAATAGGTGACTGGGGATTTGGTCTCGCACCATTTGAGTTTGAAGTCGTCTCTGGTTTTGTCGTAGATCCGCTGCCACCCTCTGCTCTCACAGTAAGAGGTCACTCTAGATTGAATAATGGAATTCAATATACGTTTTCATTTGATAAACAATGCGCACTGCATAAATGGACAACAAACAATTACAAAATCAACAGCCTGTGGTGTGTTTGGTGTAGCCTTTCTTAAATGAGTTTGGTGTATCCTTTCTTAAATGAGTTTGGTGTATCCTTTCTTAAATGAGTTTGGTGTAGGCCTGGCCTACCCTTTCTTAAATGAGTTTGGTGTAGCCTTTCTTAGATGAGTTTGGTGTATCCTTTCTTAAATGAGTTTGGTGTAGGCCTGGCCTACCCTTTCTTAAATGAGTTTGGTGTAGCCTTTCTTAGATGAGTTTGGTGTATCCTTTCTTAGATTAGTTTGGTTTATCCTTTCTTTCTTAGATGAGTTTGGGTCTTACTGTGGTAACTCACATGGAGGCGCCATTCCCCCCTCCAAAGAAGTAGAAGGGCCCGGGGCCCCTGGGCTCCTGCCCCCGCCTGTCCCTGTCTCTCTCTGGGTGGGAGGACCTGGGGGAGGGCCTCCTCCTGCACCGCTCCTCCAGACACACACCTGCTCCACACACACACACACCACACACACACACACACACACACCAGGGTTTCTGTTAGAAAAATGTGGTGCCGGTCAACGTGTCCGGGAAGATTTCAATGTGTCGGACAAACGGGAGAAATTCCGGTCATCATATTAGAATATAATATAGGTGTTTGTCGCGGTGATTAGCTGTTGTGTAGCCTATATAGGCCTAGGCCATTTAATGTCTATTTAAATTCTCATCCGATACGATTAGATCGCAAACTATATTATAGGCTTTCATGATTCGCATGTGCTACTATATTATGTCCAGGGCTGCACGCGCGCCACACTGGGCAGCCTAGTCACCTTTGCTACTTTGAATTACGACTGTAGGCTACTTTAAGATGTTTATTTCAATTGCATTAATGGGATTTGAGTATGTAATTGGTAATTTTAAGTATGCCTAGTTTAGCTTTTGATGGCTATTTGAACGGACTGCATCGATCGATCAATGAACGGACTCCACATTACGTTAACTGAAGTGTGTTAAATAGTTTCACGACAGTAATGTAAGTTTTCTATATTCTCTTTCCAGTTTTACCCTTTTTATCAATAAAACAACGTAATTTCTATAACCACGTCTCGCTGATTGGGAAGGCAATAAGTCTAGCTGCCTGTCAAATCATACTTACTCGGACTCGGGAGTATGAGAATGGGGAGGATGTATCGGGGGGATACACACCCGTGGACTATTTCAACTTAGTGGCACAAATTAAACTCTAACACTATAGATAGACTAAATTGAACTTAAATGATGGACACCGACTGAATAACTGAGTGGGGGGAAGACAGGTCTCAAATGTGGAACAATTATAACATTTAATACATAAAGATAAAACATACACAAATATATAACATTGATATCCCTAAACTCAAATGTAGTGTGGTATTGTCAACCTAATCTAATCAATCCTAATTAATGGTACCAGTAGCCCAGGTTGTCGATAGTAGCGCACTACTCCTGTAGTACTTCTCCCGACTCAGGGCTGGAACGGGCACGGCAGGCTCAATCAATGAACGGGGTTGAGATGGCTAGCGTCCTTTACTAGCCGCATCTCACGGCCCTCTGTGGTCATTCACTGTGCTCTAGCACATCCAAAACACGCAGAACAATAACCTTGACTCCGGTCACTGCAGTGGTTTTATTTAGACTAGATCAAACTAAATTAACTGACTAAACTACTCGCGCCGTTGAGAGACAGGGTTGCCAGATGGGGCGGGTTACCGCCGAATGGGCTACTGGGTTTAGCGGTTATTTTCACCGGACATTATGACCAAAGAGATTTAAATATGTCGGACTTCAACAGATTTTATCGGACAAAGACCGGTAATTACCGGTTAACGGAAACCCTGACACACACACACACACACACATACAAGCACAGTGCACACAGACCCATGCATGTGTATACAAAATGATGTACTCACACAGGTATGTGCCTATAATACACATGTCTGTATTAGGGATTCATATTCATATAAATAAATCTTTTCAATAGTGGAAATAATGAATTAAAAAAACATTATAATTGTGGCCATCTAATGAGACACAGTTATGAGGTCTACGGTCTCCGGCGGTTCAAATCGAGTGCTGGTCAGTGCATCGAGAACCAACCGACAAGTCCTTGCGAGCGGCTTGTAGACGGGCCAAGCCCATAGTTCCATCAGCTCAGAGTGCGGGGGGGGGGGGTAGGGTTATGGGGGGGGTGGGTATTCGTCCCTGCGCTTGAGGCAGAGGCCCCTGCACTGAGGGAGGCTTCGAGGCTGTGTGTTGACATCGGCGCCTGACGTACACCACTGTGGATGTGTTGTCAGACTAGTGAACCGTGAACAAGGCGTCCGCCTGAGACCTTGTTGTTCTTGTTGTTGTTAGGAAGGAAGCTAGCAACTGATTCAACCTTGTGTTTAATTAACCAAACTCGCTCGATAACATCCCTCAGAAAAAGTGAAAGTGGCAATTCAGGACAACGGCAAAGGCCTCACCCGCCCAACGACTTTTCATACTTAAATTCTTGGCATTTAGCAGATGCCTTTAGGGTGTCGAACCAAGTAGACTGTAGGAGAACTCTGAAGTACATAGTCAAATATATCTGTATTTATTCTTCCCAAGGGTCTTATTCATATGAATTTCGGTCTACAGTAAGCTAGACCGATGTTGGGCACAATGGATCTAATTTCAACTTCAGTGGTAGACTGTATCACTCAAGTGCACATGCTTGGGTGACTCGAGTCCAAATGTAACTTCAACAAATGGTCAATGGGTAACCACACTAGTGGGCAGTAGAAAACCTCTGAACCGTAGGGGGGGTTTGTTTTCCGGAATGTTCATTTTGATCATTACTTTACATTCTATGAGAACTCAATCTTTATCTTATCTTATGTTCACTGTTCACTGAAGCATACATAGAAACGGTGATGAACCTTGTAAGTCAATTAATTTCCAGTACAATTTTTCTTATCACGCTAAACGACTACAGATACCTAACATCCTAGACAAATCAAAATGACGTCCCACCTTTCCCCACACACACCTGGCCCTCCATCTTGCTGCTGCGTCTCTGTCCCTGGCTCCCCGCTCCTCCTCCGCACTGACGTCCCCCTCTTCCCGTCCTCCCGTGGTTGACCTTCCCCTTCCCTCGGCTCTGATGTCACTTCCTGTGTCTTATCCTGGGTCGGGGACCTGGGCTGGGGAGGAGGACCGTCCTGGCTGGCCCCCTGGCTCCGTCTCTCTCTGGGCTGGTCGTCCTCGACGGCGGCGAGCTCAGCATCCTGCTGCTGTAGCCTCGTCTCACCCCCAGGGGGGCGGGGCTTAACCCAGTTCTCTGATGACATCACTCACCGCGGCGCTGACCCAGATCGTCGGGGGCAAAACTGGGATTTTTTTTCCATCAGGAGATGCACCTGGAGTTCCGGACCTCCTCCCCTCATACCCTGTGACCCTTGTCGAAGACTGGAGACATGAGTTAGCTGACTCAGTGTGCCTCTCTTGTCTTGAGTACACGTGCACTTTGCTGCTAAATGGAGTGTGAACAACTGACGGCTATAGTCAGATTCCGTTAGAGAGGAATTTGTTAGGTCGTGTTAAAATGAACCGTGCTCTCTCTGTATTTCCACTGTGTTGTACTTTGCAACGCTCTCAATCTTGATGCTGATACTAATTAATTTACAGTACGACATGTAATTCTATCTCAACCGCAACACACACAACCACCAAACGAACACGTTATGCTATAGCAACTATGTAAAATGTGTTGCAGAATGTGTATGTGAGAGTACTGTTTAGCTTACCTCTAGGTGCTGGTGTACATTGACATCTGCAGAAATGCAGGGGTCCAACTTCAGCTGCTAAGAATAGATGTTCTATGTCCACAAAACACCCATTAGGTGCATTTTATAGTCAATAGTCCACGAGGAAAAATACAACAAAAAAATACAAAAATAACAGATCTTCAAACATCAGTGTGAAGTCAATAACCAGTATCATACATTGTGGTGTAAGTGAGTCTTAGTTCATGTAATTCTTCAGCAGTGCAATAGCAAACTGGCACACTGCTCAATGCAGAGCAAACTTACTAGGAAAGTGTAAACAGCCACTGGTTGCCAGGGAAATGGGTGCCTTGGCAACAGTTGTTAATTCTAGAATTGATTCTTACAACAATACCAGCATCACAAGATAACCAGCTCAAGGACATGAAGCCCACATCCTGCCCCACCTCTAAATTTAGCGTCATTCAATATTAATTGCCAGTAAGCCTGTGGTGTGACAACAATAGTAATATGAGAGCAGATTGTTAATCAAAATGGATTTACCAGTTGTCCGTGGTCGTGTAAAGTAATATTTTCTGGGAGGTTACACCGTTTTACCTACTGTCATAGTAATTAGAGTGACAAATCTATCCAAGGGGCTTTTCATTCATTCTTGTGATAATCATCTTAGCCTACTATCAGGCTACAGGTACCCTACACCTTGTCTTGAGGCTTTGTTCCATAGAGGGCCATCCATCTCCCCCCTTTGGTTATCCAACCATTTCCCCCCTCAACGTTGTGCAATCACATCTCTTAAGGCAAACCGCTAATCTCACGTCAAAATCTTAACATTCTGTACAGCGAGAGACACATTGTGCAATGTTTAAACATTTTCGTGTTGCACAGTCAACAGGTAAATGCCTAAAAGGAAATGGCCTACAGTAGGACACGTTCTTTTTTCTTTTTTTTTTCTCTCAAACTGTAGAATTTGCCTCCCTGTTACTAAACCCAGTAATCCACTGGCCATCTTAATTATTTGACAACAGAAGGACCCCACCCACTCCCCCACCCACTCCCAGTCAGTAATTACCTCTAATCTTCCCCAATACCTCCCTCCTCCTCCCCCTCCTCCTCCTCCTCCTCCTTGATAATTCACTGGGAGTGGTGCCTCCTCAGCATCAAACACCAACGAAACCTTACAATTTAGCATTGTGTGATTGTGTAGGATGGGTAACAGCATGGGAATTGTGAATTTATTGTGCATGTAGGCCAAAAAACACATTGTTTGTTGGAAAGAGCAGTCGTTTATTTAGTAGGAAGGTCAAACATGAATGTTGCTTGCTTGGCAGGAAGGCAGTGAAGACACCTGATGCACCCCTAGTTTAGCACGGGAACCTCCCATGCTGTTGTGTAAAAGTGCTGGGTGGTGTACAGCCAGGGCCGGCCACGCCTTGATAAAGAACCGGCGTCTGATAGAAACACTGTGCAAAGTGCTGCGTAGGTGGACAAAGGGAACAGGTTTGTTTTACAGCCCAAGTCGATCCCTTGGCTAACCATCTGCCAAGTGTGTGTGTGTGTGTGTGTGTGTGTGTGTGTGTGTGTGTGTGTGTGTGTGTGTGTGTGGGGCGCGCGTGCACACCTGTGCCTGTGTGCGTGTGCCTGCATGCGGGTGTGCTTGTGTGTGTGTGTGCGTGTGTGTTCACACGAGTGTCTGCTATTGCGTGAAAAAAGGTGTGTGTGTGTGTTTGGAGACCTGCCCATTCCCATGTCATCCCAACCGTCTCCTCGCACCAGGAAGTAATCAGCGATTGTAGGGTTGCAGCCTCCAGCCATGCTGGCCCTGCTACACAACCCATTATCTGGAGGGATTCTCCTTGTCAGGGTGTTATCGTGGCACAGAAGGGGTTAAGTTACGGTGTAAAGAAAGCCTGTTTCAATGAGGGTTCTCTCCCCTATTCATGATATCCTTACAGAATTACGTTGACAGGGGTGGGGTTGAGGGGGGTGGGGCAGGCGGGGGGGTTGGGGGTAAGTGTGTTCCCATGCTAAGCATCTAATCCATTCAACTGAAGTGGAGACACGCAGGATGGGGAAACCTTTACCAGTTATATGAGCCAGTTTCTACCGGCTTTCTTCCTCAATCGTGAGAATTGAAAAGTAGTAATCGTGTGTCGCGTTTTTCTTTTGAAATGGCATTCTTTTGGGGGGTGGGGTGGGTGGGGGAGTCAATTCCACGTGGACATTTTTAAAAGCGGTGGAAGTAAATATGTTGAGAATGATATTAGAGAGAATACATTTGTATAAATGATTTAATGTAATTGTAGATTTACCGGTACTGTATTTGTAGAAAAGCGCCCTCTCTTGAGAGAAGGCTTTCTGCTCCACACGTTCTGTAGCTATTATACAAGATTAAAGGGCCACTCTGTAATTGGTACATACATTGTTTTATTATAATTTTATCAAATTATTATTATTTTGTACCAGGTCAGTGGCCTTGCGGTTAGAGTGTCCGCCCTGAGATTGTAAGGTTGTGTGTTCGATCCCCGGCCGAGTCGTACCAAAGACTATAAAAATGGTACCCGATGCCTCCCTGCTTGGCACTCAGCATTGAGGGTTTTATTGGGGGTAAGGCCCTGCGACATACCAGCGTCATGTCCAGGGGGGTGTACTTGTACATCAAGCCGCCTCACGCTACGGAAACAGGAGATTGGGGTCGAGGACCTGCCCCCTAAGGGCCGTTAGGCTCGAGAGAACCATCGGTTCTCAAGGCTACTTGTTTTATTTTTTAATTAATACACTGTATAGCCTGTGATTCTAAGAATATAACTTATAAATGCCTCATATCCCTGTGCAGTGTTATTTCATTTATATGTAGCCTATGTGGAATGAAGCCCAACCTCAAGATGATTTTCTGTTCCGCCTGTTATTGGCGGCAATAAAGTTAAAATAAATAAATAAATAAATAAACCCCTCATGAGCTTAGAGCAACTGTCTTACCCCATCAGACCCCAACATACAGTATAAGCTTGCTTTACTACATTGTGACTTGCGTTACTACATTGTGTGATACATTGATACAGAGAACGTGAAATCCTGTGGCAAATCAAAGCATTAGGATGATAATAATAATAATAATAATAATAATAGTGTAATTCTGTTTATCATGTATCTACAGTAGCACAACATTAACCCACTGTAGCACAGCAGCACTAAATGCAATGAAGCCACACAGCTCCTCACCCCCTCCCTGACTAACTGTGATGGGAGTTCCCTCCTGAGGAGGGTGTGTGCAGGTTCCTCGTGCGTCCCTGCTACGTCAGACAGCGCCCTGCTAGGTATGTCTCCAACGTTTAACCCCGGCCCTCATGCCTCTGTTGTGGCGCCGTTCCACATCAGTGGCAAACCCAAGTGAACCTATGCACACTCACACAGAGAGAGACACACACACACACACACACACACACACACACACACACACACACACACACGCATACATAAACGCACACATAGACTCACACGCACACACACAGATGCACACATACATAAACGCACACACATAGACACACACACACACTCTGCTATCGTGTGTGTGTGTGTGTGTGTGTGTGCGTGTTGGGGGGGTGCAGGAATCTGGTCGGACTGCACCAGAGCATGCACAGACCAGCGCTGGAATCCTCCGGCAGCGACCAGCAGTCTGGAATTCTTCTGTGATGTCACGCGAGGCCAAGATGGCTGACTGGCTGCTATCCCTCGTTGCCCAGAACCTGTTCACTCCCAAAGTGACAAAGCAGGATTTCTTTGCCACGTGATTTTGCTTGTCATTGTGACCAGGGTGCTTGTCTCTGTACCGAGAGTAGGGGGTTAACAGACTTTTACACAGAGTGGGCCACCGTTGATTGAGTTGGAAACTTTTTTTTTTTTTTATATAGTCAATGTATCCACGCCCCTGCCCTTGTGAATACTTTGGATATGATGTACACTATTTCCAAAAAGTAGGTAGTTGATCAGTCTTAGCACTAATTATTATTTGCTGTCGTTCGTCGTACTGGCAAATACAGGGGCACTCTGGGTAGGAGATCAGCAGCCAATAGAAAACATTAGCATATTGTTGCTCTTTTACAGTGGCTGGCTGCGTTTGTAAATTCGCTCTGAGAGTGCCGGAGCGCACACTGGACTGGGTGGTGATTGGACAAGAGGCATTGCATGAGTGCGGATCAGATTTCCAGAGCGAATTTACAAACGCAGACAGTATTACGTGACACAGGAGAGGACCATACAGGCATAAAGAGGTTCTACATAGATGCCTACGCTGTGTGTTGTGTACCTGAGCACGGCATTGGTCAGTTACAGCTGTGTGTTTATTCTTTAACCACACGCCTGTTTATTTGCATGAGGATAGCATTATCACAGTACTTTGGGTTGACGGTTGCCTTCACCCTGCTCACCTTCACCGAATTTGAATCAAAATGGCTTCCTCTGCCAGGGACCAAGGGCCTGTTACCGTCGACGCTCAAATGGACTCTGTGTTTGTGTTCCCCTTGGTAGAACCAGCACATTACTGAACCCAGTGAACCCAACCTAGCTCTAATTAAACACCTATAGGTTTGATATTTCTGTGTGAGAGAGAGAGAGAGAGAGAGAGAGAGAGAGAGAGAGAGAGAGAGAGAGAGAGAGAGAGAGAGAGAGAGAGAGAGAGAGAGAGAGAGAAAGGGGTGAGGGAGGGAGAGAGAGAGAGAGGGGGGGGTGAGAGGGTAAGAGAGAGAGAGAGCGAAAGGGGTGAGGGAGGGAGGGAGAGAGAGAGAGAGGGGGGGGTGAGAGGGTAAGAGAGAGAGAGAGCGAAAGGGGTGAGGGAGGGAGGGAGAGAGAGAGAGAGGGGGGGGGAGGGAAAGAGAGAGAGAGAGGGGGGAGAGAGAGAGAAAGGGGGAGGGAGGGAGGGGGAGAGAGAGAGAGAGAGGCTAGCTTTTAGGCTACATGGAACATGTCTGGATGAGCAGGATAAGTCAGGGTTAGTAGACTAGACAGAATGCCTGGCTCTCATAATAGTGAAAACCTCTGTGAAAACCTCTCACGCTTTAACCACCACGGCCCCACACTGGCCTGCCTGTTTAGTTAGGGAGGTTAGGAACTGCTTTAGAGCGAGCACACAATGAGGTGGGGGGGGGGGACCTCCTGGGTAAATTGAGGCATTTAAAAAGGAGCTCTGTTCACCTGTAACCTGATCTGCACCTGACTGGGCCCAGGTATTCCGGTTGGGCCAGTGAAGAGCTCTCGGGGAACACAATGACCAGACAGATGCAACAAGGGCAGGCTGACACCACCACACACAGGCCCTTGACATGAAACTACCTGATTTAGGAAAAACAATGCGCATTCATTTCACAGAGAATGTTTTTTCTCACAACAACATTTAATAACGTTATGAATCACGATGGAAATCAAATAAAGAGGCAGAAAGTCGATTCGGTTTATTTTTTTTAATGTAATGTTTTATTAGAAGAAAATGTCCATGTCACATCGTCATGCAGGTAATCTCGACGAAAACAACAAAGTTAGAAGTGTTGTATACGTGTATATATATATATATATATTCATAGTATGGTACAGTTAAGGAGAAGTCTGACTTCAGTGTACTGTACTGTACCTGGAGAGAGGCCAAACTGTGGGCCAAGTTCCCAGGTGGAATTCAGTTGCTATGACAACACAGAACAAATGGAGGGGAGGGAACAACTCCTTAAAAAAAAAAAAAAAAAAAAAAAAATCGTTGTACAGAGAATGTACAAATGTAATTTTCTTTACACAATTTACTATTTGGATAGGATATGATCTCATACTGTAGTACTGTACATTATACCCAACAGACAGACAGACAGACAGTAAAGAAGGCAAATTAAAAAAACGACCTAAAAGCATTTTTAACGTTTATTGACATAAGATGCCAAGAACAGAATGTACAGTTTGTCTTGTGTTTTTTTTTTTACCAACCCTGGAAAAGCGGCACAAAGGGGGGGAACTCTGACACAAGGCACGTGGAAAAATACCTAGACCTCAGTCAATCCTCCAGTGCAAGGTTCATAGCTCCCATCGCCATTATCTTCATCACCATAACCACCCGATCAAACCCCATCTGTCACATCAACAAACACGACAGGCTACTTCCCGGTACCACCCTGGGCTGTGTGTGGTCTACACACATTATTTAAAACATGGGGCCACTTCTTCAAAAATGATTGACTCTTCATACAAGTATATAGATGCTTCGTAAATCATTTTATAAGCACATTTTGGCGATATAAGGAGTGTTATAATACTGTAGCTCCTTACACTGGCGGCTGGTGACATGTTTAATTAAAGCAGGACGACCGAAAAAACATAA
This sequence comes from Nansenia antarctica, assembly GCF_963989245.1. NCBI lineage: Eukaryota > Metazoa > Chordata > Actinopteri > Argentiniformes > Microstomatidae > Nansenia > Nansenia antarctica. The sequence goes on from NC_137676.1 coordinate 4,408,852, forward strand.
CGTAATACTTTACTGTGTGAGAATGAGAGAGAAAATGAGAGTGAGAGGGAGGTAGGAGGTAATGCCGTTCAATGGACGGCATTACCAGACAGTATTAGACACCGATATTTAGATCTAACCATGTCTGGTAAGACGCCAATCAACAGGCCAGAGAGGACTGAGGAAGAAGGATGCTCTCTGAACCTCCACCTGCACAGAGGAGAGAGACAGCTGAAGGAGACAGTAGGACTTATAGGGAGAGACAGGTTGAAATAAGGACTGTTCTTTTGTTTTAAATATACAGTACCAGTCAAACGTTTGGACACACTTCCCCCCATTCAATTGAATGGGAAAGTGTGTCCAAACGTTTGACTGGTACTCTACATACATGGTATGGTATACAAACTCAGTGATACAGTGATACTACCTTCTATCGTTGCATATTGACAAAAAAAAAAGAAAAGAAGATAATTATACAGTGACATTAAATTGCAAATCATTGACGGTGGATAAAACAGAGGGAACAAGGCAAGTAAACGAGTAAAAAATGAGGTAAATAGGGAGCGGTTAGGCCTAAGTTCTTTTTTTCAAAGCAAATGAAATCGAGCCCGTACACCTCATTTCATTCAGTATTACATCTAAATGGCCTTTTAACAGTATGAAAGGGAGGAGGGGGGGGGGAGGGGGAGCAAACATTGACATACACACAGAGCCATTTGGTGCCATAGATAAAGGCAAACGGCTCGAGAGGTGCAAATAAAGGTGTGGTTCAATACGTGCGGGGTAATTCTCCCTCCTTAAACAAACATATTTGCCAATGTCTGTTCTGTCTGTTTGAAGGGCAGGCTTCACCTATTCATTTTGGGTTTCCTTTTTTTCCCCCCTGGAAGATAAGGAACTGTGAACCATTGGGACACAGGTGGGCAGACAGCCTAAAGGGCATCTATTATCTATTCATTTAGATAGGGTAAATCGTTAGGATAATAATCGGTAGGAACATCTGCATCGCCCCCCCCCCCCCCCCCTTATAAGGCATTGATAGAATGATGTAAAGTATAACAGAGGAATATACTTAGCTGTGATATAATAGGCAATGATTCATGAGGAGAAAAAAAAACTCCACAAAGAACAGAGGAAGTAAGAGGAGGGAGGAGGAGTCAAGAATGTCGTTTAAGCTATTTTTGTCATAGGTGCTCAGGTGAGCTCGTGTGTCAGTTTCAGGATGTGCCACGCAAGCTGGGCCAATCAAAGCTGGCCAACACAAAGCCGTGACTCTGCGGGGGCGGGGAGGGGACCGGGAAAAACTCTCGGCATAACCGGTGGAACAGACAGACGACCAGTATTCTTTTTACTCAGGCTGGGTTGGGCAGCCATAAACCCAGAACAGGACAGGGAAGTGTCTAACACAAAAGGCTGCATGTAAGTCCCTATAACTGTCTCCTCTCTCCTTCCTTCCGAAAAGGAATCTGGTCGCGCCTCGCTAGGCTAGGCCTCACCATTCTCACGGACAGATTATGATCTGAGGAAGTCTTAAAACACGACTAATAACTCTCCTCGATTGCCACAGTGTCCTCAGTAATATTCGACGTCACCTGTTAGTCTATGACTAAGAAAACTATTATATAAAACGGGACATTTTTCAAATAGGTAGGTTTTTAGCGAAACTAGTTTTTGAAGATGTGTGTTTGCCCACTGCCCACGCTGAACAAGGTAAACTCAGTAAAAGGAAGCAAAGGCGAAAAGTCGATGCAAATCATCCTGTCTTCCAGTTTCCTGGTGTAACTCACCTCGATGATCCCTGCCAATACCACAGATGAGTACAGCCTTGACGTAAGTCTCTTTATTTGCACTGGTTAGATGCCAAACTATGTTTATTTGTCTTAGTACTTGTACTCTGTCAATGACAATCAAGTCGAATCTGATCTAATCTAATCTTATCAGCGATGTCATTGCTAAAATAACTCGGTGGCAGTTAAGGTAGCGTGAGTCTTGTGTCACCACCACTACTACCAACACTGTGCTAAGTCACTGCAAATAATCTGGTCAGACCTGTGGTTTGTTTCCACAAAGGGAGTCGTCACACTAATCCTTTACAATAGGCCTTGAGTACATTTTCAGGTGAGGAGTGTATCGGTGTACATTGGTCACCCAAGAAACATCGTTACCAGACAGTGTTAGAACACAAAAGTACAATCCAGCACTGTCAAGTAAGATGGATCCTGAGAGCCATTTCAGTTGGGGGGGGGGGGGGGGGACAAGGCTGAGGAAAAACAAAATGGCTGCCGTGTTCTAATCAAGTCTTGTGTAGTTTTTGCTGATGTCACAAACGATTTAGGCTAATGTCTTACCGTAGTTAGCGGATGGCTATCATCATCATTACCAGGCAGTATTAGAGAGAGTGATTATATCCAATGCTGCCTCGTAAGATGGAGATGGCCATCCTGGAGAGGGTAGAGAATAATCTTACAGGCAGCGCCGTTATATATGAGAGATTGAGAATGAATACTTGATAAAATGTGCAAACTTTCTGCTGTGGAAACATCTCCCTAGTCCTTTCTGCACCTTTGAATATCTAATGGATGAACCCCTCCCATGGGTATATGCCTAGGCTTCTGAAACATTCCACTCTGCACAAGAGAGGAGGGTCCTGAATGGTTGGCAGCCATGATAGGTGATACAGATACAAAGGCACCCTTTCTCCTATACAACATCTAGCCTATGTCTAACACAGATGAGACTAATAAAAAAAACAAAAAAACATGTATCCCAATCCCTTCTGCCCACTCACATATTTAACTCATGCCTACCCATTAAAACCACACTTGAGCTTAAACCAACAGCCTTGGAAGGACCACTTTTGATTTGTACCAACAATGGCACACAAGTACATCACCTGAGTAAATAATGATGTCCAGTACTCTCGAATTCGAAAAATTCAATGACGGTTTTTAAGGCATGAATCTGCATAGTCACTGTGGACACTTGTGTGTTTCGGCGTCAAGCACAGAATATTCAAATACACCACAACCTACCCTAATGACAGAGAGGCGGCATTAAAATACATCTCATGAAGTACAAGACCTCATCTCCTTCATCGTGATCAAGGCGAGATCTTTGTTCTGGTTAGGCTGTAGTTAGCCTGGGCTGGCTGTCACAGAAGAGTGGCCCTCAGTGGTTGTTAATGATTGCCCAAACCTGTTCTGACTGGTCTGACTCAATGGCATGGCAGAGCTGGGAGTGCTGCTTTTCCTACAATGGATGGCAGTTACTAATTTCAAACACCCGTCCCGTACAAATTCACCCTGTAGCAACCACTGCTCTTGTCAAAAAGAAACCGTGCCTTGGGGGAGTTGCGTCTGATTCCACGTCATCAACAATGGGTAGTCCTGTTTTTTTAATCACCGTGTTGTAACAGCACTAATAAAGATGTACTGTCGTTTTAATTTCAACAGACGTTTAATGAGACGCCTGACAAAACCCAACGCAATAGTATTTTTCCGTTGGAGGACCTTGAAGCCGCCTTGCTTTGTGTTTTCAGCGGTGATGAAAGCTCAGTGGAATGCTGCACTGGTCTGACCTGTACCTACGCATTGTGTGTAGAAGGTCGTTCGCTGACTTTCGTTTACTGAGTAACGTGTGCTGTTCACAGGCACACAGCGTGAAAACATCACTCATCCTCTTTCAAGTGCTTTAATGCTGATAATTGAGACACTGGATCGACAAATACTCATCCAGTAGCCTATAATGAGGTGTCTGAATTACTCACGCTGTTTAAGTAAGTACTATTGCCACTTAAATGAGAAGTTATGCTATTTGATTAGCATTTAGAACATGTACAGGTAGAAACAATTAAATGGACTCCTCTACAAAGTATTTGAATCAGCATGCCTTGTCGTTGTAAATAATAACTAGAATAGTTGATTTTGAATATTGAATAATATGTTTGACACAGGTTAGGTAAATTGGTTATAGATATGCTAACAAAGGAAATATTGTAGTCCTCTTTAGAAAGTAAGTTTGAGCTATTATCTTTCCTTAATCTGGAACAGGAGACAAGAACCAAAGGTGAAACAATCTTGTGTTTGAAAGGAAAGAATAGGTTTCCACTCATCCTGCAAGTCAGCTAAACAGAGGAGCTCGAGTGAGAGAGAGCGAGCGAGGGGGAGGGAGGGAGGGAGGGAGAAAGCAGGAGGGAGAGAGAGAGAGAGAGACAGACAGAGCATAAGGGAGGGAAAGCCAAGGGAAGGGAGGTGGAGAATGAAAACGGAGAATGCACCTGTAACCTTACCGTGGTGAATGGGAACCCAGAGGAAAGAATGTCACGAAACCAAAGTGAGTACGAAGGGGGCGAAGAAAAGAAAAGAAAAAAAAGCAAAAGAGAGAAAAAGATGTTGGATTTCCAGCCAGTGCCAGAGAACGCCATCGTCCTCCTCTCGGTTAGTCAGGCCCCATGAAATGAGAAAGCCAAGCAGACCTGATCTCCCAGCCTGCAAACTCTACTTAGTTAATCATCAGCATTATAAACCAGTGCAGCAGGCCTTCTGAGGAGAGGGGGAGAGAGAGAGAGAGAGAGATAGAAAGAGAAAAAACTGATTAGGGAAGTGGAGTAGTAAGTATTCAAGTTAGGGTATAGAATGGAGAAAAAGAAACAATGAAAAATTCAAATTATCTTCACTTAGACTTGATTGAAGTTAGTTAGTTTGAGTATTACCTGAGTTCTCGAATCTCTACACCGACAATTGGTTGTTACTCTATGAGTATCCTCCATTCTTTTAACTGTTCCTTTTTTTTTAGCTGCCTCCACCCCCCCGCCCCCTCATGTTAAATGCGTTCCCTGTTTTAGCTCAGGTGTAAAGTTATTCCATTGTTGTAGCGGCTGTTTGTTTGAAGCGCTTGCGGCTGCCCACGATCTTGTCTGAGTTGTGAGTCAGTGGGACTCGAGCGGGTAACCCTGCCCCGCGCGCTGGAATGTGACTCCACTATGAAACGAACAACCCGATAGGTAAACCAGGCCTGGCCCTTAATCAATAGTTGGCGTCTTTGTGGAGAACAATGGCAGGGGAAACCCAAAACCTTATTTAAGGCCAGACCTTATCTCAACAACACCTAATTGTGGCCTCAAGACAACAGGAAAGGTGTGTTTGGGGTGGTAGCTTAGTTGCTTGATGAATTGTTCTTAGGCCGTGTTTAATTTTGCTATACACTCTTGTACTTTTGATATCTTTAGCTGTATCTCAGATTTCTTTTTCTTTTTTTAAAAGCTTTAAAATACTTTGTGCAGGCCCTTTTCTTTCTTTAGGATTCAATGCTGTATTCGAGAGTTATCACTTTTTCTTTTAACAATCCATTCTTTGTGTTTTTTTCCTATGAATGAGTGTAATTTGCAAGAAATGTGTTAATAAAAAAATTCTGTTGCCCCTATCCTAGCCAATCTAAATGTTTTATTCCCCGAGGGAGGTATAAAAACTAAACAAATCTATATAGTGCCACCTAACTTCTAAAAATAGATGATGATTACCAAGATTAGTAAAAAAATAAAATAAAAATAATTCCTTCCATCATAGATAGAGGAGAAAATCTATAGTACTCCACAAACAACAACATGAATGACTTGAAACCGGTTATGGCACAAGCTGCTTAGCTGCATAGTTATTCAAACAGTTGGTTTCTCGTTTCACAAACTCTCGTTCCCCCTGACTCCCCTGAGTGATTACCATTACATTTTCCTCTCACTGGCTAACACGGGGGAAAACACCCTAGTTAGCTAATCTGTACCATAGTATTCTAATAGTTTTTCAAACTATAAAAGAAACTATCTAAACACTTCAGTGACCATTCTCTATTATGACAGCCAAATATTGACAATTCACATTCAATTGAAAGTCCTTACATGAATGCCACACCTGTAGCACTATTGCTATAAAACTACAAACAAATATCAAAGATCCCAGGTGATTTTTCAGGTATTCATACGAGGGGGGAAACATTCCACCAATCAAAATCCTCCACCTCACTCTATTCATTCTCTGCTGCTTGAGTGACATTTTCCCTCCATTTTACTAAAGCAGTCTCACTCACTGCATGAAATATGCCAGGGGGAATGAATGGTAATTAAATGTGAAACTAATGTAAAACATTCCAAAAATATCAAGTCATTGTCATAGTAGTTCTTCTTTTTCCGGTGTCTAAAGAAGGTAAAAGTCCTCGCAATCGACTCGCAACTGAAACCACGCAGGGCCAGTAAAATGGATGAGCAGACATTTTACGTCCTGCTCACATCCGCTACCTGAAAGCCTTTGTATTTCCCACATCAAAGGCCAGAAAAACAGAGATTATTCTTTCAAATCACTATCTAGACATGCCAAAACAGAACAAGTAAGAACAGGCCTCTCCATGGTATTTTAGTCTCCTTTTCAACACGGGAGGCTACATCGCAACAAAAGACAACGAGGCGGTCCGCCTGTCCTTCAACAGGTTACACAAATCGATGATATTGACTTCTAATCGATTACAAATCATCCCATTCCCGTACTTTTCATTACCCACATGCATTATCATATTATCAGAAACAGATGAGGTATTTCATGGATCGAAAAAAAATAATTTACATGATATTTTTTTCCCTTCAAATTGTTTCTCATCATCATCTCTTAAATTGATAAACTTGTCTTGATGTTACCATTGTCGCTCCAACGTCCCACCGAATGAGCTGCTTTTTTTCGATGGTAAAAACTCGCCTTCTGCCTTTTATACCCGTTGACTAGTCTAGCGGTTTGCCTCTCTCTACCTGCCCCAACTGGTTTATCCAGTTTAGGAATGAACGTTTAGTTCTATTGTTTCCTTTTTTCTTTTCTTTTATACGGGACTGGAATCTGATACAGATTATAATACGCTTCCCATCGAAACTCCCGTCTATCTCGTTAACGGCATGAGAACGCCAGAGGCTTTTGTAACGAACGACCTTGTTCCCTTTACTTGCAGTACATTTCCTGATTATTACATAAATCAACAAACAAACAAACTTGTTTTTCACTCTCTACCTACTACATGCCGGCGCTGAACCGAGATGTCGTGGACAAAATGAACGCCTTCACAAATGAAATTCTTGGATACAGAAGACGGCATACAAATCAAGAAACAAAGGGAACAAATAAGGTATCATATTGGAGATTTACCCTGTCCTTCCCCAGGTGTGGTCAGTGTGCCAGGAACCCAAGACAAGAGGCATCATTGTGCACCGGCCGCCTCATAGGAGGGCAAGCCCTCCTCCTCCTCCTTCTCTCTCCTCTCTCCTCTCACATGGAGAACCTCCGTTTGGTGTTTCGCTTGAAGAAAAAAGTTGGCGCTTCCAGTCAGGAAGCAAGCTCGCTCGGAATCGACCAACAAGACGCCCCAATTTTTCGGAAGACGGTTGGAAAAACTAACCCCTTCGGATCAACATCAACAGGTTTGACCTGTCGGTCGGTTGTCTCTTGTATCTTCATGTCGGCTAAAAAAGTTTTTCTTCTTCTTTTCCTTTGGAGCTGCCGGCGATGCGACCTGGTTAAGCTCCTGAAGAAGACAGGCTGAGTGTGTAAAGGGCTTGGTTTACATGTACCCTGACCCCCCTCCCCCGACAGGTATAATTTTCAGTTCGCAGCCAATCTCTTTAGCCTCTGGCACTCACAGGTGTGTCCCCCGCGCTGCGACGGACCAATCAGGTTGGAGATTAACCGCCCCCAACCCCACTCCCACCCTTTTCAGTCCCACCCCGCAGGTTTCGCCTGCCCCCCCCCAGGCCCTCCCCCCTCCCCGGCAAACCCGCATCCACCCCACCAGGTACTTTGTATGTGTTTATGATGTCAGTGTGCAGCTTCTGTGGGGAACAGCCTACACACTCTTCCTCACGCTACCAACAACCACACCACCACCACCCGGAACACTGCCCTCCACACCCATCTCTAAGTCCCCTTTGGATAAAGGCGTCAGCTACCTGCTAAATGTCAAATGAAACCTAAAATAATACAAATGTTAAGTGTAAACATAGAGAGGCTACAGAGTTCTCACAGTGTCCACTATGTCTGAGATGTAACGCCAGACAAGAAAAACCTGGGTGAACTCTGGCCCACCTGTACCTGTACCGTGTACACTATGTGATGATGACACGGTCGTAACCTGAAATACTTGCCCTTTGCCCTTGGTCTGTCTTTCAGTCTCTCTCTCTCTCTCTCTCTCTCTCTCTCTCTCTCTCTCTCTCTCTCTCTCTCTTTGTATTCACACACCCATTTGAGCCTTGTGTCACAGACACCAGACGGTCCTGCGGGTTCATAGCATGCATGACAGGTGAACAAAGTGCAGGTAAGACACAGAGATAGAGAGAGAGAGACACAGACGGTTTGAGGCGAGCCAGCTAGTCGGGCAAGGGGAGGGAGGGAGGGCAGAGCAGGATAGCAGGATAGCAGGATATGTTGGTCTATCAATCACTAGGACCGGTGTGGCTAAAGACTCAGAGAGCCCCTCAGGCTGTAATCCCCGAGCCAGGGTCTGGGCTAGGCTAGGCTAGCAGCGCGGGGGCAAAAGCAGCCATTCCAGGTCTGGTGGTGGTGTAATTGTCTGGATTAGCTCTGACAATGCACACAATGCCAGAGCCGGATCCTGTTTCAGAGGGGCGTGGTGCATGGTTGCAGTGAAGCTGGCGAAGGGGAGAGGTGGTGTGTTTTTTCAGAGTTCTGTGGGCTACAGGTGTATAATATTGCATGGGCTTAGTTTTCGGGCTTTCATCTTCAGCTACCAGTGATATCAGTAGCGTAAGTCAGTCCAAGGTGTATCTTCTTTAACATTGTGCTCAAATTGCTGGAATGGACTTCCTTTTTATCTTTATGATGTCTTGTGCAGTATTTCAGATAGATAGATAGATAGATAGATCTTTATTTAGTCAGGACAGTGCACAATAATCAGTCACTTATACTTCAGTCTTCAGCACTTTACTGATTACAAATTAGCTGATCATTTAAAAAAAACGTGTAATACATATTTACTCTAGCCCTGATGTAACGACTGAAGCAGTGAAACCACTGGTACAATGTTATGATTATAACATTAACAAATCTCATTCTGCCAATGAACATGCGTCAATGAGAAATAAACAAAGTTAAACTAAATAACTAACAGTAATATAATGATGCTATGCTCTACGCTACTTTACCACAATCTTGCCCACGGGTTACCAGAGCACCAAGCACAGGAAGGTTTAAGACGCACACAGCAACAACCGTATGTAAGAACATTTCGTGTCCCTTTAAAATGGCCTATTGGGTTTTCTATAGCGACTAACGTCACCCCCCCTGAGTGAAGTGAACTGTGTTCAAAGGGACTGGTTGGTAAATTACCCAGGTCTGAAAGGTTTGCTTTGTTGGGTGTTTTCATTTGCATTCCAAATGAGGTTTAGACTGAAGCACTACGGCACAACCTGAACTCATTTGGGTACTGATGGGTATCAGGGAGGCCTGTCACGCAAGGCAGGCTACAGGAACATCCTTCAACAGTGCCCAACAGCCTAAAACACACACACACTCTATCTCCTCTATCTCCTCTCTCTCCTCTCTCTCCTCTCTCTCTCTCTCTCTCTCTCTCTCTCTCTCTCTCTCTCTCTCTCTCTCTCTCTCTCTCTCACTCAGTCTCTCTCTCACTCAGTCTTTCTCTCTCTCTCTCTCTCTCTCTCTCACTCAGTCCTTCTCTCTCGCACTCACTCACTCACTCACTCACACACTCTCTCACACACACACACACACACACACACACACACACTGTACAGGTACACACAACAATCTCAGGAATCTCACGGAATGCAATTTTGTCTCTCACTCATTTGAAAACATTCGACTGTAACTCAACTATTTTATGTACCGGTATACCTTTGTTTCCTGTAATGTATACAGTATGTATGGTATTCATGATTTCATAAGCTTATTCATTTGCATTGTCGATCCTTTGGTATGTTTGACGGTTTGAGGTCAGGATCCCCTGTCGCCCCTCCTCCTGGAGTTAATCCCTGAATCATAATGACACTGGTGGGTTTAGCAGGTAGTTGGCCCTCAGGCCCTCTCTTCCTGTCCTCTGTTCCACCTGCGTTTTATGAAGCTTTTGGTCAAATTCAGACTATTAAAGTACTAACCCATTTTTAAAAAAATATTTACAGTACAAGGTCAAAAATATGCCCCAAATTGTAGCACTGCGACAAGTCAAAACAAGTCCCTTGTCTGGAAAATGGAGGTTTATGAAAATGTCAGGTGCTGATAGAAATATGGGTGGGACTACCACTTTATGTTCTAGTACCCTTTGTTGTTGCCCTTTATTTGCTATCAAAGCTTTGAAGCTTTCATAAGATTGTTCTTCTTAGTTCCGCTCTTCACATCTTGGCTATCACAGGTAAAAAGTTCAAAAATAAACCAATCATTTATAGGCTATAAACTGCTTATCAACATTTTGACAAACACTTTAAAGGCAGTGATGTTGTTAATAAATAATGCCTAAATAAAGTAATTCAGAAACATGTTATTGCAATAACATCAAACATATGGAAAACCCCTTCCTTAGAGTATTCTGTATTTTCAAGATGAATATTTCAAATAACAGATGAGTAGATGGTGCTAAAGGCTAACACTGGACTAAGATCAGATAACCATGTTGTCACATGGTCATAGTTTTTAGATCTCACCAACAGGTACATGATTTCTGTAAAGTGTTTATTTACGTTGTAGGCCTAAATATTAGGGGTGGGCATCGACGATCGATAATTGATCGATAAGGATCTTGGTCGATCACAAAATAAAACATTTGGTCGATCACAAAAAAAAAAAAAAAATTTTTTTTTTTTTTTGTGATCGACCAAATGTTTTATTTTGTGATCGACCAAGATCCTTATCGATCAATTATCGATCGTCGATGCCCACCCCTACTAAATATGTCTGCTGTCTCTGGGTGTAAATGGGTGTTAGCCACACTAGCCGGCGGCTCTAGACAAACATTTACTTTTCTTTCTTTTTTTTCTTCCTTTTTTAAAAAAATGTTGGCATCTAGAAGACTTATTCCCAAGCAAGGCAAGTGAATCATCTGTCCACCAGTCATAGCAGGAAAAAGTAATCTATGCTCAGGCCTGGGGCCATTGGCAGTCGTCGTGCTAGAAGACAGAAATATTATTATTATTACACAGGAGAAACAGTACAGGGGGGGGTAGTAGATGTCACCCAGGAGGGACGGTTAAGGTGTAGCCTGAAGAGACGGGTCTTCAGTCTCAACTGATTTGTCTAACGACACTTCACAAAGGATGATACTTTATGAGATAGGTATTATGCGTTGCATCCACTCCACTCCCAATATCCAGCATCTGTGTGTGTGTGTTTTTTTTGTGTGTTTTTTTTCCCAACCTGTCTCTCTTTTGTCCTCCTTGCTCAGGTGACTGTGGGATAATTACAGATTGACATTCTGTCCTTACAGGAAATTGGAGGACGTATGCCCAGGTGTGACGCTAAAAGAGCTCTCATTATAATGATCATCATTATAGCGCTCAACCATTGATTTCTATCGTGTCTCTCACCAATTAGATCTCTCTCTCTCTCTCTCTCTGTCTCACTGGGTAGTTTGCCTCCCTCCACCTCCATCAGTTTATCTCATCAAAGATGAGGTTGAAAATGAATGACTATAATGTCATGTTTGACATGGAAAAACATCACTGTTATTTCCTCTTTTTTCGTGAGTAGTCACCACTACTGTAGAGAAGTAAGGAAGATATATTATGAGTGGAGTTTTTTTGTCAAACTGCCATGTATTCACCTGGGGACAGCCACACAGCAGCGGTCTAGCAGCCACAGCCCTGCTCCAACACGCTGCCTGCTACCACCACCACGTAATTGGGCCCAAAGGAGAGTGGGTGGCAGGCTGTGTGTGTGTGTGTGTGTGTGTGTGTGTGTGTGTGTGTGAGAGAGAGAGAGTGTTCAATATAGTCTTGTGTTTTATTATGAGAGTGTGTGAGAGCCATCCCATAAGCCCCGGTGGGGTAGTTGCCATAGAAACAGGGGGAAGGGGAATCAGACATAACAATGATCAAAAAAGCATCTTATTCTACTACACACCTGTTCGGCTGGCCCAGTGCTCCACTGACGACGTCCAGTCGTCTGACAGGGGATGAAAAGCTTTCTGCACATCTTATGTTAGATTATCTGTCTATCTATCTGTCTGTCTATCTGTCTGTCTGTCTGTCTGTCTGTCTATCTGTCTCTATCTGTCTATCTGTCTGTCTGTCTGTCTGTCTGTCTATCTGTCTATCTGTCTCTATCTGTCTATCTGTCTCTGTCTATCTATCTGTCTGTCTGTCTCTGTCTATCTGTCTCTGTCTATCTGTCTGTCTCTGTCTATCTGTCTGTCTCTGTCTATCTGTCTCTGTCTATCTATCTGTCTATCTGTCTATCTGTCTATCTGTCTCTGTCTATCTATCTGTCTATCTGTCTATCTGTCTGTCTGTCTGTCTGTCTCTGTCTATCTGTCTCTGTCTATCTATCTGTCTATCTGTCTATCTGTCTGTCTGTCTGTCTGTCTATCTGTCTCTGTCTATCTATCTGTCTGTCTATCTGTCTGTCTATCTGTCTATCTGTCTGTCTATCTGTCTATCTGTCTGTCTGTCTATCTGTCTGTCTGTCTGTCTCTGTCTATCTGTCTCTGTCTATCTATCTGTCTATCTGTCTGTCTATCTATCTATCTATCTGTGTCTCTGTATGTCTCTCTGTCTGTCTGTATCCATCTATCTATCATTCAAAAGATTATGAGGCCATATTGTCTCTAAAATTAAATTGTGATATTTCTATGCAGAAATAAAACAAAAACAGGACAGCATTAGGTCACGCAGGATCACGTGTAATCAGAGTGATTATGAAATCATAAAACCACACACATGGTTTGACGTGAAAGGCCATGATCCCTCCCATGCAGGGCCTTGCTCCCACAGCCCATCAAACACACCTGAGAGGAGCGTCCGCCCGCCCGCCCGCCCGCCCGCCCGCCCGCCCGCCCCTGTGTCAAGTTTCAGTAACAAGGGGAAAGAGTCGTGCTCGAGCCTGTGGTGTTTGTTTAGGAAATGAGGCTAATTGTTGACCCCCAGGTCGCCTCCTCTCCTGTCGGTGCGCCACTCCAGAGCATCGCCTGCCTGTCAGCCAGATTGGGTATTGTCCGACTTTCGATAGGGTATGTGTGTTCAGTTGGGCTGGACTATAAGCTGGTTATTATATGGCGTGGCCATCTTCAAACACACCTGCCTGCCTGACTGCCGGCCTCCTCCATTACTGCCCCCCCCCGCCCCCCTCTGTTGTTCCATCTTTAATGAAAAGCAGAGAGGATTTTTTCCTCATTAAAACAAAGCCATTATCATACTACATAACAATGACTACTATACAGATGAGTTAATTGCAAAAAAAAACACCAGATGTAGGACCTTTTAAATGATATGTTTGATGTTAGCATGGTGAGGTCACCTCTACTGTACAGCAGACTTGGGTTGAATAGTATTTGCATGTTTTCTTTGTATATACTTTGAGTGTTTGCGTGAGTCTTCCTGGAATGCCAGATGGGGGGAGTTTGCACATTTGGGAATATTCCATTGCTTCCATTGCACTACTCGGCAAACTCAGTCAGGCACTAGAAACGATTTCAAATGTTATAATAATACGCTATTTAGTGGTCCTCTGTGGCTCAGTTGGTAAAGCATGGTGCTATCGACGCTTAGGTTGTGGGTTCGAATCCCGCTGGGACAATATACTGGGACCATGTATACCGGTACTGAAAAATCTATGCCCTGGCTGCAATGTAAGTCGCTTTGGATGTATATTACTGCTCAAACCTTCATGTTTTGCAGCAGTTATGATTAAACACTAATACTTCTATCAATGTCTTAACTATTATCTTTTAATGTCTTTACTATTAACTATTATCTTATTAAAATAATGTTTTATCTAGGCCTTTATTCATTGTCATTTTTCTTACTATCCTCCTCTTACTGTATTTTTTAAAATAATGTAGCCTATGTAAAGCACTTTGAATTGCCCCTGTTGATGTATGAAATGTGCTATACAAACAGACTTGCCTTGCCTCTACAGTACATAAGGGTATGATGATGTCGCAGCGAGTAAGACTCTAGAACCCTCGGTTCCCTCGGAGTGTCTCAGTATCGTGTATCATCCATCCTGGGTGTTTTGGGGGGAAGGTAACAGCAGGTCTAGCTCATGATGCAAGATGTGTTTGTGATAGAGAGGGACCCCTCTGGGGACTGGCATCATGCGAAGACCCAGTCCCAGCCCGGCCCTGTGGGGCCTGTTGCCAGGTTGGGGACCCGCAGTCCTCTCAGAGCAGCTAGTAATAATGTGCTCTCCTGACTTCCCCTTCCACTGCGCTTGGATGTTGTAATGGAGATTCTAAAAGGAGAGAAGAGGAGGGGAGGGGGGGTGAGGGGAGGGGGGGTGGGTAGGAGGGAGAGGAGGGGAGAGGAGAGACGGGTACAGGAGGGAGAGGTAGAGGAGAGAGGAGGGAGAGGGGTAGGAGAGGGGAGGGGAGATGAGAGGAGGGAGAGGAGAGGAGAAAAGAGGGAGAGGTAGTGGAGAGGAGAGAAGGGGAGAGGAGAGGGGTCGGGGGGGGGAGATGAGAGTAGAGGGGAGTGGAGGGGAGAGGGGTAGGAGAGATGAGAGGAGGGAGAGGAGAGGGGGAGGATAGAGGAGAGAGGCAATTCACTTACTTAGACAAATGTATTTGTTGTAATGGATTTGATTTATGTAGGGTTTTTCCGGGTGCTCAAAGCGCTTTATAGTAATCAGTGTAGAAGATCTCTCATCCTGTATGTCACATGAAGTGACAATGGAAATACTGAATAGACTTAAATATGTAATCCCCCCACTTTTAGGCATGGAAGATATAATATTGTGAGTCCAGTTGTTAACGTCCACTCAAACACTCAAATTATCTTTTTGAGTACCGTACACATTTTGGCAACAAGCTGAGTGTATGAACAATAATTGAGTCAATGCTCAAATCGGATGTTAACTTATTATCTGCTGACTAGTAGACAGTAGACATTAATCTGACACAGATGCAACCCATTCTAAGACATTTATAATTAAATCTGAGCAAGAGTTATGTTTTGAGTAAATGTTCAGTACTTTAAGTCCTTTTTGAGTACAGATACATGTACCTGTATCTCTGAACTGTGATGAAGGACATTTATGTTGGTGGCTAGATGGGACTCTCTTAGTTCTATATGGGGTATACAAACTATTAAAACTACCAATTAAAAGTGATTTACTTAAAAACACTGATAGCCATAGCCAAAGACTACATCTGACTTAAATCAACACTTAAGTGAGTATGATTTACAAGATATACAACTGGTTGTCAGGTCATTAGCACACAAGGCCCTTTACCGTGAACACTCCCATTTCAACGTGAGACTCATACGCACGTGTCCATTTCCTTTCTTTTCAACACAAGCGTTTTCAGTACGTAGTAAGACTACCACGGATAAACACATTAAATGTTGTGACAGCAGCTGGTGAAACGTTCAGCAGCAGCCAATCAATTCAAAGACGCTGATTACTCACCGAATCCATTGCATTGCAATATTTGGGCTTGACTAGCGTGTGTGTGCATTGATTTACAACAACAACGTTGACATTTATTTAAATTTCTCCAGAATAAAAGTCTGAACAGATCTGATTGGTTGCCGACTTGTTCCCAGTTTCATCAGCTGCCTTCACATGTGTCCATTAGCGCTACGTTCTTTTCAACACAAACATTTTCAGTACAAGACTATCACAGGCAAACACGTTTGATGGGATCCTCCCAAAAGCCAACGTATTACTTGAGGTATTAAGAGGCAGGGTATGTCAGCGGTGGTCCCGAGCACTCCCGACCCCCTCCTCACTGATCTCAGCCTTCTAAATGGTGAATGGACTGACTTAGAGCGCCTTATTCCAAATGCGCCTTATCGCCCTATACACCTTAGAAACGCCTTATTACCCTAACTCTAACTCTTTACAACGGCCTCTCATTCACCCATTCATACACACATTCACACACCAATGGCGCCAAGCTACCATGCAAGGCGACCGGCCCGCTCATTGAGAGCAATTTGGGGTTCAGTGTCTTGCCCAAGGACACCTCGATATGTGGCCAGCCGGGTTTCAAACCGCCGATCTGCAGCCCAGAGCACAGAGTACAACGAAATGTGTTTTATGCTCTCGGCAAGGGGTCAGAGCCATAGAAGGCGACCCTGGAGCAATTAGGCGTTCCGTGCCTTGCTCAAGGACACTTCGACACGTGGCCAGCCCACATACCTAACGTAATACTTTATACTGTAATACCAGGCACCCTCTACGTTAATACTGTACATTTAAAGTGGACTGACTTAAATACAAGCTACCATGCAAGGCGCCGGCCCGCTCATTGGGAGCAATTTGAGTTTCAGTGTCTTGCCCAAGGACACCTCGACATGTAGCCAGCCGGGGTTCGAAGCACCCATTTGCCAACCTTGTGATCATTAGACGCCGGCTCTACCTCCTGCGCCACAGCCACCCCGCATATCCTAACTATACTGTACATATCATATTGATATTAATCTCATGTATATTCACTTATTTATACTCACTGTAATACCTTACCTCACTGTAATACACCATAATATACTCTGTACTCTCTCTAAAAAATACATATACAGTATATATATTCAAAAATGTTTTACTTACCTCGTCAACTATTAAATACGTCTCTGTATTGCTTAACTTTACACATTCAAGCCTCTCTTTTTAATTGTTGTCTGTGAGTGGATAGTTCCTATTATATAAATTCTCATCTAGATCTGTCTCAAACTATGCCGTGTTGGGTCCTTGAATTTGAGGGAATTGAGTCTTGAAAGTCCTTGAAAGGTGCTTGAATTTGATGTTTCAGAAGGTGTGGGAACCCTGTACCATGTGCCACTGTCTACAATATCTTATCGTTTTGCACTGGTACCACACCATACCATGTCTCAGTACCGTACTTGTAGTCTGTACAGTGATACTAAAGATGAATGTCATCTAATCTAATCTGAGAGTGAGGCGGTAGGCAGTTCAGACATCTTGATTACACAGGACAGTTCTCAAACAGAAGCGTTACAGTGGCTTCAGAGATGAACTTGAACGCACACTGCTACTACTACTGCTCACGTTCTTGTCCTTTGCAGCTGTTAAAGGGGAAATCTGCGATTCAGACAACAACAAAACGATCTTCCTGCCTCTTTTTAAACATTCTGAGGGAGGGGCTGGAGAATGGGAGAAATGTAACCACTCTCAATTTCATAGAAGGAGCTATGGATGCAAGGACTGACCATCCATGAGATCAAAATGATTGGGTTAGGGGTTAATGTAAGATAGATAGACAGACAGTCAGAGACAGATGGATAGATAGATGGACAGACAGACGGACAGACGAACGGACGGACGGACGGATAGGTAGATAGATAGATAGACAGACGGACGGACAGATAGACAGACACAGACAGATAAATAGATAGATAGATAGATAGGTAGGTAGGTAGGTACTTTATTGATCCCCAAGCTAGGTGTACTACGTATATGGTAGTCATAGCAGAAACCCCACATAGGCTATAATTATATCCTATATGTTAATATGTTAAAAGAACATCAGGCAATGGGCAGTATTTTTCCAGTGATCTCTTTCTCTCTCTCTCTCTCTCCCTCCCTCCCTCCCTCCCTCCCTCCCTCTCTCCCTCTCTCTCTCACGCTCTGAACGAAAAAACAACATGACTGCTTTCTGGTTATAACCGTTTCACTTTTCGAACCCGCTCATTAAGGATGGATGACAGCAGAGACTGAACCCAGAACAATTTATAATGAAGTGAAATGAAACATTCCATTATTGACGGACGTTATCAAAGGCAAACTCAATGTACAAAGACAGGGCTGGCAGTAGCAGCAACGCAGCAGAAACGCTGTCTGTATGGACACCGCAAGCGTCAGAACCACAGCAGCTCTGCCACACAGACGCGCTGCTGAGGTACAGGTAGCCATTGTGGCTCTAGCCTAAGGTGGAGGTAGCCATTGTGGCTCTAGCCTAAGGTAGAGGTAGCCATTGTGGCTCTAGCCTAAGGTAGAGGTAGCCATTGTGGCTCTAGCCTAAGGTGGAGGTAGCCATTGTGGCTCTAGCCTAAGGTGGAGGTAGCCATTGTGGCTCTAGCCTAAGGTAGAGGTAGCCATTGTGGCTCTAGCCTAAGGTAGAGGTAGCCAGTGTGGCTCTAGCCTAAGGTGGAGGTAGCCATTGTGGCTCTAGCCTAAGGTACAGGTAGCCATTGTGGCTCTAGCCTAAGGTAGAGGTAGCCATTGTGGCTCTAGCCTAAGGTGGAGGTAGCCATTGTGGCTCTAGCCTAAGGTGGAGGTAGCCATTGTGGCTCTAGCCTAAGGTAGAGGTAGCCATTGTGGCTCTAGCCTAAGGTGGAGGTAGCCATTGTGGCTCTAGCCTAAGGTGGAGGTAGCCATTGTGGCTCTAGCCTAAGGTACAGGTAGCCATTGTGGCTCTAGCCTAAGGTGGAGGTAGCCATTGTGGCTCTAGCCTAAGGTGGAGGTAGCCATTGTGGCTCTAGCCTAAGGTAGAGGTAGCCATTGTGGCTCTAGCCTAAGGTGGAGGTAGCCAGTGTGGCTCTAGCCTAAGGTGGAGGTAGCCATTGTGGCTCTAGCCTAAGGTGGAGGTAGCCATTGTGGCTCTAGCCTAAGGTGGAGGTAGCCAGTGTGGCTCTAGCCTAAGGTAGAGGTAGCCAGTGTGGCTCTAGCCTAAGGTAGAGGTAGCCAGTGTGGCCCTGCTGAGGTAGAGGTAGAGCCGCCGTCTAATGATCGCAAGGTTGGCAGATCGGCGGTTCGAGCCCCGGCTGGCCACATGTCGAAGTGTCCTTGGGCAAGACACTGAACCCCAAATTGCTCCCAGTGAGCGGGCCGGCGCCTTGCATGGTAGCTTGCCGCCGTTGGTGTGTGAATGTGTGTGTGAATTTGTGTGTGAACGGGTGAATGAGAGGCCGTTGTTAAGCGCTTTGGATAAAGGCGCTATATAAGGGCAGTCCATTTACCATTCAGTGTAGCCCTGCTGAGGTAGAGGTAGCCAGTCTGCCCCTAGCGTAAGGTTAGAAAACAAGAACCACACAGGGATTCAAACCACCAGTCGTCTGGACGACAGTTGACAATTATGCCCATTCATTCAACAACCCAGCTGCACTTCTGCTATTCACCACACGGGGCACAGTATAATAAACTGATGCAATATTGATCAAAGCCCCCATTTATTATACAACTAAATATTTAAAAAGCACAGTTTATGGCAGTCATTGATACAGTAGAACCAACCGAAGAAGCAGGTATCCTATCACACACCCAGAAATACTGTAGAATGAACTAGAAATTGAATGATATGTTCTATACTGGCCTAATGGTAATGGTAAATGGACTGCAACTGCACTTATATAGCGCCTTATTACAAAGCGCTTTACAATGGCCTCTCATTCACCCATTCACACACACACATTCACACACCGATGGCAGCAAGCTACCATGCAATGATACAGAATTATATAGACTTTCTGTATAGCGTCTCCTGTCTCACTGTCTACACACACACACACACACACACACACACACACACACACACACACACACAGCCTCCCCATGCAAGTCAATGATCAGCAGATTTCATTCTTTTTCAGTGATTCAGGAGGAAACACGGCATCAAAGTCCAGCCAGGGGCTTTACCAATCATCTGACTCCATCACACACACACACACACACACACACACACACACACACAGCCACACACACGCTGCCGTACAGCCTCACACACAACCACACACACACACACACATACAGCCGTACAGCCACCGCCATACACACACACACACACACACACGTACAGTCGTACAGCCACACACACACACACACACACACACACAGCCACACACACACACACACACATACACACACACACGTACAGCCACACACACACACACACACACACACGTACAGTCGTACAGCCACACACACACACACACACACACACACACACACACACACACACACACATACACACACACGTACAGCCACACACACACACACACAGCCACACACACACACACGTACAGCCACACACACACACGTACAGCCACACACACACATACAGCCGTACAGCCACCGCCATACACACACACACACACACACATACACACACACACACACGTACAGTCGTACAGCCACACACACACACACACACACACACGCACACACACACACACACACACACACTCACACACACACCCACGCACACTGAGAGCCTGTAAGAGGGCTATACATTAACACATTTGGCAGTGTTAATAGAACAGAGAGGGGTTGCTCAACCCAGGCGAGGTTTTACTGCTTGGACAAACACACCCTTCCTTGGAGCAGGGCGCCACTCTGTCAACAATGAGGTCTCCAGGCTCTCCCAGGACCGCTGTGTTCATCCTAGCCCTTAGCCAATCACACCCAGCCTGACCCCACGGTCCCACAAGGACCAATGAGGGAGCAGGAGTTAAGGAGACCAGCTGTTTCCTGAATGATGTTCTGTGGTGAATCTCTGTGGGTGTAACAATAATGCTGTACTTGGGTGTTCACAAAGTACTGGTAAATTACAGGTGGTACATTACCGAGGGTGTAGTAAATTGACGTACTGTACCTTAAAACGATATAATTACTCTAGTGATTATAATCAAAGTGAGTACTTCATAAGCAGAGGCGTTATTTCATTGCAACAATCGCATTTGTGTCCTTTACCGACGCAATCTGCAAGAGCAGGCTGCAGAACTGACGGATTCTCCAAGTAGTGCCATTATTATGGTACTTGGTCAGTAACTTGGTCAGGTAAATTAGGAGGATTCTGGTATTTCCAATCCTGAAATGTTCATAACAGTGACTAGAAGAGAATAGACAGTCTCCTGGTACGGCCTGAATATGCTCTCAGACACCATCGAGGTTGGCCATCATAAATCATGTAACTTGAGAAAACACAACTTGAGAAAACAACTGCTTTAGGGGCGGCTGTGGCTCAGCCGGTAGAGCCGGCATCTAATGATCACAAGGTCGGCGGCTCGGCGGTTCAAACCCCGGCTGGCCACGTGTCGAAGTGTCCATGAGCGAGTCACTGAACTCCTAATTGCTCCAGGGTCGCCTTCTATGGCTCTGACCCCTTGTCTACAGCATAAAATACATTTTGTTGTACTCAAGGTTGTTGTGCAATGACAAAGGTTGAGCCTTCTTCTTCTTCTTCTTTATTGGAATAAGGTTTATGACAGGAAGAACAAGACAGCTTGTCTACGGGACGATGACCAAACCTAATCTTGTTGAAGTACAGTAACCAATAACCCCAAGAGACATTTGCCAAATATTCTTAAAACTGAAGATTGAACATTTTCAAAACACTTTAAAACTCCTTTTTACAACTTATTCTACCTTATTTTACCAGCTGCAGTCCAACAAGCCATTCAGTTTGTACTCATTCATTCAAAACAAAATCCATATCATATTTGTTTTACTAAAAAAAACCTAAGTAGTAAACCCCTAGTCCGAGTAGTGAGTAGCCGCTCGCTAGGTGTGGGAACACCTTCAGCCTTAACCCCAGGTGACCTTACCTCATGATGGATGTGACCTCTGCTCTGGAAGAGAAACCGACTCAGCCGTCTCACGTTTCCCCTCAGGAACACAAAGAAACACAAAGACACACGGCCACCCCGTCGCCAGCGCTCTCAACTCCTTTCTCCACCAAAATCCCCAAATCCTTGAGAACTACTAGCCTACTACTAGTATTACTGTACTCTCCAAGAACAAAAAAAAAGACTGCAATTACTCCTTCATTCAACATTAGTTAAGTGTGCCCGGTGATGAGCAGCCAGGGGAAGATGTTGGCAGCTGTGATGTGTGTTAAGAAGAATGCACCGGTGTTATCACTGGGGGTTATGCAAGAATAGCTTGGTGGAAACCATTGCCTGGTACAGTACTGGGCCCCACACACACACACGCACACACACGCACACACACACACACACACACACACACACTCACTCACACAGGCGCACACACACAGGCACACACACACGCACAGGCACACACACACACAGGCGTACACACACACGCATACACATACACACACAGGCGTACACACACACACTCAGCCAAGGAATCCTGCCCTAAAGAACTCCTAATTGCTCTTCCTGAACGGTAGACGGTTGCAGGCTAGGAGGGTCTCCTTACTGACCGGGTTATCGTGAATGCTCTGAAATCCTCCCCTCTTCTCCCCTCTCCTCCCTTTTTCTCCAGAAGATACTATTTTTAGCTTTCATCTATGTTTCTTAGGGAGGGTGAGAGTCATAGATGTTCTGTGTAGCCAGGAAAGACTGTTCTCTGGAACACAGGGACTTTCCCTCGTCTCACACTATATTCAGACATCTTAGGAGAGTCTTAAATTAAATCACTTTTCAGTTACACACATTTTACGTCAAGTTACGCATTTTGTAAGTGTGTAGTTTGTATCGTAACGTCTGCTTTTTAAAAATGTATCTTTATTTTCGGGTTATGCAACATTATTCACGTTCTTGACGGTGTCTGTGAAATCAAATAGTGAAAATACCACCGCTCATCCACCGCTATCAAACTTTGCTACGGTGCTGGAACTGAAGAGTATCAGTAGAGTGCAAAATAACAGCATCCGCACGCACACTCAAACGCTGTGCAAAAAACCCATCGTTTATTGCAAGCGCTTGCTTTCACTCATAGACCTTCTTCAGGCATGAAGTCTGTGAACTAAAATGACATAGGACACATCAATTCTCACATCTGACATCTTCAGCATTTCCCCCTCATGGCTCACTACCACATTACCTATTGGAAAGTAAATAGTACAAAATACATCCTGACAGGAAGTAATTTAATGACTCTGCGCCCGGGGGTCGTAGACGTGTGTGCAGTGACAGTGAGGTGGGGAAGGCCGATATCAAATGAAAGGATGAAAGGGGGTCTGTAGATTTAAGGCTTTTTGTCTTTGGACGTTCAAAGGAAACAGCTGCCGACTGCGCTGGGGCCCTGCGTCTATTCATGTGGGTGGGGGGTACACAAGACTAGGATCACACACACACACACACACACACACACACACTCTCTCACACACACTCTCTCTCACACACAACTTTCTTTGAAGTGTGTAGTGTATAGTGTATAGTGTGTGTGTGTGTGTGTGTGTGTGTGTGTGTAGTGTGTGTGTGTGTGTAGTGTGTAGTGTGTGTGTGTGTGTGTGTGTGTGTGTGTTTCCGTGGGGCAGATCGTCTCCTCTTGACAGATATTACCGTCCTCTGTTATTACCACTACAGGACAGGAGGATTTACAGTATTTGCAGTAGCTGTAGCAATACGACATTTTTGGCATTTAGCAGACGCCAAGGGGCGGCTGTGGCTCAACCGGTAGAGCCGGCCTCTAATGATCGCAAAGTCAGCAGCTCGCAGCGGTGGTTCGAATCCCCGGAGGAGGGCCACGTGTCTAAGTGTCCCTGAGACCCCAAGACACTGACTGAACCCCTAATTGCTCCGGGGGGTCACCTTCAACGGCTGTGTCCCCCCCTTGCCTAGACGCCCCCTCTAGAGCATCGATGCATTTCGTTGTACTCTGTGCAATGGCAAGCTTTGAATCCCTTCCCTTCCCTTGCCCTTTGTCCAAAACGACTTACAACAAATACATTTGACTAAGTACGTGAATCATATATCCATCATCAGTCACAGCAGGGAAAGGTAATCTATGCTCAGGCCTGGGGCCGTTGGCGGTCGTTGTGCTAGAAGAGGAAAGGAAGGAAAAATAAATATTATTATTATGACATTGGGGAAACAGTACAGGAGGGTGGTAGAAGTCTCAGGAGGGACAGTTAAGGTGTAGCCTGAAGAGATGGAAGTCTTCTTCAGTCTACCACGGAAGATGGGGAGTGATTCTGCAGTTCTGACACCTCCAGAGACGCTCATATCCTTCATGGTTCTAGAAAGTTCTACTACAGTATGTCTGACTGAAACCAAATGTTTGAGAAATAGCCACGGCCCCTCGTAGCCCCGTGTAGAAATCCCTCCCCATTGTTGAGATTCAAATGTGTTCCCAGTCATCTGAATCATCCTCCCTGCTGCAGTTTGGGCCTCCGTCGCCACGACAACTCCCCTTCAGTTGGGATTTGCATCAGAGGCAAATCAGTCTGGTTTGGTCCAGAGAGAAAGTCTGGTGGTGTATTTCCGGCACAATCATGGGTGTAGCTTGTTATATGTACTAAATAAAAGGAAGGAAGTCTGAATACTCATTCAGTGGGTTGCTTGACAAGTGTCAACAAGGTAGAATTTGGGTAGAAATAGTACCTAATCTAAGTGTAAGGTATGTAACTTTGATAAATACAGTAATTGTGATGAGAACAAGTAACACGTTTGTACAGCAAATGAGATGGAATAGTTACAACCTAAACATGTCTTGCGTATGACCCGCGAGCTACGGCGTTAGGAGAAATTATATTTCGGTTGCTAGGTTACTATAATAGCAACTGTGGAATGGGCCGGCAAACTTTCTCAAACAATTCAAGACCAGGCTACACGTTTATTTTCCTATGCAAATCATTTTTGCATCAATTCAGCGAACTCTGTGTGGGGTGGGAGACAAGGGAGACAAGGGATGATCTGTACCCTCCTGCTGCTGGCTGACTCCACTCCACTTGTAAAAACCAAACCATCATGCAAAGCAACTCTCGGCAAGTCCCTAAACCAACCCTCCTCACCCCTGGTTGTACAGAGGAGGTCTGCAGCCAGGACAACGACTGACCCCACCGACGATGAGGTCATAAACCAGTCTTCTGCTCTAGGTAGGGCCACTAGTTATAACTCAGGCCTGACGTTTTCCTTGGTCAGTTCACCTGGTCGGGAAAAACTCCAGGCCCTAAACTATGGGTGAATGCTGTTATCCTAGGGGAATGGCTATGGCGTCCTCCACCTACTTCTGCAGTGTACAGCAAGAATTTTGTCAGTTACACTGTTTAAAAAAATAGTTTTAAAGTGCATCATTTTCAAAAAAGATCTGATGAGCAACCTTTCTTGCTCCTGTACGTCGGAAATACATTTTTTAAAATGAAAAAATGGTACGCTGACAACTGTTCGTGTCGCTCTGTGGTGCGTGCGTGTGTGTGCCATCTTTACGCAACTTAACGAAAAACATTTCTCTATATCAAGAAGAGTTTCACCGCTGCCCTCCAAACCCCCGATCACTAGCCTGGTGTGCAGGGACAGATCTACACATGTGGCGGCTGTGGCGTAGGAGGTATAGCCGCCGTCTAACGATCGCAAGGTCAGCAGATCGGCAATTCGAGCCCCATCTGACCACATGTCGAAGTGTCCTTGGGCAAGACACTGAACCCCTAATTGCTCCCAGTTAGCGGGCCGGCACCTTGCATGGTAGCTTGCCGCCATTGGTGTGTGAATGTGTGTGAGTGAATGGGTGAATGAGAGGCCGTTGTAAAGCGCTTTGGATAAAGGCGCTATAGAAGTGCAGTCCATTTACCATTTTACATGCAGGAGAATAAAGAGCGAAGCATGCGATCTGGTTGTGTACATTGAGTTAATTGGTCTCTTTAGGCCCCATCTGCTGTGCAGACCCTGTACAGATGGGCCTTATTAACCACGCAGGCCTTAATAACCACCTTCTTAACTAACTAACCCCCTGAGTGTCGGGGGGCTGCCCTGGCCCACCCAACAGCAGGGCCCAACAATGAGAAGGTGGGCTTGGGTTTGATCACACAGGGTCTACAATGGTGGGCTTGTGGCTTCTCTTTAACAGACAGCTTTGTCTACTGGGGATTAGCATACTGTAAAATGCTGCGCATCCCCAAGTAAGCTCTTGCGCAATTGTTGTGTGCGAAGCACGGAGTGTGTTTTGAAAGTATGTTTTTTTTAAAAGAATTATGCCTATGCCTGTTTTGTTGACAGTTGGGATTGGCCAGCGGTTGACACACCATTGCCAAAGAGCGCCTGCCACGAAGATGTGAGGTCTGCAGAATGGCTGTAGGTGGAGGGGCTGTCTAGAGTGTGTCTGGAGGTGTGTGTGTGTGTGTGTGTGTGTGTGTGTGTGTGTGTGTGTGTGTGTACGCGAGTCAAACCTGTTAGAAGATTTAGTAGAAACTGAAACAGGGCAACATCACATCAGTGGGATTTGCGCCATGGCAACTGAGTCCCTCCGCCCAATACAGCGGAGCAGAGCAGAACAGGGAGTGGTAGACAAACAAGATGCTACTGATGAAACCATAGCTACTAGTGCTGCTACAGTTAGTATCACACTGCTGAATTGTACCTGTTTGGATTATATCATTCACAACAGAAGATCTATTGGCCTTGAGAACCCCTATCAGAGAGAGAGAGGGGGGGGGGGGGGGGGGCGGGGGGGAGGTCAAACTCTTCATAATGTCCTACATAACCGGTAACCTACATAAAGCAGTTATCATAATATGTTTGTACTATAGATAAAATATATCAACTGTCAAATATCGATCCTTCTTAAATCTTCATCATCTGTCTATTTTGGGAGATGTTTGATGGGATAGATAGCCACCAGGAGTACATTACATATATTTGAAGTATGTTACTAATATCGAGATTTTACAATGTTAGCTGATTTCATGAACTGTAGTATGTAATGGATACAGCAAAACCGAAACTAGATTTTCAAAAGAATGAAGGACAATCAAGACTTGTGGTTTGCTTAAGAGATTTGGCGAGTTGCTTAAGAGATTTGGGTGGGTCAAATGTTTGGCCACTTCAACCTAAACCATTGCCACAAGCTACAAACGCTAACAAGTGCCCCCCCTGTTGGAACCACAAGACAAAGCACTAGGTCACTTATTCTTCTGCACATAATTACTAATGCACGTAATTATTGTTATAATATTATTGTTGAGGTCTCAAAAACTACAAATCCACTCTCAGATGGACAGGGTTCCCACGGGTCCTTGAAATCCTTGAAAGTTTGTGAATTTGAAGAAAAAAAAATCAAGGCCGTAAAAAAATAGACGTGGGTCATTGAAAGTGCTTGAATTCCCCTCTCCCTATCTCTCTCTCTCTCTCTCTCAAAAAAAATATATATTCAAAAAATGTTTTACGTAATTGTAGTAGATAAGTCACATTGCTTAAATTACCACAGTAACTTTACACATATTTCACAATATATTGTTTTGCTGTGCTGTGCTGTGCCTTCTCTACCACAGCACAGCAAAACAATATATTGTGAAATATGTGTAAAGTTACTGTGTTAATTTAAGCAATGTGACTTATCTACTACAATTACGTAGTGTTCTAGTGTTCAAGCCTCTACATTCAAAAGCCTCTCTTTTTAATTGTTGTATGTGAGCGGATAGTTACTATTATATAAATTCTCTAGATCTGTCTCAAACTATTTATTTTTTATTTTTTTTATTTAGCCTTTATTTAACCAGGGTCGGTCCCATTGAGACACAATGATCTCTTTTCAAGGGAAGCCTGGCCAAGACAGCAGCTCAACATCAAGTTTCAACAGCCAAAACAAACAGCACAATTACACAATAAAACAACACCAGATCAACAACAAAAAATAGACTAAATACAATTTGATCAGAGCAACAGGATAAAACAATGGGACTTTCATATAAAATATAAAACAGGAGCAAGAACAATATGAATAAATAGAATAAAATAATGGGACTTTCATACAAAACAGGGGCAAGAACAATACGAGGCTGATTCCAAGTTTTTAAATGTTCCAAGAGAAATAAGTTTAGAGTGCTCTGTAATGAATTCCTATGCCGTGTTGGGTCCTTGAATTTGAGGGAATTGAGTCTTGAAAGTCCTTGAAAAGTGCTTGCCTGTTTCAGAAGGTGGGGGAACCCTGGATGGACTTGAAGAGATGAGGTACGGCTTAATCTTAATAAAGCCACGTAAGTCTCTAAATACAGAATGAGAGATTCCAAATGGTTAGTCAGAGTTAGAGTGAATAGGTTTGAATGGATATGTACACTACACTTTTTTTCGGTGTACATTGTTATTTGAACTTATTTCATGTTAAAGCAATACGTTCAAAAGAAAATGGTCATAATATAGAGAACTAAGATTCAAGATTCAAGATTGCTTTATTGTCTGTCACACAGTGACAGAAATTCTCCTTTGACAGGCCGAAGTGCAGTTCATGAATACAGTTTCCACATTAAAAACACACATAGGTCACATACATTAAATACATACAATAAAAACAGACAGACATAGCAGTGCTTATAAAATGTAGTGCCTATTTAAAAAGTCCAGTCATTTAAAAATAATAGTAAAAAACAGTATTATGATTTAAAAAGCTAAAATGTTGTGTTTTAAAAGAAAAACAATGCGCTTCTTATTTTAAAATGTTCAGGGCGGTGGTTGCAGTTGGGATGAATGATTGTTTGTATGTGTTTTTCCGGGCCAGTGGAACTCTGTAACGGCAGCCTGATGGAGGTAATCAAAGTAAGTAATGAAAGTAACACAGCTGTACCATGCTGTTATCAAAGAGCAGGGAGCATTCTCTCCTGTTGCCACCAACTAACCACCAGGGGGCGCCACCTGTCCTTGATATGTTCCTTGACATCAATTATGAACTGATAATCTTGCAGACAGACAGTGTGCCTCTGAATATTGCTTCTGTGATGAGATGAATGCACTGGTGTGTGGTATCAAGCTTTAATACAGGTACTGAACATTGTCATTTTTTATATCTGCAGTTTACAAACCACTGCAAAACACAAGGCAGTTGACAAATGTCTGAATTATTATTATTGCAGCGCACATTGGTTGATGTTTGCATCGAAACTCAATTATAAATTAATATACATAAATTATAATTCATTCTATATTGAGATCTAAACTCTCAACTATGTTGATCTATACTCAAACTATGTTGATAATATCATGAAAATGTATCCATTCATTATTATCCATTAAAACGTTTATTATTATGGAGGTTTTCAATACAACTTATGTTAGATGGTGTGTAGAGCTCCTTTGAACATAAAAACGTTTGGAAATTATATTTCATTTCCAGAACCTTACATTCCAATGTCGTTTCAGGATAATAACTTCCTACAAAATAAATGTAAAAAGTACATTCTTACAGTAACTGTGATAGCTACTATCCAGTCGACATGATACTTTTATCATCATGTGTGCATACGGCAGGCTTGCAAAAATGACATTGCTGTAAATAGCCATGTTTCCTGACTGGACAACATGTTAACTGATAATGTCCAAAATAAGATTATTTTCTGTCAGTGTAAATGACAGAAAGGAGAAATATGTGCACTATTTTACTTGCTAGTAGCCTGCTGTTAACTGACTTGTATATAATGTTTAGTAGGCCTAGTTAGTTAATGAGAGCCTATTGCTAAAACAATTGCTAATTGTTAATGAAAGCCTAACTGCTCTGATAAATTGCTTGATATATTGCTTGTATACAATGTTTATTTAAAAATAAATGTTGAGTAGCCATTTGGCTAACACTGACTCATTTACCAACTGGTTTATTAATGTGTACTGTCCCTGGTCAATAAATAAATAAATAAATAAAAGTTCTGCCTTGGTGGCCAGAGATGGCAGACACCCACAGCTTTTATTTTATTTCTTTTTTTTTAAAGAAAACAGTGAAAGCGGCACTAGATGGAGTCTTTGGAGCTCAGAGGACACACATGTCCTTAAGCGTTGTCCTCTGTCACTTTTCTCATATAGAAAATATTTTGTGTCCAGTCCGTTATGTGTTCCCTATGGTCAGGTCCCCATGGTCAGGCACCTGCTTACATCTGTCTACTGCGTCCTTACAGCCCCAGTAGGTCTCTCAGCTCCCAGTAGGTCTCTCAGGTCCTCTGGTTTGTTGGTTGTCCCCCGTGCCAGACTGAAGACCAAGGGTGATGGAGCATTCCAAACCGTGGCCCCCAGGCTTTGGAATGCTCTGCCCTTGGATCTTAGATCAGCTGGCTCGGTCAAGGTTTAAAAAAAAACTTGTATAGACAGGCTTTTGGATAGCCCCAAGGGCCTGTCTTTCTGTGTCCTGTTGATGTTGTACACCTGTTGTCTGTTACTTGTTTTTATTTTCACTTGTTTGCCTGTTTTAACCTGCTGTGGCTTTCACTCTTGCATTATGTTTTATTGTGTTTCTTCCTTGTTATGTAAAGCACTTTGTGACCCATGGTCTGGGAAAGGTGCTGTGTAAATACATTTTACTTACTTACTATGCTCT
This sequence comes from Nansenia antarctica, assembly GCF_963989245.1. Classification (NCBI taxonomy): domain Eukaryota; kingdom Metazoa; phylum Chordata; class Actinopteri; order Argentiniformes; family Microstomatidae; genus Nansenia; species Nansenia antarctica. The sequence continues at coordinate 4,439,193 of NC_137676.1, forward strand.
CTCGAGGAGGCACGTTGAACTGTTGGTCCACAGTAAAGAGCCAAGACCACGGTATGGACACCCCTCATGGTTGAAACCTACTTGATATGTAAACTAGAAGTGCTTCTGAATAGATTTGCTGTAAACAAAACAAAAAAAAGCATGTCGAGCCTTGGACAGTATTGTGTGTACAGTCCCCATGTGTCCCCTATGAAGTACAGGAGTCTTTCTTCAGGGTCATTAGGATATTAGAAGAATTACAACCCCTTAAATAAACACGCACATAATACATTGAGAGGATTACATGTTTATTTCCTGATATAGTTACATATAACTGTCTTTTTAAATAAATTAAAACAAACATTGTCCCTGATCTCCTAAGATAGGGTTGATTGAATTTCATGTAAATACAGGAAGCAAATTCATTCAATTTTATTTTATTTTAAATGTATTAATCTCCTGCAATAACAGAGTTGTAAACAGAATTTACCCCAACACTGGTGCTCTCCTGTTGCTTTGTCACCCACACACACACACACACACACACACACACACACACACACACACACACACATACACACATATATATATATACACACACACACACACACACACACACACACACACACACACGTCTCCAACGAATTGGGTAAATCCGCTTTTAGTTATGGTGCATAGGGATTATATATATATATATATATATATACTGTATATATATATATATATTAGTGAAGTACTGCTGGAACAATCTACAGAAACCATTTCAGATGGATGTTCTGGTGCTGCAATTTAGGTGGTTGAGGATTGAGAACCTCTATGACGCATGTGATTGTTTCTGGTTCTATATGACGTATTGATTTCTGTATTTAACTGTGTTGTACTTTTTAATGTGTTGTGTCTGTTTCTGTTTCCCTAGTCTACGTCACCACGGCCATCATCACGTCAGCCCAGAGGTTCAGTGAGGAGAGGGTAAGTGTTTTTGTGTTTGTGTGTCCCAGTCTCTCTGGAGCAAAGCTGTCATCACCTTCTCAGAGAGGACGTCACCGCTAAAGCGCTGAGTCATTTGCCAAAGCCACCTGGGCTCGTAAGACAATTAGGACTAAGAACTGGCTCACAGCAGCATTTAACATCGCATCCACTGTCCTCTCGCAGTGTGTTACCAACAGACGTTAGGCAACACTTTAGCATAATAGTATTTTGTTGTTGTCCTTGACCTATGTAATCTATAACACGGCATACTACTACTACTTTGTATTTACTCAGCTATAAATTGTTACCGGAAAGAATAGTTTATTTATTTATTTGTGTATAAGATCAAGATCCACACAATCCAGCTTTTGACCACTAGTTTAAAAAGGTGAAGCTTGTGAAATAGACGTGGACCTGAACGTTGCGTAGTACGTCAGCCACACACATGCGTGTTTTAAATAATACAACCTAATTGGGCCTGTGTGCATCTAATTGGGTCTGTGTGTGCATCTGCGGTGCTGCATTCTCATAGGCTGTCCCCAAAGCTCACTTCTCATTAGCAGTCACTCCTCTCCCCTTACCAAGATAAGATCTTATTACAAGATATAAAAAACATTCTACCTATAAATAATTTATCTCTAGAATCTAACCCTAACCCTGTAATTGTAAAAAAGAACTGGCGTTTGCTTGGAAGACATTATTTTGTCAACCAGGAAATTGCTAATGTATACATTACAGCAGACAATTTCGTGACCATACTTAGAAAGAGAGTGGTCCTTATGATGCGTTGATGAATCTGAAAATGAAACGGTTACACGTCTTTCCTGAGCATGTCAATCTTCCATATTGCATCTTTAACATCAAGGCACATATATTTGATTCAAGCCAATGATACAAATTAAGTTGCAGAAGTAATGGTACAAAGTGGGCACTGGCCATGAAACCTAAAATTAACATAAAACTACTGACTGTAATAAAGAAATGTAAAGTTTACCCTGATAACCACGATCAGTGGTGTAGTCTACGTGATACGCAGGACTACGCCGTATACCCACTAGGAAAGGGCAAGGATTTCCGTATACCCACTTAAAAATGTGCGAGAATACGTAACAGCATTTTGTGACAGAACATTCACACTTTCATTCATAAAATTCACCCCGTCTGTGTTACGAAGCACTTGACTTTTGGACCATTGCGACTGACTATAGCGTCATATACCATCAACGTGGGGAAACATGAAATATGTCCAAATGCAGCACAATCATGCACAGATCAGCCTTATAACATGTAATGTTAGATGTATAACGTTAGACAGATGTATTTTTATGGCGTTCCGAAATGAACAATATGAGGCTGGGAGGGAAAAATCACAGTATACCCACTAGAAAAAACTAGACTACACCACTGACCACGATAAACAAACACCGAACACCAAATCCTTATAAAACAGTTCCATATTTATTGCAAAATATTTTTGTACAGAATACAACTGAAAAAAACATCAACATAGGAGGAATGGACAGTAAGGCCAACATCAGAACTCTAAGTGCTGTACTGTACAAACACCAATAGTAACATTTTGTTCCTTAAATAGTATTTTATGTACTGCTTTCTCCTCAGAGCAAAACTCTAGTACGTTTTTCCGAAACATCCCAGTTCTTCTAAACATTATTGCCTTTGCCTGTGTATGGTACATGACCAACCTGATGATGACCAAACTTAAAAACACCAGATGGACAGTCGCTGATCTCTAATTGCTTCGAAATAAGACACAATCTGAATTCACTGCGTCACATGAACTTTTAAAAATGAAGAAAAATGTGGCTCCTTAAAATGGGATTGATTGCATTGAATACTTTGGAACTGTGATAATCCGTTGTCATTCAGAAACCTAGGAGGAAGCACTCTGTATGAAGAGACTCTGTTAACACTGCTAGGCTAATAGGACAGAGTAGATTAGATTAAACGTTGTCATTGCACGAGTAAAAAAAGTACTTAGACAATGAAATGTGGTAACCTAATATAGTAGCCTATTTCTAACCGTGTCAATCAAACTCATTAGCTGAGCAGAAGCCACACGGGTTTCTAAATTGGTCTCTCGTTCTCGTTAGGAGAAGGATAGATCGTTGCTACAGTTCTGGGGGGCCCAGTTGTTCAAAAACGTTTAATCTGGATCAGAATGATGATCGAGCTGGCTGATTTCCCCCTATACGACTCAAAATCAGCCAGATAAGATCTGGATTCGTCATTCTGATCCAGATTAAACGTTTTGAACAACTGGGCCCTGGGAGACAAAGCAAACCAATATGTTCCAATGTCAAAGCAGGGAGTCACCAATTTGATTGAATTCGGGTTATTGGTTTGTTTGATAGTTAAACCGTCTACTAGGCTTGGTACAGCGGTGTGTCTAGAGTAACTAGGGTGCAGTCCTGTGCTCATCCTTTCCAGATTTGGCACTGGTGTAGTAGTACTTCTCAGAGTAAACCTTACTTTCCCTCTCTCTCTTCCTCACGTAGCTTTACAACCTTTCCACAAAAAGGCATAGTAGGACAAGGTTACATTTTTGGACATTCAAATGTACATATTAAATTGCCCCCCCTCCCCCCCAAATCTGGGATTCTACAAAACCCCCCTCTCTCTGGAAGTTTTTACAATAGAAAAAATTAAATAGAAGATTAAAATAGAGAAGATTCTTCGTTTTTAAATGCATAAGCCCTTCGGAAAAACAAACCAAACATTTACAAAGGATGAAATGATGAACAAGTCAAAATACTTTGCCAAAAATACAGACGGGTCGAGTTTTCTTCTAAATAGGCTTGACTGGGAAACTACAGATGCAACACGTAACAATTATTTTTGCCCTTCTATTCAATGTTTTACAATACATCTGTTTAAAAAAAGAAAGAAAAAAGAACCAAGTCCCAAGGCTGCCAAAATCCAACACTGCATTTTGTGACTGGACAAAAGAAAAGAAAGAAAATGAGAGATAATTTTCCGGTTCAGTTTTGGAGGAGTTCACACCTTATTTGACCAGTAATCCTTTTGTATAGGATTCATTGTTAATTTGGTGGTCTTCTTTAATCCAGAGTACTACCTCAGGTTGAGCCATTTGTCTGCACGAGTCCGAAGTTGACCTAATACTCATTGACCTCTGAACCCAATAAGCTTGAACCAGCGCTAGCGCGACGACGCTACTCTAGCGAGCGGCTAACATTCTCACTGTGTATAGTAGTACAGCTCCACTCAGGAGATGGTGAGAGCCACCCCAGTAAACAAAGAGTCCAAAAGACGTCCTCAGGTGAGCCGGAATGTGGGTTCAGATGACGTCTTTCTAGGACGTTCAGATGACGTCTTTAGGAAATCTTATGGACTACAGATTTGTCTTCTGTAGTCCATAAGACGTCCTAAAGACGTCATCTGGACGTCCTAGAAAGACGTCATCTGAACCCACATTCCTGGCTTAACTGAGGACGTCTTTTGGACTCTCTGTTTACTGGGACTGTCTTTACAACCAACAGAAACAGGCCTCCAGGGGGCGACGATCATGCTTCTGATACAAATCAAAGACGATACAAAGCCAAGGATGGGGGCTATCTGGGTGATGGTATAAGAGTTGTAAGCACTGTGCTGTCAGAGAAGAAGTCTGTCTCCAGTCACACCACTCTCTACTAGCGGCATATAAACATTCATCTCATACCTAAGCAGGACAGGTATGTTGGGGTGGCCTGGGGGGTATTCCATCAACATCACTAAAGGAAAATCCAGGCTTATTTTGATAGTCTCACAAGATTTATCAAAATAAAACCTGGATTAAAATAATTTAAATAGCGACGTTGCATGTAATACCCCCCTGGTTTCTTCTGCTGTTAAACTTGTGTACAGTAGTTGTTTTATAATGACAAAAAAATCATTGTGAACAGAGAAGAACCATAGAATTGCTTTTCCTTTGTTGAACGCACACCAAGTTGTCTGCGAGCACTAATGTTAGGGGTTTGTTCGGGGGTTGACCTTTTTAAACCGTTCTAGAACCTTGCAACTGTTTTTTCAATTTAACCAGGACCCTGAGTAGAGAGACAGGCTTGGGGGTGAGATTTCAGCAGAAAAATCATTGAAGCTGAGCAAACACCGAAAATAGCAACTTCGCTAAATAGAAACACCTTTTTTTTCCTTTTTTTCTTTTTACATAAATAAAAATTCTGTACTAATTATTACTGGTACGTTCAACCACAAAATGTAACCAAAACCCACACACGGACACAGTCTTTTTTTTTTTCAGCGTATAATATGCATATACTCATGCATATAGGTGTGCATTTCCCTTGCATACAGGACTATACAGAGTGTCTTTAGTTATACCACCACCCTCTCAAGAGACTAACACTGATTACAAAGAGCTTGATACAAATGAGAGAAAAACGTAATACACAGGATTTAACAAGAGGGGACACGTCGGGTTTCTATGCAGCTTTGTAAACGGGGGGGGCAAGACGGCAAACAGGGGGAGGGAGGGTGGGTGGGGATGGGGCTAGGGGAAGGGTTGCGAAATTCCCACAAGTTTGACAACTTTCGGTTCATTTCCAAAGTTTCCCTATGGGTTTCAATATGGAAACTTAAGGAAGTTATCGGAAAGGTTCCCAAACGTATAGGAATTTTGCAACCCTAGGTGGGGGGGGGTGGTGGTGGTGATGGGCTTGGAATGGAAAGGAAAGTAACAGACGACATCCTCTTAAAGCAGCACAGGTGAGGGGGGGGGGGACCTTTCATGGGGGAAGGGTGTGGGTGGTTGGTTCTTCCTCGTGCACCAATGAGAGCAGAGCTTGTGGTGTCACTGTCTCGTCATACGACCCCCCACCTCAGCTGTGACCCCCAATGAGCCATAAAAAGGAAAAACCAATGCAGAGCCTTGGGACAGCGGGGCTAGACGTTTTCCATGCAGAAACCACGACGACAACAACAGTAACACAAATAAATCAAAGTTGCAGCATGATCATATCCAGCCCAGTGCTGTGGTGTGCTGTGAGAGAGACTGCTGGAGAAGAAGAAAGCCGTTTTAAAGCATTTTAAGCAACTAAAAACAAAACTGAAACACGGCGGCGTTACCCCATGTAACGGAACACCTTCCCAGAATGCAATGCAAAAGCGAGAGGAGGAGAAGAAGAAGAACGCAAAAACGGGATAAGCGGCGATGAAGGATGAGCAGAGTGTGAGCAGATCATCACAGCTCACAGAGGGGTCACATGATCACACGACCCTACTGACGTACAACCAGTTAGCCAGCGACCAGTGACCTCTGACCCCTGGGCCGTTCACTACTCATGGGGGGTGAAGAAGGGGGGGGGGAGAGAAGAGGAAGAGGAAGGTGAAGGCCCGAGGGGGGTCAGACAAAGAGCTGGATGCGTTCGCGGATGGTCTGGCGGCAGATGGGGCAGGTCTTGAGGGCGGCGCTGCAGTCGATGCAGGAGGCGTGGCCGCACTGGAACACCAGCTTGATGTGGTTGTCGATGCAGATGGGGCAAGTGATGCGCTCCTCCATCTGCCTGTAGCGCGACTGTAGCTGCTCCAGCAGGTTGTGCTGCTCAGAGTTCTCAGAGTTGGGGCTGCAGTCCACCTCCGTCTGGTCTGAGAGGGGGAAGGGGGGAGAACCACAGGTGTCAGTATCGAGACGTTTTTTGTTTTTCCGAGTGGGGCAGTCCCACTCATATTTGTCTTTCTTTTTCAGTAGAGATTTTGACAGGAAGGATGGGTGAGGGAGAGGGAGAAGGGATGACATGCAGGATATGTCCGCCGGAATCGAACCGGGAACCCTGCGGTTACATGGTCGACGCTTAACCTGTTATGCCACCGTAGCGCCCCAATCGAGACTTTTTAACACTAGAACAGCCGTGCCTTTTTTACCTACTAAAAGAGCTGCCTCGGGGGTCATGACCATAGTCTTTACAATGGAGAATTAGCCTGCCTCCTACACAGAAAAAACTGAAAAATAGCTTTATACTAGCTTATTCTGATGTGATTTTTTAAATGTAAGGATACTGGGTGGGAAAACGCACAAGAAATGTCATGAAATTTGATCGAGTGCAAAGATATAACCTATTTTTTTTTACTTTTACTTTTTTGTACCCATATATGGCTGTTCTAGTGTTAAATGTGTTTTTAGGGCGTTTCTGCTTTATTGGCATACAGACAATAGAGATTGACAAGAAAGATGAGTGAGAGAGAGAGGGGGGGGTGGGGGGGGTGGTGACATGCAGGATATGTCGACACCGGCGACCTTTCGGTTATGCGGTATGCCCATTCGTGTGCTAGGGCACTAGGCGCCCCCAGTATCGAGACTCTTTCCATGTAGACTCAGCGAGTTGACATTAACGACAGGAAGTGGAGAGACTTCCTCCAAGCGTGATTCATTTCACTCCCCAGCGATCCCATAGGGGGCACGTCGAGCACGCCAACACATTTACATTTTAATCATTCAGCAGGCGGCTTTTATCTAAAGCGACTTACTACTAGAGATTACAGGGACAGTCTCCCTGGAGTAATTTAGGGCTAAGTGCCTTACTCAAGTGGTGGTGTTCCCAGGTGGGATTTGAACTCATGATCCTAACATGATAAACATTTCTTAAAAAGGCTGGGGAGTGAATTGTCTCGCTTTCAGGCTAATTATCTCAGAAGTTGCCCTGCTGCTTTTGTGTCAACGTCATATCGCCTTAAATACTGGGAAATCTACAGGACACACCTACCTACCTATACGCATCGTTAAGGCGGTGGTATTTACCTTGTCTTATCTTCTTGGTGATGGTGACCTGGCATTTGATGCATTTCTTCATTCGGTGGGCACACTCTGTCAGAGAGCAGAAAGAGGCGGGACTTATCAGTCCGTAGACATGACAACATGCACAGTCACACGCTCACGCACAGTCACACACACGCACTTGCACACTCACAGTCAGTCAGTCAGTCAGTCTCTCACTCTCTCTCTCTCCCTCCCTCACTCCCTCACTCACTCACACACACTCTCACTATCACCACTCACTCCCACACTCTCATTCTCCCTCCCTCCCTCCCTCCCTCCCTCTCACACACCTTCGCAGGCGACGCTGTGTTGGCAGGGGCAGAAGAGGACGAGCAGGGCCAGCTCGGAGCAGATGAGGCACTCCGAGGGCCCCGGGGGGGCGGGCATGGCCAGGTTGGTCATGGTGTTGGGCGTGGTGTGGACCCTCCGCAGGCTGGCGCTGCTCAGGCCCTGGCCGCACGTGATGGCCTGCAGCCTCGCTAACCTGGAGGGGAGAGACGACCAGTTAGCCGTTAGCATCGCTAACCTGGAGGGGAGAGACGACCAGCTAGCCGTTAGCATCGCTAACCTGGAGGGCAGAGACGACCAGTTAGCCGTTAGCATCGCTAACCTGGAGGGGGAGGTGACCAGCTAGCCGTTAGCCGTTAGCATCACTGGCTGGCTGGCTGGCTGGCTGGCTGGCTGGCTGGCTGACTGGCTGGCTGGCTGGCTGGCTGGCTGGCTGGCTGACTGACTGATTGATTGGCTGGCTGATTGGCTGGCTGGCTGACTGGCTGACTGGCTGATTGGCTGGCTGGCTCACTGGCTCGCTGGCTGATTGGCATATATCCTTAGTATGATATAGTATGATATATTATTATCATACTAAGGAAAGCGTCACAAAAGGGTTACCCTATCCTAGGTCTCTCTTTATATCCTAGGTTTCTCTATCTATCCTAGGTCTCTCTCTCTATCCTAGGTCTCTCTCTCTATCCTAGGTTTCTCTCTCTATCCTAGGTTTCTCTCTCTATCCTAGGTTTCTCTCTCTATCCTAGGTTTCTCTCTCTATCCTAGGTTTCTCTCTCTATCCTAGGTTTCTCTCTCTATCCTAGGTTTCTCTCTCTATCCTAGGTTTCTCTCTCTATCCTAGGTTTCCCAATATAAAGAGAAACCTAGGATATAAAGGGAAACACCAGTCCCCTATGTAATAGCAACATGGACACACGTTTATAATAAAGTAATATTATAAACGTGTGTGTCCATGTTGCTCTTACATTTCACTGCTTTTGTATTATGTATAAAGTATCATCCTAAGGAAATAAATAATAAAGTGAAAAAAAACAAAATATATAATACTATGTCTTTTTTTATAGTATGATATCATACTATACTTTTTTTTTTTTTTTTTGTGACGCTTACTTTTTTACATCATACTGTATCTTCAAAGGGAGCCAACAAAGATCATCCATCATCCGCAAACTTAAAGGACTGTATGTTTTCCCGCCTCTTCTCAGAGCACTAAACAACAGGGCATCACCCACCCACTCAATCTGTACCTCGCCCCACTGCCACCCGGGCGTAGGTACAGAACGCTAAGGTGCAAAAGGGCTCGCTTCGGCAAAAGCCTGATCCCTGCAGCCATTGTTGCCTTAAATAACAGACCACACTGAGTGTGTGTACTTATGTATCTGTCATGTGTAGTACTGTCTGTTGTTGTCTGTGTTATACGGTAGTATATGTATACTGTACAGTGGTGTGAAAATGATATTTTCCCCCTGGGGACAATAAATCTAATCTAATGCTATATGCTTATGTTTTTTGGCCCATGACTGACTAGTTAGCTATGACTGACTGACCAGTTAGCTACTCTGGTATAGTTTGTTAGCTAGGTCTGTTACCTGTGCATAGCTTAGTTAACCATTCTGGGACATGCTCATAGGTACTGTAGCCTGTTTAGCTCAGATACCTCTTAATTAACCTCTTTTTATGTACAGGGGTGTAGGTGAGGTCTAGGGCGGACAGTTAAAGTGTAGCCTGTGAGACTTCTAGCGTCACCAGGCTTGTGTAAGATGCAAAGTTCTGAGCTCCGCAGATTTACTGCTCTACTTTTATCAAAACTCGGCAAATGAACGCCCAACTAGACTGTGAATATGACCTATGTCGATAGAACGACTAGAAATCAATCTATCAAGTCTAAAAAACTAGGAGAAAAATCGACGAAAACAACTATTGTTAATATTAGCACGACATAGCATGGCTAAGTCGGACACAGCTAACAAAGGTGGGGGGTGCTGCTAAGATAAGCGGACATGGAGGACATCTTACAATCAATTGAGAAATAAAACCACGGTGTAGCCTGAGGAGACGGGTACCTGTGTTTGTCAGAAAAGCTCTTGATGAGCTGCAGAACGGCGGTGTCGGCCACCAGGTCCAGCGGGCTCTTCCCCTTGTGGTTGGCGTAGTGGATGTCAGCACCCTCCTGCGCCAGGAAACAGGCGATGGCCGCGCCCACACTCAGTTCCACGCTGCCCAGCAGCCCTGTCCCACTCAGCTGCAGAGAGAGAAGAGGGGGAAGGAGAAGGATAGGGAGAGAGAGAGAGAGAGAGAGAGAGAGAGAGATGGAAGGGGAAGGAGGGAGAGAGAGAGAGAAAGGAGAGGAAGGAGATTGAGGGAGGGAGTGAGAGAGAAGAGGGGGAAGGAGAGAGAGGAGGAAGGAGATGGAGGGAGAGAGGAGGAAGAGAGAGAGAGGAGGGAGTGAGAGAAAAGAGGGAAGGAGATGGAGGGAGAGAGGAGGAAGAGAGAGAGAGAGGAGGGAGTGAGAGAGAAGAGGGGGAAGGAGATGGAGAGAAAGAGGGGAGGAAGAGATAGGGAGAGAGAGGAGTAAGTGTGAGAGGGAGTGAGAGAGGAGGGAGAAAGAGATGGAGAAAGAGAGGGAGAGAGGAGGAAGTGTGAGAGAAAACGGAATGGGATGTGAGAGAGAGAAGGGAGAGAAAGAGAGAGAGAGAGCAAATTAAGTACAAATTGATAGTACTATTCAAGTAAATTGAGTCATTTGTGGCAATTCAGATGCAAACTGCGCACTTGACTACCAATCTCCAAACGTCAAGGACAGTCGTGACCCTCGCAACACACCGATACACCGGTTACACGTTGGAGTGAAGCGTCCTGGGTAATTTAACTGAACCCATCAACCCGCAGCACCCTGGCCCGGGGCTAATGGGCGGGGCCAAACCCATCCAATCAGGAGACACTCCACTGTAACTCTTCTGCTGACAACGTGAATACAGAGCACTTAGACTGGCCACCTTGAGATGGGGGGGGGGGGGGAGAGTGTGCGTGTGCATGAGAGAGAGAGAGAGAGTGTGTGTGTGTGTGTGTTTGCGTGCGTGAGTTAAAAAGAGAGAGAGTGTGTGTGTGGCTACGTGTGTGTGCGCGCGCATGAGTGAGGGTGTGTGTGTGTGTGTGTGTGTGGCTATGTGCGTGCGCGCATGAGTGAGGGTGTGTGTGAGTGTGTGCATGCGTGCGTGCGTGCGTGTGTGTGTGTTCTCCCCTCCCCTCCCCTCAGGCTTGGAAGGTGTCCAGTGCTGTTGAGAGAGCTGCAGAGTGTTTGGGCTCAGGCCCACAGGCCAGGACGCCCTTCACTGCTGCCAGGAGCGATGGCAGCAACAACAAACATCGTATATTTAACCAATAACACTGAAGGGTGCGCTATATCAGGGATATCGCTTCTCGGCTTCTAGAACGCTTCTCGGCCAGTCACAATGCTTGATTTGCTTAGATTTTTTTTTTTTTACAATAATGCTTTGCATATCCTTCCACCACCTTTCGGGCAGTGGCCATATTGGGGCTCCATGGTTGATTGGTTGGCTGTGATAGTGGGAGGGAGGGTTTTAGCTTGGATTAGGGTTGTAAAAGTCCCTTATGTTTTTTGGGAAACTTTCCGATAATTTCCAATGTTTCCATAGGGTTTTCCATAAAAAAAAAAACGTTCCCAAACTTACGGGAATTTTGCAACCCTAGCTTGGGTTAGGGTTAGGGTCTTCATATACCCTAGCTGGGATACCAGGGTCGAATATACCCTAGCTTAGATACCAGGGTCTTGTCTCCTCACTCCACCCTTGATATCTTCTCTATCACTACTCCATATCACTTTTTTCGTGCATTCAACCTTTACAGACATCACTCTACACACGCAAGCCTACATTTACTTCCTGGAACAGGCCCCCCATGACAATGACGCATTTCACCAGGCCCCTCCCCCTTACCCTGCAATATAACGACGACGACGACGACGACGACGACCCCCCCTCTCCTTCCTGGGTGACGGTCGTCGTGGTACTCGCGGCGGTCGTGGTACTCGCGGCGGTGGTCGTCGTAGCGACACCGGTGGTCGTCGTAGCAGCGACGCCAGCGGTCGTCGTAGCGACGCCAGCGGTCGTCAGGGCGGCGGCGGGGCTGGGGCCGCCGGGGCTGCAGAGGGTGGCGTTGGCCAGCTGCGGGCGGGTGGGGCTGAGGGCCACGTGCATGGCCGTGTCTCCGTCCTCGTCCTCCACGTTGACGTCGGCGCCGTGGGACACCAGCAGCAGCACCAGGTCCCCGTGGCCCTGCGTCACCGCCAGCTGCAGCGGCGTCTGGTTGCGGTTGTTGCGGATGTTGACGTCGCAGCGGCCCTGAGGAAGGAGAGAGAGAGAGAGAGAGAGGAGGGGAGGGGAGGGGGAGGGATGCAGGGAGGAGAGTGGAAAGGAGAAAGGGGGGAGGATGCAGGGAAGAGAGTGGAAAGAGGTGAAGTGAAAGAAGTGAAAATTGGCCAAAGCGGGCGTTTGTCACTGCATTGCTTTCACCCCATCAAAGTCACGTCACAAAGTCACGTCAGATCAGAGATTTCGTCTCCCAGGGATGGAGGAAAGGACAGTGCGTCTTCAGCGTGGGTCGAGGTGGAACCCAACGTAGCTGCTAAAAACACTGCCTTAACTGTACATGCCACCAGAGGGAGGTCTCCTTCATAACACTGGTGAACAGTGGAGAGAGAGAGAGAGAGAGCCAGGAGAAATAGTGAAGAGAGAGCAAGAGAGTGGGGAGAGAGAGAGAGACAAGAGTGGGGTGAGAGAGAGAGAGAGAAACAAGAGTGGGGTGAGAGAGAGAGAGAGAGAGACAAGAGAGTGGGGAGAGAGAGAGAGACAAGAGAGTGGCGATAAAGACAGAGAGAGAGACTCAGCGAGAGAGAGAGAAAGAGAGAGAGAGAGAGACCCAGCGAGAGACAGAGAGAGAGAGACCCAGCGAGAGAGAGAGAAAGAGAGAGAGAGAGACCCAGCGAGAGACAGAGAGAGAGAGACCCAGCGAGAGAGCGAGAGCAAGAGAGGAGATAGTGGCTGAGCTGAGTGAGGAGAAGCAGAAGGCAGCTCACCTCCTTGAGGAGGATCTGGGCCACGTCCCTGTGGTTGTTGAGGGAGGCCAGGTGCAGCGCAGAGAAGCCGTCGTCCTTCTTCACGTCCACCAGCTGACGGGCGCGCGCCAGGATCTTCTCTGTGGCCCTGGGAGAAAGGCATGATGGGAAGGACAGGATCACCTCAACATTCAGAAGGAGGCTGAGGAGGATGACGTTAGGCTACATAGGGCCGGTTTCACAGACAAGGCTTAAGCCTAGTCCTGGACTAAATCACACTTTCAATGTAAAATCTCCATTGAAGATGCTTTTTAGTCCAGGATTAGGCTTAAGCCTTGTCTGTGAAACTGGCCCATAATGTATTAGACTAGGATTAGATTAGATTCAACTTTGTTGTCATTGCAGAGTACCATACAAGTACCAGACAACGGAATGCAGTTGCAATAGCATCTAACCAGAAGTGCAAATAGTGATATAAAACATGACAGGGATAGGTACAGTATGACAAGTACGGTATGTACAGGTATGTACAGGAGAGGATTGTAGTAAGCTATTTAAAGCTGAGGTTTTGTATTTTGCCCCCAAATAGCAAAAGGCAATTATTTAGATGAGGAAGCTGGTCGCACTGGATGTCTGTGTTCAAGGCAACTTGTACCATGAGAATTTACCATACTAATATAGTACATACATAACCACAGAGACACACAGAGAGACGCAGACGCAGACGCACGCACGCACACAACAAGTGCGTATATAAAGGGTATATAAAGACCCACAACCAGTTCCAGACTTGGTTCGCGAACGCAAACCGGCACGGTTCTTTGCCGGTGTGAACGCCCTAACAGACACACACAGCAAGTGTGAGGTTCAAAGAGGTGTTTGACCTGAGTCACAAACAGCAGCTGAAGAGCAGTTTGGGTGATGCCCCAATTGTTCAGGAGCGTGGCGCGCTAGTCTAGTGAGTGCTGTTATCTCACATCCTATGACCACTCACTGTCGCAGTTACCGTGGTTATATGAGCTAGGAAGGCGATGCTGAGCTGTGTTTTCAGATGATGGACCACAGGCGTGGGTTATTAACTAACGGCTCATTCATTGTTATTCACGCAGCTGGGCTTTGATATTGCGGAGCGGGGATGGCTATAGAGGCAGGGCTGTAGAGGCAGAGGGCTGTAGAGAGGCGGGGCTGTAGAGGCAGGGCTGTCCTCTGCGCTTGTCCGGGTGTTTTATGGTCTGTGAAATGGAACCTGACAGCCTTTAGTCAGCGGCGCTGCCCTCTGACAGACCGCCCCCCCCTCCCCCTCCCCCTCCCTGGTCTGGCACAGTGTCATGTCCACCCCCCCCCCCAGAGACACAAACACAGACCACGGCCCAGAGTGCATTAGACAGGGCTGGATTTCACTGTTTCGACCTCTTTTACTTTCCCAAACTTGTGTCATCATCACACTGTCTGTCTCTGGCGTCATTTCGAGGGCAAACCGTGTTTGAAAGCTGAATGTTTTTCGATCAACCGTTTCTAGTTTTCCAAGTCTGGTTAGTATATTAGGATTTCGTTGGTTTCATTTGAGTTTTGTACAGTAGCATTATCCTGGTAGCTGTTTACAGTTGGTTTGATAGCTTGGCCAAACTGGTCTGTGTTTTCACAGTTTCTCTGATTACGGCCTGGTCTAATCTGATTGGTCTAATCTGTGCTAATACAGGATCTAGGTCGGCACCAAAGAAACAAACAAAAGCCACTCTGCCCCCCCGTCTCTGGAACTCTCTGCCACAAGACATCCGCGATACTGACTCTCTTTCCACCTTCAAATCCTGCCTGAAAACCCACCTTTTTAAACTGCCGTATTTTTTAACTGATGGTTGTTTTTAAGTCTTTTGTTTTATTATATATTATGTTTATATATAGTGTATATAATATTATGTTTTGTTTTTGTTTGTTTGAATCACTGTTTGAATCTGTTTGAATCTGTTGCTGGTTTTTAAATTAGGCTTTGTAAGGTGTCCTTGAGTGCTTTGAAAGGCGTCCATAAATAAAATGCATTATTATTATTATTATTATTATTATAAAAAGCACTTAGCCCTTCACTGAACGGCTCTGTTTAGTTCCAGTCTACCTCATCCTTCGCGAGGCCTAGACTCAATAACGTGGCAGCAACTCCTTCCATAGTGTTCAATCACGCAATGCTGTTCAATTACCAGCTTAAGTACTTAAACATGGAGATTTGCAATTGACTCATTAATTTAAATGTTTTGACATTTAGAGAGACACTTAAGCGAGAACTTAGCTCAAATGTCATTACACACGCTCTTCAGTCTGAAAGCTCCATGCTCTCAATCATCCATACCATAGCAACATGCTTGGACAGGCTCACCGACTACAATAGATGGTCTATTTTTATAGACAGTCAGTGCCATAACACCTTCATCAACTTGAACGTAAGGTTAAGGAACAGGTCTCCTTAAGGTTAACTGATCAGTACTTAAATGACTGATATCCGACCGGTTATTACATGGTGTAAACGTTCGGTCGAGAGGGAGTGTGTGGTCCCAATTATTTCTGCCGTGGAGGAGTGAAATTAGGGTTCACTGCAGTATTATTTATGATGATGAACGTACTGCGGAGTGTGGTCCCCTCATTAACACATTACTCATACGTTACAGCTGCATTAGACTAGGAGGGCTGAGGAGAAGCTGTGTAAAGGAGTGTGTGTGTGTGTGTGTGTGTGTGTGTGTGTGTGTGTGTGTGTACGTACAGTACAACAGTCTGTATTAGACTAGGAGGGCTGAGGAGAAGCTGTGTAAAGGAGTGTGTGTGTGTGTACAACAGTCTGTATTAGACTAGGAGGGCTGTGTAAAGGAGTGTGTGTGTGTGTGTGTGTGTACAACAGTCTGTATTAGACTAGGAGAAGCTGTGTAAAGGAGTGTGTGTGTGTGTGTGTGTACATACAACAGTCTGTATTAGACTAGTAGGGCTTAGGAGCTGCGTAGAGGAGTGTGTGTACATAGTACAGTCTGTA
Source organism: Nansenia antarctica (assembly GCF_963989245.1). NCBI lineage: Eukaryota > Metazoa > Chordata > Actinopteri > Argentiniformes > Microstomatidae > Nansenia > Nansenia antarctica. The sequence continues at coordinate 4,455,303 of NC_137676.1, forward strand.
TGCAGTCATTATCATCATCATTATCATTTCCTCTCAAGTCAGCCAGGCTGGAGCTTGAAACTGTGGATCTGAGCAGCAATTTATACTGGTTGGTGTGTGTGTGTGTGTGTGTGTGTGTGTGTGTGTGTGTGTGTGTGTGTGTGGGAGGGGGGCGACGTGGAGGTCATTGCTACCTGCAGTGCGGAGGACTTGGGGGGGAGGAGGAGAAGGAGGAGGAGGGCGGTGGTGAAGGGAGTTGTGGGACAGATAGGAAGGTGGTGAAGGGAGAGTTGTGAGATAGATAGGGAGGTTGGGGGGGGGCGGTGGTAAAGGCGGTTGTGTGATAGATAGGGCGTTTGTCACGATTGCTTTCCATTCTCCTTCATCAATACTGCATCTTTCCTCCCACATCTCTCCCTCTCCCCCACCCCCCACCCCCCTCAGTTTTAGATCTCTGCTTAATTACCATAACAACCCCGGCATGTTCATGAATATTGAAATCTCCGCTGATGTACGAGGCGTTACCGTGGTAACATAGTCACACGACACTGCTCGGGAACACACACACACACACACACGGCGTAGTGTTGACTCACACACACACACACACACACACACACACACACACGGCGTAGTGTTGACTCTCTCTCTCTCTCTCTCTCTCTCTCTCTCTCTAGAGAGCGAATTTATCATCATGTCTTTATTTAGTTCTTCCTTCTCACTTGGTTATTCTTACTGTTGTTCGTTGGTTTTACTTCCTGATCAGCCTTATAAAGGAAAATAAACATCACTTTTGGCTTGGAACGCAATCGATTAGAGACAGAAGCACGGATGCATTTTTAATTGTGTTCAAGAGAGACGTGTGTGTACTGTATGAGTGGTGGTTGGAGGTGTGTGTGTGTGTCTGTGTGTGTGTTTGCGTGTGTGTGTGTTTTGACTAGAGGCCTGGGGACTTCAGTGTGTTTACACCACAGAGGGAAGAGGGGGAGCGAGAGAGAGGGAGAGAGAGAGACAGGAGGGGGGTGTAAAGTCACACTTTGTGAGGGAGGGATGAGAGAGGAGGAGAGATGCGAGGAGGAGAGATGAGATGAAGAAATAAAAACACGGGAGCCTTTACAAATGAAAGGACCCAACCTCTCTCTTCATCTTCCTCCCCCTCTACCACTGTCCTGTGTCTGTCTGTCTGTCTGCCTAACCCTGTCTGTCTGCCTCACCCTGTCTGTCTGTCTGTCTGTCTGTCTGCCTCTCATCAGCTGTTCTCTCCTGACTCATTTAAAAGGGGATTTTTCTTCAAACAGAAACATTCGATTTCCTACATGACCGAACCTAATCTAAAACTTCAGACTCGAGACGTCCAACAAGAATGAGGCGGTTCACGGTTCACGTCAGAGTACGCATTTAGTAGCGCTTCTGCATACCCGATGTTTCCACTCTCCCCAGATAAACTAAATAAATACCATCAACTCAAATAAACAAACGTGTATTTCTGTCAGCGGGCCGTCGGTGAGGAGCCACGGAGGAATCCCAGGATTCCAAACTGCCATGGAAATAGCGTGGAAAGGAAGGACACGGAAAAAAAACAAAAAACAACTAAACGATTTAAAGTATGGGGCCCTTGGCGGCGTAGCACACTGAGGCGTCAGCCATGTAATCACAAGGTCCCGCAGTTAAGATTTCGGCCGTCGAGATATCCTGCCTGTCATCCCTCCTCTCTTTCTCTCTCTCTCTCACCCATCCTTATTGTCATTCTCAACTGTCTCTGTCCCAGTAAAGTAGATAATAGCAAAAAATATTTTTGAAATACATTTTTAAAATGCATGTATAAACAAAAACATTAGTATCTTGAGCCGGTGTGCATATATGTGACATAGTCTGATCATTTGGTCAGCATGTCGGCATCAGATTTTTCTTTCGGAAAAAAATACATTTTCCGCGTTGTTGAATATCAATGACACATCGGTAGTCACCTAACACAGCTTGTTTTGTGAGCCTGCTAACAATGTAAAATAGTGTTGTAGTTAACTAGGTAGCAGTAGTGGGGATTACTCACCGAAACAATTTCGTTGCAGTATTTTGGCTTGACGAGCGAGTTTGTGTTGTGATTCTCAACAACGTTGAAACGTAGTTCCGTGTTTCAAAATAAAAAAGTCTGAACATTTTGATTGGTTGCCGAAGTGACGACCAAAAGACTAGAACGTGTCACATATGCAAACACACTACAGTAATCCATCTATAGTAGCCTGCATTTGAGGTGGCAGACGATATGGGCGAATCGGCAGACCGGTCCAGAAGAATACTGTGATTCTCAGGGTCTGTGTGTTGGAGCGGGCCAGCTGATGTCAGGCCAGATGAAGGCCTGGGAGAGGAGGGTGAGGAGGGAGAGGAGGGTGAGGAGGGAGGACTCCAGCACAGCACATACGACTCACGCCAGAACAGATCGGCCATTTATGTCCTGATATCTGCAGCCTGACTGTGTCCCTGTTTCTCTGCTCTTTCTGCCCAGTGTGTGTATGGCCTGTGTGTGTGTGTGTGTGTGTGTGTGTGTGTGTGTGTGTGTGTGTGTGTGTGTGTGTGTGTGTGTGTGTGTGTGTGTGTGTGTGTGTGTGTGTGTGTGTGTGTGTGGGGCATATGTGTGTGTGACGTGTTTGGCATATGTTTGTGTGGGGCTGTTTGGCATATGTGTGTGTAGTGTGCATATGTGTAAATGTGTGTGTGTGTGTGTGTGTCAGGTTACACTTTATATAAAGGCTGCCCAATACCAAATCAATTCCTAGCCCCTCACTAGTGCTGGGCCTAATTCCAAACAGAGCCCTAGGCCCTAGCCCGTCCCCATAGACACTCCATGTTGACCTACAACCTTGGCTAGGTTACAAAATGCAATATGATATTAGATTATAATCAACCTTTTTGTCATTGCACAAAGTACAATGAAATTGATCGTTTTTTTCTCTATAGTCAGCGCCCCTGGAGCAATTAGGGGTTAAGTGCCTTGCTCAAGGGCACAACGGCAGTGGTAGGCACCTTAGAGCCTTAGCCGGATCTGGCTGACATTCCTGAGCCTCATCTTCCCCAGGAGAAAGCCAGACCTTGCCCAGCATGTGCATGTGGCCCAGGTACGACTCCCCAGTACTGGTCAACCACACTCCAAATATGGCCCAGTTACATCTACTACACAGGACCGTATCAGGGCCTCGTACCTCATTCTGAAGGTACGGAAAGTACGGAGACTGAAGACCCATCTCTTCAGGCTACACCTTAACTGCTCCTCCTGAGACATTACTACCCCCCCAGCACTGTGTCTCCTAAGACACCTGCTTTCCCCCTATACTATGCCTCGTAGGACTTCTACTGCCCCCCCTGTACTGTCTCTCCAGTGTCTATTAATAAAAAATAACAAATCAAATATTTCTTTCTTTCTTCTTCCATCACGACAACTGCCAACAATGGCCCCTGGTCTGAGCTAGATTACTCTTCCTGCTACAACTGGTGAATCGATGATTCACTTGCTTAGTCAAATGTATCGATTGTAAGACGCTTTGGAATAAGGCGTCTGCTAAATGCCAAAAATGTTAATGTAAAATGTCATACCAGAGCTGGCCCATAGCCTGATCACATTCAGACCAGGGCTGGCCCCCACATTCAGACCAGGGCTGGCCCCCATATTCAGACCAGGGCTGGCCCCCATATTCAGACCAGGGCTGGCCCCCATATTCAGACCAGGGCTGGCCCCCATATTCAGACCAGGGCTGGCCCCCATATTCAGACCAGGACTGGCCCCCATATTCAGACCAGGGCTGGCCCCCACCTTCAGACCAGAGCTGGCCCATGATGTAATCCTTGCGTTATCCGGCACTGAGCCATGTGTGCCACCACACCAGATCTGGACCACAACCATCTGCTGACTGGGTAAGGCTAGAAGAGCAATTTGAACTTTGTCTCTTTGTAGATCTGAAAGCACTGATCTGAGATTGAGCATTGGGGCGAAATGTACCTCTTCTCTCTAACGAAGAAGAATGTTTTATTTGCCATGCAATCAACTTGTCAGTCAGTCAGTCAGTATTTTTTGCTCTAGGCACAGGGTCAGCCATAGTCGGTACCCCTGGAGCAATTAGGGGTTAAGTGCCTTGCTCAAGGCTGAGGCAGGGATCGAACCTACGACCTTGCTCTAATCTCTAGTCTACCGCCGCCACCCCCCTCTAATAAAGTTAGCTATAGCACTAACCTGGCCAAAACAAAAGAAGGAAGTCTTTTGGAGAACGTAGGTGAATGCGTGTGATTTATTGGGTGTTCTCTGGCGTGTCAGTAGCCCTGGGAGCAGGGAGGAAGAGAGAGACAGTATCTGAGGTATCAGAGAGAGAGAGAGAGAGAGAGAGAGAGAGAGAGAGAGAGACTGTCTGCAGTATCAGAGAGAGAGACTGTCTGCAGTATCTGAGAGAGAAAGAGAGAGAGACACTGCCTGCAGTATCTGTGGTATCAGAGAGAGAGAGAGAGAGAGAGAGAGAGAGAGACTGTCTGCAGTATCAGAGAGAGAGAGAGAGAGACTGTCTGCAGTATCTGTGGTATCTGAGAGAGAGAGACACACACTGTCTGCAGTATCTGTAATATCTGAGAGAGAGAGAGAGAGAGAGAGAGAGAGAGAGAGAGAGAGAGAGAGAGAGAGACTGCCTGCAGTATCTGTGGTATCTGAGAGAGAGAGAGAGAGAGAGAGAGAGAGACTGCCTGGAGTATCAGTGGCTGGCTGTTATCAGAGATGGAGCAGAGGCTCATGGGAGCAGAGGATGTGTGGGAGCCTCCTATCTCACGCTGAGGATCAGTGAGAGAGCGCCGTGTCCTCACACACACATGGGGAGATTCCCACACATGCACAAGACAAGAACACACATGTGGGAATACACACACACACACACACACATCTTGTCAGCAAGATTCCCACACACGCACAGGACAAGAACACACACGTGCAAATACACCACACACATCTTATCAGCGAGATTCCCCCCCACACACAAAAAGAACACACACATGCAAATACACCCCCCCCCCCCCCACACACACACACACACACACACACACACAGAGGCTGACATCTTGTCAGCTAAAGTACAAGCAATTGGATCCATACTCATTGGATGTCACTTTGTCATCCAGCAGGACAACGACCCCAAACAAGCTGCCATGGCAACTAGGGAGGTTTTCAGGGCCAAAAAGAAAGTGGAGAGTTGTTGACTGTTGAAGCCAATCGACCAGATGTAAATCCAAGAGAGATGAGACCCAGCATCTGGTGGGGTGTACGGGTCCTAGACCCAGTGACTGTCTGGGACAGTTACTGTCTGCAATTTGCAATTTGCTTAATTTGGCCATTAGATAAATCGGTCATATCACTTCTGGTGAGAGACTATGTCTTTATGGTGACAGCACCATGTACAGAAAAGCCCTTAACACTAGAACAGACATGCCTTTTTACCTACTAAAAGAGCCGCTTTACAATGCTCAAGCTGCTATTTACACACAACGACCACTAGTTAGCCGCTTGTAAATTAGCCTGCTTTCTACACAGAAAAACTGCAAAATAGCTTTATATTAGCTCATCCTGATTTGTGAAAATGTGAAAATGTAAGGGTATTGTCAATGTCAGGATACTGGGTGGTAGAACGCACATATCTAGGAAAAGTCATGAAAGGAGGGTCCTGAAAGTTGATCGAGTACAGAGATATAATATTTTTCTTTACTCACAGGTCAAATGACCCCTCATGGCTGTTCTAGTGTTAAATAAAAGCTGAGAATATCTACTTTAACCTCATTGTTTGGTTTAAACTCCAGAAGTTTGGAGTATAGAGCCGCAAGAAGGAAAAACAACGCTTCACTGTCCCGTTACTTATGCAGACAGAAACATGATCAAATCTGTTGTAATAAAAATGACAATAAAGGTTGTATTGTACTGCTTAATAACCTTGTCTCCCTGGGAGAGTTCAAAGATCTGATTAAGAATCGTGTGACTGATGAGTGCAATTGCTATTCCTGCTTTTCCTAAGATGGATTTTATAATATTTATCTGTTGTCTCTTGTCTGTTGTTATTATGTTTTATTCTCCAACGTTGTAACCTTGTACTTGTACTGGTGTCTGGCCATCTTGGCCAGGTCTCCCTTGAAAAAGAGATTTTAACAGGGCTCCCACGGGTCCTTGAAAGCCTTGAAGGTTTATGAATTTGAGAAAAAATAAATCAAGGTCTTAAAGGTTTTTGAAAATAGACATGGGTCATTGAAAGTGCTTGAATTCCCCCCTCTCTCTCTCTCTCAAAAAAAATCTATATTCCAAAAATATTGACTTAGCTCGTCAACTAGTAAATAAGTCTCTGTATTGCTTAACTTTACACATATTTCACTATATATTGTTTTGCTGTGCTGTGGTAGAGAAGGCAAGAGACCATCTAGTGTTTACACATTCAAGCCTCTTCTTAATTGTTGTCTGTGAGCGGATAGTTCCTATTATATAAATTCTCATCTAGATCTGTCTCAAACTACGCCGTGTTGGAGTCTTGAAAGTCCTTAAAAGGAGCTTGAATTTGATGTTTCAGAAGGTGTGGGAACCCTGTTTTAATCTCAAGGGACCCCCTCCTGGTTAAATAAAGGTTAAATAAAATAAATCAATAGAAATGTATGACTGTACTCACAGCTTGTTGCCTTTGAGGGCGGCGTGGTGCAGGAGGTTGAAGCCGCGGTTGTTCTGCTGGGTGAAGTCGATGTTGGGCACCACAGACAGGATCTCTATGATGTTCCTGAAGTCTTTGGCGATGGCGTCGTGCAGGGGCGTGTCCCCATAGGAGTCCTGGAGGGGGGCGGGAGAGGAGGATGATGAGGGGGCGGCTGTGGCTCAGGAGGTAGAGTCGGCGTCTAATGATCGCAAGGTTGGCAGATCGGCGGTTCGAGCCCCGGCTGGCCACATGTCGAAGTGTCCTTGGGCAAGGCACTGAACCCCAAATTGCTCCCAGTGAGCGGGCCGGCGCCTTGCATGGTAGCTTGTCATCATTGGTGTGTGAATGTGTGTGTGAATGGGTGAATGAGAGGCCGTTGTAAATCGCTTTGGAATAAGGCACTATATAAGTCAGTCCAGACTCCATTTACCATTTTTTGTCACTGATCATCTATGTTCAGTTAAGTTACATTTTACATGTTTGGCATTTAGTAGACGCCTTTATCCAAAGCGACTTACAACAAATACATTAAGTGTTATACTGCTCTTATGGTGAAGGTTAAGACCCCTCACATCCAGCTCACAGCCTGTTTGAACTACTCCCTTCTGGACAGCGGTACAGGGCCATCAGGTCAAAAACATCACGCCACTTGAACAGTTTCTTCCCCAAAGCCATAGCCCTCCTCAATAACTCAACTAAATAATAACTGATCATTGCACCTTGCACTTTACATGTTCTTGCACTAAGTTGTACAGTATATTTATTCACTCATATTGGCACTGTATATTTTGTCCTGAGTATTGTTGTATTGTCGTCTTGTTGTTGTATGTACTGTAGCCTGTTCAGCATGGTAGAATACCAAGTCATGTTCCTAGTGCACTGCACATGGCGAATAAAGTTGAATTTAATTGAATTAAGATTCAAGATCATGAGGGGAAAAAGTGAATGATGTAAGCTCAATCATTTGTAATGCTAAGGTGCGTCCCTGTAGGAGTCCTGGGGGGGGGGATCAGTTAAGTGTTATTAGGTTAGATTAGAGTCAACTTTATTGTCATTGCAGAGTACCAGACAACGGAATGCAGTTTAGCATCTAACCAGAAGTGCAAAACATGATATAAAACATGATAGTGATAAGTGCTAGGTACAGTATCGCAAGTACGGTAGTTAGAAGTATATACAGGAGATGGATAGCAGTAAGCTATGTACAATTACGGTAGCTATATACTGCTCTTATGGTGAAGGTTAAGATTCTAAATCATGAGGGGGAAAACTGAGTTATATGTAAGCTCAGTACATGATCCAGACATGTGTAATGCTGAGGACAGGGAGGCCTGTGGTTCAGCAGTACAGCTCTCTTAAGCCACTCTCTCTGGTGGCCTGCTCTTTTCTGGTGTACATGCACACGCACACATGCACACGCACACATGCACACCCACACCCTCCAGGCAGCCACTCCACCCCAGCTGAGCGGCCACACTGCTCAAGTGGAACACTGCCCAACCCCAATACCCCAAACTACAGATTGAGCCGTTAAGAGATGTGGCCGTTTTGTGACCGTGTGTGTGTGTGTGTGTGTGTGTGTGTGTGTGTGTGTGTGTGTGGGTGGGTGTGGGTGTGGGTGGGTGTCCATGCCTCTGTGTGTGTGTGTGTGTGTGTGTGTGTGTTTGTGGGTGGGTGTCCATGCCTCTGTGTGTGTGTGTGTGTGTGTGTCCATGCCTCTGTGTGTGTGTCCATGCCTCTGTGTGTGTGTGTGTGTGTGTGTGTGTCCATGCCTCTGTGTGCGTGTGAGTGTGTGTAGCCACCTGCAGGTTGATGTCTGTGGTGTGTGTGTGTGTGTGTGTGTGTGTGTGTGTGTGTGTGTGTGTGCCAGGGTTTCCGCCGGACATCGTGTCCGGGAAGATTTCGATTTACCGGACAAACGTGATATATTCCGGTCATCATATTAAAATATAATAAAAAAATTAAATAAAAAAAATATATTTATTTTTTAAAAATCTAATATAGCTGTTTGTCGCGGTGATTACTGTTGTGTAGCGGCCTATATATGCCATTTAATGTCTATTTCTCATCCGATACGATTAGATGCGAGCTATAATAATATAACATGATTCGCATGCGCGCTATGCCATTATGTCCAGCGCTGAACGGGCGCCTCACTGGGAACTGAACAGACAGCATCGATCAATGAACGGACTCCACATTACGTTAACTGAAGTTTGTTAAATTGTTTGGGATTAATGTGAGTTTTCTATTTTCTCTTTCCAGTTTTACCCTTTTTTTTATCAATAAAACAACGTCATTTCTATAACCAGGGGGGTGTTCCATCGACGTCGCTGGAGGAGGGTCTGGGCTTATTTCGTTAAGTCTCGCGAGACTCTTAAAAAGATCCAGGCATACCTTGATAGATCTCGCGGGACTTGTCGGGGTGAGCCTGGATTTTCATTTGGCGACGTTGATGGAATACCCCCCAGGTCTCGCTGGTTGGGAAGGCATTTCGTTTAGCTGCCTGTCAAATCATACTTAGGGGATAGCCCTGTAAGCTCATACGGGTCTGTATGTCGTCCTGAAGACCGGCTGTTAGATCATATCGCTGAAGTTTGTCTCCATCTTAGTGTAAATGTTGTCCGTTTCGTTTGTTATCCTTGTTATTGTGCGATAAAGTTAAGGCGCTCCGCTTCGGGCCACCATTTTCGGCTGGGCGCCGGGCACGCACACACTCGTGCATGCGTGGCACTGCCCGGGAGGGAGGGACCCGCCCCCTTTGGTTAGCCTATAGGCTGGCTGGAGGGGGCGGGTCCTTCTCTCTCAGGCGGTGTTGCGTGTGTGTGGGTGTGTGTGTGTTTGGTGCTCAGCTGAAGATGGTGGCCCGAAGCCAATTTGAATACAAAATGTGAACTTTAGCGAATTGTGTTCAAATTTTCACCGGACATTTTGTCCGACGAGTTTTCAATTTGTCGGACTTCAACAAATTTTACCGGACAAAGACCGGTAATTACCGGTTAACGGAAACCCTGGTGTGTGCGCGTGTGTATGTGTGTCTGTGTGTGTGCGCGTAGTCACCTGCAGGTTGATGTCAGCGGCGTGTTCTGACAGCACGCGCACCACGTCGGTGAAGCCCTTGTTGACGGCGATGTGCAGCGCGGTGCACATGGAGCTGTTCAGCAGGTTGACGTTAGCACCTTTACCCAGCAGCACCCTGGCGATCTCCGCCTGGTTCCTGCACCGCAACAACCACACACAGACACAAACATTAGGCAATCTTTTTTATTTGTTATGTTAGTGTAACATTAGGTTAGGTACATTGTGTGATCTGTTGGTCTGTGTAGCTAAAATAAACAGGATTTTGCTGCTTTAAACTTATGTATATTTATATTGATTCACTTGTATACCAAATCCACTTGAATTGAAAACTGTTGCTTCTCGTGTCAAATACTGATATGCGATTAAAATGCGATTAATTTCGATTAATTAATTACAAAGTCTCTAATTAATTAGATTATTTTATTTAATCGCGTCCCACCTCTAATACTAACCTAACTAAACTCTTGAGACGGCTAACTTTGACTTCTTTCTCTCCTCTGTTGCTGCTGTGTGTAACGTTCAACTCTCAACTCTCAACTCTCAACTCTCAGAGGTCGGTGTTTGGTCTCACCCGAAGGCGGTGTAGTGCAGCGCCGTGTCCCCGTCCTCGTCCTTCACCTCCACGGAGCCGTTGGCCTGCAGCAGGGCCTTCACCACCTCCACGTGGCCCTGGTGGGCCGCCACCTGCAGGGCCGTCTTACCCTGGTTCTTTATGTCCACCTGAGAAGGATGGACAGACAGACGGACAGATGGACACAGACACACACACACACACACGGACGGACGGACGGACGGACACACACACGGGGAGGGAGAGAGAGAGAGAGAAACAGGAGGACGATGGAAAGACAGACGGACACACACACACACGGACGGACGGACAGACACACACGGACGGACGGACACGAACACACACACACACAAAATTAAGTTAAACACACCTCATTCACCTATCCCACCATTCCTGTTCTGAGCTGTTGTGTCACATTCATTCTAACACTCTAACTGGTATTCATGGCTAATGAGGACGTGGATATAGTTTTACTCAGGTCAGGGGGGTCAGGAAACCCCCCCGACCCACTCACACACGCCCCACACACACACACACACACACACACACACACACACACACACACACCACCAGTCCTTCCGACAACTACCCATCCCGACTAGTTGTCGGGGTACTTTTGCACACCACACACCACACACCACACACTACACACACACCTTGTCGGGGTACTTCTGCAGCAGCTCGCGGACCTTGTTGGCGCTGCCGTGGGCCGCCTCGATGACCAGCCGGCTGGGGTTGTCCTGCTCCGTGGACTGGGACAGCAGCTTCTCCAGCACAGAGATGACCGTGCCTACAGAGAAGGAGGGGGGGGGGGGGGAGAGGGAGAGGAGAGGGGGAGAGGGAGAGAGAGAGAGGGAGACAGAGAGAGGGAGACAGAGAGAGAGGGGAGAGTGAGAGAGACAAACACAGAGAGAGAGAGGGAGACAGAGAGGGAGAAAGAGAGAGAGACAGACAGACACAGGCAGAGAGAGGGAGAGTGGGGGGGGAGAGAGACAGAGACAGGCATTTTAATTAACATTTCCAGGTCATAGAGAACACAGCTGTGTGCTGCGTTGCCCACCTGGCAACCTCTCCCTTCCCAGATCACATACACATACGTACATACAGACCAAGGCACCAAGACCAAGCTTTGCATAATTGTCAGGTCAGGTCAAAAGCACAACCAATGGAATGAGTCAAAATGTCCCCAACGCACCACCTCCTCGTACCCACTCCCTCCTCCACCATTAAGTGTGAGACACACCAAGAGAGAGAGAGTGAACTCAGGAGCAGAGAGAGAGAGAGAGAGAGAGGTCCGTAAGAACACCCCGTAAAACATAACGACACATACATGTGGTAGCCAAGTGGAAGCGTTCTGCACCAACATGCAGGATCGTGAAAAAGGTATGAGGGGGGGGGGGAGACAAAATCACAACATGAAAATGACACATCATTTTCACACGCATGCACAGCGACAACAACAACAACAACAACCTTGCCATCAATGACCGCCGTTTACGATAGCTTCGACAGCGCAAGCATGGCTTGGAAAGCGAAAAGGAGGTATACCAATAAAGAGAGAGAGCAAATGAGAGAAAGAGAGAGAGAGAGAGGGGGGGGGGGGGGAGGAATTCGAGCTGGCTGGATGAGCGTGGCTGCATGGATAGATGGATCCCTCCTCTTGCGAGTGAGCGAGCAGCGAGGCAGGCGGGCGGGTCCTTACTTCCTGATTCGCTGGGGTTCTCGGCTGTCATGAGGTTGGCGTCCACCTCCTGGGACTGGGTGGAGAGGCAGGCGGGGTTGAAGGTCCACGTCTGACCCCCGAAGGCCACCCGGAGGTCCCCGTCCGCGTACACCTTCAGGACCTTGCCCACCTGTCCCAGGGCCTGGGGGGGGGGGAAAGGAGGAGAGTCAGTGGAAAGGGGAGAAACAGTGAGGGAGGGGGGATGATTTAAAGAGAGAGGGGGAGAGAGGGAGGGAGTGGGGGAAGGGTTGAAAGGAGGAGAGTCAGTGGAAGGGGGGTAAACAGTGAGGGGGGGAGGGGGGGATGAGTTAAAGAGAGAGGGGAGTAAGTGTGAGAGGGAGTGAGAGAGAAGAGGGAGAAAGAGATGGGGTGGAGAGACAGAGAGAGAGAGTATAAAACTTGAACTTGAACTTCCTTTCAATCAAGGCCCTGAGGTGACTACGTTAGGTAGAGGCAATAAGGTACAAACCTGCATTCAACTTTAAAGTCACAATCCCTAAAGCAATTTCTCTGTCTCTCTCCCCTCCTCCCCCACTCTCCCTCTCTGTCTGTCTCTCTCTCTATATACAGTATCCTCCTAAAAGTTTGGCTTTGGATATTGGTTTAATTTTGTTTTTTGGGGGAAATGACATCCATTTTTATACAGTCCCTTCTATTTACTCAGCTCAGTGGCCTTTGCGGTTTAGGGTCGTGAGTTCGATCCCCGGCCGAGTCCTACCAAAGACTATAAAAATAGTACCCGATGCCTCCCTGCTTGGCACTCAGCATTAAGGGTTGGCTCTGGGGGGTAAGGCCCTGCGACATACCAGCGCCATGTCCAGGGGGTGTATTTGTACACCAAGCCGCCGCCTCACGCTACGGAAACAGGAGATAGGCTCCTCCCCCCTAAGGGCCGTTAGGCTCGAGAGAACCATGGGTTCTCAAGGCTTACTTTACTTACTCACTGCTATTTACTCACTAATTCACCAATTCTCAGGGCCTTTTATTTATAGGCTAATAATCATGGTGCTGCGCAGAAGTCTTTAGCATGCTCGGTCCCAGAGGCACAGGAGGCATTTTTCCAACTTGCCGTCACCCCCCCCCCACCCCCCCCCTAGTTCAGACTGAGGGCCGTTTACCACAGACGGTTTATAGTATGACAGTTTAGTGCCATGAACTTTTAGTGGAAGGCTACATGAAGTTCACACCACGCTACAGGAAGTTAGCACTTAGCTAATGGAGGTCAACGCCTAGCTACAGGAAGTTAGCACTTAGCTAATGGAAGTCAACGCCTAGCTACAGGAAGTTAGCACTTAGCCAATGGCAGTGAACGCCTAGCTACAGGAAGTTAGCACTTAGCTAATGGCAGTCAACGCCTAGCTACAGGAAGTTAGCACTTAGCTAATGGCAGTCGACACCAACGCTACAGGAAGTTAGCATCAAGCTACGCAGACATACGGGTGCCATGCTGTCGGTCCACTCTCCATGGCCGGCCTGGAGTCTCTTCACACTGTCGATGTCTTCCAGTACCTGCACCAGCTCGCCCACTCCAAACGTGTTCACCTGTGGAGAAAAGACAGATGATATATAATAATCAGAGTTTTATTGCCATGCAATCAACTTGTCAGTCAATTGTTGGAATTCAGTATGTTTTGCTCTCGGCACAGGGTCAGGGTCAGGGTCAGCCATGGAGGTCAAAAGGAATTTGCTTTGGTCTGGTGGTGCATGACAATAAACAAGTGTGCGAGGACAATAAAAAAAAAAAAACATAAGTGAGAAATAATGATAATAATAATAATAGAATGATTATATGACTATTATTATATATGATTTTCAGCTCAGTCTTTCTACACGCTATATTCTAGACAAAAAACTGCTAATCTGTAAAATGCTTCAAAATAAATCAAGCTAATGCTAACCCACCAAACAGGCCTGTATAAACCAGTATAACAGAAACAGACCTGTATAAACCTGTATAAACCTGTATAAACCAGTATAACAGAAACAGACCTGTATAAACCTGTATAAACCTGTATAAACCTGTATAACAGTAACAGACATGTATAAACCTGTATAAACCTGTATAACAGTAACAGTCTGGTACCTTGGTGAGGGCCCCTGGGTGGAAGGTCCAGCGGATGTTGTTGCTGTACTGGACTCGGACGTCTCCCCGGTCCGTGATTCTGTGTACTGTCCCGATTCTGCAGATGTACTGTAAACACACACAACGTAACCCTTAACGTAACCCTTAACCCTTTCAGCAAACTGTGTCTGACCTTGTGGCACCGTCCACTGGGCTGCACTGTCCATATTGGTTGCGTTCGTAAATTCGCTCTGGAAATCTGATCAGCACTCGTGGAATGCCTCTCATACAATCAAATTACTTGGTCCCCTTTATGACGTAAATGGTAAATGGACTTATATAGTGCCTTTATCCAAAGCGCTTTACAACGGCCTCTCATTCACCCATTCACACACCGATGGCGACAAGCTACCATGCAAGGCGCCGGCCCGCTCACTGGGAGCAAAAATATATGACGTTGAACCCAGTGTGCGCTCCGGCGCTCTCAGAGTGAATTTACGCGAATGTATTGCGATATCTGGCTAGATGCTGAATGTGTTTCGTTGTCTCTGTACTCGGGATTTGTGCCAATGACAATTTAGTGTAATCTGAATCTATATGTCAGTAATATACACTGTTTTAGTTTCACTCCGTGGGATATAAAAGCTGTCAGGTTGAAAAAGGAGATTCTGTACTTTGCATCTGAATAACTATTTGGCTAATGTATATAAGGCACTTTTACAGTGCACATGTATTATATACAGTGAGTGAACACATTTAAGAGCAGAGGCCCTTCACAAGAGTGAGACTCACAGCTCAAACTAAAACGACAAAGTAAATGAACACTCTTCGACTGGGGAATGTTTTTAGTCACGTATACCAAGTATACAGACGGGAAGTCAGACACTTTGTTTGAAAGAATTCTGCAGAGGATGACCAGAATCTCCAGCTTCAGGACGCAGGTTGTCGGCATTTACGTTTACATTTTTTGGGCATTTACCAGACGCCTTTGTCCAAAGCGACTTACAACAAATACATTTTAAGTCTTAAGTAAGTGAATCATCTATCTACCAGTCATAGCAGGGAAAAAAAGTAATCTATGCTCAGGCCTGGAGTCATTGGCAGTCATCGTGCTAGAAGAATAAAGATTTTAAAATGATTAATTATTATTATGACATGGGGGAAACAGTACGGGGGGGGGGGGGGGGTAGTAGATGTCTCAGGAGGGAGAGTTAAGGTGTAGCCTGAAGAGATGGAAGTCTTCAGGAGGGACAGTTAAGGTGTAGCCTGAAGAGAAGGGTCTTGAGTCTATGGTGGAAGATAGGGAGATTGGCCTTGGGGAGAGGAGAGAGTTCAGTACCTCGGCCATCAAGTTATTTTTTCCGAGTGGGGCAGTCCCACTCATATTTTTCCTTTTATTGACAGATACAGTAAAGATTTAGACAGGAAGGATGGGTGAGAGAGAGCGGAGGGATGACATGTCCGCGGCCGGAATCGAACCGGGAACCCTGCGGTTACGTGGTCGACGCTTAACCCGCTACGCCACCTAAGCGGCCCTACCTCGGCCATCTTGGGGTTCCATCCTCCGTGGCCCTCCTGCATCTGCCTGAGGATGTCCACCTCCAGGAGACACTTCACCTTGTCGGCCTGCTGGAAGGACGGCCCCTCCACGCTCTCCTGCCTCTGCAGCTCCGCGTGCTCTCCTGTGGCGCACGCACGCAGGCACACACACACACACACACACACACACACACACAGGCACGCACACAAACACACACACACACACACACACACACAGGCACGCACACAAATAGGCACGCAGGCACACACACACACACACACACACACACACACAGGCACGCACGCGTACACACACACACACACAGGAGGGACATATCAAGACAGGTCTTTTAACTCAGCTATCCTTTGCACTACTGCTGTTTACTATCTTTGCACATACCACATTGCACATACCTCCTTTGATATAGCCACTACTTATACATCTGTACATACCATACTGTACATAACTACCTTAACCAATACCTCTAACTACGGTACTGTACTTGTTATATTGTACCTATCACTATCATGTTTTTGTTTTTTATCACTGTTTGCACTTCTGGTTAGATGCTAAACTGCATTTCGTTGTCTGGTACGTATACTCTGCAATAACAATAAAGTTTAATCTAATCTAATCTGAACTCTTTTGGCGTTGGATTTTTTTATTAATTAAAATGTTTACAACATTTTAGAACATTTAGAAAAAAGGCATATGCAACTGATGCACTAAAATAATGTGACACAAACCGACACAAACAACCCCCCAAAAAATAATTTAAAAATCCCCTCAGTTCCTACCTAGCTTTGGGAGGTGGTCTTTGTAGTAGAAGCCCCCCTGGACGTCTGAGACGTACTTGAGGTCCACCTTGCCCTTGTGGCCCATCCTGTAGACGTTGGTGGTGCCGTTGGACCAGGTGACACTCGCCACGCTGCGGCCGGACTCTGTGTCCCACCCGCGGATGTCCACCACCTTCCCTACCTTACCCTCTCCCCCTGCTCGCACACACATGCGCAGGAGAGAGGACAACGGTGTAGGAGTGTGGGGGGGGGAACAAGAGGGAAGATACACTTAAAAAAAAAAAATGGGAAAAGACTTGAATCAAACAATCTGCATTAGTGCTGCCTGCAGAGACTGCAGAGGAGAAAATGTCCGCTGAAAAAAACACAAAATGTTGGAAACAGGAAACAAATATTATGTCAACATGGTGCTCGTTGTGTGGCAGAGGGTAGGGAGAGAGAGAGAGTTTGAGAAACAGAAAACAAACAAACACACAGACAGACAGACAGGACATTTTGTACACCGAATGAACATGCCAGCTGAACCTCCATGTTGGATACTGTAGACTAGAGCTTTCTGTCAGTTCTATAATTGCCTGGTTCAACAGATCCCATACTGAGAGTAAGTAACAAGAGTGAGGATCATGATATGAATCAGTGAGATGTGACCGGAGATTTAAAAAACAATTCTAATCTGGATTTGACCATTCTTGTTTCATTAAATAATGACGATAATCTAAAAAGACAGAAGAAGATATTGGTGTTTCTCCGCCACCTTAATAAGCAATCTCCCGTCCTACATTACCCATACTACCTGAAGACAACAAAAACACACCAAAAGTACACTTACAAGCTAATGCTAACTAAATACAATCTGACTGTGGGGGGAAAACTACCAAACACAGAAGGGATACACAACGTGTCATCTACGGTGCTTTCATACACATCGAGATAGGCTTCACCTCATAAATCACATCTCATTTTCAGTTTCCACCACTCACAACCAGATGAACAATTACAAGTATTCATCAAGTATTACACAGGTAACCTCAATGCCAGAGAGGAGGAACCTGAGGTACAGCTTCTATGCATGCCCAGAAGGATGCTACACACTATAGCACGCTAGGGCATAAAGACTGATGACCACATCACTTTCAAAGCCACCAAAAGGACATTTTGACTCATTCGCCACCAGTGCTCTAGCACAGAGAGGACCCAACGCTATTCCTTCATCTGACCCCATACGAGGAAACACAGAGGCCATGAAATATAAGCCCTAAAGGGTATTAGAGTTTTGATTCGATTCGATTGGACCAAAACCCAGACTGCTTACGCAAGTGTCTTTGGAGAAATTAGAGAGACTGAAACAGTATCTTCTTCAAACCTCTGGCAAATAGTTTAATACAGCAGAAGCTTTTTTTTCCCTCTTTAATGATTTGCTTGTGATTGTGAGCCAAATTCCCTTGACTCTTGATTTGCAATGTTATGTGAACCCACAGTCACCAACACAGGCAACACAGTAGCCAAGAAAACCATGTCCCATAACGGTAAATAACCCCCAAAGACAGTTTTCCTTCCCTTAAGTTGCAACACATGCTATAATTAGACTTCATGTGACTTCTTTGTGTGTTCCTACTACACTAGCGGAGGAACCCGTACGCAACGGAAAATGAACCTTACTGTGAACACATCTGTTTAGAGAAACATCTGACAGACTCAATGAGTCACTTGTGGGTTGAAAAAATACTTAAAAACACTACAGAAACACGCCAGTTTCCACAGCCACTCCATGGGGTAATGGGTTAGACACAGTAGAATGAGGTTAGGGGTCGTAGTGAGACACTTTGTTAAGACAGGGGCAATTTGGTGAATTTGCGGCCCTGGTTGGTAATGATGGACTCCAGGGGGGGAGTGTATTCCATTCCAGGGTATTCCATCAATGTCGCTAAAGGAAGATCCAGGCAGCTTGCGAGCCAGGATTTTCCTTTAGCGACATTGATGAAATACCCCCCCAGGAAACTCCGTTGACGCTCACTCCCAGCACTCACTCACCATCTTGGTTGCCCCAGTCCCAGTCGGGCCCGCGTACCACTTTCACCCCCTGGAAGATTCCTTTAAGGATGATCCGTGGGAGGTTCTGCCTCGGTGCCAAGCTCACTCTGTGAAAGACAAAAGGTGACAAAAATAAATAAAACATGAAAAACACGAATAACAAACAAATAATTTGCATTCATTATTAACTTTGCAACATCTTGGGTGGAGCAAGTCCAAAATGTTCTGTTCCACACCATGGGTCAAGACATTGAGGGACAATAAAACCCCACACTGACAGTCAGGCTTGTTCCAGATACATGTCTTATCGGCTTCTGGGAAATGCGCAAGAAGAACTGGATCTCTCTCGAAACAGTAAGCAAACCGGCTGGCCTACATTATACCCCCCACTCCCCCCCCTTCAAACCCTAACCCCCCCCCCCCCCCCCACTAAGTGGCACAGGCAAACATGCCGCATTTAACAGCTCTGGCTTAGATACATGCAATGTCACACTCTCTCACACACACACACACACACACACACACACACACACACACACACACACAGAAGCCTCAAAGTCAAAGAGGCAAAAGAAGAGAAGAGAGACATGACCCCCAGCAGGGGACCCATGAATCTGTCAGAGACGGGGAGGCCAGGGAGACAGCGGGGAGGCTTTACTGTGGAGGTCCTCGCCAAGCAGAGATGGCGTACACGTGTGGTGGTGTTCTTTTGTTCATCCAAATAGAAGAGATGCTACCGGATCTTTTTGACTAATGGGCTTGAAATGGAGCTATAGCCAGTATGAGTATAATACATGATTATTGTTCATTCACCGGCCGTGAAACCGCCAGCTGTAATACATAGGCCTACATTGTAGAGGATTTTCTGGTCACAAAAGACCCGCGGTAAAAATGACCCCGTTTTAAATCTTTTAAAAAGCTTTGCGTCCTTCCAGCAAAAACACATACACATACCATACTGTGTCAATAGTATGGCTGTTCAGTATCTATTACATCTACTAATAACTAGTTTCAATATAACACCTGCTCAGCTCGATGTACAGACAGATTACGTGAAACAGACGCACATTTTTTGGACCGAAATTGGCTGAAATTATACATATTATCCTGTTCAACTCACTTACAGAGAGAGATATTTCTTTTAGATGGGATTTTAGCATCAAACTGAACATACTGGTAGTGAAAACTTAAACCACTCGACAGCTGACGTCAGTCTTTCTTCAACACGTTCAAACAAAGAAAATGGCTGCCAAAACCTGAGACCTGGGATGACAACCACAGGGAGCGACATTGAACTCCTCTAAAACTAAGAGCGACACCCAACAACAACAAGACGTACCTTATAGTAAAGATTTGGTCAGATCTCGGTGCGAAAGAACTGCCTATTCCCATGCTTTCTTGACACGGGTCAACATCCAGTTGTCATTCTAACCCATACAGCTTTGGAAAGAGAGATGCCATTTGTTGTCGACACTGTGATCGAAATGAAAGAAGAAGATTCTTCCTCAGGGAACGAAGAAAGAAAGAGAGAGAGAGAGGCTTTGCTACTCTTCCAAGTCTCTCACGGACCTCTCGTTGTCCATAAACGCTGAGGTCAGACAGAGCTAGCGTCCCTGGGGTATAGTCCTGTTCTGGTCGGCCTGGTGGGGCAGGCAGAAGAGCCCTTACAGCAGTAAGAGTTAGCAGCACCTTGTGCTTCTTTAGTGGCTTAGTGCAGACGACTGACAGCCAATCCCAGGGTGTGGCCTGTCCTGTCTGGGCTGAGACTGGGTCAGCATCTAAAAGCAGGGCGGCTCTGGGCCTAATCCCTAGACAGCACGGCAATGGGGAAGCAGGCCGTCAAAGAGCAACGCTAAGTGTGTGTGTGTACGTGACGTGCCAGGTATACCACTGAGACACATGTCATGTGTGTGTATATATATATATATATATATATAGGCCTAGGTCTGTGCCATGACGACATGGTATTTATACAGAGGTAGACAGGCGTGACGTGTGGCGAGAGGATTTTGAAATAACTCCAGCGCCAGATTGTGATTGGTTGGGACGAATAGTTAGACAACAATGTGTCTTGTCGGAAAGGAAAAAAACAACAGACTTCCTGAATCTGCGGATTACCGAACTTCTGAGAATGTAAATGCACTGGCATCAACAACAAGAGGTCAGATCAAAAAGATCATTGAAGAAAGGGATTTAGGGATTGAAGCCCTTCTTGTCATGAGACAAAATAAGTGTGTGGGATGTGTGGGATGAGAACAATCATAACTCAGAAACACATCCCCGTGAAGCTATAAACAATCTTTCAAGATGATTTGATGGATGAGTTACACAGTGAAGGAATTGGCTAAGAGGCGGAGGCAGCAACTGTTTGACGTATTGCTGCTGTGAGCACAGAGAGAGTGCCAGCTCTTCCAGGGGGATTCTAGATGTCTAATCCTGCCTCACCAAATGTCCAGTCAGATCTGGGTCAGAGACTTGTTGACACGCTAACATGGTTAAGAGAGGGGGAAGGTCACCCAAGGTAAAGGAGACATTGTTGGGATCTTGAAACATTGGGGGATTGGCCCTTAGTTGTAGTTTTGGTCAAAGGGGGGGGGGGGGGGTTAGTGGAGGGGGGCTAGCAGAGTTTTGTGATGTAATAAAAGCAATTCTGGTTCTGATTCTGATACAGAAACCATTTGTTGGGCTGAAATTGGTACTTAACGCTGGAAAAAACCCACTTTATTTTCCAAATCACCGAAAAATGTACCTGATTTATGCATATGTACTTTGGGTGGTGTCCCCGCGTATAAAACCTGAGCGTTCGGTTCGACAAAGACTTGATGTTTTTCGAACAGACAGAGGAGCTTGTTAAAAAGCTAAGATTTAAGGTGGGCTTCTTTTATAGGAATAGATCTTGCCTTCCGCTGAGCGGTAGAAAAGCGGATTGTGCAATCGACCTTCATGCCTGTGCCTGATTATGGTGCGATCGTCCATCAAAACGCAGCAGCCACTGCTCCTTTAACGCCCTCCGATTTATCACAGGTGATGTTTTAATACTCATCATTAGATACTTTATTAAAAAAAAAGCTTGGCTGGACCTAGAAGTCCCGTAGATCTCTTCATTACCCCCTGTTTTTATGTAGAAAAGCCCTACTGCATAAACTCCCGGCTTACCTAACCTCATTAGTGAAATTCAAGAACATAAATTACCTAACTCCTTCTCAGAGCTTGGTAACTCTTTGAGGTACCTCGGGTCGGTCGGTCTCCACTGATTTGGGTCAAATCTGCCTCCGTCCCCATAAATAAGTCTGATTCATCTCACCCATTCTCCCTCCTATCCTACCCCATCCCGTCTCTCTCTCTCGTTCTCCAAGTCAGGGGTCGTGACCTGAGCCCCACGCTGTAATGTTTATTTATTATCTGTTAGCAGCTCAAATGACAGTATTATTCGAAACCAATATTTTTTAAAATCACTTTATTCCTGTAAACCAAACGAGCATTATCCTATAGGTCTAGGCCCTCAGAGCTTCACGCCTATTCAGTTAGCCCACGTTTACGAGGTCTCTCTTGATCAAATCAAAAGCTGCTGGGCACTGAGCATTCCTGTAAAATCAAGCGGTTATGTTGACTAAGCTCGTAGGCACTGAAGGGGATTAGTTCATTTAGCAGCTGAGGTAAACAGGATATGGGATGTGCGTGTCTGGGGGCAAGGACGCAACAACACGCACTGTAGCCCATAGGTCATCTACAGAGAGGCCGACACCATGGAACGTTGCTGCATATCTAACTTGATTCCATTATGACACAACAGAATGTTATATATAGAGAGATAATTATGGGTAATGTAGTATTATTATTTTTTTTACACTTTTCTGAACAGCCTACAGTGATGTCAGCAAAATATGATGTCACAATAGCTTCTAATGCCTATTCGGTTGTTAAGTCTGACGTCACGCGTGACGTTTAGCAATTTCCGGGTCCAAATCAAAAAATTCCCCGCACCAGAGAACCAGTGTACTAAAGCGGTAGAATGACAGTTCAATCGTTTTTTTAGACTCGGATCTATTCATACAACAAGGGACACAGCAGCACTGCGGCATTTCGAAGAGAGCGCCTCAGCCAACGTTGGACCCGGAAACACGTCACGACGTAACAACCGAATTGCCTCGCTTTACCAACTACTGAAAATCCCCCCACTGTAAAATAAACAAAACTATGCAAACGTAGTCTAAAGACAGTAGACACATCACACTCAGGGGTACTCTGGGTTTCTTTAAGCCCAAAATCACACCAATCAGCCAATAACAGCGGGAGATTACTTGTTCAGCCACCTCTTGCTTAGAGCATTGCATAATATATGTAGATATAAATATGTGTGTGTGTGCGTGGGTGCGTGTGTGGCAGAATCGTGACCAGTGTGTGGAGTTGTGTGGAGAAGAGGTGAGGAGGAGGTCAGGTGGAGGAGCTGAATGTCCAGATACATAGCGATGGAGGACTACACGGATTACACTGAGCGTGTTCACTAGGAGCCACGGTCTCTCCTGCATCTGCGTGTGGGAGACGATTAACCCACCAGGAAGTTGTTGTTGCGTGGTCCTCCTCGGCAGACATATGGACGCCCATATGCCACACTGTGCTTAGTCAACACACCATTGCCTACACACATGGCCCTGTTACCCCCCTGTAATAAAAACACACACATGACCGTGACACATTCTCTGGTACAGACAGAGCCGTTGCGGAGTATCGCCGTGGCTTAATAGTCAGTTTGCTGTAATTACAGAGATGACCAAGTGCAGCGCAACCTAGGTGCAGTTTGTGTCGTGTCGATTGTGTGCGGCCAACGGTTGTGTAATAATGTTAATATGATATGTAAGACGCTCTATGGTCCTCTGTGGCTCGATTGGTAAGAGCATTGCTTTAGGTTGTGGGTTCGATTCCTGCTGTGACCATATATACTGAAAGTGTATGCACTCACATCATGTTAATGTTATTGTATATATATATATATATATATATATATATATATATATATATATATATATATATATATATATATATGCCATTTAGCTGACACTTTTATCCAAAGCTACTTACATTGCATGTGACTCATGCAATGTAAGTCGCTTTGGTTAAAAGTGTCAGCTAAAATGGCATATAGGCCTATACCTATATTATATAGGCCTATAATAACATTAACACGTTAACTCGTCTGTAAAACGAGCAGGTTTTCATACACATGACAGGCAGCACGAAATAGAGGTTAGAGGTGATTAATTATTTCTATGGAAAGGATTGCGTATGGCAGACAGAACTAATTCACTGTATGCCTATACTATCGGCTCTCTCAGTGATTAATACTAGTGACTTCCATTCCGCTGCTCCTGTCCTGTACGTCGGCCCTCCCTCACACGGCAGACATAATTCCGTAATATTTCTAGGAAGTCGAAAATGCTAACGTGCTAATCTCCAGGAGACAATAATGCAACCATGCTAATCCAATTAAATCCGTTAATCACAGAACACACAACACAACACCACATGTCCCGCTCTACTCCCAAGGACCCCACCGACCCCGAGTCGACATCTGTCCGTCCGCGTGTGTGTGTGTGTGTATTAAACAGTAGAAGCTCTCTCTCCGCTGTTATAAAGCCGTCCGCCTGTTGGCCACCTGCTCTCGTCTACGCGCTACGCTACGCTCTCCCCCCCTCTCACACATGAAATGAATCCCATTAACCACGGCTGGGTCGCAGCCAAACCCAATCCCTCTTCATAAATGACCACCGTAATAACGCAGGCCTCTCTCATCATGGAAGCCAGCCAACCCCCCCCGTCTCCCCCACCCACCCCCATACCTCAATATCATTTTGGCTCAGATTGAATGTCTGTCTTGTTTTGTGTTGGGGGGGTTTTCTTCGTCTTTTTAAGACCGTCTTATGAGATGTGCGACAGCGAGGGCCCGGCCTTTGGATTACATTTAGGTCACGGAGGGAGGGGGGGGGGGATATAGAGGAGGGGGGGAGGGAGGGGGGGCTGTGTTTTTTTGCACCATGCATGCACAATAACCGCGAAGCGGGGGGAAAGGGAGAGCTGACGATGTGACTTTCATATTATTATGTTTTCCCCCCGTTTAACACGTCCCCGATGTGCTGAGCTGGGAGGAAGATTGGATGTTCTTGTTTAGTATCGTCAACATGTGTTCTGTGTGACATCAGTCAGCAACTAGCGTACAAGTGAACCAGTATGAGGGGGGATGGGGGGGGTGTTACTGTTGATTGATTGTTGAAAAACAGGTCTCGCCATGCCCTGATTTTGCAAAACATTTCACGATAAACCAGAGCCTCACCAAAAGGTCCTTTGTATCGTTCTACATGCATTTAATTCACGTGTGTGTGTGTGAGTGTTTTTGTGTGTGTGTGTGTCTGTGTCTGTCTATACGTGTGTGTGTGTGTGTGTGTGTGTGTGCATCTATACGTGTGTGTGTGTGTGTGTGTTTGTGTGTGTCTATATGTGTGTGTGTGAGAGTGAAAGGTGATATAGCCTAGCCTATAAGCCTTTTAAAGTATGAATGCAATGTTATACACTTTAACGGTATGGTCGGAATGTTGTGTGTGTGGGTGTGTGTGTGTGTCTAAGCTGCTAAAGTATGTGTAGAATGTTCCTGGGTGACCTGAAAAAGTATGGATGAGCTATGAGCTACAACGAGGTGTTTACATGTAAATGAACGGCTGTATGTCATGTGTGGGGGTGTTTGGCCCAAAGTCAGCCAAAACCAACTGGTTCCCCGACTCCCTTCAGATTCCAACCAGCTCAGTTCTCTGAGAAGGCCGGATAACCCTCTTCCAAGAACGCCAACGGGAGTAAAGATTCAGGTTCCTCTAAAGCACATGAGCTTAATACCTCACCAACATGTCGACTACAAACGGCACGTAGATTACTCTGAAAGAGTGAGGTGGCTTAAAACTGAACTGAATAAAAAGGGGTCATCGTCAATGAGTCTTTTGTATCAGCAGACATTACAACTCCTGTCTCAAAGACACCTCAAAAGTCACGGTGGTGGTAAACTTCGTTTAGATTCGTGTGATAGCAGTTCTGGATCGAGAGAGACCGTTTGCAAATGGCCGCCGCGTCTCTGTTCAAAGCGGTTCTCCTCATGACATCTCCATCCCGTTCATCATGTGTCCTTTTCAGACAAGGCCAGAGGTATCTGAAGGGTTCATTTCACATCACTGCAGGCTAGCTGGCTACAGCCGAGGCTGAGTCACTCTTTGAACCAAAATATCAGAATCGCATGCTTCAGCATTAGATTAGCCTATGTGAGACGTCTTTGAAGAGTCGGCGTTGACGTGAGAGGATTCAGGGAGTCGAGAGGCACGGTTCAAAAGTTGCTCCTCTGCTTTCGTCATTTTCGTGATCCTGATGGATGAGTTCATTGGAGTTGTTGGTTCGATCCTGCACGAGCCACAAAAAGTGTATTGTCGACTGTCTACCATTTCGGATAGAACCAGTTGATATACCGTCAGCATTGCAAAATGAAGCTCCTAGTACCGTCGAATCCAAAGCGATTCAAGTCGAGCGTCTATTTTAAAATGGTAAAAACAGTCCTTATAACGGCACTCTACGCTCCGTTCGCTCTGTTCTATAACTAGGCTACGCTCTGTTGTTGTTTTACATGACGTAGCCATCCATGTCAGGTTAGCTTAGCCTCGTCTACCGTGGAGAGAGGGGATTGTAAACAACCTCGAAATAACATGACAGATTAGAGGGTTGAATCTAATAGCCGTGCTGCTGGACACATTATTAACTAGTCTAGGTCCAAGGAATGTACTGAATGTCCTGTGTTCCAACGTCAGTCAGTAAACAAACAAGCTTGCCCTCCGTTTAACCTTTCACCTCACGCAAGGCCCAGATTCTACTCAAGGTTAAGACGAGCAATCCATCTCGTTTAAATAAAATCAAACAACCTCACCTCCATTGATTCACGTCAGAATTCTAATTACACAGAGAGAAAAAAAACGACTTAAGTGTCCTTTTACTGAAAGTACAAAAATTACATTGAGGGTCATTAAAATGTCTCTCTTTCCTCATGAAAAGCTCTTTCCTGTTCAATAAGAGGATGGATGACCCTGACGGCAAGGAGGCGCTGGCCTCGGCCCAAAGCCTATAGAAACAGGAGACTCATCCATCCTCGGGACTGTCTGGAGGGGGCTTACATAGAGGTGTTTGTTCCACCAGAAACCTTCTCTTCTAATGAAGGACACTGCGGAGCCAAACTGCATTCAGCCCCAACGAGAAATCAATACTGGGAGAGAGAAAGTGAGGTGATGAGGAGATGAGATGAGATTGTGTGCAAGTCCCTGAGCTCTCGTTGTCAGTGTGAGATGAATATGTCTCTCTCTCTCTCATCCTCGTTCTCTGGGAGAAAGCAAAACTAAAAAGGGGTAAACAAACTCAAATGAGTCACACTTTTACATGACGCTGCTCCGACGCCCGTGGCGTAAATCTGGAGTTAGTTTAGTTAGGCCTACATCATTGTATTGACGTTGTACATTAGTAGGCCTTAATCACTACTCACTCAAGGCAACTGTAAATGTGAGATTAAACGGCTGATAATCGCAGATAAGAAGGAACTTGTTCCGCATAATGAATGTTTCACATTTCATTGCATGATCTTATGGTCCTATAATAAAAAATATGGTTTACAATATTTAGTGTAGCGTCACTAATGATATTTTGTTTTTAAAGTGCTGTTATCCCAGTTAGCATTTTAGCTCTTGGCATCACAAACCCCCATGTCTAATATATTGAATGCGCTACTACTAACTACTAGCTAAGAGTGGAATTCTTGAGAAAATACAGATGTTGTGTGTCAACATTTGATTGCCTGGAAAAGCACTCAACAACAACAACAACAACAACAACAACAACAACAACAACAAGCACAAATGGAGTGAGCTTAGTTCAGGCAGGACTCTAAGTCAGTACCACACCCGGCACAATCATATGTAAGTGGTAGCCTAATTGGACTGACTTATATAGCGCCTTATTCCAAAGCGCTTTACAATGGCCTCTCATTCACCCATTCACACACCAATGGCGGCAAGCTACCATGCAAGGCACCGGCCCGCTCATTGGGTGCAATTTGGGGGTTCAGTGTCTTGCCCAAGGAAACCTCGAACCCCCCTCGACACCCCAGCCGGGGTTCGAACCACCGATCTCCGACCTCGAGATCATTAGACGCTGTATCTACCCCACATGTAACACGTTGGTATAGCAGCCCGTTCAAATGATCAGTCTATACACCTCTCTGTAGCTACAATATTGTTGGTGGTACTGTTGATCGTTAATGTGAGATTCAAGATTCAAAAAACGTTATTGTCTACATCACATAATGATAGAAAATTGTCTTAGGGGGCTTACAAACAATAAACACATACACCCATGAAAGACATACAATTCCAATTTGGAACAATCAGTTCCATAAATGAAAATAAAATTCCAGTTCGGAACAATCAACAATCAGTTCCATAAATGAATAAGAACTGTTTGGTTTCTGTTTGACATTGTTCAACATGGACATTGCAGTGGGGATGAAAGGGTTTTTGTAAGTTCTCTTTTTGGCCAGAGATGCTCTAAAGCCCAGGCCTGATGGGAGTAGCTGAGAGGAGTGGAGGGGGGGGGGGGGGGGGGGGTGAAGGAGGGGTGAAGGGGGATGTGAAGGAGTGGAGAAGTGGGGGTGAAGGAGTGGTGAAGGGGGGGGGGGGGGGGGTTGAAGAGGGATGAAGTGGTGGTGAAGGGGTGGTGAAGGAGGTGTGAAGGGTCCCTAGTGATGGAGTCTGCCTTCTTGTTTTACTGTGTAGGGGTTGATAGATGTCCAGGCTCCCTGATACACAGTACATGTATGTGTTATAGTGGTTTATATAACTCCCAGGCAGGGAGTAGCTTACATTCAAATACGCTAAGCCTAATTGTATAACAATTTTATATATATTGTAAAAAAAAATACAATATATAATAATATAGACGTGTATGTTTCTGAATTCTGACTAAAATAGGGGGAAAAAACCAGGGGTTTGAGCTGGCTCTCGACTAGTATAGTAGTATGGCTTAGAGAGATTCAGTGTCCCATTTTGATGCAGTGTTCCACGAGTATCACTTCCCCCCCCCCTATTAAAATAGGAACGCTCCACCCAGTTGACATTCAGACTGAGCCTGCAGGGGACGAGAGCTTTTATACTGTGAACTGAGGCAGAAGACTGGGAGAGAGGAGAGAGGAGGAGGAGGAGAGGAGGAAAGAGGAGAGAGGATGAGGAGAAGAGAGGAGGAGAGAGGAGGAGAGAGGAGAGCGGAGGAGAGAGGAGGAGGAGAGGAGGAGGAGACAGGGGGAGGAGGAGGGGAGTCACTTCAGTGCATCCGGGCACTTACAGCCAAATATATTGCGCGTGTCGATGCAGCAGTCGTGCATCCATGCCACTGCAGAGCGTCGCAGTGGCTTGCTTGAGGCAAGCTAAGCTAACTGACCACGGCGCGCACACACACACACACACTGACCTTGGGTTGCTAGATGGCGCTAGTGAGTCGGGCTTGCGCCGGTTTTCAGGAACTAACGCAACGATGGAGTTTTTGTGAGCTATCCCACAAAACTTGAAATTCAAAACGTGAACATTCGGTTCCTATTTCGGCAGCCTGAGGTATATAACAGAGAAGATGTTTTAGTTCCTATTCTGGCAGTGTGTGTTTGTCTGTAATATTCTGGCTCATGCCATTCGGTCTGTCTGGGCTATCTTTTGCCGGGGGGAAAGATGCCAAGATTGGATTCGTATAGGCTGTTATTAATTTTTATTACAGCCATTATTTAGCCATAGTAACAACAACAACAACAACAGTACATAAAATATATATACTAATGGGCATTGTTGATGGAATGAACAAGACTTAATAACAATGATTAAATATTCATTCTTTTTAGAACCTGACCGCTTGCGTTTTCCCGCACTTGATGACCTGCCACCTGCACCACATTAGTGAATGCTCTGGGAGTCGAGTAGTCGGGAGTCTACCTGGTCACTACTAGCTCTCAGTGAGCCCAATTAAGAGTCAGCTTGATTCAGGAGGTGTGTGGTTTGGCATTAACAGCTTGTCATGCTGTTGTCTTGGCAACTGGGATGGCACCGACCTGTATGACACCATAACTACCTCACAACAAATGCATTTGGGACAGTGTGGGATAATCAGGTGGACACACAGAGTTGTCTCATAATGAATCAGGCCACACGTTGTCTTACATTCGTATAAACGTACGAGAAGAAACGCGAGAGAAACTCCACCCAACACAGTTGTAATCGAGGCAAAGCACAGCGATTCTTACAATGGTCATAAATACCACCGTTTAAGCGGATTCCGACAAACGACATTTCAAGGTATTTAGGTCAGGTAAATCAGGAGTCAGTAGGGGATGGGAAGGGGGGGGGGTGGTAAAGGGAGATGGGAAAGGGGGATGATGGGAAGGAGAGATGGGAAGAGGGGGGTGGAAAGGTGAGATCGGAAGAGGAGATGGGAAGGGGAGGTGGGAGATGGGAAGAGGAGATGGGAAGGGGAGGTGGGAAGGGGAGAAGAGGGGATGGGAGATGGGAAGGGGAGGTGGGAGGTAGGAAAGGGGGATGGGAAGGGGAGATGGGAGATGGGAAGAGGGGATGGGAGGTGGGAAGGGGGGGGAGGTAGGAAGGGGGGATGGGAAGAGGAGATGGGAAAGGTAAGATGGGTTGGGGAGGTAGGAAGGGGGGATGGAAAAGGGGGGTGGGAAGGGGAGATGGGAAGGAGGGAGGTGGGAAGGGGAGGGGAGGTAGGAAGGGGAGATGGGAAGGAGGAGAGGAGGTAGGAAGGGGGGATGGGAGGAGGGGGAGGTGGGATGGGAAGAGGAGATGGGAAGAGGAGGGTGGGAAAGGGAGATTGGAAGGGGAGGGGAGGTAGGGAGGGGAGGTAGGAAGGAGGGATGGGAAGAGGGGGAGGTGGGAAGGGGGGATGGGAAGAGGGGGAGGTGGGAAGGGGGGATGGGGAAAGGAAGATGGGACTCACGGTTGGGAGTGTGCCGTCTCGTAGCGCTCGAAGGCGTGGCCCAGGTCATGCTTGTTGTTCATGTAGCACTGCGTGCACAGGTCGTAGTCGAAGCACACCTTGCACTTCCAGCGCATTCCCATGATGCCGTGCTTCTTGCAGCTGTCGCAGATGATGTTGGAGTGACGCACACCTGAGGGCGAGAGACAGACAGAGAGAGAGAGAGAGCGAGACAGAGAGAGAGAGAGAGAGACACACACAGAGAGAGAGAGAGAAAGAGAGAGAGGGGTCAATGGATGGGGTCAAGTCAAGCCGTGAGGGGACTGTAAACAACATGCTATGACACCACAGAGGCTTTGGTGTGAGTTTCACTGCGGGACTTTTCAGTAGCCTGACGATTCCCCATTTGAATATGAACCGAAACCTTGAATACCGTTGTCATCATAGCTGCTCTTTAGCTGTGTGAGGAACTCCCAATGAGACAATTACAAAATAATAGCCAACATATAATAAATCAAACCAGGAAACTAATACAGGGTACATACAATAGATCCTGCTCATCCTCCCCCCCTCTCTTTCTCCCCCCCTCTCTTTCTCCTCCCCTCTCTTTCTCCTCCACCCTCTCTTTCTCCCCCCCTCTCAGTCCCCCCCCCTTCTCTTTCTCCCCCCCTCTCTTTCTCCTCCCCCCCTCTCTTTCTCCTTCCCCCCCTCTCTTTCTCCTCCCCCCTTCTCTTTCTCCTTCCCCCCACTCCCTCATCAACTCTCCTTCTCCCTCTGTCCTGTTTTTTCGCTCCATTAATTGCAGGCTGAACTCTTCTGAAGCAGAAAAATACAGCTTTTAATGGAGCAGATGAAATCCTGCATTAGTTGTTTGTCATTAGATTCCAACGCAGCTGCGCTGTCTGTCGCTGATGGAGAGAGGAGTTGGCCTTTGCTCTGGTCTGCTCAGCTGACCGAGCACGCGATTGAAGGAGAAGAAGAAGCTTGATTGAGTCACCGGCCGGAATGAGAACTCTACTGCCCTCCATAAATAAAATCGGGAAAAGAGGAAACAGCATTTTGTCTTCTGTTAGCGCTGTGCGCCAACACGCACTGACAGCAGCAGCAGCAAAATGTGTTGTGAAGTGGACAGAATACAGCGGGATCGCAGACTTCAGGCAGTTATTGCATGCGAAGGACTGTCGACTAAATACTAAAACACGAATGCTTAATTTGGTCGTTTGTTAAATCGGTCCCTTTTGGGGTACCCTGAAAGACGTGAGAGACTATGCATAAAAAAGTGTTGTCATTTCTTTTTAGGAACGGTGAAACCACCGATATGTAAACAAATAACATCAAATAAAAGAGAAATCCCTACTCTACCCTCATACGTAGTAGGGTGGATTTGGGTTATCTGGGACATTGGGTATAATGTGGGACACTTGTGTTTATTTCCTGTTCTAAGAGGACTTTTACTAGCGTGGGTGTCTTGTGACTGGAATCACATCCCTTCCCCTTCATGGGGGTGGTGTCACAGAAAGGGACTGGAGCTCAGCTGTCCCTCGTGACCAGATGTCCCACATTACCCAGAATTCACCCTACTTGTTTTAACTTTCGGAGTGTACGGGGCAAAAGCAGCAAAAAACGCCTCACTGTCCCATTACTGCATCTGCATAAACAGCTGAGGGTAGTGGTGGCCTGGCCTAGTGGATAGTGAGTTGGACTGGTGATCAGAAGGTCATGAGTTCAAATCCCACCTGGGAACACCACCACTAGTGTGCCATTGAGTAAGACACTTAACCCCTAAGTTTACACCAGGGACTGCCTGTAATCTTTAAATGTTATATTTTTTTGCATTTTTGCAGACACCTTTATCCAAAGCGACTTACAACAAATACATTTGACTAAGTAAGTGAATCATCTATCCACCAGTGATCATAGCAGGAAAAAGAAATCTATGCTCAGGCCTGGAGCCATTGGCAGTCGTCGTGCTAGAATAAGATTTATTTATTATTATGACTTTGAGGAAACAGTACAAGGGGGTAGTAGATGTCTCAGGAGGGACAGTTCAGGTGTAGCCTGTCACTTTGGATAAAAGCTTCTGCTAAATGGTAATGTTATAGCTTTATATAAAACATGCTGAGAATTGAAGTCTGTCTCTCTACATTCTGGGAAATTGAGCAATCATGGAGCACACCCCCGCCCCCTTTTCCTTCATGGACAGAGGTGCCAATTAAATCCCCCCAAAAAAGTCTCCATTTGAAACCAGTAATCTGCCCTCTAGTCTCTCACCGATCTGTGCGTTGTCGTAGAGCAGCAGGTCGTAGGAGCCCTGGTAACCCGTGCGGTAGTTGGTTCTAGTCCCGCTGTCCCACTGCACCACCACCGTCTTGTCTGGTGTGGTGGTGCTGCCCTGGCGCCCGATCTCCACCACCGTGCCCACGTGACCCTCCCCGTCGTCCTGGTTACCCCACTTCCAGTCCAGGCCGCGCACCGCGCGCATGCCCACCTCCATGCTGGCCCTGGGGGGGCCGGCGGGGCTGGGGGGGGCGGAGCAGCGGCGGTGGGGGCGGGGGCGGGCGGCGGCGGGGGTGTCGGCGGTACTACGCCTCCGGGGCCTCAGCAGGGCAGGGGGGGGGGCCCGCCCCGAGGAGAGGGAGGGCACCAGGAGCACCTCCGGGCACAGATCAGGGGAGACTGTAGGGGGGAGGGGAGGAGGGGGGTGAGACAGGAGGAGATGGTTAAGCATTGGGGTGGGTGCTCACTTTGGAAATTGACTTAACATTTTCATCAGGAAAAAACTATAAAAAATCATAACTGATGATTTCAAGAAAACCTACCCACCCCAAACAATTACGCACAATTCAAATCAAAATAGGTAAATATAGCCTAGTAGGCCAAGGCTTTAATTAATGTACTCAATGGGGTAGTGATCGCCTAGCGGACAGTGAGAGTGAGTTGGACTGGTGATGATCAGAAGGTCAGCTTCAAATCCCACCCTGGAACAACACCACCACCACTAGTGTGCCCTTGAGTAAGGCACGTAGCCCCAAGATACTCCAGGGAGACTGTGTCCCCTGTAATCTCTAATTGTCAGTCGGCTTTGGATAGAAAAATGTCAGAAATGTCAGAAATGTAAATGACTGCGGAGGAGCTCTGTGTTTTTTCCCTCTTTCCTATCGGAGCGTTCACTGTGTTCACTGACCCCCACGCTGTGTGACGCGGCCCCTCTCAGGAGGGCGCAGCTGGACGTTAGACACCGCCGCTACGGCCCACTACACCCCCCCCCTGCTACGCCCCCCCCCCCCCCCCCCCCGCCGCGCTCTTATCTAGCCTTGACCTGCCCTGCCCCAGCAGCAGCAGCAGCCAGAGCACACAGACCACACATCCTAACGATGACGACTCCGCTATTTAGATTCCACTGCTGCTGTGGCCATTGATGTGGTGATGAGGTCTGTGGCTCGGCGGAGAGAGAGAGAGAGAGAGAGCAGGAAGTCTCACAATGAGCTACTGTGTGACAAACAGTGGCCGGGCCCGGGCCAGTCCAGCCAGTCAGACTGCATACCCGTGGTGTATTTAGTCCTGCCGCAGACATTCTCTCATAGAAGAAGAAGAAGAAGAAGAAGTGGGTTCAGTTGACCACACCGAACGTCGTCTATCCACTTCCTCGAACTTCCTCGAGATTAAAAAACGCCTCAGTCAGAACAGACGTTCAGACTACAGTCATCCATGCTACACAGTCAAAACTGTCGTTTTTTGTGTTTTAGCCTGAAGTGGAATTAACTGTTTTTGAACCGTGATAACCCCCAACTGTCAGTTAGACGACAGGGCCGTTTTTTTTCTCTGCGATGTTCCCGCCTACCGTGACTCTGACGTGGGTTCCAACCGTCGTTGTAACAACTACGGGGTTTGGATTTTGGGATTTTTTTCAGCGATCGTCAGGGCCGGCCGCTGGCATAAACAGTCTGTGTGGTTGTTTAGGGCCACAGCCGCTAGAGGGGGCCACACTTTTGCCGTCGATTTAGTGCTAAATTGCTACACCAGTCAATTAAAGATTCCGCTAGCCCCCGTCGACGAAACACTGCGCTAACAACTGGACGGCCTACAGCTTACCCTGAGATTGGAGCCTTTTCATAACAGCCCCACAATGGAGCATATATATATATGTCGTGTGTGTGTGTGTGTGTGTGTGCATGCATGTACTCAAAGTCCTAAGCAGAGTGAAATAAGAAATGTAGGCCTATGCCTGCCAGACAAACGGATTGGAAGGCAAAAAGAACGGTTCTGATTCTCCCGTAGTCTAGCTCCGACTGTTTTAAAATCTCTTTTTAATTATCGCCACTTCTCACCTGCAAGACTATTTCACACTCCGTTTCCAAAAACAGAGGGAAACCAGCAGCTAGTACCTACCCACGGACACTCACACTACCTGGGACGCTTCACACTCCCAAACAACACAGTCCTCTACCCCAGAATGACCAACTGTGATTCTACCAAACACCATAGACTGCCCTGAACCTTTCTGTATTATGTTGTCAGCGCAATTCACCCTTAAATATTGGTGTTTAGCCACACGGTTTAGTATCAAATCTAGATTAATCCAGCAGTAATAGGAAGAAAAACATTGGAGCAACATATGTTTGTGATGATACTTGTGTGTAATGTGTATGCTTGCAAAGATAAAGCGTTCAATGTCATTTCGGTATTAAAGGCATCTGCTTAAGCGTGGAAACACACAGGACGGGGGATTAGCAGGGATGAGCAGGTTGCCAGACTCTCGCTTTCCAGCCCAGAAATCATCACGGTTTAGCCTGTTTTCACCGGATTACTTACCCTGGCCAGCCATGTGACACCTGCGTGTCAGTGTGGGGACCACTCTCTCAGGCAGTGAACCACCACCAATGCCCCACCCCCAGCCTACCGTGTGGTCATGACTGTGTGTGTGTATGTATGTATGTATGTGTGTGTGAGAGAGAGAGAGTGAGAACAACTAGAGCGAAATAGGCAACGCTTACTGACAGGAAAACACCGATATCAAATCCCATTGTTCTCCCTCCGATCGCCTGCCTGACTCAGGGACTCAGGGCGTGTGTATGTGTCATAAGAGAGTGTGTGTGTGTGAGAGAGAGTGAGAGCAAAAAAGGCAACCCGTATTGACAGGAAAACACAGATATCAAATCCTATTGTTCTCCCTCCTGAGAACATGATCGACTCAGGGACTTAGTGTGTACATAGTCTGTGTGTGTGTGTATAGTCTGGGTGTGTGTGTGTGTGTGTATAGTCTGGGTGTGTGTATGTGTATGTGTATGTGTGTGTGTGTGTCTACGTGGGTATCAGTGCGTTGCACATTCACCCAGGCGGCCCCGGCCGGCCCGTTCCTGACAGAAATAAACAACTGGAGCTTCCATGTGACCTCCATAAATAACAGCCTGCCAACCCAACAGCCTCACTTACAACAAGGAGGGAGCCCGGTAACCACGGAGACGCTCCGGCCTCACATTTGTCAGTTTCAATAATAGAGAGAAGCGTTTCGTCTCTGAGGAGGGAGAGACAGCAGCGCATCGTTCACCCCGCCGCCGCCGCCGTCGTAATGACGGCTCCATTAGAGCGCTACGCTCCAGATGACACGGTCCCGGGGCCGCCGGAGGCAAGAGACCAAAGGAGCCTCCATCTTAACTGTCGACAACAGGTCGTGTTGTCAGTGTTAAACAGGGAGGGTTGGCGTGACGCGCATACCGATAGTGTGAAGCACTAAGTAAAGCAGCTTCTTCTCCTTGCCTCCCCCCTTCTTCACATGTGTCGACAACCAGACAAGATGGGAGGAACTAGGAAGCAACAAGGATTTAACTGAAAAATATATCAAAATAAGATAAAACATTATCAGTCCCTGATTCTTCAGGAAAATAAGTTGAATCGTTGACATTACTGACGAGATGGGAGGAAGCAACAAGGATTTAACTGGGAGATTTTTTTAAATCTATAAAAATAAGATAAAACATTATCAGTCCCTGATTCTCCAGGAAAATAAGTTGAATCGTTGACATTAACTGAACGCACCGCCCGTGGCCTTGAGAAACTGACAGGGATAAGGAAAAAGAAGAATTTCGAGGAGGGGGAAAAAAAAAAAACTCCCTCTGTGCTATCATTAGCCTTTATCAGATAGGGATTTCATTTCACCAGCCTGCTAGGCTAGGGCGCGCTGATATCTCATCAGTATTAAATAGGCTAGGACGACTGGCTGTGCCAAGTACGCTCACAGCATGGCGGAGGACTCGAGGAGGAGGGTGACTTCTACAACCTACACGCCACACGTTCTTATCCCGGCTTTAAATGAACCCTACTGCTCTACTAGAGCATGAGCTTATCTCTGTCCACACTGATAGAGCAGAGTTGCACCTGGAATGGATTTTTTCATCTTATGAATGTTTTAACATTATATGTATTCCTGTGGTATTCATTTTCATACAGAATGTGACAGTATGTTTCCATGAGGAGTCCCTGTGGGATTGTTGTGAGTCTGACTGTCCTGTTTGTGAACACAGAGCTGTTTGGGCCTTGTGTTCATAAACAGTTCGTTAAGGACTCGCTGTCGGTCCCACGAGAACTTAACTCCCTGTTCTCAGACTCCTTATCAATGTTATGACTATGTTAACAATATATCAATTGTACTATATGAGAGTTTTGTGTAGTCTCTTTAACTTCCCATTGTGAAGTTGACTGTCCGCTCGAGCTGTAAGATAATTTTCTTCAATAAATACTATACCTAGATTTAAAGCAAGTTCCTATTTTGAGTCTCATTAATTAATCCACAACACTCCTCAGATCACATCAGGGAAGCCAAGGGGAAACGTTGGGCGGTGGGGGGACATCTTTGGAATCAATACTTTACAGCCAATCGGTTACATAATGGGTTACATCCCCATCAGTGTGTGTGGCAAGTATCTGGTAAATATGAAACCGGACACAACTCACCTACCACTAGGGTTACTGACTGACCAAATCCATAACAAGATAAGACCAGAATGGAGAGGGAGGGGGGGGGAAAGAGAATAAAGAAAGTATTCAAACAGATTGTGAAAAGAAAGCAGGAGTGATATTGATTAACAGAGATGGATAGAGTAAGCCAGTGTGAGTGAGAGGGTGAGTGAGAGAGAGAGTGAGAGTGAGAGAGAGTGAGAGAGAGTGAGAGCGAGAGAGTGAGTGAGAGTGAGAGTGAGAGTGAGAGTGAGAGTGAGAGTGAGCGTGAGAGTGAGAGTGAGAGTGAGAGTGAGAGTGAGTGTGAGTGTGAGTGAGAGGGTGAGTGACTGAGAGTGTGAGAGTGTGAGAGAGTGAGAGAGAGGGTGAGAGAATGAGAGAGTGAGTGAGTGAGTGAGAGTGTAAACAAGCAAGACAGAGAGTGAGAGATCCCCCCAAATCCACCACTGATCTACACACTGAAACTATTTGCTGAGTCCATGGTTCGTAGTCCCTACAGAGAACAGGGGTTGCCTGCGCTGGGTCATGTGAGGTGTTTGTTGGCTTAGCAACGCAGGCGGGCTACACAGGGCTACACGGTGGGAGTCCTTCCTCCCTGGAGGTAGGAGGAGGAGGAGGAGGAGGCCTGGGCAGGTGGGAGGAGGAGGAGGAGGAGAAGGAGGAGGGGGAGGAGGCCTGGGCAGGTGGGGGGAGGAGGAGCAGGAGGAGGAAGAGGAGGCCTGGGCAGGTGGGAGGAGGAGGAGGAGGAGGAGAAGGAGGCCTGGGAAGGTGGGAGGAGGAGGAGGAGGAGGAGATGGCCTGGGCAGGTGGGAGGAGGAGGAGGAAGAGGCCTGGGTAGGGAGGAGGAGGAGGAGGAGGAGAAGGCCTGGGTAGGTGGGAGGACGGAGGAGGAGGAGGCCTGGGCAGGTGGGAGGAGGAGGAGGAGGAGGAGAAGGCCTGGGCAGGGAGGAGGAGGAGGAGGAGAAGGCCTGGGTAGGTGGGAGGAGGAGGAGGAGAAGGCCTGGGCAGGGAGGAGGAGGAGAAGGCCTGGGTAGGGAGGAGGAGGAGGAGGAGAAGGCCTGGGTAGGTGGGAGGAGGAGGAGGAGGAGGCCTAGGCAGGTGGGAGGAGGAGGAGGAGGAGAAGGCCTGGGTAGGCCACCTCTTAGGGAGCCGTCCCTGCCAATCTGTGTCTGAGGACTAAGACCGCCAGGATTAGCAGCTACTCACAACAGATGGGCCAGACGCACACACACACACACACACACACACACACACACACACACACACACACGAGGGCCTGACGTCACCTCTCTCTCTCTCTCTCCCTTTCTTTCTCCCCCCAACACACACACACACTAATGTCACTTTTTATCTTGAATTATGCCTATTATGCCTTACTGTGCTGCAATGTCAGGAACCGAAGCCTAAGAATTTTACTCTCTTATATTTGTTTGATGTGACGTAACGTAACAATAAAACTTGAACACAGACACACATTGCACTCAGGGGCACAGGGACGCACAAACTGAGGTATTGCTTGGCGTATCAACGGTTAAATACCTCACTCATAGCCCCTTGAGCAGAAAATACAGTGTTCACCACAGTACGTTTTAATTACAACAAACACATCTGTAGATGAAGTACACACTTTCATGTGTGTGTAGATAAGCCTTCACAGCCACTCCACATACAGTACAGTCCCTTGAGACCGCTTAGCTACACATGGTTTGGTCCTAATAAGAACAACGTTTTATTTAAGGGCTTCCTGGCCTGATATCTGAAAGGGGTGAGTGTGTAAAAAGCCAGCTGGAACCGGAGCGTGTCAGAAACATCTGGTGACCAAAAGTTTTCAGAGGAATCGATATAGACCCTGGATAAACAACCCGTTTGGCAAGATTACATCATCAGACCTGGCCCTGGCTAGAACATTACGGGACATTTGCTGTTTTCCTTCCTTCCATCTTTCCGCCTCACAGTAGCTAGGCTAACTGTATTAGACAATTACTGTCCGTTTATGTTGAATCTTTGACAGGAGATTGTTTCCGGAAGAAAATATTTTGTGCTTTCCAAAAGAAACAAAAATCACAAAAACAATGAAGAGTGGAATGCGCACACAAATCACAACAGTAAAAAAATGGTTTAAACAATCGAAAACAACAAACAACGAACGTTTTTGCTGCTTTTCGATTGTGTAAATCATTTGTTGTGATTTTGCGTCATCCTTAGTTGTTTTGTGCTGCTTTTTTACACAACACCATTGTGGTGTTGAAATGCTACAATTGTGTGGACCCCCCCACTCTGTGTCCCCATTGTCTTGTGATTTACTGATTCAAAATCGTTTACACAATTGAAAAAACTGCAAAAACAGTCCAATGTCACATGCATTTTGTTTACCCCGCCTTCCCAATCAAAAACTGTCCTCATATCTTGACATTTGTTGACTCTCTGCGGATGCTGTGAAGGCCAGCGTGACTCTCAACTCTTTATCAACGCGGTGTGTAATTATGTAACAAAAACATGGTACTACTACAAACTCATTGCACTGTCACTGGTTCAGAGAAAGCTTCAGATATTGCATATCTGACAAGACATTCAGAACCATTTTCCAAAAAACATCTCGTCACAAAATAAATAAATCAAGTACGTTAACTACGGTAAGTAAGTAAATCACCCAAACCAACTTGTTTGTACCAAACATTCAGCCGATGTGTGCTCCAAACAGGCTAATACCAAATGTAATTCGTACAGCGCTTTTCATATCCACACAGAATTCACACAACACTGACTCTGTACATCAGCAACGATAAGCAACAAAAATAAACCTTAACCAGACTAGAGCTAGTAGTAGTAGTAGTAGTAGTAGTAGTAGTAGTAGTAGTAGTAGTAGTAGTAGTAATAGTAGTAATAGTAGGCTTTTGTTGGTACACAAAGATTAAAAAAGAGACAAAAAAACTCACTTCCCATGATCCTCAGCCCACTTCTGAACATCTTCAGCGGTTGTATTTCACCACAGGAGACCATGGGCCTAGTGCTGTGTCACTGGTCATTATGGCCGGCGTCTATACCGAGGCCCTAGCACTCTGGACCAGCTGTCCTGTCAAAGAGCTCGAGACACTCTGGACCAGACGTCCTGGAACATGGGGAATGAACCCGTTCTAGCAGTCTCTCTCTCTCTCTCTGTTTGTCTTGGTGTGAACTTTGCTCTTTGTTTTGGAAGTGGGGGGCTAAACCGACCCAACGTTAATCAAGGACAGAACGTGCTGGACTCCCCTATCAGAGACCCAAAACAAGACGCTTTTTGTAAAGAGAAAGCCCTACAGAAGAAGAGCTGTGTGTGAATGGCCTTCCTCTCTCTACCCCTCTCTCTAACCCTCTCTCTTGCCCTCTCTCTAGCCCTCTCTCTAGCCCTCTAGTCCTCTCTCTAGTCCTCTAGCCCCCTATCTAGCCCTCTGAATTGGAAATGTGGGGGCCTCAATTCAAATCAACGGCAATCAATCAATCAATCAATCAATCAAATCAGCAGACAATGTTTGAGGAAATCATCGATTCACTCGATCACCTATTAGGTCCTATGGCCCATTCCAAACAAAGCCGAGGTCACCACTCTCTGGCGGTGATCATACTTAATACTTAATCCCGTCATACTGAAACAGGCTACCTGTTGTGTCGCAGGCCTCACTCTCCACATCGGATCAAAGCTCTCTCAAATGATGAGTCAGGCTCCAAATGCTAAACTCTGTCAGCCTCTCCTTAAGTCTGTAATGCTGCTTCATAAAAGACAATGAAGAGTACCTTCAGAGGAATTCTATGGTTAGGAATAGGATTACTGTTGGGATCCTCTCTGAGGACTTAGCATAAACGCGTACACGCGTGGGGATCTAGCCGGGTTTGGTTACACAACATGTGTGGGAGGTCGTCAGAGTCCTGCCTTAAACAACCTGCGGGCTTTACTACAGTTTTCAACGATATATGGCAACAATCGTAGTAGTGTAGCCAATTGCAGTCTTGGTTACATTGCCTCAGAATTTGCGCATGCATGTAGTTCACTGGTCTCTAACGAGTGTCTCTAATTCACCAATGATTTCATATCTAACAATACATTAAACACGAATAAATGACTAAAATAAGATAAAGGCCCAATCATCTAATCAAAATGTTAAGTGAAAATGTACAGAGTACCATCATCCTTCCAAAAACAAAACACTCTCCTGTATTCAATGAGCCTTTGGACCGGAAACAATGAAGGCAATACAGCAACAGCGAAAGCAATACTGTACACTATGCATACACTGGCATTATGTTACCTTGAATGTGGTCAGAAATAGCTGTCTGAATTAAGACATTCGAAAGCATCCCATAGATAGCCTACACCACCCCCAAAACTAAGAAAGACATCAGTGAAATATTGCGTCACAGAGCTATACAAAAAAGAAATATAATACATCACGGCTCGGTTTAATAGCCGTGGTTTACCTGTTGGAACAGACGCGTGCCGCGCAGTCAGCCAAGGATACAAAAACACAGGAGGGGGAGGAGGAGGAGGAGGAGGAGGAGGAGGAGGAGAGGAAAGGGCTCCTTCCTCCGATCTGCGCAAGATGGTGAAAAAGAGAGAGAGAGAGAGAGAGAGAGAGGGACCAGCAGCAGTCCCCTCCACCAACAGCCCCGGAATCAGCAGCACCAACAGCCCCCCTGGAGGGGGGGAGGGGAGGGGAGCGGGGGGGCAGGAGAACCAAACAGCCCCCCGGGGGGGTAGCAGGCAGCACCTCCACCCAGAGGGAGGATAGATTAGATCCTGCTAGGGGGGAGAGATGCTAGAGCATCTAGCCCTGTGGTGGTGATGTCGCTTCCAAAAACAGACCACCACACGAGAAAGAGGAGGAGGAGGAGGAGGAGGAGGAGGAGGAAGAAGAGGGAGCAGAACACCAGTACTCCAGAGGTGTGATGATGTAGCTGTAGCAGCAACAGTAACAATGCCACCAGCCAGCAGCAGCTGTAGCTGCACAGGAAGCAGAGGAGGCAGCAGTGTTTACGGCGGCAGCAGCAACAACAGCAGCAGCATCATCATCGCGCCTGCCTGCTGCTTCACCCCTGTAGAGCCGGCGGAGGAGAGGAGGAGACAGGAGGAGACGCAGCCGGGGTGTAGAAAGGAGGAGGAGGAGGAGGAGGAGGAGAGTAGTAGAGGAGGGCCCTGCTGCTGCTGCTGCTGGAGGAGGAGGAGGAGGAAGAGGAGGAGGATGATGGAGGGAGAGCCGGCGTTTAGTCCTTTGTTGCGCCTCGTCAGCAGGGATTACCAGAGGAGGGTAGAGAGACGGCAGGGGGAGAGAGTGGCTGGCCCGAGTGGCGGCGCATTCAGGTCGACGCGCGCGCGCATAGACGCACACGCACGCACGCGTTCTCTCTCTCTCTCTCTCTCCCTCACACACACACACACACACAGCCGAAGGGCTTCTGTACACTCAGAGGAGCAGCTCTCGGGCTGCTATTCCTGTCACCATCGGTGAACCCGTGACACACACACACACACACACACGAGTGTGCATGCGCTCACTTGTCAACACACACACACACACACACGCACGTACGTCCGCAAGCTACATACACTGTGTTGAATAGCCCCCCTCTTTCCCTTCCCCTGGGACACCTCTCCCTCTCTGTGCTGCCAGTGAACAGACGGGCGGAGAGGAGAGAGCCTAGGGGGAGGGGTGATGAGGGGGGGGGTGGCGGGGGGGAGTGTGTGTTTGGAGAGGGGGGTTGGAAGAAGAAAAGGGGGGGGGGGGGTGGAGGGGGACTTGATGAATGAGCACCTGCCATGATTCTAATTTTCAATCCCGAACCAGCGTGTGCGTGTGTGTGTCTGTGTCTGTATCTGTGTGTGTGTGCGTGTGTGTCTGTATCTGTGTGTGTGTGTGTCTGTATCTGTGTGTGTGTGTGTGTCTGTATCTGTGTGTGTGTGTGTGTGTGTGTGTGTGTGTGTGTCTGTATCTGTGTGTGTGTGTCTGTATCTGTGTGTGTGTGTCTGTATGTGTGTGTGTGTGTGTGTGTCTGTATCTGTGTGTGTGTGTGTGTGTGTGTGTGTCTGTATCTGTGTGTGTGTCTGTATCTGTGTGTGTGTGTGTGTGTGTCTGTATCTGTGTGTGTGTGTGTGTGTGTGTGTGTGTGTGTGTGTGTGTCTGTATCTGTGTGTGTGTGTGTGTGTGTGTGTGTGTGTGTCTGTATCTGTGTGTGTGTGTGTGTGTGTGTGTCTGTATCTGTGTGTGTGTGTGTGTGTGTGTGTGTGTGTCTGTATCTGTGTGTGTGTGTGTGTGTGTGTGTGTCTGTATCTGTGTGTGTGTGTGTGTGTGTCTGTATGTGTGTGTGTGTGTGTGTGTGTGTGTGTGTCTGTATGTGTGTGTGTGTGTGTGTGTGTGTGTGTGTGTCTGTATGTGTGTGTCTGTATCTGTGTGTGTGTGTGTGTGTGTCTGTATGTGTTGGGGGGGTACCTCGAAATAGAAGAGGGAGAGAGAGACCACACGTGTGTGCATTTTCACAGCCGACCGACAACAGCCCTTTTAATGTGGGCATAGCTGTGGGAAGGCACGGCCAATGTGTGCTACGCAGCCAGACGAACTGTATTCTACTGACACTGACACATGAAGCCCCCCCACCTCCTCCACCCCCTCCCCCTCCCCCTCTCCGCCCCCCTCCCCTCCCCTCCCATGACTGGCCAATGAAACGGAGGGACAGGAGGTGGTGGTGCGCCACAGAGCAGACAGGCTCCCAATAATGAGGTCTGCTGCTCTGTTCTACGTCTCGTAAACAACAAAGCCTGTGTTGTCCATATGAGGGGTGAGGCAGCCGGGTGGGGGGGGGGGCAGCGGAGGGCTAGAT
This sequence comes from Nansenia antarctica, assembly GCF_963989245.1. Lineage (NCBI taxonomy): Eukaryota > Metazoa > Chordata > Actinopteri > Argentiniformes > Microstomatidae > Nansenia > Nansenia antarctica. Next base: position 4,499,615 of record NC_137676.1, read on the forward strand.
AGGAGGACTAGATAGGACTAAGAGGGCTAGATAGAGGGCTAGATAGGGGGCTAGATAGGACTAATAGGGCTAGATAGGGGGCTAGATAAAGGGCTAGATAGAGGGCTAGATAGGGGGCTAGATAGAGGGCTAGATAGAGGGCTAGATAGGGGGCTAGATAGAGGGCTAGATAGGGGGCTAGATAAAGGGCTAGATAGGGGGCTAGATAGGGGGCTATAGAGAGGGCTAGATAGAGGGCTAGATAGAGGGCTAGATAGAGGGCTAGATAGGGGGCTAGATAGAGGGCTAGATAGGGGGCTAGATAGAGGGCTAGATAGGGGGCTAGATAGGGGGCTATAGAGAGGGCTAGATAGAGGGCTAGATAGAGGGCTAGATAGAGGGCTAGATAAAGGGCTAGATAGGGGGCTATAGAGAGGGCTAGATAGAGGGCTAGATAGAGGGCTAGATAGAGGGCTAGATAGAGGGCTAGATAGGGGGCTAGATAGGGGGCTAGATAGGGGGCTAGATAGGGGGCTAGAGAGGGGGCTAGAGAGAGGGGTAGAAAGAGGGTTAGAGAGAGGACTAGACAGAGGACTAGAGAGAGGAGTAGAGAGAGGACTAGACAGGAGTAGACAGAGGACTAGACAGAGGGGTAGAGAGAGGACTAGAGAGAGGAGCCATTCCCACACAGCTCTTCTTCTGGAAGGACACTGTCACGCAAGACTGACTCCCGAGTCCCGAGGCTCTCAAAATAGCCTGAGGAGGTGTCAGGTGAAACACTCACTCGTCATAACAACAAAGAGCATGATGCAAATAGGGGTTTGTTTGCCCGAAATTGCTTTACCTGAGAAAATGGTCAAACCAGCCAGTGTCTGATGACAACAACAACAACGCAACACGAGGAAGTTCACATCGTGAGTTCTTGAGCTGGCTTGTTATCCGTTGGTGGACACTAGTTATCTTCATAAATAGCCGCCTATTTTTACACCAGATGGTTTCATTCTTTCTACCATCACCTCACACGGAGTTACAGGCCTGATCAATGCCAACAGCCGGTGGTCCTCAGCTGGTAGAGCATGGTGCTAACAACGCTTAAGACTGTAAACGTAGACTGCACTTATATTAGCGTCTTATTCCAAAAGCGCTTTACAATGGCCCCTACATTCACCCGTTCACAGTTCACACACACACATTCACTCACCAACGGCGGCGAGCTACCATGCAAGGCGCCGGCCCGCCCCCAGCTGGGGGAATCAAACCGCCGACCTTGCGATCATTAAACGCTGGCTCTACCTCCTCCACAGCCTCCACAGCCGCCCCTGATTGTGGGTTCGATTCCCGCTGGGCCCATATATACTGAAAAATGTTGCCACTCACTGCAATGTAAGTCGCTTTGGATGAAAGCCTCAGCTAAAATGTCATATACATGACATATGACATACATATATATGATATATTATAGCCTACGTGACAAGGCAACCTCAGGGCACGCTGAAGGGAACAGAACACTGACAAAGCCTTGAGGCGGAGCAGCACAGGATGTTGTTGAACATTGTTGTGTTACAACGTCTGAGGGGCCCAGACACGTCCTGATACAAGCAGTGGAGATAACCTAGGCCTAGTTAAGAGTCACTCAGCAGAGATAACCTAGGCCTAGTTAAGAGTCACTCAGCAGAGATAACCTAGGCCTAGTTAAGAGATAACGAAGGCCTAGTTAAGAGTCACTCAGCAGAGATAACCTAGGCCTAGTTAAGAGATAACCTAGGCCTAGTTAAGAGCCACTCAATTCATCTGAATTCAAAGACCTCTTGTTCCCATTGTTGCTCTTGTGACCTCTGTTCCCATTGTTAAAGGAATAAATAGCTTGTAAAGTTGTAATCGACATTGAACAATGTTTAGGGGACAACCTTGCAGACGCCTCGGTTTGACAGAAATCCTACTAAATGTACGCTAGTTCACAATGTGGATAATAATAATAATAATAATAATAATCCTTATTTGTATAGCACCTTCCGTTCATAAAATGCAGCTCAAAGTGCTTTACATTTCAAGCATTAAAACAAGATCAAATAGGCTAAATGTGGCAAGAACAAAATTAATACAATACAACAGCATAGATGAGAATTAAAACAAATTAGTAGAAAGTGGTCATTTCATAGCAAGCCTAAAGAGGCAACTGCCAACTTCTGGGGAGAGGAACCAATTAAGATATTGTATCGACCCGACCGTAGATCCCCAAAAGCTTTCCTTGGGCACTGTGGCAAGGAAAAGCTCCCTGGTAGGAAGAAACCTTGAGAGGAACCAGGCTCAGCGGGGGGGGGGGGGGGGGGCATCCGCCTCGGACTAGTCGGGTGAAACTACGCTTTTCTTTCTTTTGCGCAAGCTAAAAAAGCCTTCCAGTAAAAGTACGTTCTAAGCTCTTTCTATCCCCTCTGTAATCCTACAATGTGCCAACAGTCCGCAAAAGAAAATTGCAACTGACATTGTGTTGACAGCTTCTGCTGGTAATAGCCTAGAACAAACGCACACAATGACTATAATCCAACATCGAAAATGTTTCTACAACAGAATAATGAGACCCTCTCTTTTCTCTATGGGCTGAGTTACTTAGGTCTGTGACTTACTGCAGATCTACGCACTCAATCCGGCAATAAACCTACGACTAGCCTAAATACAATAAGTACAGTCCTACCACCAACCCTGGACAACTAAACTAAATAAAACTTCACATGTTTAAGAGTGAACATCCATCTTTATGCATTAGACGAAGGGAGAGAAGCATCGCTTATTACCTTGTGCCAAAAGAAAATAGCCTACACTTTTCGGCACCCAAAATGAACTGATTTTGAAGGGGGGAAAAAATCCAATTCAAATAGGGCCTGTCATGTTCAGACACACACAGACACACCCATGCATGCTGCTCCCAGTTTGCCTCCGAGATAGCCTCCACCAAATGGAAAACATTCTTTACTCTCTGCACCCAGTGTGGGAACCCACGGACCTGTCTTATAGACGCACCATCAGTCAGGTGTGTGAGTCAATGTCTTCTTTAAATGTGAGTCAGTGCAGTGTGCTCTTTAATGAAGGAGACAAGACAAATGTAGGAGACAAATCCCTGTTGTGGATATGTGCAACGTTGATAAGTCATCAGTCGTATGTTAGGCAGTTAGGTGTGATTTGTGACTAGCTTTGCTTTCCCCACTGTACTCAATGAAGTCTCCATTTTGTGAAGCATGAGATACTGTATGGTTTCCCACAGTTCTGTGTGGAACACAGCATTTTGAACCCTTTTAAATTCCATGCAGAACCCTTTTAAATTCCATGCAGAACCCTTTTAAGTTCCATGTAGAACCCTCTGTTACCAGGGTTACCTGTTCCACAGGTACAGCCAAAAAAACTGTGGGAAATCATAGTAACATCCCTCCACTGTAAAACCACTGGATGACTTTATCAATGTCGGCTTACTTATTTTACTTACTTAGGTTACTTTGGATTATTATTGTGTTTTTTTTAGATCTGAATGCTGCAATGTCAATGTTGAGGAACCAAAGCCAAAGAATTGTACTATTGCACTGCCTTTGCTTATCCTTATTCTTATGATAGTTGAGAAATAATCTCTCCAAAATATAGACACATGGCTTTCACTTGACACCCAATTTGATATGCCCTGATGAATTTAATCATTTTAATTTAATCAGGAAAGTGCAAGACAAGTGCAGTGGTTGAGTCACACCAACCCGGGAGACACACCGGTCCACCAAATGACTCAAACATACATATATGCAAGCATGATGCTGCATGCTTGCATGCCCTGGAAGAATGATTGGAGCTAGTAGCAAAGCAAGCTAACACATTACTTCCAAGTTAGCCTGCAAGTTACCAGGTCGAAAACACAACTTGTGTCCTAATGTACGTACCTTTCTCCAGAGCCTTCAGTGTGTGTTCAGGTATGGCTCCATCCCGGCGTGTCACACCGAGGGTGACATGTCTTCTGAGACGCTTTAGGACGGAGGCTGTTCAGCTATTTGAGCAGAAGCAGCTATAGCCTATATAAATATATTATACCAGCCTGGATGTGTGTGGCTACAGCCCACACGCCCATAAATTGCGTCACTTCTTGTTTTTTTTATGCAGTTAGTAGTGTGGTAGTGCTGGGGTGTATTCCATCAACGTTGCTAAAGGAGAATCCAGGCTTATTTTGTTAAGTCTCGCGAGAGTTACCAAAATAAGGCTGGGTTTTTGTAAGTCTCGCGAGACTTATCAAAATAAGCCTGGATTGTCCTTTAGCGACGTTGATGAAATTCCCCTCTGGGGTCTGCGTTGTCCTATGGAGCTGCACGAAATTTCTCTTACATTAAAAAAATATGTATATTGTTATTAATAATAAATAATAATAATATATATTATTATTATTTTAAATACATTATCTCGTGTTTGTTAGATAGGTCATGTGGACAGAAGAGGTTTCATGGTGGTGAAGTATGACTTTATTGTTGTAGTGCACCGCCCCCTACTGACAGAGATCAGTAACTACTAGTAGCAGCAGCAGCTGTTTGCTTTAAAATGTTCGCCCCAAATGGCTAAAATGTCTCAAATCAATTGTTTTCTTTTCATGAAAAGTGATAATGACTGTATTCATTTTAAAAAATGCCACTCAATGCTAATTAAATTTGAGTGAAATGTATGAACATTTTTTGTATAATTCATTAAAATCTGAATTAAATGGACTGACCCTTGCTCCACTTCATCATACTCGGCTGTAGAGGACTTTAAACCAGGGTGCAATTTCCTGTCTTTCTGGTCATTTTCTGAAAACCTGAGATGGACATTGAACCCGTCACCCAGCAGGACATTTGGCGAGGCAAACGTGTTTTTGTTGTTGTTGTTGTTGTTGTTGTTGTTGTTTTTTACAAGGTCTACACATTGTATGCACCTTCATACCTCAAAGGTGTACTGTACATTAAGCTCTGACACCATCTACTCTGTTTAGAATCTGCATTGTGCATCGGGAGAAATCTGAATTACAAACCCAAATGGGTGGGAAATATAAACAATCTGGTTGTCAATATTCCAATTCAGTTGGATTGTAAGATTGTAGATTTCTCATTATGCAAATAGCAGGGTCCAAACAACTGATGTCATTAAATCGAGTGCACACTACAAATCACTGAGAAAAACATTTAGCGATACTTTATCAAAGTCAGAGACTCAGTATTACAGCACCCATCATGTTCCAAAAAATGTTTAATTCTAATCCAATAAAATCTATTTGTGGCTCTTTAAAAGTCAAAAAAACGATGTTAAATAATAAATATTTACATAATACTGTTCAGTTCTGTGTATCATCCACATATATTAAAAGATATGTTTAGATTTTGGTTTATTGACATTTTGGACAATGGCATTACAGACTGTAAGTCTGAGCAGCTGACACAAGGAAATGAAAATGTACAGCAACCGTTCATTATCTGTCCTCCTCTGTCCCCTGAATCACATCTCTCCTCCTCTGTCCCCTGAATCACATTATCTGTCCTCCTCTGTCCCCTGAATCACATCTCTCCTCATTAGGGAGCACAGGGACGTACCAGGGCCACTTCACTGTAGTCTTGCACCCAATGAGACTATTTATAACACTCCTCAGACTTAAACCAGCACACAATACTGTGTGCGCAAAAAATACTGAAACAATTACATTGTCTGGTTATATCTTCAGTATTACAGAAGAGTAACTAAACTGTTATTTCTTTCTTTCCTCCGAAATGTATAAATAAGACAATAAATTAAAGCCTCGGAACTCGTCAAAATAAATCAATACAAACACGGGTTGGGGTTGGCCTAACATAAACTATAAGTCTGTATTAAAACAAAAACAAAATAAAAAGCAAAAAAAACAAAAACAAAAAATCACAGTAGCGGTAAGCTGCCCTGAGGTGCCAGGATGATCCCGAACACGTAGAAAAGTCCCATCAGGAGGTTGAGCTTGGCCGTCTTTTGCGGGATCTTGGAATAGCACTGGCTGCGGAACATCCTCTCCAGGGGGAAGGCCATGGGCAGCGTGAGCAGGGGCAGGGCCATGCTGATGGTGTAGCGCGTGGCCAGGATGCAGAACAGGACGTAGGGGACGAACAGCAGCAGGTTGTAGAGGATGTAGGACAGTGTGGGCCCTATGAGGATGGCCAGCGTGACGATGCCCGCCTGCTTGTCAGAGTCCATGTCTCTGGTGTTGTTGCTGTGCAGGATGGCCTCCGTGTTGAGGGCCAGGGGGACGGCGTAGACCAGGGGCAGGACCGACAGGTAGCCCACCTGCACCGCGTGGGCGAACATGACCGCCAGGGGGCCGAAGGTGATCAGGATCACCACGTCCCCGAGGGCCACGTACTTAAGACCGATGCCTGGGGACAGAGACCAACAGGGTCGCATTATAATTTATTTTAGACATTTAGCAGACACCTTTATCCAAAGCGACTTACAACAAGTACATTTGTCTAAGTAAGTGAATCTTCTATATATCAGTCATCATAACAAAAACAAATCTATGCTAAGACCAGGGGCCATTGGCAGTCATAAGGCAGTCATAAAGGAAGAATTAATTTTTTATTTTATGTTTTATTTATCAACGTGTCCATGAGGGAAATTAGCCGACTCCTATTTTTAACAATGGAAATTCTTGTACCTCAAGCGTTTAATCAGAGGAGGATGTGTGAGTGAGTGGGTGTGAGTGCCTCTGTTGTGTTTGGTTTGTTTGGTTAGCGCTAGTACAGCAAGCGAGCGATTGCGACGACAGCAGTTAATATTCAACCTACCTCCCGTGTATAAGAAAGAGCTGGAGAGGCCGCCGAAATAAATAAGAGCTAGATGCTCCAGCCTGAGCGTGGAGAGAAAGTACAGCAGGGTGGCGCACAAGCACCCCAGGGAGTACAGCACCGCCCCGAACATGACCACGTCCTGCGGGGCCAGGATCTCGTCCACCAGTGTCCTATCGTCACTTTTCTTGTGGTCAATCCCTTTGGAGAAGTCATAGTACGTGTTCACCAGGTTCCCCGCCCCGTGCACCACCAGGACCGCCACGGCGCACACCATCAGGATCACCAGGTCCACCGAGCCCTCCAGCTTGTAGGCCAGGGCGCTGCCCAGCGCCACGGGGGTGAGGGAGGCGCTGAAGCTCCACGGCCGCAGGGCCAGCACGTAGGCGGCGCACTTGTACCTCACGCCCGAGGTGACCCGGGCCATCGCTGAGACGCCGTGGTGGTGGTGGTGGGCGGTGGTGTGGTGGTGGTGGTGGTGGTTCCGCGCGGTGTCATTCAGGCCTGGCTGCCTTGTCCCGTTGTGTGTTTGTCCGTTCGACCCGGCCAAAACAAAGGTCTCGGCGCTGCTTGGTTTCTCCCCCTGGGCCATACCTCTACAAGGATACCCCCGGGTACCAGCGGTGGTCCAGAATAAGCAAAATGATGGTAAACCTGAAACGATAACATCACAAGAGCTCACACACATACATCATATAATAATAACAACATAGGCCATTTAGGCTGACGCTTTTATCCAAAGCGACTTACATTGCAGTGAATGCATAGATTTTTCAGTATATATGGTCCCACATTGAATCCTATAATGTTCCCCATAGACACAGAATCCTTGTTTGCAACAAGTGTCAAATCATTTCATATACTGGAAGCAAGAGCATCAGGACCAGAGCTTTGAAGGTTAAAGCACAACATAAACATATTATTACATAGCTATGAATAGCATGTAGGATGTTAAATTGATTAACATAGTTGTTTATTTATTGGATTAGAAGGGAGCTATCGCTGGCTCAGTCTGCAACATAGCTACTAGTAGAAGCATGTTAGAGTTTAGTTACATTTCATTTAGTTACCCTAACCCATGATAAATCTTTCAAAAACACCTGTTGATTGTCAAGATAACGTGGCACCTACAGTCTTAACAAAGAGGGATTGTAAAGGCATTAGCTAGCGGCACTGGTACAGGGCTGGAGAGTCAATCACCCAGATTAACGGATTACAGTTTACACAGCCAGCAGTATGCTAACCAGCTAGCTGCTAGCTACTACATTTGGAAAGGGAGAAATTAAATGTCAAGACCATACCTGTGTTATGTATCCCTTTCTATGACAAACTAGTCCACGCCATGAAACAACATCTTTCTATGACCGCTGTCTCGGGTTGGGGTCTGACCCTGCTCCGTTAGACGAGACCAGGACGTGTCAGTTTGGATGATGATGTTTCACTGGCTGGACACCGTCGCCCTGCTGCACCTGACGGGCGCCATTTCGTCCAACCAAAGATTCTTTAGAATCACAAGATGGTTGAGTGTCTCAAAATCCAATCGTAGTCGTTCGTCCACTCCGGAAACTAATAATAATAATAGTAATAGTAATGCATTTTATTTGTATTGCAATTTTCCTTCAAAATTATCTCAGTTCTACAGAGTACAAAAAGAAGAAAAAAAACGGGCATAAAAAAATAATACGTTAAAAACATAGTAAAAAGAACATAATAAATCATAAATAATATTATAAATCGCTTGTCAGAGATATATAATTCATATGTGGTCATATAAATGTGTGAAACTTGCTGGGCAACGGAATTCAAGTAAGATGGAAGATATTTTAAATGGACACAAACGTTTTTTATTCAGCCGTTATCGGCAATTATTCACGAGGTCAGCGGGTCTCGCCAGAGTGCGCATGTGCGTAGCCGTCACTCTCCCTAAAAAAACGATTTTTTTAACACACAGATAGGCTAACATGTTTTGTCCTGTGCGGCGAAGAGGTCGTAAGACCCTAGACATTACACACGTTAAGCTAAAACCAATAACGACAAGGTGCACACATGTTCACAGCCTTCATATTGTTTTCCAGCATTGGCAGCGATAGGTTCTGTTCACAGACTGCGAACGGAAATGGATGCGGAGTGAACCCTCTGGTTCCTGCTATCTCTGTGGCCCAACCCTCTGGTGCAACTTGGTTTAGCGCCGTCGGAAACTAGCGCCAAGGCGATTAGATTCCGCATGTTGTAACATAAAAATGTGAATTATAGCATACCCTCGACCCTTATTCGCATTGGTGCCAGACATTTCATATTTTTCGGTTCGTTGGCAGGTGCTATCTATTTCCGTCATGTGGTGGTGTGTGTGTGTGCGTGTGTGTGTGTGTGTGTGTGTGTGTGTGTGTGTGTGTGTGCGCGCGCGCGCGCGCGTGTGTGTGTGTGTGTGCGCGTGCGTGTGCGTGTCCATGAGTGTATATTATGCGTGTTATTTACATCAATATGAAGAAAACAACGTACTAAATGCCATCTTTTTAATCATTCGTGTAGGCTGTCTAATTGAAGACACACCTCAGCCTACTTTATAAAAAATGCTATAATATAAAAAACATTAGTAAAATCTCCTTCCTATGCAAAAATATAGATTTTTTCAACAGACTTATCAGGTCAAGTTGAATGGAGAATTGTTGAAAGAGAAGATATCATGCAGGCAGGCCTATTTGACAAATACTCAAAAAAAAAAAGAAGAAAAAAAAGATTCCAGTTATGTTGAATGAATGATCCAATAGGGGGAGAAGGAGAACATAGGTTTATCAGTATTGTGGGTTTCCTTTTCATTTAAACTTGTCAAACTCTGACCTCAATTTAAAGTAATGTGAAACCGTTTGGCACGCTGCGCGGAATAGCGGCGCTGCGCAGGGCCGAGGATTGAATAGAAAAGTGCTAAACTAAACCTTCATGCAGCCTAGTGCGGGCGGCGCGGGTGACCAAGGACTCCACGACTCAGTCCACTGGACTGGGCTTTAAACCACCACATCCTTTTCAAACACATTTTGAAATAAAAAGGATGCAATGGACGGCCACTGATGATATCCAAATTGGGGATTAAATGGTGGTAAAATTCTTTAGCCTGTCTTCTTTGAGGGAATTGGGAATCTGGACGGTGACATCGCAACGATGGTGTTTCAGACCTTCAGAGGTGTACAGATCAGTGACCTGGGCGCTCCGCTCCTGGCCGTGACGGTGCTGGGGGTCCTGTTGGCCGGGATGCAGGGGACCACCGCGTTCCCTACCTGGAGACTAGAGGTATGGTGGGACCATTCAATTCCTCTCCTCCACCGACCCGTTTTGAGTCGGGGTTTTGAATAGGGCCGTTTTGTCATTCAAATGTATTAAACCGAATAGGTGGAGAAGACCAATAACGCCGTGAATAATATAGCTTTTATGGACTTTGAAACCCTATTTTCTTCTCTTTTTTTGCGCTTTTACGCACGTACATTTCTCCTTCCCAAGTCTTTCATCTGCCTGTGCATCAAAGTTCATCTATATATCTAGTGGCTTTACAGGCCTAATGCTTCTTGACAATTTTAAGTCCTATTCATTTTTCATAAGTCAATATATGAAAATCTCATTCTGTGTTTGGAGCAAAGACTTTTAGTTGCCTTGGTGACGTCCTAAAGGAAAACGTATTAACCTATTGAAGCTGAGACATAACGTGCTCAATATAAATGTAAGAATTGTTTGACATGCTGTGGGTTGTTGCTGATGCATGCAATACATATGATTACAACCAGAAAAGGTAGGTTACAATCAGAGCTTCTCTGTCACTGTAGGCTAAAGTGGAGGGTGTTGCAGAAATTCAACAAATTTCCTTTGACAAGAGTTCTGTTGGTCCCACACGTCTTGCTTGTTATAATGACATAATGTCCTCCGTGTATGAAGTACAGTAGATTTGTTTGTGTGCCTATGCCACAGATGACATAATGTGTATGGTTTCAAAAATAATGAATGCAGTATTGACTGATATTATTGAAGTTAATCTGTTATTATCTGTTATACAATATAAACATTGTTTAAAAACATCAAAACACAGAGAAAGTGTATTGATATTTAGGGGGGGTACTTATTTTGGCGGTGTTTTATTGTGAAAATGAATATTGTCCAATCACTCTCTGCATAGGAAGATGGACAGACTACTCAGAATCTATAAATAGTAGTCCTCTGTGGCTCAGTTGGAAGAGCCTGACCCGAACAACAGGTTGTCGGTTCGATGCCCGCTGGGACCGTATATACTGAAATGTATGTATGCACTCATTGCAATGTAAGTCGCTTTGGATAAAAGCGTCAGCTAAATGGCCTATATATAAATAGTCAACTTGGAGAAAACCCGGGAATGTTTAACCAGCAGAGGACAATACAGGCAGCTAAGCGAGTTTGTGAGCACTGAGTGATCAAGTTCTGAGGTTAACTCCAGAGAGCTTGTTTTGGACTTAAAATTCTCTTTCCATTTTCATTTGTTTTCCCTCTGAAGAAAACGGAGTAGCAGTTTGCCAAGGCGGCCGCTTAGAGCAACATGTAGCTTCAAAAGTCATGATTTAGGGCCAGGGTACATGGACAGTTATCGTGTTGCTCCAACTTAAGTGGAATGCATACTCCAGCTTCAAGGATAAAAATGTCTTTAAAAAAAATAATTTGGGGGGGGGGGTTCTGTGACTATGTTATCAGTGAGGCAGGATTCTTCAAGTCTTCTTCTCTGTTGAGCGTGTCTCAGATCTTGGCAAAGTCCGCCGCTGTTTTCCTAAAGATTAAGAAGAAGAAAAAAAAAGGGAACTCTTGGAGGAATGTGTACTGTATATATTATTTATGAGGAAGAAATTCATTCATTTCCCAATGGGAATTCAGAAGAATCAAATCCCAAAGCTTTAGGCTGTATTTATTTGCATTATGTGAAGCAGGTGGTCAGGTTTGAATCACCGTGGTCCAATAACTTATTTTGGATGACAACATTGGGGAAGAGCTATGGAAAGTGGACGAATACACTTAAAATAAAAACCACTGTCTACATTATTATGTTGAATCACCAAAGAAAACTAATTGGTTGGCAAAAAGTGATCAAATTGCAGTTTCCATATAATTTGAACCCAGCTGTAAACCAAATTTCAACAGTGCACCTCAGTTATCATCACAGTGAACTCACGTTGACAACTAATATAAATGGACTGACTTATATAGCTCCTTATTCCAAAGCGCTTTACAATGGCTTCTCATTCACCCATTCACACACACATTCACACACCAATGGCGTGAAGCTGCCATGCAAGGCGCCGTCCCCACTCATTGGGAGCAATTTAGGGTTCAGTGTCTTGCCCAAGGACACTTCGACATGTGGCCAGTCGGGGCTCGAACCGCCGATCTGCCAACCTTGCGATCATTAGACGCCGACTCTACCTCCTGCGCCACAGCCGCCCCATGTGTATGTGTTGTGTCTATGTTGAAGCGGCGTCTGTGCCCAGTGTGTTGAGCAAAAGATGGTTAATCTAAGATCTTTTTTGTCCAAGGAAGAAGCTCACAGTTCCAGTGTGTTGCTGATTGGGATTCGTAAAGACGCCCGCTCCCAGGTGCTGCACCTCTCCAGAAACAAGCGCTACACCCTCACCCCCGAGAAACTCAAATGGGACAAGTTCAAGCTGACATACAAGTATGGCGAAAGCATTGTTTTTTTGCTTTTATTATTGTGTGTTGCTGCTCGAACCAATCTAAGATCAAAGTAAGTAAAACTAGAATTGTGATCTTCTTATGAGAAAGTGGTAAACCATACCAAATGTGGCTATATTCAAATGTGACATAATGACATGTGTCACTTGTAGTGAACGGCGGGGTAGAGTAGAGTAGCTTGTCCTAAGCGGGTATCGAACTCACAACCTCCTGCTTACAAACCGGCTGTGCAAGGGAGTTAACTCCCTTGGTGGAGATACTGATGGGCCTTAAACATTAAACAGGGAGGGAGGTCAAGAACAACATGAGGTAGGGCTTTGTGTATTCCAGGTTTGCCTAAATAGTGGCCATTGATTTCTGCTGTTGTGGTGGTTTAACTAGATGACGGTTGTGTTGTGTCTTGTGTAGGCTGCTGTCTTTCCCAAATAACCTGATGAATGCCAGCGACACGCGTAGGGGAATCGCCAAGGCCTTTGGCATGTGGAGCGATGTCTCACCCTTCAGCTTCCGAGAGGTACCAGCTGACCAAGACTCAGACATCAAGATCGGTGGGTACAACAGTACTGGGTGCGTTTGTAAATTCCGCTCTGAGAGCGTCGTAGCGCACACAGGAGGGTTCAACGTCATAGAGCGACCAAGTAATTTGATGATTGGACATCCCAAGAGGCATTCCATGAGTGCTGATCAGATTTCCAGAGCGTATTTACAAACGCACCCACTGTAATTGGCAATTAGCTCATAATCCTAGTGCGTGGTTGTCAGCATAATGTATGTGTTCATAAATCACCCCCCCCCTACTGTTGAATGTCCAGCGTGATTCATGCCTTTATTCTGTATGAAAAAAAAGAGCTGTCCACCTTCCAAGCATGTGTGTAGTAATTTGGAATCGTACTAAATCATGCCTTATGCGTCCCGTTGGGATCGAGTCCCGGGGTCTATGGGATTCTTGTTCCAGCATAAATTCTTTGGTGGAAGTGAGAAAAATGTCTGTGAGGCTGTCGTCCTTTGGGGGGGGAGTGGGGGGTGAGGGGGGTTTGAGGAAGTTTGTCCTTCTGGACTCTATCATCGCTAGACTGTTACTGTATGTGTGGAATGAGAGGGTCTGGAGAGAGAGAGAGCGTTTTCCCTCTTGGCTCAGAGACACGGCTATCTTCTCTTGGCAGGCTTCTACCCCATCAACCACACAGACTGTCTGCAGTCCTACTTGCACCACTGCTTCGACGGCATCACGGGGGAACTAGCGCACGCCTTCTTCCCTTCCACCGGAGAGATCCACTTCGACGACCATGAGTACTGGATTCTGGGAAACATGCGCTATAGCTGGAAGAAAGGCCAGTTCTCTTCTGTCATGTGTATTTTTCTCATTAGCGGTGGCAGCCAGATTCAGCCTCAACTTTACATTTTCTTATATGCACACAGGGTGTAAAGTGTAAATGTTTGACTGCTTTCATAGGTCACATTTGTTTAGAGATTACCTACTGGAGATACGGAAAGGAAGTGACTTGAGACTATTCAGGGGGGGTATTCCATCAACGTCGCTAAAGGAAAATCCAGGCTTATTTTTGATAACTCACATTTTTTAGAAATGACTGGAGATAAGACAAGGAAATGACATCAACGTCGCTAAAGGAAAATCCAGGCTTAACTTTGATAACTCTCGTGAGATTTATCCCAAAAATAAGCCTGGATTTTCCTTTAGCGACATTGATGGAATACCCCCCCAGCTGCAGCCAAGCAGTCAAAGCAATTGTGTTGTTGTGTTTTTTTTTCACAGGAGTGTGGCTAACAGACCTGGTCCACGTCGCTGCTCATGAGATCGGCCACGCGCTGGGCCTCATGCACTCCCTCTACCCCAAGGCCATCATGCACCTGAACGCAACTCTGACCGGGCACAAGATAATCACACAGGACGAGGTGTGGGGACTCCACCGACTCTACGGTACACAGGCACAGTTAGGGAAATATTTAAGTATCTAAATATAACATAGGTAGCCCTGGTTTCTTCAAATCGTATAGAAAAAGGTATTTAATTGTCTTTTCGCAAAAGGAGAACAGTTTACAAGCATGTCAGAACAAGTCTGGCAGTGAAAGGGTCCTCAGAAAAAAGGGACCTCCAGACAGACAACAGGGATGTTTATACACAGGTCACAAACCCCACCCCCTCAGGTGAGGTCCAAACCAATCACGTTGAGGGGAGGTCACAGATGAGGAAGAGGTAGGAAGGTGATGTGGGTGAATTCAGCCCTCCCTGAGGAATCATGGTATCACAAAGGTAAAGAGGGAGGGCTCAGGAGTGAACAAAGGCAGAGCCGTCACCCTGGTGTGGGTCGACATTGTCTTGAGTTTCTAGGCGTCAAGACAGGCTAGGGAAAACAAAAGGCGGTGAACTATTCAAATGACAACCCGTAAACAAAGAAATAATGAGATAATAACACACAAAGAACTGACGGTATCACATTGCTTGGGCTCATTAAATGGTTATTCAGCCTTCGGGTTGGGGAGGGTGGCGTCAATTCCATGGTGAATTCAAAAGCCATTATGGTGTTTGTTGAACATGAACATTGAACATTTTGTGGCAAGTCATTTGAAAGGTAAAAAAAGGCTGATCGTTGTCCTAAATTCCTTGAGTCTGAAAGACTGAAAGTTGCTCTCTAATCCCTCCTCCTCCTCCTCCTCCTCCTTCTCCTTCTCCTTCTCCTTCTCCTTCTCATCCAGGATGTTTGGATAGGTTATTTATCTGTCCAGCCTGGGCGCGGAAAGGCTATTGCGACAGCAAGCGCAAGCTGATGCAGAAGCACTGCCCCTCCAGCTGCGATTTCTGTTACGGTAAGAGCAACGGCAAAAGAGCAAGAGAGCAAAGTCCCAAGGAAAAAAGATTACTCTCAATCCACCGTTGCAGGGAATCGTTCAGATTCACCGTCTGCCAATAGCACAGCTGCTGCAGCCAGCAGGTCCGGTCCCCGCAATGCAGAATCAATGACAACCCGTCTTGATTTAAAGGCAGTGACGTAACACTGTCAATTCAGGAGAAATTACCTAACTAACCGAAGGGGGCTAGACAAGAGGTTGCCTGGTTTTTACTGTACTGCATGTGAGCTGATCCATGTCACTTTCACAGCTTGGATTGTCATAAGCTGCTGCTGCTGCTGCTGCAGTAGGTTTCATCAGCGTGGTGGATGGAATGGAGGGCCTTCGGTTACACAACAGGATGTGACTACTCCTAGCCGTAGCCCTCGGAGCCCTCCAGATTGTTGTGGGGTTTTTTGTCTGATTTGTCTGTGTGTAACAAGGCAAGAGGGGAGAGGATATGATCCCTGGCTCGTAATAATCTGTTCCTCATTGCTGATTGGGAGAAGTTGTTACGGGCTGTGGAAAATTCCTGAGCGACTCCAAACCTCTGGAATTTCAGACTGCGGATAGAGAGGGTTTGAGACACGGAAGGTCCGTTTTAGATTTTTGTGGCCCTAACGAGGGACTTGGTTATAAAATATGACCGTTGAGGCGTCATGATGGGTTCCTCTCTCGATGCCAGATGATGATGTTTATGTTGATGTAACCGACCACTTCTACCACTGGCATTTTTCTATGTAAATGATGTAAGTTGATTTATTAAGTCGCACTTAATTGCACACATATCAGGGTGAGAAATTCATGGGAATCAATCGAGACTAGGATTGTTTGAGATAAACAAAACGCCCAAACAGGTCATCCCAAGAAAGACATTAGTAAATCATATCAATGTAAAAGAAAGCCACACATTATTGTATCTGGTTATTATTTAGGGGGCGGCGGTAGCCTAGGGGCTAAACAGGCCGGCTAGCAATCGGAAGGTCGCTGGTTCGATCCCCGCCTCAGGAGGGAGCTGCATGTGAGCTGGTGACTGGAGGGTTGCTGGCATCATATCTAAGGTGCCAATAGTGCAGATTGTGCCCTTGAGCAAGGCACTTAACCCCTAATAGCCCCAGGGGTGCTGACTATGACATGACCCTGAGCCTAGAGCAAAGAACACATTTCGTTGTACTCTGTGCAATGACCAAAAAGGTTGAATCTAATCTGGTTGACAGCAGTCTATATTCTAAGAGTTGTCGTCGCCACCTCTCTGTAGAGTTCCCTTTCCCCACGGTGGCCCCCACCCCCACCCCGCCCAGGACCAAACACAAGCTGGTAGCCGAGGGCAAGAAGCTCACCTTCCGCTGCGGGAAGAAAATCGCAGCCAAGAAAGGCAAAGTATAGTGAGTATGTCTTACTATCCTATTTAACTGAAGAATTTGTGATTTTTTCATGAAAATTGCCAGAGCTCACGCATGACTGACCTTCACCAATAGAAGCTTATGTCCGTCCTTGAAGTCACATATAAGACAGAGGCCTTGGGTTCTCTAGGAGTACGATTCTCACAGAACTATTTTCCAATTTGTGTACGAGGCCTTGAGTCCTCTAGGTAGGAGTATGATTCTCACAGAACTATTTTCCAGTTGATTGTACTTGTGTTTCCGTAGCTGGTACAAGGATGGGGAGCTCCTCCAGTACTCTCACCCAGGGTACATCTCCCTGAAAGACGACCACATCAGCATCGTGGCCAACGCCATCAACGAGGGCACGTTCACCTGCGTGGTCAAGAAGAAGAACAAGGTCCTCACCAACTACTCCTGGCGAGTACGTGTGCGCTTCTGAGGGATAGGCCACGCCCCCTCTGAGGGAGAGGCCACACCCTCTGAAGGATAGGCCACACCCTCTGGGGGATAGGCCACGCCCTCTGAGGGAGAGGCCACATCTTCTGAGGGATAGGCCACACCCCTCTGAACGCACAGAAGCACTGGGTATTACACAATGACCACACAGACATACAATCATTCACAACAGAAACATGTTGGTTTGTCAAGAAGGGACCTCATTCACTTGGGCACATATTTCATTGTACGTAAATTCCATGTCTAGAAAATCCCCTAAAAATCAATCATGTTTGTTTTTTTGTTATTTTGTAAATGCATTTTTTTGTATACACAATAAAGACGTTTGTTCTGTGACGAGCAGCAGGTTTCTTGTTGAACTTGGTGAACTGCAGTACCCTGCGTAAGTAATTAGACAGTGAAGAATTTTTCTTATTTTGGCTCTACTCCAAAAGTTGGGATTTTCAATAGAATAATTACTGAGGTTAATAATAGACATTCTTTTATTTGAGGGTATTTGTGTAAATATAGATTTCTCCATTTAGAAATAACAGTTTGTACACACAGTCCCCCTATTTCCAGGCACTGGGTAATGAGACAGATGAATATAATATAAATATTAAGCACTAATGTTTAGTATTTGGTCGACAATCCTTTTGCATGTAATAACTGACATCGACAGCTCTCTTATGCCTGCACAAAAGATGTGACGGAACAGACCTAATTTAACAGAAACACCTGTCAAGCATATATAAATGCTTGTATACCGTGTATACAAAAAGTGTTGTCATTTCTAAATGGTGAAATCAAGATATACACAAACACCCTCAAACAACAGCTGAGCTCATAATCATTGTTTGATTTCAAGAGAGAGAGAGAGAGAGAGAGAGAGAGAGAGAGAGAGAGAGAGAGAGAGAGAGAGAGAGAGAGAGAAGAGAAAGTAACATGCTCTGTCACAGAATATACAGCGGCCCTGCGTCAATAAACAGGACAGTGAAGCATTTCTTAGTGATAGAAAAAAAACTAAACTTGGCCTGAACGGACACAATCTTGGTAATCCTGGCTATATTTTGCTCTTATAAAACTACTCCTCTCTAAACGAATACCGTTTGAATAATTTACCAACTGTCAATCTTGCATTCTAGAGTTCTAGAGCCAGAAACAACATGGTCTGCAGTCACGGGACCCATTTGGACTGTTCTCCACATGGTACGACTCAGACATGCAGTTTGCTCTGCTCGCCTTAAAGTGCAGCCAATGGCTCTGTCTAGAGAGGTCCGTGCTCTGCGCCTAGAGCGCCTGTACTGTCTAGAGAGGTCTGTACTCTGCCTAGAGAGGTCTGTACTGTCTAAAGAGGTCTGTACTGCCGAGAGAGGTCTGTACTGTCTAGAGAGGTCTGTACTGTCTAGAGAGGTCTGTACTCTGCCCAGAGAGGTCTGTACTGTCTAGAGAGGTCGGTACTGTCTAGAGTCTGTACTCGGTCTAGAGAGGTCTGTACTGTCTAGAGAGGTCTGTACTCGGTCTAGAGAGGTCTGTACTCAGTCTAGAGAGGTCTGTACTCTGCCTAGAGAGATCTGTACTGTCTAGAGAGGTCTGTACTCGGTCTAGAGAGGTCTGTACTGTCTAGAGAGGTCTGTACTCGGTCTAGAGAGGTCTGTACTGTCTAGAGAGGTCTGTACTCTGCCTAGAGGGGTCTGTACTGCCTAGAGAGATCTGTACTGTCTAGAGAGGTCTGTACTGTCTAGAGAGGTCTGTACTGTCTAGAGAGGTCTGTACTCTGCCTAGAGAGGTCTGTACTCTGTCTAGAGAGGTCTGTACTGTCTAGAGAGGTCTGTACTCTGCCTAGAGAGGTCTGTACTGTCTAGAGAGGTCTGTACTGTCTAGAGAGGTCTGTACTGTCTAGTCTATACTCTGTCTAGAGAGGTCTGTACTGTCTAGAGAGGTCGGTACTCTGCCTAGAGGTCTGTACTGTCTAGAGAGGTCGGTACTCTGCCTAGAGAGGTCTGTACTGTCTAGAGAGGTCTGTACTGTCTAGAGAGGTCTGGACTGTCTAGAGAGGTCTGTACTGTCTAGAGGTCTGTACTGTCTAGAGAGGTCTGTACTGTCTAGAGAGGTCTGTACTGTCTAGAGGTCTGTACTGTCTAGAGAGGTCTGTACTGTCTAGAGAGGTCTGTACTGTCTAGAGGTCTGTACTGTCTAGAGAGGTCTGTACTGTCTAGAGAGGTCTGTACTCTGTCTAGAGAGGTCTGTACTGCCTAGAGAGGTCTGTACTGTCTAGAGAGGTCTGTACTCTGCCTAGAGAGGTCTGTACTGCCTAGAGAGGTCTGTACTCTGCCTAGAGAGGTCTGTACTCTGCCTAGAGAGGTCTGTACTGCCTAGAGAGGTCTGTACTCTGCCTAGAGAGGTCTGTACTCTGCCTAGAGAGGTCTGTACTCTGCCTAGAGAGGTCTGTACTGTCTAGAGAGGTCTGTACTGTCTAGAGAGGTCTGTACTCAGTCGAGAGAGGTCTGTGCTGCCTAGAGAGGTCTGTGCTGTCTAGAGAGGTCTGTACTCTGCCTAGAGAGGTCTGTACTCTGCCTAGAGAGGTCTGTACTGTCTAGAGAGGTCTGTACTCAGTCGAGAGAGGTCTGTACTGTCTAGAGAGGTCTGTACTCAGTCGAGAGAGGTCTGTGCTGCCTAGAGAGGTCTGTGCTGTCTAGAGAGGTCTGTACTCTGCCTAGAGAGGTCTGTACTGTCTAGAGAGGTCTGTACTCAGTCGAGAGAGGTCTGTGCTGCCTAGAGAGGTCTGTGCTGCCTAGAGAGGTCTGTGCTGTCTAGAGAGGTCTGTACTCTGCCTAGAGCGCCTGTACTGTCTAGAGAGGTCTGTACTCTGTCTACAGTGGTCAGTACTCTGTCTAGAGAGGTCTGGACTGAGAGGTCTGTACTGTCTAGAGAGGTCTGTACTCAGTCTAGAGAGGTCTGTACTCTGCCTAGAGAGGTCTGTACTCTGCCTAGAGAGGTCTGTGCTGTCTAGAGAGGTCTGTACTCAGTCTAGAGAGGTCTGTACTGTCTAGAGAGGTCTGTGCTGTCTAGAGAGGTCTGTACTCAGTCTAGAGAGGTCTGTACTCAGTCTAGAGAGGTCTGTACTCTGCCTAGAGAGGTCTGTACTCTCTGTCTAGTGAGCCAATGCTCTGTCTAAAGAGGTCTGTACTGTCTAGACACCAAAGTCTGTTCTCTGTGTCGAGAGTCAATACTGTGTCTAGAGAGCCAATGCTGTCTAGAGGTCTGTGCTCTACACCTAGAGGCCAGTGCAGTTTCAGTATCAGCCCCCGCCCCCGCTTATTCAGCAAACGTGTGTAATAATCCAGAGGGGGTTCAGAGGCAAGTCAAAAGATTAAACTTGATTGATGAACATTTCCATTTGTCTTCATTACAAGGAGTCCAGAGGTGAAGGTTGGAGCTTTTTGTTGCGACAGTTCCAGTCAAAGCAGCCCGGCCAGCCAACCTCCAACCGTCTCACAGGAGCTAGACTGTACTGTTTATTTTTCTCTGGCCGAGAAAATGATATAATTTATTGGTTCAGTCCTTATATCGGCCGAGCCACTTCAACAACAAAGACAGAGAGGAGTCTGGGGCTCTTAGACTGGGAGAACAAAGTACTGAGACAAACTGTGCAGTGCAAAGAATGACATCACTCTTGGACTAGCCTACTATTGAGCTAGGTTCAAGGCAAGAATTTTTTTTGGGTTCAGCTTCCATTCTTTCTTTCTTTTTTTTTCTTTCTCCCTTCTCTGGCGGGAGTGTGTCTGTGTTTGCGTAGCCCAGACAGCGCTCTTTTTTATAAAATACAGGGAAAGTGGCAGACAAAAAAAATAAAGTTTTAAACTTTATTTCTAGCAAAAGACAATGTCCCATGTCAGTATGTATGTATGTATGCATGTATGTACGTATGTAAGCCTGTTGTGGTCACAGTAAAAATCCCTCCAATATGATGGATCGAAATAAAGAGCTAATGCTACGCGATTATACAGTAGCAACACACAGGAAAATGACAACCACTTAAAATCTGGTCTTCATTCGACGGCGTAGAAAATGCAAAAAAAAAAAAAAAACAGACAGCAAACATTAAGCACACACTCGTATGCACTTGGTGTCATTTGGTGAGAGGATGTAGAGTTGTAGAGAGTTTGCTCCGTCTCCAGAACAAGCTAAAACATTATATCGAACATTTGATGAAACTCCTATAAAAAAAAGAACAAAAAGAACACTGTAGTAGACAGTTGAGGAGGGTCAAGCCATGTCGACGGACAGGAAACACTGGGAGGTTGAGCGGGTCCGTCTGTTTTCCGTCGTCGGACTACAAGTCTCTACCTTCACAGGGCTGAACGGTAAAGGGCAGTACGAACACAGTCCCAGAGTGAGTCCAGTCCCCATCACAACTACATGTCCCATGATTCCTTTTGTCCTCCCTCTCAGGTGGGGCTGCCTGTGTTTTTCCAACACATGCGACCTCAAACACGTCCTCTCGTCTGCGGTCAGAACTTGAGGCTGAACCCGGGGCCCACGGCGGACGCCCCCTGGTTGCTGGAGGTCAGGTGGAAGCCTGTGTCCTTAAGGTCGTCGTCACCCTGGAGAGAGAGGGGGGGAGGGAGAGGGAGAGGGAGAGGGGGGGGAGGGAGAGGGAGAGGGAGAGGGAGAGGGGGGGGGGGGAGAGGGAGAGAGAGAGGGGGGGAGGGAGAGGGGAGAGGGAGAGAGAGAGAAAGAGAGAAGGAGAGAGAGAGGGAGGGAGAGAGAGAGAGAGGGAGAGAGAGAGAAGGAGAGAGAGAGGGAGAGAGAGAGAGAGAGGGAGAGAGAGAGAAGGAGAGAGAGAGGGAGAGGGAGAGAGGGAGAGAGAGGGAGAGAGAGAGAAGGAGAGAGAGAGGGAGAGAGAGAGAGAGAGGGAGAGAGAGAGGGAGAGAGAGAGAAGGAGAGAGAGAGGGAGAGAGGAGAGAGAGAGAGAGGGAGGGAGGGGGAGAGGGAGAGAGAGAGAGAGGGAGAGGGAGAGAGAAAGAGAGAGAGGGAAGGAGAGAGAGAGAAAGAGAGAGCAAGCCACGCATTAATAACGTTAATAATAACTTTTATTTGTATAGCACTTTTCCTGAAAACGTTGCAGCTCAAAGTGCTCCAATCATTATTTAATTATTTAGTCATTTAAAGGCAATATTAAAAAGATGGGTTTTTAGTCTTGACTTGAACATATTTGCTGAGGTTGCATCCCTAATGTAAACTGGCAGTGCATTCCACAATGTGGGTGCATAAAATGAGAATGCAGCCTCACCAAATCTCTTCTTTTGTACATGTGGTACACAGAGAAAACCATATACTGAAAAATGTATGCGCTTTGGATAAAAGCGTCAGCTAAACGGCCTATATTATCGCTATTATGATTATTTAGATTAGATTAAACTTCATTGTCATTGCAGAGTACCAGAAAGTACCAGACAACGAAAATGCAGTAAAACTAAAATGTTGTTCCCTGACCGGGAATCGAACCCGGGCCGCGGCGGTGAGAGCGCCGAATCCTAACCACTAGACCACCAGGGAAGGTGTCCAGTTTCCCCTCACCAGCTGGCTGTATCCCAGGCCTCCCTCAGGGGGGCGGGGGCTGGTGCCCCTCTTCACCCTCTGCTGCTCGCTCTTGGCCGGCCAGGTAGGGAACATGGAGGGGTCGATGGGGAGCGGCGTCTCCCGGAAGTAGTCGTGCTTCAGAGCCTCGTCTGACAGGATCCTCTTGCTGGGGCAGTAGGTGAGGAACCTGGGGGGGGGTCAGAGGTCACTCAGATGGCCAAACATCCGGATTAAAGCTGGGGGGGGGGGGGGGGGGTACGTGTGTGCTGGGGGGGGGGGGGATACGTCTCAAAAGTTTACCAGTGGCTTCCTCACTTTCTCCTAAACTAGGGGGGGTATTCCATCAACGTCACTTAAAGGAAAATGTAGGCTTATTTTGATTCAGATTTGATGAAAATAAGCCTGGATTTTCCCTTTAGCGGCGTTGATGGAAGGAATACCCCCCCTGAAAACACAGGGTAAGCACTTTCAATTGAGATGCGCGCACACACACACACACACACACACACACACACACACACACACACACACACACACACACTTAATTCTAAAAGTTGCCGATCGTAAATCAGCCGGTGGTCTTAAATCATCTACAAGGGCACGGCCGTTCACAGCGTCAGACCTTGACCTACAAACCGGAGCCGCACAGGAGTGTGATATTCCAAACAGGACCGCTTCTGTCTGCCAACACTACGCTCCGGATGGCGGCCTTCAACTACAGCTGCTACAGCTCAGGAAGATCCAAGCATATACAACAGGAGGAGGAGGGGGGGTCAGGGCCTGGTGGGTGGAGGACCAGAGGTCATGTGCTTCTCCCAGGGGGCCTGAGACTAGCATACCATGATTCTGGCCTGAGAGAACGGCCCCTTTTTGGGCATACACTGGGCATACAATCTTTTCTTTCTTTTTTTAAATCAGTTTTTTAGGGCATTTCTGCTTTATTGGGATAGAGACAGTAGTAGAGATTGACAGGGACGATGGGTGAGAGAGAGGGAGGGAGGGATGACATGCAGGATATGTCGATGGCCGGATTCGAACCAGTGTGACCTTGAGATGATGTGGTATGCGCGTTAGTGTGCTGATGTAATACAGGTGTGATAGACAAACTGGAAAGGTTTTGGCATACAGAGGTGGAAGATATGTAAACAGGGCGTTGTTTAACGCCATAACAACCATACGGTTTTAAATCAAGCTGTGTGATAGTCTTGGTTTAGAGCTTTGTGTCAAGTATAATTTAGCATTTTATATTTTTTAAATTACTAGTCATTGAGTTCACATCCTGCCTGAAACGCCACCACTAGTGTGCCCTTGAGTAAGGCACTTAGCCCTCAGTTACTCCAGGGGGGACTGTCCCAGTAAATTTGTAATTGTAAATCGCTTTGGATTAAAAGCGTCTGCTAAAATGGCCAATTATTCTAAGTTCTACATACATTTTAATGTGTTCATCCAGTCCAATGGTCGGGATAAAACACTGTGTGACAGAGGCGTTCAGAATCCCAGGGCAAGGCTGTCTGTCTGTGAAATCTAACACAGGGATGGAAGTACTTTGATGGATTGCCAAGAGGCTACCCCACTGTCATTGTTTCTAGACAGCCTGCCAAAAGCGCAGTGACTGAAGAAAAAGACCTGGAAAGCATATCACTGGGAAGTCGCAGATAATTATCAAGATATAGCATATGTTGTCTAGTGCACTAGGGATGGACGGTTTTTCGGTTAAACCGAAAACCGGGGTTTATAAAAATAGAAACGGTTTTTTATCAAAACCGTCTGAAACCGTTTTTTTTTTTTTTTTTTTTTTTGAAGAATAAAATAGAATAAGAATAAAACTGGAACATGTCACATGTTTGTCGTGTGTGAAAATAACAATGATACAGTCTGAATCTGCCGCGCAATGAGTGAGAGGTTTGGTCAGTTGTGAAGAATAACTGAGGATTAATATCTAATTGGGATTATATTTAAGGGTAACGAATCACTCTATGGGAAAGATAGTTGCCTTCAGTTATTGGTAGATAGGAAAGGTTTTTTACAATTACTCGCTTACATTTAATAAGATCATTTTCGCTGCTCTCTGTAAAGCGCATTGGGTCACTTTTGTGAGAAATGCGCTATAGAAATAAAATGTGATTTGATTTGATATCAATCAATCAAACTTTATTTATGTTCTATAGCACAAATCATGCATTGAATGTAACTCCAAGTGCAGTATTTACTAAACCACAATATAATAAAACAAGAGCTATACGGATCAAGAGTGTTTGTGCACAGCGCCACTGTGTGTGAAGGCGCTACTGAAAGTGATGACACTTGTCTCAGAAGATACGCGGTCACTTAGTGACGCAAAGGTAGTTCTGTATTTATCTCTATCTGTATTAGTACATTTATTTTGAAAGCTCTATTTTGACAGCTCTACCATGGGCACTTTTATTTTGATGGGGCATTCTTTGTTGATTGACTTACGACAGTTCAGGACGAGTCAGTCTCGCGGCATGTGGTTTTTATGAAAAGCTTTAAGTATGTTCACTGCATAATTCTAAGTCTAATATTTCAGTGATTATTGAGCAGTATTCAAATATTTAAATACATTGAGCAGCAGCTGAAACTTTGTCTAAGAACCAAGATATTGAGAAAGCAGTTCATTCAATGAAGACGCTGTTCCAAGAGATGATCTTCCGTGCAGGCGTGCACCCTGGATCAGCGGAGCTGGTGTGTTAAGTGTTCATGTGTTTTCATGTATGGTGTAGCTTACAAAAGTCTGCCTTTCCACTTATATTTGTGAAACTAAGTAGCCTAAATGTGTTGCGACTGTGCTTACGGTGTTTTAATGGTGTTCGACATGAGTGTATTGTAGCAGTAGGGCTCAATTATTTGAAATTGGCGCTCTTTTTTTTTTTTTTTTTTTATCTTTTTTTTTTTTTTTTTTTTTTTACTGTATTCTTCGGTTAACCGGAAAACCGCAGTTTTACTCTCTGACGGTTTTTCGGTTTCAATAATTGGAAACCGTCCATCCCTATAGTGCACACATGTTAGAACACCATAGTATAGACACAGACACTCACAGACACAGGCCGACGCAGGCAGACAGACAGAAAGACAGACGCACGCACGCACGCACACACAGACAGACAGACAGACAGACAGACACTAAAGGCCTAAGTCAGTAAGAGGATTAGCTGAAATGCATAATTGCACAATCATAGTCTGGGTTTTCTAATACAGCTAAGATGTTGTGGTGTATAGCTTAGGTATAATGTTGTGGTTTGACTTGGGGGTCACACACAGGGCTGTAGTTGGGGGGCCCTGTAGTGAGGGGGGGGATTAAGAAGAAGTAGAAAACACTTGGTTGTTCATGAGGTCAAAGCCTATCTATCTATCTATGAACTATCTATCTATCCATCTATCTATCTATGAACTATCTATCTATCTATCTATCTATCTATCTATCTATCTATCTATCTATCTATCTATCTATCTATCTATCTATCTATCTATCTATCTATCAATCAGGGGGTTAGGGGGTGGTGGATTAAGAAGAAGTAGAAACCACTTGCTTGTTCATGAGGTCGAAGCCTTGGTCTGACAGCAGCGCCCCGAAGCGCTTGCGGAGGTTGTTGTAGGGGTACTCTGTGAAAGTCATCTTCTTCACAGCTGGAAGCTCGTTGTAGCCAGGCCAGATCTTCTCACTGGGCGACCCCAGATCCTGTCGTGAACACGCACGTCAACACAGACAAATGGGGTTAGGGTTAGGGGGGGGAGAAGCGTGGGGGTTCCCTGGGATTTTATTAACTAACTAAGAAGGAACACACTTGAGTACTTGAGTGAAGTCAAGAGCGCAGTTAAAATGTTTGATTTTAATAGCTCCATCCCTGTCAGACAACCACCTGCCACAAATATGACGGCTATACATTTCGTATGGTAGGATTGGGTTTCAGAAATGTAGTCTGTT
The DNA here is from genome assembly GCF_963989245.1 of Nansenia antarctica. Taxonomy (NCBI): domain Eukaryota; kingdom Metazoa; phylum Chordata; class Actinopteri; order Argentiniformes; family Microstomatidae; genus Nansenia; species Nansenia antarctica. The sequence continues at coordinate 4,526,287 of NC_137676.1, forward strand.
TCAGGAAAACACATTTGAGCAAAGTCAAAGTGGGTTTAATACAGTATAACTGTGTGCCGTTCCTGGTTACGCCACCTTGTGGAGAGAAACAGAACTGCAAACCATCAAAAAAAACTCATGCTGGAAAAAAAAGTTATAAAAAAAATAAATAAGCATGCATATGTATACATAAAAAAAGTATTTTTAACTTTACAACTAATGCTTGATGAGGGCAAATGAGGGCATTTACCTTGAATATCTTGTTAATTTGGTCAATTTCAGATTTTCCAGGGAACAGTGGTTTCTGTGTAAGCAGCTCTCCAAAAATGCATCCTACCGACCACATGTCCACCGCTGTCGAGTACTCCTGTGGGAACGAACACACACACACACACACACACACACACACACACACACACACACACACACACACACACACACACACACACACACACACACACACACACACACACACACACACAGCCTCAGGGCCCCTGTCCACACTACCAGGGTATTTGCGGCCAAGGCCGTCGACCACATTTCTGCAGAGACCAGACAGCCCTTGGATCGTCTGGTCTGGATGTGGATACACTTGGACAGAGTAGGGAGGATTGTGTAGTCTAGCTGGGGGAAATGTTTAGACGAGGGAATTAAGGGATTAGGGAATTAAGTTGTTTAGGACTTTGGGTAAATACATGTTTTGATGCTTTGTACTTTTGAAGGTTCTAAGGTTTCTAGATGGTTGTGGAAGCGTTTCGAGTGTGGAATAGGAAGTGTGACTGAAGTGTGCTTGAAGTGTGACTGAAGTGTGCTTGAAGTGCGTCGTCTGAGCTCGTACTTGAAAGAATGTAATGTGTCTCTGTGTGGAGGTATTTGGATGATATGGTGTCATTTAATTTTACGTTTCTTTACATTTTAACCATTTAGCGACTTAGAATTTGATATTACAGGGAGTAATTTAGGAGTAACTTAGCCCAACCCAACTTAGGGCACACTAGTGGTGGTGTTCCCAATTGGGATTGGAACTCATGACCTTCTGATCACCACCACTCACTACCCCCTTAGATCACGCCTCACCTTGGCTCCCAGCAGCAGCTCTGGGGAGCGGTACCACAGGGTGACCACCACGGGGGTGTAGGGCTTCAGGGGAGAGCCGTACTCCCGGGCCAGGCCAAAGTCCCCCACCTACAGCACAGCAACCACACAGGAGGCAAAGACTGAATATGAGACACATAACTAGACAAAGGCACATAACTCAGAGCGATTATTCTGTTCATAAGCAAGTCTGGAGCACTCACACTGAAGTTACCAGAGAGAGGGAGAGAGAGATAGGTAGGTAGATAGGTAGGTAGGAAGATAGGTAGATAGGTAGATAGGTAGATACAGTAGGTAGGTAGGTAGATAGATAGATAGATAGAGACAGAGAAATAGAGATAGAGACAGAGAGATAGATACATAGATAGATAGATAGATAGATAGATAGATAGATAGAGAGATAGATAGATAGATAGATAGATAGATAGATAGATAGATAGATAGATAGACAGGCAGATAGATAGACAGATAGACACTTTATTGATCCCAGAGGGGGACATTCAGGAAGTGAACGTCGTGGTTTTAACATTCCGGAACGTACCTTGAGGATCCCCTTGTGACTGAGCAGCAGGTTGGACGTCTTCAGGTCGCGGTGCAGGATCCAGTTGTCATGGAGATGGCGTACGCCGCGAAGCAGCTGAATCATCAGCGTCTTCACCTCGCCTGCGAAGGAAGGACGAAAACATTTAAAAATAAAAGAGAGAAGAGACATGACATCAAAACGCCTTGAGAGAGAGCAGCCAGACAGCCAGCCAGCCAGCCAGTCAAAGGCATTCAAACCCCAAACCACGTTGAAAAACAGGACTTAACGTCGCGGTAGCGTGGCGACCGCAGGAGCATGACTATGTTTGCTCGGTAAGCAAAGAGAAACCCACCGGAGCGAGTTTTATGAGAAACAGAGCACCACTTCAATCCACACGCGCAGACCTTTTCCCCTTCATTACATCGGCGGGGGGGGGGAACGGATCCAAATACATAACCACAAGCACACATCAGACCCTGTTTTACCTGGCAGGAAGGGCTGTTTCATCGTCTCCATCAGGCTCTTCAGGTCGTGCTCCACGTAATTCATCACGATGTAGATCTTGTCCATGTTGCTTCCGACGACAATTTCCTACCGTGAGTAGAAGGAATAAGGGTAAGATGATTTAGTGAAAGTTTAACTGATTAATAACCGATTAAAAAGTCGAACACTTTTATTTTTTAAAGGTTATTTTTTTCAGAGTGGGGCAGTCCCACTCATATTTTTCATTTTATTGGATAGAGATAGTGAAGATAGACAGGAAAGTAAGGAGAGGGCATGTCAGCAGGGCATGGGCCGGATTCGAACCCATGCCAACATGGGCATATGTGTGCACTGTAGACCGCGGTGCTAGACCACTGGACCACCCCAGGCCACAAAAGTCAAACACTTTTAACCCTTTTTTCCACCAAGGCAGTTTGAGGGCCGGTCCGGAGCCGGTGCCACATCTGGAACCAGTTCTCTGCGTTTCGACAGCAAAAGAACCGTCTGTGGGCCAGGAAAACTGGTTCCAGAGTGGCGCCAACACATGGCCAGTCTAGAACAAAGAACTGTTCACGCATCGGTGGGGAAGCGGAGACATATACAGTGGCATAATGACGTGGCTCTCTAGTCCGTGGAAAAGCAAACCAGTTCTTAGAAGGTTAGCAAGTTGAACCAACTGCGAACCGGCACTAGCACCAGCCCAGAACTAGAACTAGGTCCACTAGCACCAGAACTAGAACTAGGTCCACTAGCACTAGAACTAGAACTAGGTTCACTAGCACCAGAACTAGAACTAGGTCCACTAGCACCAGAACTAGAACTAGGTCCACTAGCACCAGCACCCAGAACTAGGTCCACTAGCACCAGCACCCAGAACTAGGTCCACTAGCACCAGCACCCAGAACTAGGTCCACTAGCACCAGCACCCAGAACTAGGTCCACTAGCACCAGCACCCAGAATTAGAACTAGGTTCCCGTTGGTGGAAAGGGGGTATTTGAGGCTCTAGGATGTGAGTGCTGCATCTACTGCTCTCTGGGTCAGTTGGGTTCAAACATCAGACCACGGCTCCTCACCCTAACAGTGACAATGTTGGGGTGCTGGGCCTTCAGGATGGTGTTGATTTCTCTCAGAGACGTGATGGGGAAGCCTTCCTTCTCCTTCTCCATTTTCAGCCTTTTCAAGGCCACAATCTCATCTGGAATGGAAACATTTTTAGTGGTGTTGTCTACAAACAAGGAAGGGAAATAAACTAAAATGTGACAGCGGCTGGTGAAAGGAAGAACAAATCGTTGACCGTGGAACCTCGTAAATTAAATGAAAAAAGGTTTCTTTTCAACAAAATGTGTTTTTCGTTGAAGTTGAAGTTGTGAAGTATCCACTCGATATAACAAACAACAGTTTAAGGATCAGTAACTACCTATAATTTGTTACCAAACTTTGCTAGTTTTCGAGTGGGTTTGGGGGCGTTTTCCAGTGGTATGTGTTCTGACGGGTCAGGTGAAGAAGGGACAATGGCGCTGTGGCTGTGGCAGACAGAACACAGGGTGCGTTTGTAAATTCGCCGGAGCGTACACTGGGTTCAACGTCATAAAGGGACCAAGTAATCTGATTGGACAAGAGGCATTTCATGAGCGCTGATCAGATTTCCAGAGCGAATTCACAAACGCAGCCACAGCCACATCACTGTCAGCAGACAACAGAGCTTGTTTTGGGAACTGTACTGACATCTTTGGAATGATTCAGAAATCAGACTCAAGCCACAAAGAAAGTTTCTACGGAACAAAGGTTTTGTCAATCGACGGACACTATTCACGGCACGTTCTTGTTCCCCACAGCACCAGCTGCTGCCCCAGATGTGCCAGACTAAATAAACACCTGTCTTCTTGTCCTTGGCTCGGTACACCACGCCGTACGTGCCTTCCTCTATCCTGTTTAGACACTGGAACTCCTCCACGCTGCGGCAACCCTGAAGATAAAGAAACAGACATGTGTCATTCAAGGTGGCGGGGGGGGGGTGCAGCTCACTAAGGCACATGCACACGGCGTGCGATGCGATTTTGTAGCACGACAACATTCGATTCTCAATTCTTTGAATTCTTTCAATTGGTGTGAATTGAGAATCGAATGTTGTCGTGCGACAATATCGCATCGCACGCCGTGTGCATTGTCTCATTCAAAACAATGGAATCGAATTCGGCGGTGCGACAAAATCGCACCCTCGGTCCCTGGTTTGATTCAGGCCATCGACCTATCCTGCATGTCATCCCTCCTCTCTCTCACCCATCCTTCCTGTCAATCTCTACTGTCTCTATCCTCCTCTCTCTCTCTCTCTCTCCCCCATCCTTCCTGTCAATCTCTACTGTCTCTATCCTCCGCTCTCTCTCCCCCATCCTTCCTGTCAATCTCTACTGTCTCTATCCTCCTCTCTCTCTCACCCATCCTTCCTGTCAATCTCTACTGTCTCTATCCTCCTCTCTCTCTCACCCATCCTTCCTGTCAATCTCTACTGTCTCTATCCTCCTCTCTCTCTCTCTCTCTCTCACCCATCCTTCCTGACAATCTCTACTGTCTCTATCCCAATGGATCAGAAATGCCCGAAAAACATATTAAAAAAGAAAAGAAAAAATACACCTTGGTCAAAACGTTGCAAAATAAACTGCATTGTAGTCACACCAGCCAGTGTGTGCAGGTGTTTCCTTTCCTGACAGACACACCTGTTGCGCGGGCAGGTACACACCTGTAGAGCGGGCAGGTACTTTGGCAGCTCTTTCTTCAGCTCCACGGGGGAGATGGGGGGAGAGTCAGGGATGTAGTTCTCCTCAGGGGTGGCTGACTGGGAGTGGGTCGGGGACTGGGGGGTCCGATCTCTCTCCCCTGCCTCCTCCTCTTCCTCCTCATCCTCATCCTCCTCTTCACAGCTCTCCTCTGTATCGTGGTCAAATCGAGATTCGGGCACTGTGAGGGTTTTAGCGAAGGAGACGGTTCATTAAAGAGGGCATTCTGGGAAAGGCATAGTAACCATAGTAACATCCACAGACACAACAGGGCCTGGGAGGTCAACATGTTTAATCTGGATCAGAATGAACCGGATTCTTTTTGGCTATCCAGGATCAGATCGAGCTGGCTGATTTAAGCTATACTCGAAATCTGTTAGATAGGTCTGATCCTGGATAGCAAAAATGTATCTGCATCATTCTGATCTAGATTAAACGTTTTTTGAAACACTGGGCCCAGGACACTAAAAGGGCGGGACCAGAGTCTCGTATCACTGGCTGCTAAATGAGAAATAGTACTTCTCTATTCTTCTATATAAACATCTACACTTTACACCTTTTCATCGTAAACAAGCTACAACACCAGACAAAAACAACCCCTACAAGGTCTTATGAGAAACGTTAACAACACTGTTACGCAAAATAACTGACACCTGTCGAAGGAGGGTTTGAGAGGCCTACCAGCAGGGATGTGGTTGCCGTGGTTTCCGTTCTCCCCCTCCTCAATAAACTCCTCCCCCGACGGCTCGTCCTCGCTCACGTCATCTGGAACACAGAAGAAGAAGAACAACAAAGATACAGGTTTACCATTTCCACCATAGAAGAAGAAGAATGTTTTATTTGCCATGCACTCGACTTGTCAGTCAATTGTTGGAATTTGTTGGGGTTTTTTGCTCTCGGCACAGGGTCAGCCATTTCACAGCCATACCGCCAAAAAAGTGTGAAAGAATCGTGATACATACAGACAAGTTATCGCAACATCGAAGTAACTTCCTAATCCAATACATTTTTTATGACTTTCAAATCATATGTAAGACCTTTTTAAGGCCTATTAAATGTAAGACTTTTTAAGAACCTGTGGGAACCCTGTATGTACAGTAGGATATGTACAGTATGGTATGTACAGTAGGATATGTACAGTATGGTATGTACAGTAGGATATGTACAGTATGGTATGTACAGTACGGTATGTTCAGACCTGCACTCTGGTCAGATCTTCCTGAACCGGAAACCGAAGCGGATTCCTCCTCTTCCTCCCCCTCCGTCTGGCTGCTTGACTCTTCATCATCTTCATCCTCCTCCTCAGAGCCCGATCCTGAACCTGAGGAAGAGAGGTTGACTCAATGCTGCCACCTAGTGTTGGAAATATACTTTCGTTTTCTTTTTTCTGTTGATTAATTTCTTGGGTCATTTTGTAAAAATCCTGGGGTTATTTTCTTAAATTTATTTTAAAATATGTTGGATTAAAAGATTAACCAGCCTCTCACATTTTTTACCAATCCCATTTTAAAAAACAACAACATTACGGTAAAGATCACAAAAAAACACATTAGCATGACTCCTGACCGGGCCTAGCCTTCTAAGTGTGTGAGGAGCGTACCTGAGGACTTTGTGTGCGCGTGTGTGTGTGTGTGTGTGTGTGTGTGTGTGTATGTGTGTGTGTGTGTGTGTGTGTGTGTGTGTGTGTGTGTGTACCTAAGGAGGACTCTGCTGTGCTGGTCTTCCTCTCGCTGCCGCTGATGTCCTGCAGGTCTGCCAGCAGGTCCTTGTCCTCAGGCTTCTCCTCCTTCACTGCTGGGAGACAAAACCAGACAATGTGTCTACTCAGTCTCCTCAAAGTCTCCTCAAAGTCTCCTCAAAGTCTACTCAGTCTACTCAGTCTACCCAAAGTCTCCTCAAAGTCTACTCAGTCTCCTCAAAGTCTCCTCAAAGTCTACTCAAAGTCTACTCAAAGTCTCCTCAAAGTCTACTCAAAGTCTACTCAAAGTCTACTCAAAGTCTACTCAGTCTCCTCAAAGTCTCCTCAAAGTCTACTCAGTCTCCTCAAAGTCTACTCAAAGTCTCCTCAAAGTCTACTCAAAGTCTACTCAGTCTCCTCAAAGTCTACTCAGTCTCCTCAAAGTCTCCTCAAAGTCTACTCAGTCTCCTCAAAGTCTACTCAGTCTACTCAAAGTCTACTCAAAGTCTACTCAAAGTCTACTCAGTCTCCTCAAAGTCTACTCAAAGTCTCCTCAAAGTCTACTCAGTCTACTCAAAGTCTACTCAGTCTCCTCAAAGTCTACTCAGTCTCCTCAAAGTCTACTCAGTCTCCTCAAAGTCTCCTCAAAGTCTACTCAGTCTACTCAAAGTCTCCTCAAAGTCTACTCAGTCTCCTCAAAGTCTACTCAAAGTCTACTCAAAGTCTACTCAGTCTCCTCAAAGTCTACTCAAAGTCTCCTCAGTCTCCTCAAAGTCTACTCAGTCTCCTCAAAGTCTACTCAGTCTCCTCAAAGTCTACTCAAAGTCTACTCAAAGTCTACTCAGTCTCCTCAAAGTCTACTCAAAGTCTCCTCAGTCTCCTCAAAGTCTACTCAAAGTCTACTCAAAGTCTACTCAAAGTCTACTCAGTCTCCTCAAAGTCTACTCAGTCTCCTCAAAGTCTACTCAGTCTCCTCAAAGTCTACTCAGTCTCCTCAAAGTCTACTCAAATTCTACTCAAATTCTACTCAAAGTCTCCTCAAAGTCTACTCAAAGTCTACTCAAATTCTACTCAAATTCTACTCAAAGTCTACTCAAAGTCTACTCAAAGAGCAGAGAAAAGTGATAGCAGGGTTCCCACACCTTCTGAAACATCAAATTCAAGCACCTTTCAAGCACCTTTCAAGGACTTTCAAGACTCAATTCCCTTAAATGCAAGGACCCAGAGAGAGGGGAATTCAAGCACTTTCAATGACAGTCTATTTTCAAAAACTTTTATGACCTTGATTTATTTTTCTCAAATTCACAAACTTTCAAGGATGTCAAGGACCCGTGGGAACCCTGTGATAGTAACATCATTGAATTCATACATCAACCCACCCACTACCAATGCAGTATGATCTAAAACCTAGCTACTAAAGTTGCCTTCACATTACACTATATGCACATCGAATTTCACGTTTGTTCAGCCAACTGACAGTTCAACAGTGTTTCCCATTAATTACCTAGACTGTCGAGGCCCGCTACAGTTTCATAATTCATAGAAAAATATTTTCACACTTGTCACTCATAATAACAATAAAAAAACAAAAATTTCACTCATAACATAAAAAAAGAAAAAATGTCAGTCATAATTACATAAAAAAAACTACATTTTTACTCATAATAACATAAAAGATCATTAACGTTGTGTTTTTTGCACCCTTGGACGGAGACTCACCAGCACTTCCGCGCGGCTCGCTGTGATTGGACGGAGACTCGCCGGCAGTCCTGCGCGGTTCGCTGTGCTCCGGGCGGTCCCGGGGAGCACGGTTGGGGTTGGGGCTGCGACTGCGGTGGCTCTGTTTGGGCTTGTCTCCGTACTCATCAGGCAGCCCGCGGTGGTGAGACGGCACTGTCAGGGTCACACATGTTACTGTCAGGGCACCATAAGGTACACATAATAATAATAATAATAATAATAATAATAATAATAATATTTATTTATATAGCACCTTTCATACATGAGAACTAGCTAAAAACAAACTAACAGTGCAAAAAAGAGAAAAAGGAGCCGATTAAAAAACAACAACATACAAGGAATACAACATAAAGTGTGTGTGTGCGTGTACGTATGTGTGTGTGTGTGCGTGTACGTATGTGTGTGTGTGCGTGTGTTTCTGCGCGTGTGCGTGTATATGTGTTTCCCACACCCTAACCTTCTCTGCGTGCGTCCCTCTCCTTGCGGCGCTCCTCGGCCCTCCTCTCCCGCTCCTTCTGGTCACGCAGCTCCTTCTGCTGCTGGTCCCGCACCTTGCGGTCGCGCTCGCGCTGCCTCTCCACCTGCTCCAGCCGGTCCCTGTAGTCCGGAGAACACGGGGGAACCCTGGAATCAGGAGGAGCTCTCCAGAAACCCAAAACCACCCCCCCACACCGTTAATGTCTGCTGGGATGGACGGGAACATCACAGGGCAGGGTTCCACAGTAACGCTTAGCAGCCCGCTTGCCCGGAGCAACAAGTAAAACAGTTGCCGGGTTTGTTTGCGCGAGCCCGACGACGCTGCTGGATCCTGGATATGTTTATCGGTGTTGCAGGAAGAACAACAGACGGCGCAGGCGCCAGACCAGACTAGATGATCGCGGAGTGAAGATATTATTAAAGCGTACGTGCCTGTCGATCAGCCGTCGCATCGCGTACGCTTTGATAATATCTCCACTCCACGATCATCTAGTCTGGTCTGGCGCCTGCGCCGTCTGTTGTTCTTCCTGCACACAGGTAAACATATCCAGGATCCAGCAGTGTCGTCGGGCTCTCGCAAACAAACCCGGCGAATATTTTACTTACTCCGGGCAAGCGGGCAAGCGTTACTGTCGAACCCTGGACAAGAGAAAGGGTGCGTTCGTAAAATTCCGCTCTGAGAATTCCGCCGGAATCAATGGCGCACAATGGGTTCATTCAACAACATAGAGCGACCAACCGAGAAATTTGATTGGACGAGACAATAGGGCGCTGAATGTGTGCTGATCTGATTTCCAGAGCGTATTTTACGAACGTAGCCAGAGAGAGAAAAGGAGGGAGAAACCCTGAGGTCAGAGGTCAGGGTCATCCCTCCTGTTCTGTCTGTGTTTAGTAAACATGGCGGCCACCCAGACAGGTGGCCAAAGCCAGATAGGTGGCCAAAGCTCTTCAAACTGTTGTGATCAAACTGCCAAACTCTAGGGGACATGTTCTGATATGACAGGCTAATACACAGACATTTAACAGTGAGTTTCTTAAGTTCTATTTCGACGTTTATATTTCTTTACATGGTAACATCTGCTAACTTATAGTCCGGAAAATACGGTATATGTGTGTGTATGTGTGTGTGTGTGTTTGTGTGTGTGTGTATGCGCACAAGTGTGTGTGTGTGAAAGTGCATATGCGTGAGTATGCGTGTGTGTGTGTGAGTATGTGTGCGAGTATGTGTGTGTGTGTGTGTGTGTGTGTGTGTGAGTGAGTATGCGCGTGTGTGAGTATGCGAGTATGTGTGTGCCTCAGCGGTCAGTGGTCACCTCTCTCTGCGGGAGTGTGCCCGGGCCTGCTCCCTGCGTTTCTGCCTCTCCCAGTCCCGCCGGGCTTTCTCCTGCTCCTCCCACTGCCGCTTCCTGCGCTCGCTCTCCCGCTCCTTCTCCTTGTCTTTGTCTTTGGGTCGTGGGTGTTTCCCCGCCGCTGGGGAGGCAAAGACAAACATGAGATTTAGTACCGTGCATGGTGCTCTACACACAGACCCAGACACACACAGACAGACACACAGACAGACACGCACAGACCCAGACACACACAGACACAGACACACAGACACAGACACAGACACACACCAAGACACACACCAAGACACACACCAAGACACACACACAAACACAGACACACAGACAAGACACGCACACAAACACAGACAAGACACACACACACACACACACACACCCACCTAGACACCCACCCACACACCCACAGAGACACCCACACAGACACCCACACATACACCCAGATACACCCCCCCCACACACCCTCACCCACACCTCCTTCTGCAGAGTGACTGCGGTGGCGTCTCTTGTCCTTCCTCTTCTCCTCTTTCCTGTGGTGTGACTTGTCTTTCCTGGCCATCTGCTGGGGAGGTTTGATGGCTAGCGACTCATCCTCCTCTCCCCTGGAATTCAGAACAGGGGGTTTAGCGGAGACTGTCTGGTCCTTACTAGGAGGCAACAAAAGGCAGGTAGACGCTTTACTTTATGTATACTTGAGGCAAATTAAGCAGCAGCAACAACAGAGAAAGTATTATCTTTAAATAAAAAATGTAGGCAGGCTAAACTTCCAGGGCTATCTGTAGCTAGGGTTGCCAACTGTCCTGTATTAGCCGGGATGTCGTGGATTTTGGGATGGATGAATATGTAAATCATCCAATCACAGGCCCCCCTCATGTATACGTATAGCGTAAATGCGCCAATTCCAGCAAACCCCCCCGCCCCGTGCGGTGGCACGCCATCTTTTGTCCCGTATTTGGTAGCAAGAAGGTTGGCAACCCTATTTGTGGCCCAGGCTCTCACAGATATCTCACTTCCAACCCTATCAGTGGCCCAAGCTTTCACAGATCTCTATCTGTGGCCCAGACACTCACAGATCTCTCACACATCTCCGTACCTGTCTTCTGTAGAGTCCTCCCGTATGTACGGGGAATTCCGAATTGTTATTTCCATTCTCTGATCTGGCAGTTCTCCTTCCTCCGGAGTGTCCCGCTTGGCTTCCCGTTCATCCGTCTGTGGCGCAGGGCATGGAGCGCACTGGAGCACACAGGTTACATTACATTACATTACATTACACGTAGTAGTAATAATAATAACTTTTTATTTGTATAGCACTTTTCCTGCAAACGTTGCAGCTCAAAGTGCTCCAATCATTAATGTCACATTCACCAAACGTACGTTGCTTAAATCATTCATTTCTCACACTCATCATTGCTGTCGTCCCTTGTCGATGACGTCGACATGTCCTGTCCCATTCCAATGTCCTCTCTCTCTCCCTCCCCCGTCCTCTCTCTCTCTCTCTCTCTCTCTCTCTCTCTCCCTCCCCCCTCCCTCTCTCTCCCTCTCTCTCTCCCCCACTTTGATGCTGTGGCGTATATGACATATATAATACAATATATACAGCACCAGTCAAAAGTTTGGACACTTTCCCATTCAATTGAATTCTATAATAATATTCATAATTATATATATATATATATATTATAATAACAGTAATGTAGTACAAGTATTACATTACATGTAAGACAAGTAATCATCCTCTACAAAAATGCATCAGCCTGACTGATTGATTGCATTGCTGTTTGTCTATCAAGGTGGGTTAACTTGACTGTGTAGTACATTACGTGAGACACAAAGACAAGAAGAGCAGTTTCACGCTATTCGCTAGTTACATTTTTCACTCGCTTTGGCTCCGTCTTCTCTTCCAGCTCACGTCTGCGTTTTTTCTCTTGGAGAATCTCGTCGAGTGTTTTCACTTTCCAGGTTCCCTTTTCGTCCCCCATCAGCACCCACTCGCCACCGCCTGGAAGACAAGAGACAGACGCAGGGTGCGCTGTGATATATATCACTAGGGAATTATGTCCAAAGATGTTTAATACGAGTTGTCCAAAGATGTTTAATATGAGTTGTCCAAAGATGTTTAATATGAGTTGTTTATTTCATGGTTCATGTTGAGACTATCACTAACTTTATCAGTGCTAAGATTTTAATGCAATGTTTTTGGGACAACGGTGTACTGTACACACAAACACTTACTACATTGTAAGTTACAATGTCGCACTTGACTTTGGGAGCAAGAGAAGGGTTGTACGAATATTAATTTGAGAGGTAGGTAGTGTGCGTATTGGGGGAGAGATAAGCCAATCATCTACATCTAGTTGACAGGGGGGATGTCAGGGGGAGAAGGAGGATCAAGGTTAGACAACCTAAACGTCTGTTGTTACCTGGGTAGTGTCTCGTATCTTATCCATAGCTCAGTAACTTCCAAACTGGTGGAAATAAACACAAAACACCAATCCAAAAATGATGGAAGGAACACTTTCTGATCGATAGCACGGAGGGAGGGGGAGAGAGAGAGATCCAATCTTGACAAAGTTATGAAATGGAGAGACCTGCTGCTTGCACCTACTTAGCTACGTTACCTAACCAAGCAAGTAAGCCAGCTAGCCAGGCAGCTACAGATACAGATACAATAATAAGCAGTTAGTTCGTTTAGTCTATCCAGAAGCTAACTAGCAATTACATCTGGGAAATATGTGACAGAAATGCCACACGTCAAACGCCAATGATTTGCGACAATTTGCGCCTTTCTACGGTAGCTCAGCTAGCTAGCTAAGAACAGGTCGCCAAGGAAACAACGTCAAAGGCCCGTCCGTGTTATTAGCTAGCTGGTAAGTTGTAACCATACGTTAGACTTCGCTCCGAGGTTATGTCGCTAACATATATGTTGTATTTATAAATGGTTTAATGCATTGGCAAAAACGTGTTGACGTTGTAGCTCCTCGCCAGCTAACTCGGTAGCATGCTAACATGCTAACGAACACAACCGACTCTGTTTTAGCAATCTGAGCTTAGCTGAACGTGTGCGGGTCAACCATCGCGTCTGTTTCAATGTGAGGATAAAGTTATATTTAACCTATACTTTGACATCGTGACTCGAAATCGGACGTTGGTCGATTGATAAATTTGGAATCTTTCATATTTTTTTTGACAAACCTGAAATATGCTCCGCGCTATTTTGCAACACAGGAGGGAAAACGCTTGTTTGTTTTTTTCTTCTTCCGTCGCTTTCCGATACGATCACTTCCTGTTGTTACCACCACGTTAGGGTTATGGCTGAGGAGGGGACTCTCATCTCCCAAATGAATGAATGAATGAATGGTCTTTATTGTCATTAATATAGTACAGGTACCATACAACGACATTTAGGAGGGGGGGGGGGGGGGGGGGGCTCCCCTGGTGCTAGGATTATTATTTATTTTTTTACTAAAAACAAGAAGGGAAAAGAGCTGGTTTACATAAATAAAGGCTATATACACTATCCACTATACTATACTATACAAATAAAACACTGTGCTGTACTCTATGCTATGCTATAAATATCCTAACATTTCCTATCTCTGAACCTTATGTACACAAGGGTTGTCATATTGCACATAGTGTTATTGCACATCTGGGTGATTGTGTCTGTTGTTATGCCATTATCCCATCATCCCTATGCCTGATTACGACTAACTGTGTAAGTAATGGGACAGCGAAGGACGTTTTCTTATCTCGTCTCGCAACACTCCAAAAGTTTGGATTTGAAATCAAACACTGGATTCACCATTCAGAAATGACAACACTTTGTATGCATATTAGTCGATTTCAGGGTACTGATGACCGCTGAGAGTCTTGGTCAAGACAATCGGGATCTGCAATATACAAAGCAACACCACATACTTCCAGTTTACATTTATATAATGCACTTTATACAACAGTTAGTTCGACCAAGTCATTTGATTGGACAAGAGGCATTCCATGACACTGGGACTTATATAACTAGGGGCCGGTTTCACAGACAAGGCCTAAGCCTAGTCCTGGACTAAATCACACTTTCAATGTAAAATCTCCATTGAAGATGCTTTTTAGTCTAGGATTAGTCCTAAGCCTTGTCTGTGAAACCAGCCCTATATGTATCACTCCGAAATGACCATTAAAGGTAGACTCAGAGATGTGACATAGCTAGGACATAGTGAGGAGATGAGGAGAGGAGACAAGGAGAGAGGGGATGAGGGGAGAGGAGACAAGGAAAGAGGAAACAGAGAGGAGACAAGGAGTGAGGAGATGAGGAGACTAGGAGAGGGAACGAGGAGAGGAGTCAAGGAGAGGGGAGACGTAATTTCTCTGACCCCCTCCCTGCTCCAGTGTTCTACCCCCCCCCTCCCTTCTCTAGTGTTCTACCCCTCCCATCTCCAGTGTTCTAACCCCCCCTCCCTTCTCTAGTGTTCTACCCCTCCCATCTCCAGTGTTCTAACCCCCCCTCCCTTCTCTAGTGTTCTACCCCTCCCATCTCCAGTGTTCTAACCCCCCCCTCCCTTCTCTAGTGTTCTACCCCTCCCATCTCCAGTGTTCTAACCCCCCCTCCCTTCTCTAGTGTTCTACCGCTCCCATCTCCAGTGTTCTAACCCCCCCTCCCATCTCCAGTGTTCTAACCCCCCCTCCCATCTCCAGTGTTCTACCCCCCCCCTCCCTTCTCTAGTGTTCTACCCCTCCCATCTCCAGTGTTCTAACCCCCCCTCCCTTCTCTAGTGTTCTACCGCTCCCATCTCCAGTGTTCTAACCCCCCCTCCCATCTCCAGTGTTCTAACCCCCCCTCCCTTCTCTAGTGTTCTACCCCTCCCATCTCCAGTGTTCTAACCCCCCCCTCCCTTCTCTAGTGTTCTACCCCTCCCATCTCCAGTGTTCTAACCCCCCCTCCCTTCTCTAGTGTTCTACCCCTCCCATCTCCAGTGTTCTAACCCCCCCTCCCTTCTCTAGTGTTCTACCCCTCCCATCTCCAGTGTTCTAACCCCCCCTCCCTTCTCTAGTGTTCTACCCCTCCCATCTCCAGTGTTTTTCTCCTGCTCCTTGAGGCAAGGAGAGAGGAGAGGAGACAAGGAGAGAGGAGAGAGGAGAGGAGACAAGGAGAGAGAGAGACACACAGTGTGTCCAAATACTTTCCACTTTCCATATATACCTCCAGTATATGGTATATGATGATTCTAAATAAAACAAGTACGCAGTGAAAAGTCATTCTTGAAGGCAACTTTACAAGAAAAAAAAAAGAGAATTAGTCACTTTCAGGTAAGAGTAATCACAGAAATAAACATTTTATTCATAAATCAAGTTTATGTTTTACATTATGCATTAAACATAATTCGGAATAAATTCACATTCACTTTCCAAAATATACAATTAAAGAGATCCGAACTGCATGACTTAAATCAAACATTCCCATTTCCAGTAGTAAATAATTATATATTACCATCCCTTAAATACATATCCCTTTCATGTTCTGTGGTGTCTCAGACAATTAAATTATTACATTTTGGGGAATCTGCCTCTCAATACATATTCCTATATCAATTCCAATATGTAAAAAAAGGGGGGGGGGGTCACAGTGTAAAAACGACGACATGAATCGAAAGACCACAGGTTTAGTTTTTTTTCTCATTCCAAAAAAAGAAAAGAAGTCTGGTCCAGCTTACATTGAACAAATCAGTAGTTGCTAAGAATATTTACGAAAGTTTGTCTTGCCATCGATTAGAACTGTTTTGTTAGATGCACCTCATTGGTTAACATTTTTAAGTCCACAATAAATACCTTGATCACCGTAGTCCAAACACCACCAGACCATCAGTGAAGAGCACATTTTGGCAAGTATATGAATGTAGAAAAAAGCCCTAGGAGGTACAACTCATGCCCCAGTAAAGTGGCACAAGTAACAAATTTAAAACCAGCACAGTAAGTGTTTCAACTTACAACTGATGTCAATAAACAGTGATTGATTGCAATTGTCAGAAAATACAATATGCCTGTAAAAAATCACATTATTTGTATCTACAATAGCCACATAACCATTGTGATACAGCATCACATGTGAACATTTTACAAATATATATATATAATATTATATATATATGTTAAGGTCTGAGAGAAGCATGGCATAACAAAAACAAGGAAATAACAGTACCATTCACACAAGCAGACAGATGCATATCCTTTAGGTTAGCTTCCCTTATGTAATGGGGTCAGCTACATAGGCTTTGGACCATTCATCTTAGTGGCAACATAATAAGATCACTTTTTACTGAGCCGAAGTTCAGAAGAGACGGTGAAAGAGGGGAAAGAAGACAAATAAAACATCAGTCATGCTACACAAATGTATCAACCAAGGCACCGGTCAGTCATCTAACTGTTCTACAAGCAATAAACACAATTATTTGTCTTATTTTCGTGACAGGCAGCATCCTATTGACCAGTTTCTCAGACACCAGTGAGTTTACAAATATTCAACGGAGACTCTTCTTTGATTGGGCGATTTGGTTCCGGGCATATCCAGGGCCCAGTTGTTCAAAACGTATAATCTGGATCAGAATGGATCAGATCTATCTGGACGATTTTGAGTCCTAATGGGGAAATCAGCCAGACAGATCAGGTCCTGGATAGCAAAAGATCATTCTGATCCAGATTAAGTTTTGAATAATTGGGCTGAGGAGGAGACCCCCCCGCCCTACATACAGGTACTGTAACATTAGTCTATTTTAGGGGTGCACAACTCCAGTTCTCCAGGGGTCTCTGGTGTTTGGTGCACCTCATTACCCAGGGTCAAGTAGAATTCAGTCTAATTACAAGAAAAGAACAAAAACCTTCCCACTTTTTAAAATCCCAGAAGAGAGTCTGTATTGCTCTCATGCTAATAGGAGAATGTCAAATACATTAATCAAATGTTGATTTATAGAAATGGATGATGCCTTGGGACCTTTCAGTCTGAAATGACTACAATACATTCATTGTTGATCAACAACATGACGAAACGAAATTAAAGGAATGTATTTAAGACACTTGACAGTACAATGGGCTATGTTTACACTTGAAAAAAACGAAAGACCGGTTTAAATTATTGGCACCTTACCATAGAGTCCCTTTGGAAGTCGCTTGCTCAACAGACACTTCGAAAACAATAGTATTGAATGTGGCACTAGTATTGATTAAGACATGGGTATGGAAAGCTAATGTCAATGCCAATTCAGTCAACGTGATTGTGCAAGAAAATAACAAAATAAAAGCAAGAAAAAATATGTTTTGTAAAGGAGTGTCCTTAACCCAACATTTAGGCCTCAAACTGACCTCGTCCACAGCATGTATTAGCCTGGAATAACAACAAGTCACTTTACTGAGTAAAGTATATGTTGTTATTATTATTATTATTATATTTGAGCAAATAGTGAATCAGAAACAAAGAATATTCGTTAGCACTGGCATGTATGTGCTGTGGGAGATGACTGATGCGGTGTAAAGCCAATGGCTATGTGTGTACGGAGTTTTTTCCCCCAATTTGGATGGGGTAAACAAATGCAGTTTAAAATATAGTAATATATGCCATTTTAGCTGACACTTTTATCCAAAACCGACTTACATTGCAGTGCATACATGTTTCAGTATATATGGTCCCAGCGGGAATCAAACTCACAACCTAAGTGTTGTTAGCGCCGTGCTCTACCCACTGACCCACAGAGTTGCTCCGCCAGACCTTCTGAGCATATCAGGCAGAAGAAGTGTGTGGGAACGGGATAAGCAACCGAACCGCTTCTTTTAAACATAACCGACAGAGAAATCCTGAGTTTTGTTCTTTCCTTTCAAACATAGAAAATAAAGAATGTCATAACATAAACAAAGTGAGATAATCGTGAAAAAGAAAGCGTTCCACAGGTCTGTCTGCATTCAGTCGAGTGCTAGTTCAAACACACCAGACACCGGGCTATTCTGAGACCGTTAAGATGAATATTGATGGCCATTGAAGTGACACCTCAGAAAAAAAAAGAAAAAAAAGAACTGCCTCTCAAATGGAAAGTTTCCACTGACAGCAGCCCGCTGGAGAAGAAGAAGAAGAAGAAGATCCTACGACCGTATCCATGGAGATAACCAACGTGACGGAATGCCGGAGAACAACATCAGTCAGAGTGGCTCCCGAGCGCGACCGAGACCTTACAGTGTCAAACACCGAAACAGAATAACACAAAAAAAACGCTGTTTCCTTTGTGCCCCTTTGTTCTCTGCCCCCAACCCTCTCCTCCTCCTCCTCCTCCCTCCCACGCCCTCTCCTCCTCCTCCTCCCTCCCACGCCCGCTCCTATGGAGTCTATTACGACTGGGAAGGCTTCCGCTTCTGGTCCTGCAGTAGTGGACTCTTCTGGTCCTGCTGTTCGGTAGCCATGGCCCATAAAGTGTCTCTCTGGACCTGCTTGGCCTTGTTGTACAGCAGGACGCCCACGACGACCAGGAGGGTGCCGACGGCGCTCAGCATGGTGATCTGGTTGCTGAACACGAGGATGCTCAACCAGATGGACATGGCGTGCTTCACTGTACTCGCCACGCTGTGGGGGTGATGGTGTTGGGGTTAGAAAGAAGTTCACACAATCGCTGTCTAGGACAAGAAGAAAGAAGCTGCCTGCATCTCAATTAGACTACAGTTGATAGTCATGCTGGGCTGGCCTTCAGCCTGTTTAAAATTCATCCTTTTTCTTTGGGTGCGTTCGTAAATACGAGCGCCGGAGCGCACACTGGGTTCAACGTAACATAGAGCGACCAAGTAATTTGATTGGACAAGTGGCATTCCATGAGTGCTGATCAGATTTCTCGAGTGTATTTACGAACGCACCCATTGTTACTCTTCTTCACAACTACAAAGTACACCTCGTAGGATCTTTTTGGGTGATGAAACAATGTTTATTATATGTCATGAATATTTCCCTTTTTTTTTTTTTTTTTTTTTAAACATCTGAACCATAGCAGACGCTTTTATCCTAAGCGACTTTCAATTAGAGATGATCTCCTATGTGAACATGAATACAGTAACAACTATGTGTCTCCTGAATACAGTAACTATGGGGGAGGGCTAGTCATTTAAAGTCACCTCTAGGATGTTATGGGTATGATCCACGTATACATTTCTATCTTTGAATGACACTTTCACCTGTTCCCATGGTTACAAACGCAGCGCACCCCATAGAGATGCACCCCCAAAGACCCAACCCTAACACACCACAGAGATGCCCCCCAAAGACCCAACCCTAACACACCACAGAGATGCCCCCCAAAGACCCAACCCTAACACACCACAGAGATGCCCCCCAAAGACCCAACCCTAACACACCACAGAGATGCCCCCCAAAGACCCAACCCTAACACACCACAGAGATGCCCCCCAAAGACCCAACCCTAACACACCACAGAGATGCCCCCCAAAGACCCAACCCTAACACACCACAGAGATGCCCCCCAAAGACCCAACCCTAACACACCACAGAGATGCACCCAGAGAGTCTCCTACCTGAAGGTGACAGGCGAGATGCGCCCCATGAGAGCGTAGGCGGTGACACTCTGCAGGTGGAACAGGACCCCGTCAAACACCAGCAGCAGAATGACGTCCTGACTGAAGTTTAAGCTCCGCCCACTCTTTCCAATCACTGGAAGGTCCTAGAGGTCAAGGAAGCACGGGCACGTTAAACCACCAGAAACACATCAGAACAAAAACACTATGTCAGCAGTGTCACACTGTGAACTGGCCTACATCTCTCACTCCAATAAAACACTTACACTGTGTTGACCTGACAGAATGAATACTCAACACAAAATGCGACACTTGTGCCACATGCGAGGGTGACTGGTTCACAATACAACGCTCCAGGGCACTACGACAGCTCAAACATTCTCTGGCAAACAGTCGCCTCCAATTCACGAAACTCGTTACGTTAACAGTCAAACTATTGTCCATTATTGCCCCCCTCCCCTCTCTGGAGGAGCTGTACAAAACACGCTGTCTCAGGAGGGCCTCCAAGATCTCCAAGGACCCGACCCACCCTGGGCACGAACACTTTGTCAAGCTGCCCTCGAACAGGAGGTACAGGACCCCGGCCGCTAAGACAAACAGACTGAAGGACAGCTTCTACCACAGGGCCGTCAAGGCCCTGAACACAGAAAAGGCCTAAGTTCTGGGCCCAGGACAGTCCGGACGGATTGTATGGCAGCTAGTGCTGAGGCACAAACATGTAAATTTTCAAGCCTGCAAACTGTGACACTTTAAAATAATTTAAAAAAATACTTTCTTGTGAAATATGACAACCCTAGTTGACTATCTGTGCAGTATAGTACAGTGGATTGTGTACATAGCCTCTATTGATGTAAACCAGCTCCTTACCTTCTTGTGATTTTATGCATCTATGCTTTTTCTAAAATGTGTTTCTTTTTCCTTTCCTAAACACCAGGGGAGCCTCCCCTCCTAAATGTCGTTGTTTGGTACCTGTACTGTAGCAATGACAAATAAAGTCTATCTATCATTAGACAAGAGTACTGTGTGTAATAATAATAATAACTTTATTTGTATAGCGTTTTTCCTGCAAACGTTGCAGCTCAAAGTGCTTTAATCATTATATAATCTGAATTTAATTATTTAGTCATTTAAAGGCAATATTAAAAAGATGGGTTTTTAGTCTTGACTTGAACATATTTGCTGAGGTTGTAAACTGGCAGTGCATTCCACAATTTGGGTGCATAAAATGAGAATGCAGCCTCACCAAATCTAGACAAGTCACTCTTTGTTTGCCAATCTGTGGTATACTATAGATTGATGATATTAACAGGATTATTGCCAACATACTTCTTAATATAGTAGTCCACTAAAAGTATATATTCACTATAACATATACATGGTAGTCATTAAAAAAAAGTCACGATACATCATCAACAGTTACAATAACATATTCAGAGCATAGAACAATACACATGGTGCTTCAATGTGACACACACACACACACACCACACACACACACACCCACTGACCAATAGGAAGATCCAGGCAGGTATGAGCATGATGACTGCTGCTGCACTTGTGTAGAACTGCAGCTCTGGAGGACTGGACACGACACAGGAACAGGTGTTAAGTACAGGAAACAAAGATGTGAATCTAATGAAATACTATACTAACATCCTGTACTCACTCTCTCTCTCTCTCTCTCTCTCTCTCTCTCTCTCTCTCTCTCTCTCTCTCTCTCTCTCTCTCTCCCTCTCTCTCAAAAAGGGGCTCATGTCTGCAATTCTCAAATTGCACAAATGACCAAATGATCTTTAAAAAAACATGAATAAAGAATAGTTTTTTTGCATATTACGAAGGTTTAAGTGTCGAAGTGCCCATTTGATATAACAAACAAGAGTTTTAGGATCACTAAATACTTACAACACATGGTTTGTAAACAAAAGTATGTTTTAGGACATGTTCAAAAACAAGGACTGTGTGATGATCTAATTATGTGTAGTTATGTGTTTTTAGCATTTTTATGTCCCAACAGCATGTTACAGATGTTTGTAGCAATGCTCCTTCTTAGCGCTAGCCTACTAGCAGCTGTTTTTCTGTGTGTTTTGATTCAGAGCGAGTTTCTCTGCTATTTGGTTTGAGGTGTACCAACATTCAAATAAGCATAACTTCTTCAACTATTTTCATGTATTTGAATGTATGACACATTATTTGAAAGCTAACAATCTGCACTTTCATACTCTGGAGAAAAAAAAACTGGAAGAATGACATTGCCCTACTTGAGGACTTTTTCACCAGACCGTGTCACAAATACATAAATACACATACAAATACAATGTATAGGCAGAAACAAGGTCATTTGTGTTTCTGGCCTTGGGGTGAAAGGTCACAGTCGGTTCAGGATCTATGTAGACTGTTTGGCCCCAGGATTAACACACCCACTTGTTAGGTTTGCCAGGTAAATATTACAGGTCGTAAATGAACTTGTGACTTTCTGTTAGTACAGGGTATATACAGGAATCTTGAGGTTAATTTCAATACTTTTCTAAGACTTCTTGAAGACCTTGTCAATATTTTTCGAGACCTCACCGCCACTTCGAGCTGTAACCGTTTACATCAGTGACACCTTTAACTTAACAGTTTTAGTTTGCAATAGACAAGACCACTATCATACAACACAATTTCCGGTTCATCTTTGTTTTTTTACTAAAAGAAATTAGGACTCAAACTCTTTGAACAGAGTCTAATTCAGAAAAATACCTACAAAATTCAAGACCTCATAAAATCGTGATAAGACTTTTTAATACTTATTAAGGGTCTTGATTTTGATTGATCAACTTTTAATACTTTTCAAGACACAGCGGATACCCTGTAGTATATTTACCCAGAACTGACTGTGGATGTTCAAATTTGTTTCGACACGGAGGTCTAGGTAAACCAAAAGATGTCATTTTTTTAACAACTGAGAACTGCAGAGTCACTACCTATCTTCCACCGTAGCCAGAAAACCCAACCACAGTTAAACAATAATAATATCTTGATTCTTCCTTCTTCCTTCTAGCATTATGACTGCCAATGGGCCCTGGCCCTAGCATAGATTACTTTGTCTTGCTGCGACTGATGGATAGACGATTCACTTCCTTAGACAAATGTATTTGTTGTCGCTTTGGATAAAGGTGTCGGCTAAATGCCAAAGATTTAAATGTCTGATTTCAAAACCAAACTTTTGGAGTGTAGAACCACTGTCCATTCCTACACAGGACACTGCATATTTATAATAATAATAATAATAATAACAACAACAACAACAACAACTTTTTATTTGTATAGTGCTTTTCCTGCAAACGTTGCAGCTCAAAGTGCTCCAATCATTATATAATCATAATTTAATTATTTAGTCATTTAAAGGCAATATTAAAAAGATGGGTTTTTAGTAATAAAAAACCTGTTATTTAGTTATAACACTACATAACAGATGTAGTTCTCTTCACATGTACTTTGCGATCTAAATATATATTGCACTGTGTACACTAACATAAAATACACTGATTTCCTTGCTGTCACCTTTGGAACAAGTCTATTGTGAAAGATTTAGAATCTACATGCGATTTGGCTGAATAAATAAGGATAAGGAAGGATAGGAGAAAATCAAATAGAGGATAAATGTAATATCCTTTCACTAATACACAGTTGAGGAACTAGTAACATACCTGAATTTGTAAGTGTCCCCACTCAGCAGTTTTTTTGAAAAAACATTCTGTAAACTGAAAAATAAAACGGAAAGAAACCCATTAGGAAGTCTGAAAAGAAAGTTGTGTGTGAAAAGTGTGTGTGTGTGTGTGTGTGTGTGTGTGATAAGTACATCAAAGAAAATGGTGTGGTTCAATCTCACTGAACAATTTATTAAGAACACTATACTCATTTTTCTTTTTATTAGATTAGATTCAACTTTTTTGTCATTGCACAGAGTACAGCGAAATGTATTTTTTACTCTAGGCACACGTCAGCCATAGTCAGCACCTCTGGAGCAATTAGGGGTTAAGTGCCTTGCTCAAGGGCACAACGACAGTAGTAGGCACCTTAGATATGACGCCAGCAACCCTCCAGTCACCAGCTCACATGCAGCTCCCTCCTGAGGCGGGGATCGAACCAGCGACCTTCTGATTGCTAGCTGGCCTCTCTAAACTCCAGGCGACCTGCCGCATCTGAAATACTGGGTAGGGCCTCCCTTTGCTCTCAAAACAGCCTCAATTCTTGGAAACATTCTTCCGAGATTCAGGTCCATGATATGACTGCATCACGCAATACCTGCAGATTCCTCACTCCTCACTTTCAAGCTGTGAATCTCCTGTTCTACCACATCCCAAAGGTGTTCTATTGGGTTCAGATCAGGTGACGGGGGAAGGCCAGGGAAGAACACTGAACTCATTGTCATGGCTATGAAACTTTGCTTTGTGACATGCTGCATTATCATGCGATGATTGACTGGTATTAACGGGCCCAAAGTGTGCCAAGAGAACATTCTCCACATCATTACACCACCTCCACCGGCTTGGACTGTTGACACAAGGCAGGTCGGGTCCATGGCAGGTGTACCGGTGTTCCTCATAACAGGTGCTGAGTGAGTGTATTGTAGTCCATGACATGCAGAGTTGTGCTGTGCTGTGCTGTGTTGTGCGTGGGCGAGAGAGAGAGCGAGAGAGAGAGTATATACCAGTCCATGACGTTGGTGGAGAGAGCTGCAGAGAAGCCAAGCATGTTGAAGCTAGTCTCTGTCGCTGTGCAGAGGGCCAGTCCAGCCATTACAGGAAACAGGGAGAGGTTTACCCACAGTCCTACACACACACACACACACACACACACACACACACACACACACACACACACACACACACACACACGTCAGGTGAGTCAAAGTCACTATACATCATCAATAGTTACAATAACATATTCAGAGCATAGAATACACATGGTGCTTCAATGTGACACACACACACACACACACACCACACACACCACACACACACACACACACACACACACACACACACACACACACATCAGGTGAGTCATTTGCATAGAACAATACACATGGTGCTT
Source organism: Nansenia antarctica (assembly GCF_963989245.1). Taxonomy (NCBI): domain Eukaryota; kingdom Metazoa; phylum Chordata; class Actinopteri; order Argentiniformes; family Microstomatidae; genus Nansenia; species Nansenia antarctica. The sequence continues at coordinate 4,551,011 of NC_137676.1, forward strand.
CAATGTGACACACACACACACACACACACACACACACACGCCAGGTGAGTCATTTGCATAGAACAATACACATGGTGCTTCAATGTGACACACACACACACACACACACACACACACACACACACACACACACCACACACACACCACCCACACACACACACGTCAGGTGAGTAATTTACACAACAACACACTTGACCTCAAACTGTCTTCAAAAACCAAGTCAGGCCCATGGCAGGTACAAAGCACTTGTGCCATATCACAAAGGAAAACAATGCTAGCATGAGAATTCTGACAGCACAACATGACAGGGAAACAAAGTCCTGGAAAAAGATGCGGTAACCCAGATGGAGGTAAAGAGGTCCCTCCCTAAAACTGGTAGGTGTTAGATGATGTCACGATGACTTGGTAGTTATTCCAGAGTGAGAGGGAATAACAAAGGCAACACATTTGTGACAGCAGCTGGTAAAACAGGGAACAAGTCGGCAACCAACGGACCGTGCAGACTTGTATTCTGACAAATCTAAATACATTTTAACGTTGTTGAAAATCAATGACACACTCGCTAGTCGAGCCAAAAACATTGCAATGCGGGGCGCTTAGGTGGCGTAGCAGGTTAAGCGTTGACCATGTAACTGCAGGGTTCGATTCCGGCCAGGGACATATCCTGCACGTCATCCCTCCTCTCTCTCTCTCACCCATCCTTCCTGTCTAAATCTCTACTATATCTGTCAATAAAATGAAAAATATGAGTGGGACTGCCCCACTCAGAAAAAAGAAAAAGAAGAAAAAAAATGTGAGTAATTGTGTCATTGATTTTCAACAATGTTGACATTTATTAAAACATTTCTGAATAAAAGTCTGAACATTTTGATTGTTTGGCGGCGACTTGTTCCCGTTTTCACCGGCTGCTGTCACGTTTGTGGGTTAGAACCCAGCCGGGATCTTAAGCGTCTGCGTGTGCCTTACCTGTGTATTCCCCCAGGATCAGCCTCGACATGATGACAGTGAAGATGGGAGCGGAGCTCTTCACCGTCTCTGCAAACGACACGGCCACATTCTTCAGGCTGACTAGCCCCAGCACCACGGTAGTAAACCTGCAGACAGAACCAACGCAACACTGGAATTCATAGCCAGAAACAGCAAGTCCCAACACGCCCTGAGCATACCTCATACTCTAACTGCCAGTGTTTCTTTTACCCATTCATTACCCAGACCGTGTACAGGTCATTCATCACCCAGACTGTGCATTCATTACCCAGACTGTGGCGGCTCACTACAGTCTCATTTTTCCCGCCACAGTTTCATAACAACACCGAAATTATTTGTACACTTTTCATAATAACAAAATATCTCTAACGGTGCGTTTTGCACCGTTGCTTCAGCAAAGCGTCTCTCACTCCCGCCCCGCTGCTGTAAGATCTCACACTTTAGACTACTTATATATTTCAGATCATTTAGTTCAATATTATTTCAGATAATTTATAATAAATATGTTTCGGATCTTTTTTTTTTTCTTTAAATACGTGGTCCAGTCACCCCAGTCTCACAAAGTCCTGAGGGAAACACTGAACTGTAATGAATGAATGAATGGTCTTTATTGTCATTGCTACAGTACAGGTACCAAACAACGACATTTAGGAGGGGTGGCTCCCCTGGTGTTAGGAAAGAAAAAAAAAAAAAAAAAAAAAATTATGTCACATGACCTGTCAGTGATTAATGGTAGCTAGTGCTACCTGGCAGGACTTCTCTGCCCCAACATGTCGTGGGAGAAGATAAATAGTTGTGTTGGGGCTTAGCGGTATACCGGTTCTTTAGGGGCAATTACAAGCGACACAACTTTATGCAAAATGACTCCTTCTAACAAGTCCATTAAAAAACATAAAAATAAATTGCAACTTTGGTTATTTTCGGTACCAAGACATATCCCTTGATGCCCTTTTTTTGTGTAGATGTGTGCAGCATGTAGATGTGTGCAGCATGCACGTCTTCATCATTCTCAGTGGAAGTTACGTGCGCTCCACCTTTGTGTGATTTGCTGACGTTGCTTGGCGGTGCTTGGTGAGGATGTTGATGCAGTGGTTTGTACTGTAACTACTACAACTGTGTGAGTTCCTACTGTTTTAGCAGAGATTAGGAGATTAGGCACAAAATAGCAGATAATAGACATTAATAGGCGCAAGTCATACTATAATAACACACCCTATGTATTATACATTGAAAAACACATATTTCTTTTAGAGAGATATATATATATACGTATATATATATTTAAAAAATGAAAAAAAATGTGAGTAATCCCCACTACTACCTAGTTAGTGTAGAGTAGTGGGGATTACTCACAGAGTAATTGTGTCATTGACTTTCAACAATGTTGACATTTATTCAAAATGTTCTGAATAAAAGTCTGAACATTTTGATTGTTTGGCGGCGACTTGTTCCCGTTTTCACCGGCTGCTGTCACGTTTGTGGGTTAGAACCCAGCCGGGATCTTTAGCGTCTGCGTGTGCCTTACCTGTGTATTCCCCCAGGATCATATATACATATGCCATCCTCTACTCTGAATGGCTAACATGTTATGGCTATGGTGTGACACAGATGAGCTTCCCACTGCTGTCAGGACTGAGTGACTCCCCTATCTTCCGCCGTAGACCTCCATCTCTTCAGGCTACACCTGAACTGTCCCTGCTGAGACCTCTCCATTCCCTCTACCCCCCCGTACAGTCTCTCTACTGTAGATAAAAACATTATTCTTCTAACATTATGACTGCCAATGACTGCCTGGCCTGAGCATAGACTACTTTTTCTTGCTATGACTGATGGATAGGTTCACCTACATAGACAAATGTTGTTATAAGTTGCTTTGGAAAAGGCGTCTGCTAAATGCCAACAATGTCAATATAAGTAGGCTTACTGCATCGTGATGTTTTGAAGGGAACTATGCATTGAGTAATGTTATTCATACTCCTCAAACATACGTATAACTTTTATTATTAAGGAACAAAACGTACCGTAAAATGTGGAAAATACCGTGATATGACATTTAGGCCATATCGCCTCAATATCGCCTGTGTTTTATGACAGGATGAGTAGATTCAGGTGTGTAACACAGACAATGCTGTTGGGCTAGACTGAGTATCCATGTTAAACTGCTAGCTGAAGCTATTGCTAACGTTATGTAATGTTATGCTAACGCCTCGGATGCTGTGGCAAACGGAATGACAGTTGCTTCACTGATGGTGTCACTACTGGTCAACAGACAACAATCTGAGGTATGTGAAATAGTAAGCAATTATTACTTTTGAGCGAACTCTCGAAAGTCATAAAAAGACACATCTCTGGGCGCGGTAGCTCACTAAGGAGCATGTCACGTAATCGCAGGGTCCCTGGTTCGATTCCGGCCATCGACCTATCCTGCATGTCCTCCCTCCTCTCTCTCTCTCTCACCCACCCTTCCTGTCTCTATCCCAATAAAGCAGAAATGCCCTAAAAAACGTATTTAAAACCAAAAGAAAAAAAGACCCACCTCATGAGCCCCACAAACAGCATGATCATGAGGAAGTTCGGGGGGTACTCAGTCCTGGTCTTGTGCTGGTACAGGCAGCAAGGCACATACATCTTGAAACAGCCTATGACGGTGGTGGAGAGCATCTGAATAGCACCTGTGAATCCAAACAAACCAATGGACGTTGTACGAGATTGAGTTCATTACACCGTGAGTCAATCCTGAATAAAGGTATCACTCTATTATCAGTCAAGTCGTCTATTAAAGTTAAATTAGCAGATGAACAATGAACCCTGCTGACAGTGAAAAGTTAGTTAGTAGGAGTCTTAATCGTTTTCAACACGTTTTCTGGCTACGGTCTGTTATGTTAAGTCTAAGTTATGTTTCTGAATAAAGGTTGCACTGGCAGGGTGTGGGATGTACTGTATTGGCTTTGCTTTTAACTTTGCTCGATAACTATACACCAGTATGAGGAAAAGACTCAGTGTAAGTGCACAGACAGTTATGATCAATTGTTATTTGCTAACTTCGGTCAGTGTTCTTCAATCCGGGTTCTGAGGAGTTACAGGGTGTGCTTGTTATTGTTCTAGCCCTACACTAACACACCTGATTCATCCAATCAAGGACATGCTGATTAACTGATAACTGGTAAGTGCTGGGTTACACCAAAGCCAGAACACCATGTGTTTCCCACAGACTAAGTTTGAAGAGTGTAGTCCGAAAACCTACTACTACTACTACTACTACTACTACTACTACTACTACTACTACTACTACTACTACTACTACTACTACTACTACTACTACTACTACTACTACTACTACTACTACTACTACTACTACTACTACTACTACTACTACTACTACTACTACTACTACTACTACTACTACTACTACTACTACTACTACTACTACTACTACTACTACTACTACTACTACTACTACTACTACTACTACTACTACTACTACTACTACTACTACTACTACTACTACTACTACTACTACTACTACTACTACTACTACTACTACTACTACTACTACTACTACTACTACTACTACTACTACTACTACTACTACTACTACTACTACTACTACTACTACTACTACTACTACTACTACTACTACTACTACTACTACTACTACTACTACTACTACTACTACTACTACTACTACTACTACTACTACTACTACTACTACTACTACTACTACTACTACTACTACTACTACTACTACTACTACTACTACTACTACTACTACTACTACTACTACTACTACTACTACTACTACTACTACTACTACTACTACTACTACTACTACTACTACTACTACTACTACTACTACTACTACTACTACTACTACTACTACTACTACTACTACTACTACTACTACTACTACTACTACTACTACTACTACTACTACTACTACTACTACTACTACTACTACTACTACTACTACTACTACTACTACTACTACTACTACTACTACTACTACTACTACTACTACTACTACTACTACTACTACTACTACTACTACTACTACTACTACTACTACTACTACTACTACTACTACTACTACTACTACTACTACTACTACTACTACTACTACTACTACTACTACTACTACTACTACTACTACTACTACTACTACTACTACTACTACTACTACTACTACTACTACTACTACTACTACTACTACTACTACTACTACTACTACTACTACTACTACTACTACTACTACTACTACTACTACTACTACTACTACTACTACTACTACTACTACTACTACTACTACTACTACTACTACTACTACTACTACTACTACTACTACTACTACTACTACTACTACTACTACTACTACTACTACTACTACTACTACTACTACTACTACTACTACTACTACTACTACTACTACTACTACTACTACTACTACTACTACTACTACTACTACTACTACTACTACTACTACTACTACTACTACTACTACTACTACTACTACTACTACTACTACTACTACTACTACTACTACTACTACTACTACTACTACTACTACTACTACTACTACTACTACTACTACTACTACTACTACTACTACTACTACTACTACTACTACTACTACTACTACTACTACTACTACTACTACTACTACTACTACTACTACTACTACTACTACTACTACTACTACTACTACTACTACTACTACTACTACTACTACTACTACTACTACTACTACTACTACTACTACTACTACTACTACTACTACTACTACTACTACTACTACTACTACTACTACTACTACTACTACTACTACTACTACTACTACTACTACTACTACTACTACTACTACTACTACTACTACTACTACTACTACTACTACTACTACTACTACTACTACTACTACTACTACTACTACTACTACTACTACTACTACTACTACTACTACTAATAATAATAATGTATGCCATTTAGCTTTATCCAAAGTGACTTACATTGCAGTGAGTGCATACATTTGTCAGTCTATGGTCCCAGCGGGAATCAAATCCGCAACCTTAGTGTTGTTAACGCCATGCTCTACCAACTGAGTGACAGAGCGCCACAAAACCTGCATGAGTGTCTCTGTAATGTGTACTTAAGTCAGGGTAGTGGTGGTTTAGTGGATGACAGAGTGTTGTACGGGTGATCAGAAGGTCATGAGTCACCACCGGTGTGCCCTTGAGTAAGGCTTATAAGACTTATATAACTAGGTGACTGTTCCTGTTAGCTCTAATAAAAAGGCGCGTCTGCTCAACGGTTAAAAAAAATAAATAAATATTACCCAGCATGCTCGGCTCCCCTTCCAGCAGCGTCAGGATGTACTTGTTGAGGAACAGCGTGCAGAAGCTGAAGAAGTACCACAGCCCCAGGTAGGTCAGCGACTTGGAGTTCCATACCCCCGAGTCCGCCTCGATCACCGTGGTCTCCGTGATGGTGATCTTCAGTATGTGTTCCCCCGGCATGCTCTCGCTGCGCGCCAACACCACGCGCTCCTGCCGGTTGCGGAACGGGGACAGGAGGGCCCACAGCGAGGGCCACCAGCGCCGCCCCCCGTTGTTGTTGGCAGCCATGACACAGGGCGCCTGGTGACCCAGCACAGGGGTCCAGCAGAGGGACGGACACACACACACACACACACACACACACACACACAAAGAGTGGTGAGGGGGGACTGGTTGGGGAGGGGGGACTGGTTGGGGGGGAGGGAGGGGGTAGGGGGGGTCAGTCCATCTTCAGCATATGCCCAGCGACTGATTATTCAGTGTCCTCCTCTGCAACACGACTGAAAAACACAAGGGGATTCATGTTGTTGGCATTCAACATTCTAAAGGCGATGACTTTAAGGGCCTCAAGATAACATTGCCGAAGACCTCTAGTCAGTGAATCCATTCATTCGGCGTGTAACGCAACAATGCTTTCATTCATGGCTAGTTTAGACCTCATAAGGCCAAAGTTATACAAAGCCAACACATTGCTGAAAGGAAAGAGAGACGTGACAAGCCTCTGACAAGTGTCAAGTAAAGCAGAATTGGAGCCAGGCGATAATTATGTGTGGTGTGTGTTTTACACATCACAAGGGGCAAAGGTCTGTAGGAAAACCTCGTTGATCAAACAGTATTGTACCCACATCGACATGCTGGAGAAAAGATAAAGATAAGATAAACACCTACAACAACTTGGACTGCTTGACTGACTCTCTCTGGCTCTCAATACAAGACATAGTATCATGTGTGCTGAATGCTGAATGCATACTGCATAATGCATAGTGGAAGGTTACACTGCAGAGCTTAAAACCAGACCAGCAGCTGTTCCAACCCGAGGTTGCATATGACAACAGAGCACATTGACAAAACAAAACCGAAGTCACTTTGTTCACAGACACACTACCGCCATCAAGCCAGCCAGCACAGACAAGGAAACGTCTGAGCTCTCCGGTTTTTCATAAGTAAAACAATACATTTCCCCCCGAAAAAGGACATTTAAATCAGCGTGTTGGTGTGGTAGATGTAGGAATAGTTCTTTACCTAGTGCAGGTTTCCCAAGTTCAGCGCAGGGCTCGCCAGATCATTATCTCTGATGCTGCTCTCGGAGCTCCGCGACTGGGGAACTCCGCCCAGCTGATTCCGGTCAAGGTAAAACGTGCTTTTCTCTTCAAAATAAGAGCCCCCAAGTTCAACTTTGTTTTGCATTTAAACATGGTAAATAGGGGTCATGGGGATAACAATAAATATGCTAATCATCGTAACAAATATATATCAATCATAACCATATCTGGTATAGTATTGAACCCAGAAGAACGTTTGTAATTGTTCTTAGTCTTGAAATGGTATTGCCCCATAATAATAATCATCATAATAATCATAATAATAATAATAATCATAATAATAATAATAATGGTCTGTAGGCCTACAGAACTTTTTTTTTTTTACAAGATTTCAATACATCTTTGTTTGACATCCCTCATGGATGAAACTCAGTATTTCTAAATGCTTAAATAAGTTTAACGTGGGCGCTTTTATTTTGAAGAAATAATCGTTTACATAAATTGACATTGACCAGAAGTAGGTGGGGAGTTAGAGAACACAGGTTGAGAAAAGGCTCACAAACTATTTCAAAGATTAATCCTTAATTGTAATTACTCGTATTATTAAAGAGCAACCGTTGCGATGTTTATGGTATGGTATGTTTTTTTCAGTTAGTACATTTTAAAGATATTGCTAGATTAACAATCCGGGAAATTCCTGTAAACATTCGTTGAACACAAAGGCTGCGTTCGTAAGTTCGCTCTGTAACTGTGATCAGCACTCATGGAACGCCTCTCGGCCAATCAAATTACTTGGTCCCTTTATGACGTTGGACACAGTGTGCGCTCCGGCGCTCATGGAGGAAATTTACGAACGCACCTTAAATAAACTCCAAACAGAAGTGACGTCGCTTCTCAGCTCGATAAAAAATGTCGAAATCATAGCCCCTAGTCGTTGCTCTATTTTTTTTTATATTCAAACAATTCATATGTCCCCCAAAATCCAAAAGGACCGGGAGTTTGCGTGGGATTTATGGACTTTGTATCTTGACCAAAAACATTCAGCTGATGCCTCCTTGTGGCCAAACGTTGTTACTCTGCATTACTGTTTTGGAAATGTGGCCCAATCGGTTCCCCTGTACGACCCCCAGGGTTATGTTCAAGATCTCTAATGTTATTGAGGTGTTGTCAATTGCAATGTTGTCAACCGTGGGTATATTTTATTAAACCAGCGTCTTTAACCATGTTAACCCTATTATTCATTATTAATCAAACATTCCGCCTGGATTTATTTTTGTTTTTTGGCTATAGAAGTGTCATAAAATCTCCTTGGAGTAGCCTAAGCTAAGTGCTTTTGCCCCTTTTTCCAGGATTGCTTCAGCTTTCAATATATGGCAGTTATTTAACATGACTGTATGTTATGAGTGTGTAATACCGGTTTAAAAAGAAAAAAGTGGTTATAAATGCAGTTAAAAGTGGTTATAAATGCAGGTAAATAAATATACGCAACCAAAGCCCCTGCCGAACACTTCCACCCGAGTAGTGTTTGTTAAAACCAGTAGTGATCACACTGTGCAACACCGAACGCACCCCAGCATGACACGGAACCTGTCATCGGGAAATGGGTGGGATGACTTTTCTACCTGGTAAACCCTCTCCACGCAGATGTGAAACTGAAATGAAAACAAAAAAATCACCTGTAAGTCATATGATTGTGCAGAAATGTAGTTCAACCCAGAAGTGCACGATTTCACATACAAGATGGACGAAATAAGGTGAGTTGATAATAACGGTGATAATAAAAGTATGTCGTTCCGATGTGTCCCGTTGGCCACAAAAAAAAACTAAAAAACACTTGATCTCGGTCTTATGGTTTCATTTAAATGCATATCAGTCAATTGTATCACGTTTTGATAGTCGGCCTATGTCAGTTGAAAGTGTTCCACTACTCTCTACTGCAGTGCAGTCATGTGAGTATGTACCATACTGTAACTGTAACACTGCACCTGGGTGGTGCTATATAGAAGGAAAAAAGGGGGTGCATTCAGGACCCTGTCGTTGCAAAACTGAGGAGTCTCGGTGGGAGGGTCATCCTCAGGTAGCCTACTCTACAACACATTTGTACAGGTGGTCTCGACAGTGTCTCAACCTCTCATGTCTGATTATTGCTTCAGGATGTACCACATTTTACTCTACTTTACACTAGGCCCATAGTTACCACACCTAGTGTGACGTAAGTAAACAAAAGTCATAAACCTGAAGCCTAGACCTAGTTTGCTTATATCTACTTCACTTTAAGACAAACAAATGTCCAACATATTATACTATGTGTTTCAGTTCACTGTTGCACAATCAGTCACGAGGAGAAGGGCCAGATTTCCCTTCCCCGAACCTGAGACCAAGACACCAGGAACTGATCCCTACGCCATGCGGCCCGGTGAGATGCTGCCCCTGTTTCCCCTCCTATCCACCCCAGAGAGACCCCATATTGATCTGCTTTATGTCATGCATGTTCTAAAGAGCTGCCCTGGTTTTGCCAGATTCACACTTTTTAAAAAAGCAGTGCTCTTTGTATCACACCATGTCATGTAAAAACATTCCTTCATTTATCACATGAATCCGTAGGCTATATTACGAGATGTTGTTTTGTTTTCCACTGGAATTTGCAATTTGCGACTTTGTTTGATATCTGCCCACACCAGTCTTTGTGACTGAAGCTCATATGCCTCCTCCTCCTCCTCCTCCTCCTCCTCCTCCTCCTCCTCCACAGATAAAGCCGTGGTCAGAGCTGCCATGTTTGGTGAAGCTCTACTTCTGTTTCACCATCTCCTCTCTGGCGGCCCTGTTCGCCCTCACTCTGACCAACATCTACAAACAGAGTATGGGAGAGTATGAGGACTATGAGGACGACTTCACTGTGTCCCTCATACAGCTGGTCGGAATTTGTAAGTGGCATGACATGATCCTTCATTAGTGACCATGGTAACAGATAGTTTCCGTATGACCACATCAGCACAACCATCCCCGGCCACCTCCTCACAGAAAGCAGAAGTTCCCAGATGTTTGCCACATGATGAAAAAGAAATGCTATCCAATCTCAGATTAACCTTTTCATTACTGTGTGTCTATGGGGAAATGATGATGCAGCCTACCTACACCAACGCTGTTGGGATAGTCCCCGAAAACCCTCCCTAACCCTCCCTCCCACTGTCCTTACTCCATTTTATTCTGGGGAAGTTTATTACAAGTGATGTGCTACATCACCATGACTGAATCAATGTGTAAGTGCCAATGTGTAACATCAGTTTTAATGGTGTCAGAAACAGAATTTATTTGATTACATCCAATGTACGAGTACACAAGAGTACAATTCTTTGGCTTAGGTTCTTCAATATTGCTATTGCAGCAAGATACAAAATCACAATAATAGAGTAAAGTACGTAATAATAAAGTAATAATAAAGTGATAAACTGATAACGTGATTTTAGTCTTACTACAGCAGAACCAGTTGGAACCAATTTTTTTTGCAAAGTACAATAAGATGAAATGCGATATGATACAGTACAAGTAGTCAGGTAGTGTTCCAGTAGTCAGGTAGTGTTCCAGTAGTCAGGTAGTGTTGAAGTAGTCAGGTAGTGTTCCAGTAGTCAGGTAGTGTTCTAGTAGTCAGGTAGTGTTCCAGTAGTCATATAATGTGTTGTGCATGGTATGGTGTCTGTGTTCCTCCAGTGTTCTGCATGTACTACATCACCCGGGCGATCCTACAGGAGAACAGACAGGAGCTGATCGCCTTCCTGCTCAGCGTGCTGCTGGTGATGACGCGCTCCGTGGTCAACTTCACCGTGCTTCCTGTCCAGGACAGGAAGGGCCTGCTTCTGGTACGCTGCCTTCTGTCTCACATATTGTATCAATAATAATAATAATAATAATAATAATAACTTTTTATCTGTATAGCACTTTTCCTGCAAACTTTGCAGCTCAAGGTGCTCCAATCATTATATAATCACCTACGGTTCGTAGGTATCCTGTGTGTAGTTGCCATGGTGACTGTGTGTTGTTGTTGCGTGGCAGGTGCGGTTCGTAGGTATTCTGTGTGTAGTTGCCATGGTGACTGTGTGTTGTTGTTGCGTGGCAGGTGCGGTTCGTAGGTATTCTGTGTGTGGGCGTGGCCCACGTCATCTGCACGGCGCTGCTCATCCAGAGACCCAACAGGATGGCCTTCAGGGTGGGCGGGGCTCTGGAGAGCCTACAGGACCAGTACTTCCTCCTCAACCTGTGCTTCTCCATGGTGACCTTTGACCTTCAGGCTCAGGTAGGACCACATTCCACTCATGCCATATTAGATTAGATTAGATTAGATAGATTCAACTTTATTGTCATTGCAGTACAAGTACCAGACAACGAAATGCAGTTTAGCATCTAACCAGAAGTGGAAATAGTGATATAAAACATGATATTAAAAAAAGACATGATAGAGATAGGTACAGTATGAAAAGTACGGTAGTTAGAGGTACAGTATATACAGTTATACTGTTCCTCCTGCAGTCATCAACTGGGCCAAACTCACACGCATCACCAACACTGCTGCCAGGATAATTGGACTCCCCACACCCAACCTCACAGCACTAAACAACAGGTCCATCTCACGCATCGCAACCACAATAGAACAGGACATCACCCACCCACCCACTCAATCTGTATGTACCTCGCCCCACTGCCATCCGGGCGTAGGTACAGAACGCTAAGGTGCAAAAGGGCTCGCTTTGGCAAAAGCCTGATCCCTGCAGCCATTGTTGCCTTAAATAATAGACCACACTGAGTGTGTGTACTTATGTATCTGTCATGTGTAGTACTGTCTGTTGTTGTCTGTGTTACATGTTGTTGTATGTATACTGTATATCAGGGGTGCTCACACTTTTTAGGCTTGTGAGCTACTTTTCAAATTACCAGCTCAACAAGATCTACCAACCAAATAAAACATATTGCCATTGCTGCGAACACAAAAATGTACTGTAATAATAACAAATTAAGGCCACGCTACACTGTTTCAAAATCAAAGAAGAGATTTATTAAACTATATAACAAATATTCACACTGGTAGTCCATTAACATTAACATTAACTCAGGAGCTCTGAGTGATTTACACCAGACTGGCCAGTGCCAAGCCAGGTGCCATCGACGTCTCCGGGCGGCGGAGTGTGTGTGTGTGTCTGTCTGTCTGTGTGTGTCTGTCTGTCTGTGTGTGTGTGTGTGTGTGTGTGTCTGTCTGTCTGTGTGTGCATGTGTGTGTGCTTGTGTCTGTCTGTCTGTGTGTGTGTGTGTGTGTGTGTGTGTGTGTGTGTGTGTGTGTGTGTGCTTGTCTGTGTGTGTGTGTGTGTGTGTGTGTTGTGAGGCGGCGCGGGGCTGAGTGATGCCCTCTCCTGTGTGGTCCAGACGGGAGGCGTCCCGTCTGGACCACACAGGAAAAAAAAAAAAAAAACTTTTTTTTTTCACTTTTTTTTTTTTTTTTTTCCAATGCCGTGTGATCTACCCACACTACCTTCGCGATCGACCGGTCGATCGCGATCGACGTAATGAGCACCCCTGCTGTATATGTATACTGTACAGTGGTGTGAAAAAATGAATTTCCCCCTAGGGACAATAGATCTAATCTAATCTATGAGCTATGTACAGTTAAGGTACATACTGTACATGCACAGTATGTCTGGTATGTACAGGTACATGGTGGTGGCTATGTAAAAGGAGGTACCGTATGTGCAAAAAAAAAAAAAAAACTGACATGACAAATGACATACAGTATTAAAAAAAACACCAGTGACTGACAGCAGTGATCATACATAGCCTGTGTTGTCGTGTGTTGTCATGCTCTCGAGCCTTTTCAGACGATGTCTTGTTTTTGGTGTTTACCTGTCAGCTGTGCCTCTGTATCCTGACGTCAGGGACGACCATGTCCTTCAACAGCACCGTCATCCTGGCCATCGGGGTGGCCTGGGCCTGCCTCACAGCGGCCGTGGGGGCCATCGCAGTGAGTGGACACCACTAACGCCACCTCAGGGCATATTGAAACTAATGTCCGGTGTGTAGTGTGTACACATACACACAATGTTGAGTTGTACTGGGGCAAGGGGGTATTCCACATCAATCAACATCGCTGAAGGAAAATCCAGGCTGGGTTTTCCTTTAGCGACGTTGATGAAATACCCCCCAGGTGCGAGTGTAGCAATCAGACATCAACATTTGCAATCATGCAAATTGTCTTGCCCTGTACACGCTTCCTTGTTTACGTAGGTAGTCATGCGTTACATCCTCTCAAAGCTGATTGATTCTTGCGCTTCGAGCCAAATAATCCATCTCAAGATACAATCACAACAGACAGCGGACACAATCGACGTCGCTGTCAGACCATCAACAAACAAACTACGTTGACAAATTTGATAAAACTCATAGAGAACTCATAGTTGACCGCCGATCGATAACATTCCGACAACAACGGTTTGTTTACATTGCCAAAGGTCTGGTCTTCCAGTGAAATATTTGGGCCAAGCAACTTTTTTTCCATCAAAAACCTGGAAAACCCGACTGATGGACTGGATTTCAAATTATGTGCCAAACATCCACGTATCTGTTTCAGTTTCACTATAGCCACAGTTTCACCATAACTATTTACTTTGGGTATACCTTGGATAGGCGTTTTAGGCTAATTGTACAGGATCTTTAACAGGTTAAAACATGGTGGATGGTATGGTAACCTTAACTGCTGTTGGCCCTGTTTCAGGTTTTAAAAGAAGCCAAGCGCCTGGTTTGGATCTTCATCCTTCAGAATGTGCTTGAGGTCGCCTATTCTGTCTATCTGATGTACCAGGTGAGTTGTGAAAACTATTGGTAGAATTAATACCAAAACATGCCTTTGGATATGTGATTGGGTTAGTAGGTGGACTTCCACTTTTTTAATATATATATATTTTAGGGCATTTCTGCTTTTATTGGGATAGAGACAGTAGAGATTGACAGGAAGGATGGGTGAGAGAGAGAGGAGGATAGAGACAGTAGAGATTGACAGGAAGGATGGGTGAGAGAGAGAGATAGTAGAGATTGGCAGGGAGGATGGGTGAGAGAGAGACTGTAGAGATTGACAGGAAGGATGGGTGAGAGAGAGAGGAGGATAGAGACAGTAGAGATTGACAGGAAGGATGGGTGAGAGAGAGAGATAGTAGAGATTGGCAGGGAGGATGGGTGAGAGAGAGACTGTAGAGATTGACAGGAAGGATGGGTGAGAGAGAGGAGGATAGAGACAGTAGAGATTGACAGGAAGGATGGGTGAGAGAGAGAGGAGGATAGAGACAGTGGAGATTGACAGGAAGGATGGGTGAGAGAGAGAGAGGAGGATAGAGACAGTAGAGATTGACAGGAAGGATGAGTGAGAGAGAGAGAGAGGAGGATAGAGACAGTAGAGATTGACAGGAAGGATGAGTGAGAGAGAGAGAGAGGAGGATAGAGACAGTAGAGATTGACAGGAAGGATGGGTGAGAGAGAGAGAGGATAGAGACAGTAGAGATTGACAGGAAGGATGAGTGAGAGAGAGAGAGGAGGATAGAGACAGTAGAGATTGACAGGAAGGATGGGTGAGAGAGAGAGGAGGATAGAGACAGTAGAGATTGACAGGAAGGATGAGTGAGAGAGAGAGAGAGAGAGGAGGATAGAGACAGTAGAGATTGACAGGAAGGATGAGTGAGAGAGAGAGGAGGGATAACATGTAAGATCTATCTATCAAGGGTCTATTTTGCCCAGTAGGTGGACTTGGTTTGAACTCTGACCTCTGATTTCAGATCGTCATGAAATGGAACGAAGACAAGGTGTACACCCTGGAGGCGGCCGCTGTCACCGGGGCCGTGACGTCAGTCCTGATCAAAGCCGTGCTGTTCTGGGCCCTCTTCAGACTGGTGCGCAGCTTTGGCCAGGGCCTGAGGGAGAGGAGTGAGTACTGCCTGCTGTCCCCTTCCTTCCTTCCCTCACCTTTTTCTGTACTTTTTTTTTTTGGGGGGGGGGGGGATCAATTTAGTATTATTATGAACATGTTATTATCACAAATCAAACACAATACAAACAATAACAACGAATACAACACAAAACTAAAAACTAAAGTGATGACTCTCTCTCACTCTCTCTCTCAACCATCCTTCCTGTCAATCTCTACTGTCTCTATCCCAATGAAGCAGAAATGCCCTAAAAACACATCAAAAAAACAAAACAAAACACAGTGTTCCAATGATTGCCCTTCACGCAAAACTGCACTCAGGCACTTCACCTCATGCATTTAAAAGCATTGTATTGACGTAAGCATGGCTGGAGAGTGTCCACCATACACCAGTACGTTCCTTTTAAGTCCATGAGGGGGAGTGTATGAGTACACACTTCTGGATGAAGGGTAGAGAACTGAAGCGCATCCTAGTTGAAGAGATCATCACCATGTCAAATTTGGCAGCAATTGGCCCTGGTTAGATCCATAATATACGCAGATTAGATGAAAACAAGACTCATACTAGTCAAAATAAACTTAAAATAACTTCTAACAAACTAACAAGTATTTTTTTTCCGACACAGCCTTAAGTTATTAGTAGGACATGCATTTCAAGAACTTGCAACTTGTATATCGTGAAACAGAGCTTTAACTAGGAGGCAGCAGAGAATGAAGATATAAAAAATGCTCTCTCTCTCTCTCTGTTTGTATGTCTGTCTGTCTCTCTCTCTCTCTCCAGTGTTCGCAGCGGACAACCAATAAAGTGTTGCTGTGTGGAGGATGTAGCCAAATGTGTTACTCAAGATGGACGCGCTCTTTCTAACAATTGCTTAGTCATTTTATAACAGCTCTCGTTCTAATCAACATTTTATGTTCAAATGCAATCCACTGACTGGTCTGTTTACACTGGAAATATGATTCTTATCCCGAATATGTGACAGAAAGTATTAATGATTTTACACTAACAGATAAAAATCTCTATTTTATGTTAATTAATTTAATGCCTATCCTGATCCTCTTTCAATGAAATCAACCTCTGAAAATGTTGCTGTTTCAGTTACTTCAGTTAAGATGTGTATTAACGTTTACATAGGAATATTATCCAGTATAAGATTTCCTTTTATGGTAAATTTGCTGTTATTATAATCTTTCTGTTATGATCGGTTTTATCTACTATTTTAAGTGGCTGGTTGATACAACAAAAAATCGGATTGGTAGGACAGTACGAATAGTATTGTTATATTCTTTTTTAACGGTTTTATTATTTGAAAAAGAAATTATGTATCTGTTCATTGTACATAAGTCTTTGAATGACGACTTCAGATCTATTCTTCTTTTATATACATTTTTATATATTCTTATAATACTTGACACTTTCATTTTTCTACTTGTTTACAGTTGGGTGTTAGGGGTGTACTGCAAGAAATATCTTATTTTAATTTAAATTTGATCTTAAATCTATCAAATTGATCAGGAAATCGTTTGGAGCCAGCTAACACCTACAACTAAAATGTCTGCTGCTCTGTCATTTGCTTGACTACTAAACATTGCATTTTTGTAAACTGACGATTTTCAATAAAATGTGAAAACAAAACTGTTGCAGTCAACTTCTTTGTTGCTTAATCCTCCAGATTGCAGGAACAGAGCTGCCATCTTGTGAAAGCACAATCACTTCCTCAAATATTCAATGGGTAAAATAATACACAATAACAAATAGGTTGGTCATATATTAGCACTTTGAGCTGCAACGTTTGCAGGAAAAGCGCTATACAAATAAAAGTTATTATTATTATTATTATGTTTTCCTTGTTACTGTACTTAGAAAGGTCCAGTGTGTAGAATTTAAGCTTTGAAATAAATATTGATAAATGCCTGTGATAAGCCATGAACGATCAATAAACACAGATCACATGATAAAGAACGTTCAGTTGAAGAGTTGTTTTGATTCCCAAAAGAGCTTTCTATAAGTTGGGGGGTATTCCATCAACGTCACTAAAGGAAAATCCAGGCTTATTTTGATAAGTCTTGCCAGTCTTTAGCAACGTTGATGGAATACCCACTGGTGTCGAGATCGGTCACATGCCTTTGAATACCCTTTGGTTGTTTTACATGGATATGGATAAGGAGGTCTGAAGTTATTTTCGACCATGAATGAGGTGCATGAAAGCTGTATCTGAATGTGACACAGCTCACCCTTTTTGCTCTCAATTCTTCCACAATTCATAGGTTTATCTTTGTTTATTAAAGTGCTCTGGAAAAATAGCAGAATTCATTTCAGAAACAGTATTTACAAACTTGCCATTACAAAAGTTAGAGGTTACAGGCTCTCAGTTATAGAAGAGGTCTACAAAAAACAGTTAAAGTTTAAAGTGATAGCACTTGGAGAGAAGACTTGACAGAGCTTCATAGAAACAAGGTCCCTCGTTCAAAAGGATCCACAGAGATAACACACTGGGGAAGCTGTTCAGAGTCACAACGATGGTTGTTGTGTAATCTATCGGCAGGATTGTAAGGCCAAGTCCACATCAGGACAGAAGGAACAGACAAGTACGGTAACATACCATACTATAGGAACAGAAAGGTAGAGTAACACCATACTCTATAGGAACAGAAAAGTAAGAGTAAAATACAAAAGATAAAACATTTGAAAGAAAATCTGTCCACTTTCCAAACTGAAGGTCTGCCTTAAATTATGAAAAAGAAAAGCTACAAATCAAATCAGGCCCACTCCAAATTCCATTGTAAGAGAAATTTGTTTTTGTTTTTTCTGCCTTGAGAGGAACATGTCAAGAAAATCGTTATACATCATTAATATACAAAAAGTACCAAAGAGATTTAGTTTTTCAGCAATAATAAGTGTAAACTGGTTAATAGACATAAAGGCTATATCCAAAATACATCTCATTCAAGCATCATAGATTAAGAAATAAATTAACTTCTAGAGTTAGATGGTCCTTGAGTGTGGCGTGCTGGTCTTCACAGAGCTTAGACCAAAGTATTTCTTTATTTTCCATTGGTGCAATGAATAGACTACTAGACTGCCAAACGAAAAAAAAAATGTTGTTATAATGTACATTATATACTAACGAGTAAAAGGAACATGTTTAGTTCATTAGAACATGTTTAGTTCATTAGATACAGTATAATTATAACTTCATCCCCCTCCCCCCCAAAAAAAGAAAGATGTATTGGTCAACAATGTGATCACATTTTGATCTCCCCTGGCCCCCTGCCCCCCCTCCACACACACACACAACACACAACCCCCCGCCCCCGATAGGAACCGAAGAAAAACCCTAAAGCTGTATCACGTGATTATTCGGAGAGCTTCTCAATCTAGGGGGTTCGGTATTAAAGACTCAAGTAAGCCACTATTATCATGCTAGGATCCAAGCCTGCGCCTCACAAACTCAATGTCTTATCATATCAAAATAGCAGTCTAATACGATGCTAAAACCTTGTAGTATCGCAAACGCTTTAACTATGGAAATCAGCCCACTTGGCGCTCTACATGATATCTTATGTGCACACACTGTCTATGGTCTGTGAGACTAACCTGCAGTCAGGCTATGGCTTTAAAAAGGCTATGAAGACCTCACGCTGTGGTCTCATCTGGAATGGACTAAAGTAACTCGATTTTGTTTCATACTGTTTTTGACATTAATATATATACCAAATATATACCAAAGTCATAGTAGACACAGAGTAGTTCAGACACGTCACGTGAACGTAAGATGAACGTATATTCAAGCTTCTCAAATGGCTTGTACTGCAGGTGAACTGCAAAGAGAGGAACACTGGAGATATGGTTATGGTACACCTGCACGAAGATGTCAATATAATGAGGAAAATTAAGAAATATGATGTAAACGTTGAATTATTCGATTTTCTAATGTAATCTTATGGTAGTTTAAGGCACAGTCTATACATTTATGTCATTATTGCTGAGTAGATGCAACTCTTCTGCTATTCCTGAAGTAGTAATACCTCCCTTTTGTTCGAGGGGTCGTATAAAACAAGTATCAATCATGACAACAACAAAAATACACATCTTCAACTGTCCGTCCCCTTAGTCAAGAACACCGGTGATGACAGTGGAGATGCAGTCACCGTTGACAATATTCATGATACCAGGGGGGGTATTCCATCAACGTTGCTAAAGGAAAATCCAGACTTATTTCAAGAAGTCTCTTATTTATCAAAATAAGACTGGATAAAAAAAAAAAATCAAAATAAGCCTGGATTGTCCTTTAGTGACGTTGATGGAATACCCCCCAGCACACGTGTTGAGGAACTAAAGAACCCCTTTAGCAACCGCTTCTCTTCTGCTCAACACCTTCCATGGTGCGGAGCTCTGTCCCTGACAGCCCCGCCCCCACAACACAAGGTACAACGGGATACAACAGGTCCCATCAAACACCATGGATCAATTGCAACGATCGTTACCAGTCATTTTGATCTCATTCCTTCAGTTGAAGATCAGCTCACGCTGCAATGATGCTTTGACTCTCACAGAAAACACTGGAACTGATCTGCAGTTAAAGTTAACCTGTTAGGAGGTACACAGTACAAAGGCAATGTCGACTATCCCTTTCATTGAGGGATAGTCCTGTATGAACCATAGATAAAAAAGAATATGAATCATAATTAAAAAAACATTATAATCTAATCTTGGAATGATCTTGAAAAAAGAAATAAAAAAAAATATCAAAGCAATGAGAATCATCTCCCCAACAACGTTTGTTGCAACTGAGCCCATGGATGTGACTAGGTAGGTCAAGGTGTGAACTGTTAAAATGGCGTCACCAGGAGGAGAGGTGGTGGTCTCAGAACTCGTCCTCCTCTGAGCTGAGGTAGTTCTGCTTCTTCCTCACGTTCCAGTGTAAACATTGGGACAGGCTCTCGAACCAGTCATTGACCGGGTCCCGGAAACAGATAGAGGGAACGGGGAAACAGGATGTAGTAATGGTAATGCTGCAGAAGAAAAGAGAGAGGGAAAAAAAAAGAGAAAAAAGGAAAAACATTATGAAAAAAAGAAAGGTGTCACCTTTGTTCACGTTTTGAGCAAGAGGAATTCCCGGTATCGCTAAACAATGAAGAACGAGATGTGGACTGACTTCCTTTAAACAAGTCGACCGAATAACAACAGGTCTGCTACACACGTAGGTACGTAGCATGAGAGAAAAGAATCAGTGTGCCTGGAGTGACGCAGTTGGCTGAAGTCCAACCGACAGGTGAACAGTTATGTAACTACTGTCTGTGTATTCAGGTGATTTTTGTGGGGAGGAATTGGATAAGACACGAGTTGGAATTGGACACGGATGAACTCATCATTGCTCCAAACCGTGTTGATCAGGTTTTATTTGTTATACTTGGGTCTTGTTCTGTGTTGTCTGGCCTAAGGGAAGGTTTTGAAAAACGGTGGTTCACAAGGTTGCCTCTCACCTGTCTCCGTGACAGATCTCCTGTCTTTTCCTTCCATCAAAAGAAACCCAGGCTGTGTTCCTGGCATCACGAGACAGCATGATCTGAGCGTGAGAAACACACAGAGAGAAAAACGGAAAAAACAATATGAACCCAAATGGTTGGAGTCGAATGATGACAAAAGAGCTCTGTGGTCATGAGGAAACAGAAGAGGGATGGTTTTGGTGTGATTGCGATAATAAAACACAATTTCCTCATTCTTAAGGGCTCTGCACACAGCGTGCGATTTCTGTTGCGCGTCAACGTTCCATTTTGAAGTTTGAATGGAAGTCTATGAGAACATCGCATTTACCCACACACGGCCCCGATTTTAATCGCACGGCGAACATTCGATTCCATTCATTTGACAGTGCGACAAAACTCGCACGCCGTGTGCTTTGTCCCATTCAAAATGAATGGAATCGAATGTTCGCCGTGCGATTAAAATCGGGGCCGTGTGTGGGTAAATGCGATGTTCTCATAGACTTCCATTCAAACTTCAAAATGGAACGTTGACGCGCAACAGAAATCGCACGCTGTGTGCAGAGCCCTTTAGATGTTGCAAGGGGTCGAGCTGTGCACCTGCCCGGTCGTTTGTCACTTTGGTACGTGCGCTTTAGAGGCACAGCAGAGGGGGGGGAGGACAGAGGAGCAGGAACCTCCCTTTGTAATGTAGAGGACGCTTAAAGGCAAATGTGTCTGAGAGAAGTGATGAATGGTGTGTGAGTTTACATGGTGGTGTTGTACGTTTGTCTGTGTAGAAATGTATGAGATTCAACTTTTTTGTCATTGCACAGAGTACAACAAAATGTATTTTTTTTGCACGAGGCATAGGGTCAGCCATAGTCAGCGCCCCCTGGAGCAATTAGGGGTTCAAGAGGTGCCTTGCTCAAGGGCACAACGGCAGTGCTACGTAGGCACCTTAGATATGATGCCAGCAACCCTCCAGTCACCAGCTCACATGCAGCCCCCTCCTGAGGTAGGGGATGGAACCAGAGACCTTCTGATTGCTAGCCGGCCTCTCTAACCGCTAGGCTACCTGCCTCTCTAACCGCTAGGCTTCCTGCCACATGCTTGTATATGTGAACGTGTGTGTTTACCTTGAGCTCCACCCCAGCGGGCACCACGATGGGCCTGAAGGAGAGGGAGTGGGGGCAGATGGGGGTGATCATGATGGCCGGGACGTTGGGGTGGATCATGGAGGCTCCAGCTGCCACCGCGTACGCCGTGCTGCCCGTGGGAGTGGACACGATCACACCTGAGACCAGAGACACACAGACAGTCACACAAAGTCAGACAGACAGGCAATGAAAAAAAAAAAAAATATCAGTAAACTGAAATAAAGGTAAGGAACAAACCTGCCCAAGAGACGAAAAATAAAATAAAATCTTTGTCTCTAATATCAAATAAAGTAAAATAAAAACCAACATGGCGGGTTAGGCCCAAGCACAGAATGAATGAATGAATGGTCTTTATTGTCATTGATATAGTACAGGTACCAAACAACGAAATTTGGGAAGGGGGGCTCCCCTGGTGCTAGGAAAAAAAAATAAAAACAAGAAGGGAAAAGAGCTGGTTTACATAAATAAAGGCTATGTACACTATCCACTATACTATACTATACAAATAAAACACTGTGCTGTACTCTATGCTATGCTATACCTATTCTAACATTTCCTATCTCTGAACCTTATGTACCCGAGGGTTGTCATATTGCACATAGTGTTATTGCACATTCATTTAAAGTGTCGCAGTTTGCAGGTTTGAAATGTTCACAGTTGTGTTTCAGTATTGCACTTGATTTCAATCTAGTAGCTGCCATCAAATTGTCTAGATTGTCCAGGGCCTAGAACCTAGGTCTTTGCTGTGTTCAGGGCCTGAATGGCCCTGGGGTAGAAGCTGAGCTTCAGTCTGTTTGTCCTTGCGAACATGGTCCTGAACCGCCTGTCCGAGGGCAGCCGAGCAAAGTGTTCGTTCCCAGGGTGGGATGGGTCTCTGGAGATCTTGGAGGCCTTCCTGAGGCAGCGTGTGTTGTACAGCTCTTCCAGAGAGGGGAGGGGGGCGCCGGTGATCTTCTGGGCCGATCTCACGACTCTCTGTAGCGCATTCCTCTCTGCGGCTGTGCAGCTGGAGAACCACACGCAGATGCAGTAGGTGAGGATGCTCTCCACTGCGCAGCGGTAGAAGGTCACAAGCATCTCCTGTCCGATGTGGTTTTTCCTGAGGACTCTCAGGAAGTAGAGCCGCTGTTGTGCCTTCTTGATGATGGCTGCTGTGTTGGTCTTCCAGGACAGGTCATCCTGTATGTGCACCCCCAGGAATCGGAGGGTTGAGACTCTCTCCACGCTCCCTCCATCGACGAGCAGGGGCTGGACCTCAGATTTTTTCCTCCTGAAGTCCACGATGATTTCCTGGGTCTTTGACTGGTTCAGCAGCAGGTTGTTAACCTTGCACAGCTTGCCCAGCTGCTCCACCTCATCCCTGTACGCCGCCTCGTCCCCCCCCGAGATGCAGCCCACCACGGTGGTGTCGTCTGCAAACTTTACGATGGAGTTGCTGGGGTGGACGGGGGTGAAGTCGTAGGTGTAGAGTAGGGGTGGGAATCAATGATCGACGATCGATAATTGATCGATAAGGATCTTGGTCGATCACAAAATATTTTGCTCGATAATCGTTAATAAATCATTTTTTAAATTTTTATATAATAATAATAATAATGGAAATGATTAGCGCTGCTGCTGACATCCCCATCGAAACCGAAGTTTGCACCTTTCTGAGGGAGCCTTCTGCGGGCCTGAACTGCGACCCAACTGACTGGTGGAAATAAAATGAAAGAAGGTTTCCTCGGTTGGCCAAATTAGCGCGGACCTACCTCTGTTTTCTGCGGCTGGCCTAACTGTCACCAGATTGCGTTCGTCTCTCACCCCTGAACATGTTAACATGATCATCTTTTTGAACAAGAACCAGTAGGCCTGCCGCCTACAGTCTCTCGCTGGAGTTTAAATTTAAGTTAAGCTGGACGCTCTTAAGGACACTAACGTTTTCAGTCATCCTCCTATTTGTGAGTAACTGTTTTTTTACTGCTCCTATGGTGAGTTACTTATTTTCTATATTTTTATTTATAATGTAAAATGTGTTTTTAAGTTAAACAATTTAGGCTACTCACTGCCTTGTTTAAGAGGATTGTTATCTGACTGTAGTGTCTAGTTTGAATGTGAATGAATGAATGTGTGCAATAGCAACACAAATAAAGTTTTTCCCCCAAGGAAAACATGCTTGTTATTTCTGCCCTAGTTTTGTTTTTTTTTTTTATGAAAAAAAAGCTTAGCGATTAATCGATAATTGATCGTTAATTCTTGCGATTATTGAAAAAAAAATTGTGATCGTTTGCCCAGCCCTAGTGTAGAGGTTGTAGAGGATGGGGCTTAGCACGCAGCCCTGGGGGGACCCAGTGCTGAGTCTGAGGGCTGTGGAGGTGTGGGAGCCCACCCGCACCCTCTGGGGGCGGTCAGACAGGAAGTCCTTGATCCATGCACATATAGAGTGTGATAGTCCCAGGTCTAGTAGTTTGGTCACTAGCCTGTCTGGAAGGATGGTGTTGAAGGCAGAGCTGAAGTCCACAAAGAGCAGTCTCGCGTAGCTGTTTCCCCTCTCCAGGTGGGATAGAGTGGAGTGGAGAGTCGTCGCGATGGCGTCCTCTGTGGCCCTGTGGGCTCTGTAGGCGAACTGGTATGGATCCAGGTTGGGCCGGAGGCGTGTGACTATGTGGGCCCGGACTAGTTTCTCGAAGCACTTCATGATGATTGGTGTGAGTGCCACCGGGCGGTAGTCGTTTAGGCAGCTCACCGTGCTTTTCTTCGGGACTGGGATGATAGTTGAGGTTTTCAGGCAGGGTGGGATGGTGGCCTGGGACAGGGACTGGTTGAAGATGTTGGTGAAAACCCCGGCCAGCTGGTCGGCGCAGTCCCTCAGCACCCGTCCCAGGACGCCATCCGGCCCTGAGGCTTTCCTGGGGTCCACCGCCTTCAGCACGCGTCTCACTTCATGCTCTGTGAGGGTGAGGCTTCTGAGAGCTGGAGAGAGTGGTGTTTGTGTTGTGGTTACCTCTGTTCGCCCCTCGTAGAACCGGGCGTAGAAGGAGTTCAGCTTTTCCGCCAGCAGGGGGTCGTCCTCCGCGGCTGTGAGCCTGTTGGCTCTGAAGTTTGTCATGTGCTGAACCCCCTGCCACACCCGCCTGGAGTCGTTGCTCAGGAAGCATTCCTCAATCTTCTCTCTGTGGTCTGCCTTGGCCTCCCGGATGCCACGCTTTAGGTTAGCCCTGGTGATGCTGTACAGCAGTGTGTCCTTCGCTGAGAAGGCGTTGTCCCTCTCCTTGAGCAGTTTTTGGACCTTCACAGTCATCCATATCTTCGTGTTGGGGTAGACCCGGACACGTTTGTCCACGGTGGCTGAGTTGGTGCAGTTCACTATTAGGGCTTTCACACCGGCAAAGAACCGTGCCGGTTCGCGTTCGCGAACCAAGTCTGGAACCGGCCGGCGCGTTCAGACCGAAGCTCAATTGGTTCGGAACCTGAAAAGTTGGTTCGCAGCGGGCACCAAAAAATAGTGGTTCTCAAGCGCGAACCAAAACGTAGAACAGTCACGTCGTCAGAGGGTGTGTCATATTCTAGGCTGCAGAGACCAGCAAGGAGGAAGTAGACAAAATGTAGTCTAATCTAAATCTAATCATTAGTGATCCAAAACAATATCAAAAGTGTCATTATTCTCTCTATCTTCCTCACATGCTCAGCAAACACACACACGCACGCACACGCGCGCGGACATGCGCGAACGCGAATTTCGTAAGCCATTTCTATTCCAGTAACGGAGCAGCTGATTAGTAAAAGAACGCGTGTAGAAAGTGTCTTTTGTTTTGTTTCACAGAAAATGTTGTTTATTTCAGATACTGTAGTGGAAGATATTATCTTCATTTCCAGTGAAGTAGCTGCCATCTAGTTGTGAAATGTTTGTTTATCCCGCCCCTTCATCACCCAGCGTTGATAACGCGGATGGTTCAGGTTACACTGGTATGAACGCGGGCTCGTTCGCCAGACAGCACCAAGGTTCAGAGGTTTCCGAACGCGAACGCGAACCGGCACGGTTCTTTGCCGGTGTGAAAGCCCTATATGTGGTTCAGAACCGACGACGTGAACTGTTCCAGGTCCTCATGCTCATATTCCTGCCGTGAGGTGTCATTCAGGCAGATCTGCAGTGGAGCGGACCCTGCTGGCCAGGTTCTGACAGTCTTAGTGGTGATGGGAGCACTTTTCCTCATGGGAGTGTAGGCTGGGATCAGGAGGATTGACACGAATGTCAGTCTTGTCAGTCCTGTCTGTCTGTTTCTCGTAGCCCAGGGTTAGGTTCAGGAATAAGGGCTGAGGTGAGAGTCAGGGATGGGTATTTTGGAGGGGGGGTTAAAAATCTGATTGTTGGAAACAAAGAGTCGTTCTTCCTGTTTAGCAGCCTGGCCAGTTAATGACCCCCACCCGCTCTCTCCCCCCCCGCCCCCCCCCTCCCAGTTAGTCAGTGGCTCTACAACATGATGTCTAATTGCATTAGAGATCAATAATTAACCCACAACCCCAGACTGACCGGCCCCCTCTTCCTATCTCTCTCTCTCTCTCTCTCTCTCTCTGGATTCCAGCACTTGAACTGAAACATACAAAGCATTTCCAGATTTCCAGAAAGGGAGGTTTTAGTGGAACAGACTTAACTTTTCCCTCTCAGCAAATCTGCCTCCATACAGCAAGGTGCAACAGCGTACTGTACAGCACATTCACACAGTCAGAAACTGCTTTTTAATATGATATATTTTTGAATAGACTTGGACCAAGAACGCTCAAATGCTCCTCGTAGACTAGTGTAAATCTAAAGTGTAATCATTTATAAATAATAATCAATCTTGCTCAAACTGCCTGACACAAGATGATCCTTCCAAACACAGCAGGTTTAGAAGAAGAAGAAGAAGAAGGAGAAGAAGAAGAAGAAGTTCATAGTATAATAAAAAAATAAAAATAAAAATAATAATAACAATAATAATAATAAAGAAAAGAAAATAATAATAATAAAAGGATCTGTCCATCACTCACCGTCTCCCTGCACTGTGGTGATGAGGTGGCCGTCCAGGAACAGGTCCACGTTGGAGAGGTAGGAGGAGGGGCCTCGGTCCACCACCACCTCATTCAGCACCTGTCAGACCAGACAGGGGAGAACAGAGTCATCAAACACTTAACAAGCCAGGTGCACCTAAACAGTATTAATAGTGATCACACATCTGTCCACCACCACCTCATCCAGCACCTGTCAGACCAGACAGGGGAGGACAGAGTCATCAAACACATAACAAGCCAGGTGTTATGTTGTGTTGTGTTTTGTTTTTGCTCCAAGCCGTGAAGAGTAACTGAGCTAAAGATAACATGGTCCAAGTCGTATAGGCGGCGGTGGTTCAGGAGGTAGAGCCGGCGTCTAATGATCGCACGGTCGGCAGTTCGGCAGTTCAAACCCCGGCTGGCCACGTGTCAAGGTGCCCTTGAGCAAGGCACTGAACCCCTAAATGCTTCTATGGCCGAACCCTTGCCTAGAGCATAAAATCCCAAATTCCAACAATTGACTGACAAGTTTTTTTTATTGCATGGCAATAAAACAATTATTATTACCGGTATATCCATTTCCACCTAAACAGTATTAATAGTGATTACACTATTAGTCTTTCTTGCTACGCACAACACGTGCTAATATAATATCTGACTTCAGACCAGGGACGGTGTGTCTATGATGACTAAGCAGAATCAGCATAAGGTGAACTATGACACTACTCAAACACACCTGCTGTTGAAGCTGCCCCCCCCCCCCCCACACACACACACACACACATTTACCCCACACTACTAAGACATGATCTGGAGGGGAAGCACACAGGGGAAGCATAGCCACCAACACCACATTACGAAAACAAAGGCAGGGAAGCACTTTGTTCACACACACACACACACACACACACACACACACACACACACACACACACACACACACACACACACACACACACACACTATCCAACTCCTGTGCAATATACTGCTGAATGTATATTTTGTATATCTTTCTTTCCTTAAATGGTATATAATTCGATAATTGCATTTTAATGTACTTTTTTTGCCTCTTATATTTTGTTATCATATTCTATGTCTTTTTACATGTACCCGCAATGGAGCCCCACCAGCGAAAGCATCTCACACGATTGTACTTGTGTAACCGGAGTGACAAATAAACATCTTGTATCTTTGTTTGGCATGGCAGCCAAGAGGAAGGGGAGAGAGTTAGACTCAAGTCGCCCTGAAGTACTCCTTCCATCACCCAACACATTAAAGAACAACGGTTAAATGTTGGTCAGTTGTTTTGGTCACGTATCAGGACAATCTGTGGTAAAAGCCTGTGGTATAGGGGCGCTTAGGTGGCGTAGCGGGTTAAGCGCTGACCATGTAACCGCAGGGTTCGATTCCGGCCGGGGACATATCCTGCATGTCATCCCTCCTCTTTCTCTCACCCATCCTTCCTGTCTAAATCTTCACTGTAACTGTCAATAAAAATGAAAAATATGAGTGGGACTGCCCCACTCAAAAAAATATATATACATTTTTTTAATTTTTTTAAATGTGGTATTAGCAGTGAAGAACACAGTTTACACCTTATTTCTACACAGCTGATGACGTGGACGTTTTCTCGACTGTAACGCCTACTGACTTGACCACTGGATGAAGACATCAGGGCACCAGGCAGTTGTTCAAAAAGTTTCATCTGGATCCAAATGATCCTGATTCTTTTTTTTTTTTGCTATCCAGGATCAGATCTGATCTGGCTGATTTTGAGTCGTGTAGCAGGAAAATCATCCAGCTCGATCTGATCCTGGATCAGAGAAAATAATCAGGACCTTTCTGATCCGGATTAAACGTTTTTGAACAACTGGGCCTTGGTGGAGCCTTGTAAGATGGAGGTCATGAGGGTACAGTATAGGTCATGAGAGTATTAATCGTGAGGGTAGAGTATTAATCGTGAGGGTAGAGTATTAATCGTGAGGGTAGAGTGTTAATGGTCAGGGTAGGGGGGTTCCTACCTGGTAGTTCATGGCTTTGCGGCCGGCCTCGGCGTCTCCGTTGGTCATGATGATGCCCTTCTCGTCTGCCCGGGCCTTCTTCTCCCTGTTCTCCTTCACTACGCGCACTCTGAGACGACTGCGCAGGATGATGGCCGTGTTTCCTAAACACACCGGAGAAAGAAGAGAAAAAAACGATTGAAAACTTAGCACCGCGGTCTACAGTGCACACATACGCCCATGTCGGCATGGGTTCGAATCCGGCCCTTGCCCTGCTGACTGACATGCCCTCTCTCCCTTCTCCTCCTTACTTTCCTGTCTGTCTTCACTGTATCTGTCCAATAAAATGAAAGATAGGAGTGGGACTGCCCCACTCAGAGGAGAAACAAATTATGCAATAAAAGGGGTTAAACTAGCGGCTAGAAATAGGCTGGGTAAACAACCAACTTTTGTGTGTTTTGAAAAGTGCTATACAAATAGAGTTTCTTCTTCTTCTTCTTCTTATTATTATTATTAAATGCAGAGCCCACCATAAGTATTGGATAGAGGAAGCAATTTTCCTTTAGCTCTATACCACAACTCTTTGGATTTGAAATCAAACAATTACTAGGGTCAAAGTTTCTCAGCTTTTTTTTCAGATTGGGTTCACTTTTCCAATACTTTTGGTGCCCTGAAATGGGGGGACTATGTATAAAATGTTATTTTCCCTGAAATGGGGGGACTATGAGAAATGGGGGGACTATGTATAAAAAGGGTTGTAATTTCTAAATGGTGAAACCAATGGGAAAATTAATGAATGAAAGCTGAGAATCACTACTTTAACCTCACAGTAATTGTTTGAAATGTCAAACTGTCGGAGTACAGAGCTAAAAACAAGACAACAGGGGCGCTTAGGTGGTGTAGCGGGTTAAGCGTTGACCATGTAACCGCAGGGTCCCCGGTTCGATTCCTGCCGGGGACATATCCTGCATGTCATCCCTCCTCTCTCTCTCACCCATCCTTCCTGTCTAAATCTCTACTGTATCTGTCAATAAAATAAAAAATGTGAGTGGGACTGCCCCACTGAGAAAAAAATAACTTTATAAAAACAAGACAACATGCTTCCTCTTTCCAATTCTTATGGAAGGCACTGTATGTATCGTTACTGTTGTATCCCTTGTATGTTTTTGTTTTTAATCTGTTCCTTGTTCTTTTGTGCGGTATTGTACAGCACTCTGCTGATGTCTAAGTTGTTTCCGTTTTTAATCTGTTCTTTTGCATTGTATTGTACAGCACTTTGAGCTGCATTCTTCTGTATGAAAGGTGCTATGTAAATAAAGCGTATTATTGTTATAGTTGTAATGAGAGAGCAGTGGGCCAAGGCCAGCCAGCCTGGTGTACGTACCCTCGATGATCTGGTTGACCTGAGACTGGTAGGTGTCAAAGTTGAAAGGAGTGAGGAAGCCTAGAGAACCCAGGTGAAAGGCCATAACTGGTGGAACGCTCTCCTGAAAATACACAAACACTCTTATCAGATAACACACACACACTCTCTCACATACACACACACACTCTCTCTCTCTCTCTCTCTCTCTCTCTCTCTCTCTCTCTCTCTCTCTCTCTCTCTCTCTCTCTCTCTCTCTCTCTCTCTCTCTCTCTCCTTCTTTCTCTCTCCCTCTCTCTCTGTCTCTCTCTGTCTCTCTCACACACACACACACACACACACACTCTTATCAGATAACACACACACACACACACACACACACACACGATGTAGCTCACTACACAATTTCGTTGTTTTCGTTTTTTCTCAGTATATTAAAAACGGACAGGGCATAAGTTGAACATACAAGTGAATAATACATAAATGCATACCTGGAAGAGTGATGATGCGTAAAGTAAGGTTCCATCTCCACCAAGACAGATGATGAAGTCCACCCGATTGGATATGTCATCAAAATCTAAGGCACATACAGAAGCACATTAAGAACATGCCCTTAGAAGAAAGCCCCAACTTCCACCAGTGAGGAACCTGACACAAAACCACTCGTGTCTCGTAATCTCCCTACCTTCTCTGAAAGTGCAGAATTTCTTGATAACGGCCCCGAAGCTCTCATCGCCTGCGATTGCTGGGTCTTCCAGAACTTTCCTCTCCACGTAAACAATCATGTTTTTCAGCTAGAACAAACAAACAAACAGACAAGGAAACATGCATAAGTAACATGCATTTCATAGATGAGAACTAGTCTTGTTTGGTATCAACATTTGGAAGACTGATCGGTCAAAACAATGTAATAATAATACTAATACTACTACTACCAATAATAATAATATATAGTATATGCCTTTTAGCTGACGCTTTTATCCAAAACCACTTGCATTGCAGTGAGTGCATCCATTTTTCAGTATATAAGGTCCCAGTGGGAATCGAACCCACAACCTAAGCGCTGTCAGTGCCATACTGCCTCAACTGAGCCACAGACTGTCACAGACAGTCAGACAAACAGATCGTGATTGTGTACAGTTTGAGACTGTCTAGGGAGGGAGCTATGAACGTGTACATACAGACACTTTTTTATCTTTCACATTCCTAATATCGGGGGCGGCGGTAGCCTAGAGGTTAGAGAGGCCGGCTAGCAGAGCTGGTTCGATCCCCGTCTCAGGAGGGAGCTGCATGTGAGCTGGTGACTGGAGGGTTGCTGGCATCATATCTGAGGTGCCTACCACTGCAGTTGTGCCCTGAAGCTCTATCGACTGAACCGCAGAGCACGACGTCAGACAAACAGATCATGTTTGTGTACAGTTTGAGACTGTCTGGGTAGCTGTGAATGTTTACATACAGACACTTTTCATCTTTCACATTCCTTATAATGGGGGTGGGGGGGGGGTTGTGTCTAGCTTAGAGGTTAACCCCTAGTTGCTCCAGGAGCACTGACTATGGCTGACCCACACTGTGCCCTAGAGCAAAAAAATACATTTCGTTGTACTCGAAAAGATTGAATCCAAAGAAATCTAGTAACAAATCTCTCTACAGTGAACAACAACAACAGTCAGACAGCAGATTGTGTTTGTGTACAGTATCAGACGGCCTAGGGAGCTGTGAGACACGTGTACATACAGACAGACACTTTTCATGACGTTCCTAATAACAGATCTCTGTTCTGGGGAACACTTCCTCATACCTCGGTGAGGAACACGCAGAGCTCTTTGAAGGGCTGCAGCAGGCTGGCATCGCAGATCTTCTTGATCACAAGTACACTTTTGGGAGGTTTGTTCCACGTCAACTTCTGACTGGCTGGGTCCTGAATGTGCCTGAACAGACAGAGAGAGAGAGAGAGTTGATCAACATTTACATGAACTGATAGTGATACTGATCCCGGGGGGGAGCAGGCAGGGAGCATAAACAGTTCAGGGAGACATTTTCAGGAAGAGAGAGTTTGAAAACAACGTCGGCGTTGCATGCGGGGCAGCCGCAAGAACAAAATGATCTAATCTTTACGATTCATAAGCAGTAGGACAAATTCAATCAAAGCTAACTTCTAATCTATTTCATCTATCATCATTACTCAACAATGGTCGTGATTGGCTTGGATTAGCAGTCTCTTGTTGACTTTAGCTGGTCACACATGGCCCCTAATCTATTGTACACACACAAAGCTGTTTGTATTTCTCTTGCAAGGGTCGAATTATTATTTGGACATATTTTAAGTTTTTTGCCATGGCTACTCTTTATATTCTGTCCAGTACAAGACTGACTAAATAATTTGGGTTGCCAGACCAGTACGATAGGTCCGCTGTACGTGAAAGACCACCCTGAGCAGGGCTTCGCTGTTCCTTTATGCAAGTGATCCACTATGTATTAAGACCAACACAGCTGAGGGACAGCATACTACAGATAATGTACATAGTGGATGTATAGTCCACCGTGTGTGTGTGTGTGTGTGTGTGTGTGTGTGTGTGTGTAGACGGCGCTAAATGCTAAATATGAAAAGAATGTGCACCGTCAACAGTGATGTTGATATGCAGCATCTGTTTTAAAACCTATCAATGTTACAACACGTTGTGTCTCCTTAAGTAAAAGGTGTGTGTCCTGACTGTGGACCACTGAGGCCTCAGTGTTCCCTAGAGGAGGCTGGTGCAGATGCTTGTCCCAGTGCTCAGAGGAGGGCTTGTATTAAACCATGGACATACCCATATGAAACACAACTCATGTGACTTAACTTTTCGCCCAACGACTAACAAATGGACTGCACTTATATAGCGCCTTTATCCAAAACACACACATTCACACATCAATGGCTGCAAGATACCATGCAAGGCGCCGGCCTGCTCACTGGGCACTGGGAGCAATTGTTTTGGGGGGGGGGGGGGGGTTCAGTGTCTTGCCCAAGGACACTTCGACATGTGGCCAGCCGGGGATCGAACCACCAATCTGCCAACCTTGCGATCATTAGATGCCGGCTCTACCTCCTGCGCCACAGCCGCCCCGTCCCCAAATGGCTGAAACACCCCAGTGACCATTTTTATATTTACATTTTAGACATTTAGCAGACGCCAAAAAGTTTACATCAGTCATTACGAGAAAAAGACAAATGCTAGATACTAGTTTACCAGTCAATACAGAGATACATTTTCAGGAAGTTACTGTACATTTGTAACAGAAGTCCCCTAGTAACTGATGGAAGCTGAAAACACATGAAAAAAATATGATCTTTTTACATGTTTACTATTCTACTGAAAACTCAAATAAAACTGTTGAGACGAGAACAAGGTTGGTTCAAATGGTTAGGCTCGTTTACATGATAATGTGGGACTATTCTTCTATTGAGTATCAGTATCATAGTACCAGCAAAGAACAGTTAAGCTTCGGGCTATCAATATCAAAGCAGTGGATTCCCCGCTTGCACGCTGCCACTCAGAGACTAGTCACACAGGTTAGCATAACTCCTGTCCAAACCATCGTCTTGAGTTGACAAATGGGGGGGGGGGGCCTAGCGGAAACAATGGTTTTCTGGATTTGTTTGTATTGGTTTCCTTTCGCGTTATTGAATAAGAACACAGAACATACAAGCTTAAGTCACTTAAGTACTTCTTCATTCTGATGGGTTTGTTGACTCACAAAGAGAAACTGGTTCCCCAGTGGACCATTATTGATAAACACGCAAGGTAGACTAACCCTGTCCTCCATGTGTTTCTTGCCTTCTCACAAACACCTGAAGACAAAAGCACCTCTATTCCATCCTGACTGGCAGCATTCAACCTAGGCTGCTTACGATAACTCGCAATGCAAGAGCTAAAACTTCACTCAAGCATCAACATTTTTTTACACAATTGTTTTTCTATTGAGAAACACCGTCAGATGGGAGAGAGAGAGAGAGAGAGAGAGAGAGAGAGAGAGAGAGAGAGAGAGAGAGAGAGAGAGAGAGAAAGAGATACAGACAGAGAGAGAGAGAGAGAGACAGACAGAGAGAGAGAAAGAGATACAGACAGAGAGAGAGAGAGAGAGACAGACAGAGAGAGAGAGAAAGAGATACAGACAGAGAGAGAGAGAGAGAGACAGACAGAGAGAGACAGAGAGACAGACAGAGAGAGAGACAGAAAGAGAGAGAGAGACAGAGGAATAAGAGGTCCTCACCATTTCCACACATGGTTGCTGCTGTTCTCTGGACTCTGCTGTTGCACACTGTGGTTGAATTTCATGGCTGTCTGCATGTGATGACGGATGCAGATAGTGGAGACGGATGGAGAAGGCACTGTCTGTGCTTCTCTCTGCCTACTACCTGTCCTTCAGCCTGCTGGTTCCACTATCTAAACACAACTCATTCTGCTCCAGACAACCTCTCTATGCCCTCAGCATTATTACAAAAAAATAAAATAATCAGAAGCTTAACCCTGAAGTTGAATGAATTCTTCTGATGATCTTCCCATGAAGCTGACAAACTACCTCTGTCCCTCATCAAACTAAACCAAGGAAACTACACTAGTCCCTGGAGTGCCCAGTGTTCTATATCTGTCCACATGAGGTCTTAACAGTAAATCTCAACTGAACATTCTGCCACTGACACAGACAGACCTCTCACTCCGGTTAAGAAAGACCTGAGAGGATGACATCACACTAGCCACGCCCCCACACAGCTACAGGGGATGCCCGCCCATTCAGGGTGAAATGATCATTTAATTGGCCCTGGGTGTGTCATCATTTAAGAGAGGAGGTTAGAGAATTCCCCCTGGCATCACTGAAAACAGCTGACCAGAAATAGCATGTCATAGAAAGCATTTACTGATAAATTACTATACTTCCTTGAGGTCATTTTAGAAATGTGTTTCCTTGTTGAATATTCATCGAGTAGGCTAATATTTCTGGGATGGAAATGGTCTTACTGCATTACTGTCATAAAAATAAAATACACCATGTGGCTTTATAGAAAAAATTGTAAAAGGTACTAAAAAGTAGTGACAGCAATATACTCAATACTGTTGATGAAACTCAGTATATTCATGAAACCAGTCTGAGACGACTCTATGTTTTGTGACATGGTGCATTATCATGCTGGAAGTAGCCATTTAGAAGATGGGTACATTGTGGCCATGAAGGAATGCAAACGGTCAGCAACAATACTCAAATAGGCTGTGGCATTCAAGCGGTGATAGATTGGTATTAACGGTCCTAAATGTGCCAAGAAAACATTCCCCCCCCACACCATAACACCACCTCCACCAGCTTGGACTGTTGACACAAGGCAGAGTAGATAATTGGATGAATGAGAAGGTGTGCACGTGTTCCTATGTGCATGTTGTAATATCACATTGTTGAGGCCGTGGGCACATAAAAGCATTTCACCGTATGAGTATGTGACAATAAACCCAATTTGACTTTTAACATTTACATTACATTTTTGGCATTTAGCTGACGCCTTTGCCCGAAGCAATTTACAACAAATACATTTGACTGAAGTAGGTGGATTATCTATCCACCAGTCATAATAGCAGGAAAAGGTAATCTATGCTCAGGCCCGGGGCCATTGGCAGTCGTCGTTCCCAGAAGAAGGACGATTTTTTTTCAAATTATTATTTAACTGAAATTAATTAAGACTTGTTATATAAATCTGGAGAATGCCAGTCAACGATGGCTTTTATTTACTGTCATGTTTAGGGTGTGGAGGGTAGGTGCGGAGGACACTCTCTAATAGCCCAGTACTCCACAGTTGCACTCTCAGCGCACGCACACACACACCACACACACCACACACACCACACACACCACACACACACACACACACACACACACACACACACACACACACACACACACACACACACAAGTTCAGTTTCATGAACACGCCCTTCCACAGACAAGGAAGTAGCTTACCAGTGTAGCTGGTTTCAGACTAGCTATCGAGCAGTGCCAAAAGCTAAAGATAGCAAAACAATGGATTTGGCTCTTCGAATCGCCGCAGGTCAAGCAACATTCTCCAATAGCCGCTATTAGAAGTCTTAAACCGGTACACCTTCCCTCGGGATATTCCCCTCTCTGTTACCATCTGAAAACACTGATTGATCTCCCATCACTGGGAGTAGTGCTGAGTGATGTCCCATCACTGACCCCTCAGACAACAGTTATTGATCAGATCACGACCAATGGGTAAAATAACCTAAATACAGGTGGCAACGGTATGGATGGTATTGACAGAAGTAAACCACAAAGCTTAAATATCTTATTCACCTGGTATTAATACTATAATACCTGCCCAAAAACACAGCACACGTTCATTTTCCAACATGACACAGGAGAGAGGAAACATCCACCATCAAATTAAAAAGTCCCCACGTAAAAATTCTAAATCAACTTCTCATGTTTAAATGTCTATGCTAAATGACGCAACTACAGTGTGAATGAGTCATTGTCCATACTTAGTTGGCCTGCCTATATTCGGCTTGTAGAGGAGGTTTTACTAAAGCAGGATGTTTGAAATTCCATGTTCCAAGCATCTCAAAATCATTGAGCCCCCCCTCCCAAATTTCGTTGTTTGGTACCTGTACTATAGCAATGACAATAAAGACCATTCATTCATTCATTCATTCATTCATATTCAAACCAATTTGAATTATTAGGATTCTGGCATGAAACTTCCCTCCCCAAACCACAACATGTCTAACACATGCCTGCCTGGCTAAGTAGCGTAGTGTAGCGGTGCTGGTCAGTCTAACTGTGTTCGGGAGAGGCTCTAAAATGAAGGTTTTGGTCTAAAATGAAGGTTTTGGTCTGTCTGATGAGACAGCAGACAGTCTACCCACAACATCATCACTCAGGTTTCGTAACTATAGCCCTATTCGCACGGGACTAGTATTATCTAGGGGACCTCATGTAATTTAGGAATTACGGGGGGGGGGGCGGGGGGGGCTGAG
Source organism: Nansenia antarctica (assembly GCF_963989245.1). Taxonomy (NCBI): domain Eukaryota; kingdom Metazoa; phylum Chordata; class Actinopteri; order Argentiniformes; family Microstomatidae; genus Nansenia; species Nansenia antarctica. The sequence continues at coordinate 4,588,559 of NC_137676.1, forward strand.
TTTCGTGTGGTGCATTTGCATGAGATAAGCGAAGTGAACAACAAGCGCAATGGCTGTTAAAAAGACCAGGCATTGGACGCACAAAGAGGCGGAGAAAACGAATCACTCCAAATCACCGACATGCCGATTCGCACGGGACTAATATTATCACAGGACCTCTGTGTTCTGCGGAATATGGTAGATCATTTGTGAATTTGAATTTGTACTTTTACACAAATCACGGTGACGGACATGGCCGATTCGCACAGGCTTAAGAACACAGACGACCTCCGTAATTATAAAAAGACAAATGACCAGAGGTCCCCAGATAATACTAATCCCGTGCGAATAGGGCTTAAGACGGAGAGCATGGTGTTATTAACACCTGTGGAAACATTTTTCTCACACACTTTCCACTTTCTTTCTACTTACAGCCAGCTCAGTAGCGCTGCACTTACGGATGCTAATCTATTCTATTACTGGTGCCAATTACTATTCTATTACTGACAGCCTTAGCAGCCAGTGACAGGAGACCCTGACCCTTACAAGAAGCCCCCGAGGCTCAAGCCAATGTCTGAGAGAACCTGGCGGGCCGACAGCTTAGCTAGGCTGAGAGTCTTTCATAAGGGAATGCTGACTGCTCCACAATGTCTGACCATCACTATCCAAATGACATGTATGTGTAATAGTTATACATTTTCAGGTTATATAGTAAAAAAAAAAGAAAAAAAGTGTACAATAAACATGTTGTCCACCACAAATGATGTAGCGCCCCACCTTGTGTGAATCGGTGACAGCGATACAAACGTTTGACACACAGGTTACCGCAATGTGCAGTAGTGCTGCTTATTCATGATCAGTTTTGCTTCTTACTGCCAATTGTGTTTAGTTGAAGGCGGTTCACGGGTTTGAGCTAGGCAAGAGGAAGGCTTGCAGTGCTTATCGGACTCACTTACGAGAATTTTACAGTATTATTTGAAAACGAAAAAGATGCGGTCTGAGCCTGAGGTGCGCTTTCCTCTTTTCACCATCACAACACTAATCGCCGCCACCTCGAAACACAGAACAAGTTGCAGGCAAGACCTGTCTTTCACCATAGTTTCAACATTGGGCCAATCGGTGTGATTTTGTAAATACCGCATCTGTCAGGGAAGACACACCACGAGTTTCGTCAAAAGTGTCCCAGTGTTGGAGACAAAGACATACGAACATACAATCAGAGATCAAGAAATATGAACTGAGAGAGAGAGATGGAATCAGAGTCCCTTCCCTGACTTCATCAGTGGGGGATAATTGAGTGCAATTTGAAGACATCATGATATAGAGGAGAGTCACACAACTGTCTGACAGCTTTGTCATACTTACATCACTGCGTTGGGGTTCTGCAGCATGCATGCTTTTGGTCCAAACGTGGTCACAGGACTCGGTCCATGCAGGGACTGAGATCTCCTAAAAGACAAGATGGACAGAAAAATCACTTAGAAACTGACAAAAACATGTCACTCACAGATAATAATAATAATAATAATAATAATAATAACAACAATAACCTTTATTTGTATAGCACTTTTCCTGCAAGCTTTGCAGCTCAAAGTGCTCCAATCATTATATAATCATAATTTCATTATTAAGTCATTTAAAGGCAATATTAAAAAGATTTTAGTCTTGACTTGAACATATTTGCTGAGGTTGCATCCCTATTATAAACTGGCCGTGCATTCCACAATTTGGGTGCATAAAATGAGAATGCAGCCTCACCAAATCTCTTCTTTTGTACATGTGATACACAGAGAAAACCAGCGTCAGAAGACCTGGATGTCAGGTGTCAGGTAAGAATGTAAATGGCTGTCTCTTATAGAAGCTTAACGCAACACTCCGCAATTAGGATGTCAATCCATAGTAAGACAGACATTTGTGTTTACAAACTGAGTGGTAGGTACTAGGTAGGCTATCTCATGTAACTATCACTGATTAGATACGACAAGCTTCCCTGCAATAGGCTTCAGTCTCTTTAGACACTTGAACCCAGTGTGGTGGAGTCAAATACGGGGCCAATCATAATAGAAGCAAAGGTGTCTCGTTATAGATATAATCAAAACAAACCAAATCAAATCAAATGATTGACAGACAGAATGCCTTGCATTCTCTAACGACGAGGGAATCTCTTTAGACGGGGCCTGCTTCATGAAAGCAACAGTGGAAAAAAATCCTGAACTAATTATGTGCTCTGAAACTTAATTAGAACATGGCTAATTGTATTATGGGTGAAGGGTCATTTCCAATTGCTCAGAATGAGTCCACCTGCTCTGATGGAGCAGGAAAGATGGCTGCCTCGCCTCTCCTCTCCTCCCCTCACCTCACCTCTCAAGAGGCCTTGTGGCCCCGAAGGTCACGTCACAAGACAGTGCTTAGCAAATCCTATTAGTTGGCCATCTGCTGCAGGCCGACAGACACACTCACTAGCTAGGGCAACAAAGAGCCGCCACAACATTCTCGGTGACCCAAATAGTTTAGAGAAACGAGTTGAGATCCACAGCTAAAACCTTAAAGGGATGCTTCATTGCTTCAGACTATGTTCATGTTTAGGTGAAATATCCTCTCGACCCTGAGCTGTCCTCATAGGCCAGTAGTGAAAGATTCTCCGGTTCTCTACTTTCGCTACAGCAAAGTTAGCAGTGAGCAGTGTCTTCTGCAATAGGGCGGCAGGTAGCCTAGAGGTTAAAGGTTAGAGAGGCCGTCCAGTAATCGGTAGGTCGCTGGGCTGGTTCGATCCCCACCCCAGGAAGGTGCCGAATGTGAACTGGTGATCACATCTATATCTAAAAGGTGTCTAGTGTCTAGTGTCTACAATTGCTGTCGTGCCCTTAGGCACGAGGCACTTAACCGCTCAACTGCCCCAGGGGCGCCGAAGATGGCCGACCCTGTGCCTCTGTTCTCCCTGGGGGGAGACGTGTGCACGAGCTACTTTCCATTGTCTCTGTTCAACGACAATAAAGTTGAGTCTTATCTTATCAATCAGGATTCCTAACAAACCGCGACACATTAGCATTGTGTAAATGACGCGCCATAATGTCCTCAGAGAAACTTCAAACAATGTTCGTTTACGAGTGTTAAGCCCCGGGCCTGATTGACTCTACTGAGGTGGTGTGCCTGGGGAGGCGGGGCCAGGGATGTGATGCTAATGAGTTACACCTGCGGCTGATGTCCTCAAAAAACGTAATGCCTACCTTTTGTTTTGTTTAAGTGCTGGTACTTGGTCTTGTGATGGGTTTTTAGTGTGTTAGTTTTCTGCCTGTGAAGTGTGGCTTTCTTTTGGTTTTTGCTCAGCAGGGGCGGTGAGTATTGGTTTCTTCTTTTGTGTTCTTGTTCCGCCCTGCCCATAGACTGGACAATAGACTGGCCCATAGACTGGACAATTGGGGTGATGCCTCTTGCCATTATTAGTGGATGTTTTGTTTTCTGTGTAGGCATGAGGGCCTATTGTTATAACGTTAACCTTTTGTACGCCATTTCAGTGACTCTGTCTAACTTCTTATTGGTGTGGGCTTGCTTTATGTGTGCAGCTTTCTGAGAAACACTTTGGTTTGTTCCCTTTTGGTTTCTTGGGACTTTTTCCAGCCGCAACGAACTATGCTTGAAAGGATTTTTTTTGATGTGCATTCTATTAAAGATCAAACAATTACAGTCTCTGTAATCGATTTGCTCAGAACTGGAACTATTTCCTCTTCATCGCACTTACACAGCCTCTTTGTTTCAGAGTCACCACCAGCCGAGCTCTCTCCTCTCATAGCAGCCACTCAACTGTGGAGGGATACTGGCTGTGAACAAAAAGTTGCCGGTCCTATCCTAATGGAATCCCACAAGTATGTGTAACAACTGTTATCACTAGGGTTGGGCGGTTTCCAATTGTTTTATTTTATTTAAATTACTAAATTACAAAAAGTAGTTCTGCCATCACTTTCATAGCATCTTCAATCACACAGGCAATGGTGGACAAACATTCTCATGGTGTTTATTTTATATATCTGCACATTGCACAGCTTTTTTTTAGGACTGTATTGGCCTACGTGACACAGGTTATTTATTTGACAAATACCATTATTTACAAAAAGTTCTGCCATCACTTTCATAGCATCTTCAACCACACATACAGTGGTGCTGGACTAACACTCTTAAGGCGTTTATTACCGTATATATAGAAATGTATGATTTAAAAATAAAATAATAACTGTGGTATACTGTTTAACCATATAACCACCCAACCCTGGTTATCACTGCAGATTATTGCAAAACTATGTATTTGTGAAAACAATAAGATCTTGTACAAGTTTGTCTAGTTTAAAGCTGCTACACAACTTTTTTGAAGTGTCTCTGAGGAGACTTTGGCATGTGATTAACAATACTAACTTAGGGTCTGTTGTTGTTGCTGCGGTCACAAAGTGAGAACTGAGAACTACTACCCTATGAGGACGACTCAGGGTGAGATGATATTTCACCTGAACATGAATTCATAGACGTGAGGAGCGTTGTGATTTTGGCAACGAGAGAGAATGTTGGCTAGCTCCTCATTTGAAGATGTGAGACAATACTTCACACCCCCTGATTGAGCTACTATGGTGCGATTGTGTTTGTTTGTGTGCGCGTGTGGCCGATGATTATGTTATCCTAGGGATTTTCCAACCACTTCTCTATGTAGGTTGGCTCAGTGGGTAGCAATCACACACGCACACACACACACACATACGCATGCGCATGCGGACACACACACACACACACACACACACACACACACACACACATACACTTGCACCATAATTCATGGTCAAACAGAGACTAGGTTGACACTCAATGTGCTGTTTCCTGGAACACACAGTGGGCTGATGGGACTGTGTATACAGAAGTGTTTAAAATGTTTGGGGTTGTGTAACATCGGGCCACGGGCCATGTCGCAATGGGTTGTCTCAAAAAGTACATTTACATTTTTGACATTTAGCAGACGCCTTTATCCAAAGCGACTTACAACAAATACATTTGTCTAAGTATGTGAATCATCTATCCATTAGTCAGGATAAGAAAAATCAATCTATGCAAGAGCGGGATTATCTAATGACAAGTTGACGTTGCTTAACACAACAGCACCAGCCTTCTCTCACTACATCAAATCACACAGTAGAAAATACTCATTTCTAATAGTGCCGATACTGAATGAAACTGAAAAAGGTGATTATATGTCTGTATGTCATCTGAAAAAATATTGCACAATGGCCGCACCTGCAAATGGTCCCTTAGATAAAAAGGCATCTAAGAAATGTTAGCATCTTTAAAAAGGAAGCGTTAAATAAACACTAGTAGGGATTAATTCATCTCATAAATTGAAATCTTACACAATAAAATTCAAGGGTGACTCATGCAAGCCATAAATCTAAACAGTCCTATTCGGTTAAACCCATCTTCCATAAAATAAAAAAATCGTGACACACAAAATGAGCAGTACAATTCAAAGCAGTAACATTTAAATTCAGGCTAATGTTTTCAAACAGAGATACAGGTCAAGGTAAGCTCTCAATTTGGCCAATACAGGTCAAGGTAAGCTCTCAATTTGGCCAATACAGGTCAAGGTAAGCTCTCAATTTGGCAATGAAATGGGGCGCCGGCCGGCAGGCAGCCACCAATAGTGCGGGTACCTGTAGTCTGAGATGCTGGAGACAGAAGAGGTGCTCAGGCTGCGGGTCTTCCTGGTGCGGATGGCCAGGCTCCGGTTGGGGGTCTCCCCGCTATCGCAGGAGGAACAGCAGTAGGGGACAGCTTCCACTCCAACCTCCTCTCCAGCCTCCATGTCTGCCAGGGGAAACACACAGAGGGACGACGAGTGTCGGAAAAAAACAGAGGCCTCCGGGTTAGAGGCTGCCTTAGAACACCCGTCAGCAGCAACTGTCAGGGGCTCAACGGTTCACCTCCTACTGGGCCTAGTCACAATTCATTTCAGACTGTTTACTTAGACGCTGACTCCTAGCTTTTAGGTGTCCACAGAGAACTGCACCTTCTACAATGCACAGTCAGAGAAGCTAGGATTGTGTGACTGTGAACTACTGGGTCTGTTAGGTTGGCCTATGTACATTGTACAGAGCTGGTCAATGGCACTTGACATACATATGGACAGGCATTAGGTTAATTATTATACGCCATTTAGCTGACGCCAAAGCGACTTATATCGCAGTGAGAGCATGGTCCCAGCGGGAATCGAACCCACAACCTAAGTTACTACCAACTGAGCCACCGAAGACCACAGGTTGATATATATATATTGATATCCATAGGTTGATATAGATCTTGAAATCATTGCTAGGGCAATATCTGTGCTTATATCAAGACTTGGGTTTGCCACAGATGTCCTACTGATCTTCAACCTCAACTGTACATAAAGGTCTGATTTATCTAATGAGCTATACTACTTATGCCTTTCTAATATAGAATTACAGAAATTAGAAAAATGTACTCAGAACAGAAAAGGAGCATATTATATAGGCTATTTCAAACATATTCTTCCACTCCATGCCATAGGCTACCTAGTATTTTTCTGGGTATTTTGGATTAAGCCTAATAATTGGATACACTTGAACTAGGTTGTAGAGTCTTCCCTATAGGCATTTACTGGCCAATCGACCCACCAGACTGGCCAATCGACCCACCAGAGTAGCCAATCGACCCACCAGAGTAGCCAATCGACTGTGAGAGGCTTTCCTCCAGTCACTGGGCTCAGCATGTCTTGCAGACAGACAGAGACAACTTGTGGATCCAGACAACAGTCAACACCTACGCTATCTCATAACGTCCAGTACATTGTGTACTGTAGCGAGTTAAGCAACATCATTGACGACGTTAAATAGCTTTTAAAAAACAAATGAAGTGACATTAAAACACAATGACACCGTTGTTGTAAAGCTGAACAGCATAATCATGTCGGTATTATTCTTAACATCACCAACAGAGCTCACCTAAGATGTGATTGCCATGACAAAGCCAGTGTGCTTAAACGAGTTGATTTAAGGGTAGGCTAGCTATGATAGCATGTTAGCAGCCAGATTAATGACATTAAAGTATTTACCCTGCTCGATTTGACCCGCCGGTTTCGGTATCAGAGCCTCGCCATTGAGTTAATCTGACGACGAAGCTAAGTTTCTTTCAAACTGTTTCCATGACTTATCTGGGTAGCAGAGCGAACAAATGACGAGCTAATGAAGCTAATGTGTCTCTGGATGGTTTAGCTCTCTGCAGCCAAACTGTCAACTGTCAGACGTTCCACAGGGCTGCGTTCGTACATTCGAATTCGAAAATCGGATCAGCACTCACGAAACGCCTCTCGTCCAATCAAATTACTCGGTCCCTTTATCACGTCGCGCCCCTTGTGCGCTCGGGCGCTCTCAGAGCGAATTTACGAACGCAGCCCCTGATTCCACTGTAATTACTGACGTCACCTACAGCTTTCTCTACTGGGGGTACAGAAGTGGGGATTTTCCAACGCGTTTTAACACTTAACACATCTTTTTAACAATTATGCAAGGTGATTGATGTTGATTGATGCGAATTCTTTTGTTATAATGACACCCTCAAAACACATGACAAAGTTTATTGAAACATAAAAAGAACCATAAATAAAGGTGTTTTGGAGTGAGGATCAACGGGGAAACTTGACTTCTGTGCCCCAGTTAGAGGGGCGTGGCTTCAGAGTTGTGTGATTTTAACGCTTCCGGGGTGAGTAGCTACCTATAGGTAAAGGCTGACTGGGCTGAACCATGCTGCTGAAATGTGCCAACCAGCCACCAGTCGTAACAATATAGGTCTAGACTGAGTTATGGTGCATTCGGATGCTGTCGGAAACTCGGATATTATGAGTTTTCAAGAGGGAAAATGAAATAAAGTAAAAGTAGGGAGATTTACATTTACATTTTTGCCATTTAGCAGACGCCTTATTCCAAAGCGACTTTACAATCAATACATTTGACTAAGCAACTGAACCATCATCAATTCACCAGTCGTAGCAGGAAGAGCAATCTAGCTCAGGCCCGGGGCCATTGGCAGTCGTCGTGATAAAAGAAGAAAGATTTGAATTTTATTTTTATTAATAGACACTGGAGAAACAGTACAAGAGGGAGGGGGAGTAGAAATCTTAGGACACAGTATGGGGGAAACAGGTCTCAGGAGACAGTGCTCGGGGGTAGTAGATGTCTCAGGAGGAGCAGTTAAGGTGTAGCCTGAAGAGATGGGACACTCAGACCAGTATGATGACCCCTGAGTATGAGTTGTGACGTGTTCAGTCACCTTTTACAGAAAACACTGACGCTGACTGTTTTGACATTGGCAGACGATCATTACAGGTTGCAAACAAAATGTCATTGGTTGAAGAGTTGTTGAAGAGTTGTTCTTCAAAAGCACTCAAATGCATCCATGTCGTCGTCATGACCTCACAAACTGGGAACTAGGGTCGAGCCAAACGAACACACCACAAGCACATAAAGCATGGAGTGAAACTGTACTTCACTCATGTTTCTTGGTTTGTGTTACAGTCAAGTGATAACAATAATAACTGACCTCAGATAGCATCAATGGTATGGACACCAAACCGTTGCTACTTTACAGCTACTGGTAAACATAAAACCAGTCACCAAGTCAAACAATATACACACAATACACAATAACACAATAAATGTGTTATTGTAGCGTGTGGTGTCGAAGGAGAACACAATGGACTGATAGAGAAGTCCAAGAACTGGATGTGTTTTCTAGCAGACAGTCTGTCCTGCCAAACTGGTATGACAACCGGCCAGGAGCAGTCCACTCAGGTCTGGGACCAAGCTAAATCACTGACAAGGGCTGACATTAGGGAACATTCAACCTCAAATCAAAACCTTTCTAAAGGAATGACACACTCATAACACAATAGATCATCTCAAACTGCTTTTTATTACATTTTAAATAACAGTACATTTTAATATAGTTTCTATCTTGCATCCAGCTTTCGGTTGTACACTGACTGACTGACTTTAAAATTAAATACAAAAGGTGAGCGAGGAACAGGGGGATGTAGAGCTCTACAGCTATTTCATGGAGAGAGAGAGAGAGATAGAGAGAGAGATAAAGAGAAAGAGAGAGAAAAAGAAAGGGAATTTAATATTTTTTTATATTTTTTTATTTTTATTTAATTTTTTTGCCAACTCCAGGCCTAACGCACAATTACAGCACATGTTTTGTACAGAATGTCGCAGAGAAAAACAGAATGGGAAAAAAATGCCACTACTGCTAAAGAAAGAGCGTCTCTGTTTACAAGGAGAGGGGAACAACAGAAAAATTCTGCCGTTCAGATGCTGCACGTTTTTTTTGCTTTTTTATTTATTAAAGAAGAACAGAAAAAAACCTGTTTGTTACAAAATGTTTCTTTTCTTTGTCGCTGGAATTTGTTTGCTACAGAAGGAATGAACATTTCTTTGTTCCATTTGTGTGTGTGTGTGTGTGTTGGTGTGTGTGTTTCAAATGTTTATTACATTACTTTTAAGTGTGGACCAGGTAACCGTGTATGTTGTTATGTTGTGGTGTTCTCTCAAGTGCATAGCTTTGACATTTTAATTGAATTATGTATGCACAGAGTAGCCAAAAACAATATAAATACCATTGTAATGATGATATATTTAACAGGTTATTTTCTTAAAGAAAAACATCAAAGGACTTAGTTCCATATGCACCTCTTTTTAAGCAATTCTACAGCATGCGATTCTAAGAGTTAACCCACCCATGGCAGACAACCAAAATCTTTTTTTTATTTTTTTAACTTAAAAAGTTTCAATATCATTATTTTCAAACATTGATTTATACAACATGTCATTCACAGAGTAGTAACTGTATTTCCAAGCACGGAATGGGAACCTCTGTTGAAACAAAAAACCCCGGAATGAAACCGGAGTATTAAATGCAGGTTCTCCCAACCCAACCATATCACCGGCCCCAACCATGGTCAACAGAAAAAAAATAGGGAAAAAAAGAAAAGAAACAAAAAAAAGAAAAAAAGGAAATAATGAACCGATGGGTTAATCTTCAATTACTCTACACTGTCGCCCAACAAAGGTGGTTAAAACGTTTCTTTTGTTTTTCGTTTTTAAAAACGAGCATTCATTATCATAAACAGCATGTGCTTGGTTAGTTGGTAACTTTTCTTTAAACATTATTCTATATATGCAAAGTTTAATTTTGTGCAAACAAAGATTTGTGACTAGACGGAAACAAAAAGAAACAAAGAGTAAAGTATCTTGGGACTAAATATACAGAATGGCCAGGCCCTGTAGGTGGCTGAAGGACTCCCTGTTGAAGCTCAATTCTCTTGCCTTTTTCTCTGATGTCATAAATCTGGATTAAAAATGACGTGTGATCATTTGCAATTTTTTATTTTTTCAAATCTACAGACATAATTCTAAAAAAATATGTAAAGACTAGAGAGATAAAAGAAAGCTTTCAATCCTCATTTTTTAAACATTAACCAACAAGAGTTCACTCATCTATGTTCTCTGAACCCCCCCCAATGACGAGAAAATAACATGAACGAAAATAAACAGGAAATAAACCAAATGACCAAAAAGCTATCGAGTTAGCGATCACTGTGTAATTACCTTCACTCAACCCTGGGTGTTGAAGACAGATGACACGTTTGCATTGGGAGTGAGTGTTCGTATTTTTCGTTCAATACAATATCAGAGAATGGTCCCGGTAGGAATGCACAATTTCTTTTCCCCATTCCATTCATACCACTGAATTCCTCATCTTTTTAGCTGAGTGAGTGATAAACAATTGTGCTCTTCTTTTTAAAATGACAAGGAGAGAGAGAGAGAGAGAGAGAGAGAGAGAGAGAGAGAGAATTTTTGCCCTTGGTAGTTTTTTGGGGTGTTGGAGTCAGTATTGTGGTGTTTTGAGAAGATTGGATATGCAATAAAATTGAACATTTTGATGTTGGAATGGTCTTCCACTCAACTTTGGAGTCCGGATGCCGTCTGAAAAAATAAAGAAAGCAAGACACAAACAAATAAATAATTTTGCATTGTCATTTGTAACAATATTATTATTATTATATTATTTTAAAAATGTTTAAGTGTATGGTCATACATTTAAGGGAACAAAACTGAGTGGTCATCGTCATGACAACCAGAAGAGAGTTAAAGTAAGTTCTGCACTTCCCCTTTCTGCCTTAAGGTGGCAGTAGACACCAAACTAAGAACACACTCCTCATCCAATACTGTTACACAACCTGAATACTTCCCTCTGGAATTACTTGAAAACAGTACATGGTTTACCTTAGAATGAATCAATCGAATCCATCAACAGATACACATTCTACTCCCATAGCAGCACTAGTTTCTCAAACCATTGTAACTCTCTCCAATATAAGAGAAGCACAGTTCACACACCCACCCACCCTGCAAGGAAAATAATGACCTGCGACCAGTCGCTTTGACTTCTGTTGTAATGAAATGTTTTGAAAAATTCATTATATGTAAAGTGAAAAATGCAGTCAGTTGCTCTCTGGATCCTTTTCAGTTTGCTTATAGATGTAATACAGGTACAGATGATGCAACCTCAGCCATGGTGCACTTCATATCTAAGCACTTAGAGGACCCTACCTCCTATGTCCGACTCCTATTTGTTGATTTCAGTTCTGCTTTTAACACGATACAGCCGCACCTTTTATTTTAGAAGTTAAATGGGCTTAATGTCCACCCCCTCATTATAAAATGGTATCACTCCTTTTTAACTAACCGCACACAGCGGGTCAGTGTTAATGGCACTCTTTCGGAACCCAGAACCATAAGCACTGGTGCTCCACAGGGTGTAGTCAGTTCCCCTGTGCTCTTTACTTTATACACAAACGAGTGCAGAAGCACCTACCCTAGCAATCGCATCATAACATTTTCGGATGACACTGCCATCCTTGCTTTAATTAAAAAGGACAGTGACCTAATTGACTATTATTCTGAAATCCAGAGGTTTGTTAAATGGTGTGATGTTAACTGCCTGGTTTTAAATGTTAAGAAGACTGAGGAGATGGTGTTCGACCCCAGAGGTGTTGGGGACCACAGGCCTGTGGTCATCCACAAACAATCCATCTCGCAGGTCGCCTCTTACAAGTATCTTGGGGTTTTCATTGACAACTCACTCACCTGGAGCACTCATGTAGACAGCCTTTGTAGCAGATTACAACAACGACTACACTTCCTACGCCGCCTTAGAGTTCATGGTGTTGACCAAAAATGTATGCTACTCTTCTACCAGTCTGTCTTAGAGAGTCTCATCAGATACGGCATTACATCTTGGTTTGGTAACCTATCTGTACAACTAAAGTCCAAACTGGTCCGACTGATACAGACTGCATGGAAGATCATAGGGGTGAAAGACCACTCATCCCTGCAGTCTATTTTTGAACAGGCTACTCTCAGACAGGCTAATAGAATTCTCATGAATCCCTCCCATGTCCTACATGCAGAGTATGAACTGCTGCCCTCTGGGAGGAGGTTCAGAGTCCCCCACTCTAGATTAAATAGATTTACAAATTATTTTATTCCCGTTTCTGTTAAACTTTTAAACTGCACCAGATGAATGTGAACATATCTTGCTTATCGTTTTATTTCCACTCTTGTCTTAATCAGGGCCGCCTTCTGTTTGTGTGCTAACATTCTGTATTGTCTGTTGCTCTTTGTTGGCTGCTGTGGGGTGTAAGCCCAATACAAATTTCCCAGTGATGGGACAATAAAGTGACTTTTGACTTGACTTTTGACTTTTTGACTTGAAACCCATCCGTCCCTATTCAGACCAGCACTCAGCTGTCCATTGGAAGAGACAGGTAGATTGACGTGGACAGGTAACTTGGGGATGTGTGTGTGTGTGTGGGGGGGTTAATTACCTTCAGACTCTAGTTCCAGATCTTGAGGAAGCTATCCCAGGAACCTGTTGCCACGGCCATGCCGTCATCGGTCACTCCCAAGCAGCTCACGCGGTTGTCATGTCCGGCCAGGACACCTGGAGACAAGAGAACAGATCGTCAGGCCACAGCACCACAGTACCCCAGAACCACAGAACCACAGAGCCACAGCCATACTAACTCCTGAACCCCTTGTCACTTGTCCTACTGGAGACAAGAGGACTAGCTGTCAGGCCTCAGAACCTCAGTACCACAGCCATACTAACTCCTGAACCCCCTGTCACATGTCCAACTGGAGACAAGAGGACAGGTCGTCGGTCAGACCACAGTAGCACAGTACCACAGAACCCCCCGTCACATGTCCTACTGGAAACGAGACGACGGGTCGTCAGGCCACAGCACAGTACCACAGAAGCACAGCCAGCCTAACCCCTGAACCCCCTGTCCAACTGTCTCACTTATGTCATATAACTATTACCACTTTTTTTATCTGGACTCATCTTGCCTTATTTGCCTTTGTGCTGCAATGTCAAGGAACCGAAGGCCCTAAGAATTCTACTCTCTCACACGTGTGTCATGTGACGTAACAATACAACTTGAAACCCCCCCTATCCTACTTGTCAGTCAATCCTGAGAGGAAGTGCTAATTGAATGTTACCCAACAAACATTCCTGTGAATGGGGTCGGGTGTGGTGTGTGTATGGTGCAACCCAAGCCCCAGGTCTCTTCCTCCTCAGATCCAGACCACACAGGAAGTCAATACTACTGAAATATTCATCTCTCTGTGGGGGCTCCTGGAGGAGGTGAGGTGGCAGGGAAGGCCCTGCAGATCAGTTCACTGGCCTTGCTGTACATTAGGGGTGGGCATCGACGATCGATAATTGATCGATAAGGATCTTGGTCGATCACAAAATAAAACATTTGGTCGATCACAAACAAAAAATTTTTTTTTTTTTTTTTTTTTTGTGATCGACCAAATGTTTTATTTTGTGATCGACCAAGATCCTTATCGATCAATTATTGATCGTCGATGCCCACCCCTACTGTACATCTAACAATACAGATGTAACCCTACCTTGTAGTGCTTTCCGGTACACCCTATACTAGAAGACCACAGGAAGTCTTGTGATGCATCTATACAGGACCCTACCAACACGACTCCACTCGCTGTCTACACATGCTACGCTACACATGCTACGCCTGGGTTTCCGTTAACCGGTAATTGCCGGACTTTGTCCGGCAATTTTTTTTGAAGTCCGACAAATTGAAAAGTCGTCGGACATATTGTCCGGACATATTGTCCGGTGAAAATAATTCCCTTTGAATACAATTCGCTAAAGTTCACATTCTGATTCCTTCTATTTTAAAAAAGACGAATATATAGGCTATGTATTTCTTTTATTATGATATGATTTGACACCGGCATGATGATGACTCCTAATGTGTAGGCCGGCCTATGCGAAACAGCGCACAGGTGCCACATGGGATTGATGCCAGATGGGATTACAGCTTAACCAGTCTATTACCGCTTAAACACAGTAGCCCATTCGGCGGTAACCCATGCCTATCTGGCAACCCTGCCAACCCGTCCACCATAGTAATACGCAAACGTTGCAGCTCAAAGTGCACCATAGATTCCCCGAAGATTCCCTAGATGTACTGAACAGCTTCGACATCCTTCTGAACCCCTCCCAATACCCACAGACGCAGGATGGTAAGTAGAAGCTAGCCTGTTTAATTAAGTTGGTTGCAAAATGCATAGTATAATTCTTAGGCCTATCCTTTTTGAATAACCTAAAATGCTTGTCTAAATTGCGAAATGTAGACTATGGCCGCTGCCCATCATAGGCTAATAATATTTATCATCATCATAATAACAATAATAATTATTAGGCTATAATAACAACAATGATGAAAACAACAGGATAACATTTAAACCTTCCTACTTTTCAGTTAATCTGGCTGTTGATGTCATTTTGTCATAAAAAAAAATAGGCCATCACTGATTCATTATCACTCATTCCGTCCCCTCAGCGCTTGAAGAATATGCTAAACCGGCCATCCAGACCATCATTGGTCATTTTGGCCAAGAAATGACCAGCGATGATGACTCAGCACCAGCCACAGCCCCGGTCATCGATGCCACAAACGTGCAACGAGATGCCATCGGTGTCATGACAGCGCTTCGTGGTTATGGGGGCTTGCGTTTCTCAACAGCCTGCGAAGTCCTCATCCGAGACTTCAGCGAAATTTACCCAGAGTGGGCCACACTGGCCAAGATAGCCTGCTTGATTCCCGTCTCCAGTGTGCCTGCAGAGAGAGGATTCTCTCTGCAGAACCGAATTAAAACTGCGGACCGAAGTCGCCTTGGGGAGGGCTAGGTCACACGGCTAATGCGCATTGTAAGTTGCGGAGAGACACTTTGCAGCTTTGATTTCAAGTCCGCAGCTGCACGCTTCAATGCTGCCAAAAAGCGACGTAGGCCTAATAAGTACTAGCTGAATTATATGAGCAGCCATTGTTATTTTCAGAGTTTTTACTCTAGGCTATTTTATTTAAGGCTATCCCCTATCTATCTGAGAAAAGGCATAGGCGATAGGCCTAGGCTGTAACATCGAACGGAAATTAGCCTATACATACGCATTGCAAGTTAATTTAAAGCCTATTTATTTTCAAAGAGTTTTATTCTATTTTATTTTATCTGATAAAAGGCATATGAACGGAAATTAGGCTAGCCGTGTCACACCAGAAGCCTACATGCTTGCACTGTTACTGTTCAATAAAATGTTATACATCTAGACATTGTGGTATTTCTTTATATACGTATCCCAGACTGCCTATCAATTGTTTCTCAATAAACAGTTATGTTCTCCCCATTGTCATACTCCCGAGCTAAACGAAATGCCTTCCCAAACAGCGAGACCTGGTTATAGAAATGACGTTGTTTTATTGATTTAAAAAAAAGGGTAAAACTGGAAAGAGAAAATAGAGAACTCACATTAATCCCAAACAATTTAACAAACTTCAGTTAACGTAATGTGGAGTCCGTTCATTGATCGATGCTGTCTGTTCAGTTCCCAGTGAGGCGCCCGTTCAGCGCTGGACCCGTTCAGCGCTGGATTTGACGCATGGCATAGCGCGCATGCGTCAAATCATGTTATATTATTATATAGCTCGCATCTAATCGTATCGGATGAGAAATAGACATTAAATGGCATATATAGGCCGCTACACAACAGTAATCACCGCGACAAACAGCTATATTAGATTTGGAGAAAAAAAATATGATTTTGAAAAAAAAATTTTTTATTATATTTTAATATGATGACCGGAATATATCACGTTTGTCCGGTAAATCGAATTCTTCCCGGACACGATGTCCGACGGCAAATTTTTCTAACGGAAACCCTGTGCTACGCTACACATGATACAAAACCCAACATTGTTTCCAGGGTTGATCTGCAAGTTCTGCTCAAAGCCTGGTCAGATCCACTCGTACATCTCTGAGATTCCAAGAGATAATTAAGTAAGTAAAACTTCTGGGGAAACTTCAGGGTACTTTTTCCAGTTAAAGTCATCGCACGAATCATGGCGTCACAGAGGGGGTTGTTAACGCAAACTGGATGAAATTGGTTTTCATCATACGTCCTTCTCTATCGCGACCGAACGACCACTACTGAGGTAACTAAATAAAAAGCTCGCTTTGGAAGCGGAAGTTAGAAAAAAAAGAAAGAAAAATAAACGGAAATTGAGAAGTGAAAGGAACCCTTCAACATAGAAGTTCTGACAAGGAAGGAACGGGTTTAACAGATGTTTGGGTGGGGGGGCGGGGGCTAGTGTTGTGAGATGTTTGTGGTGGGGTGGGGGGGGGGGGGGGGGCTAGTGCTGTGAGATGTTTGTGTGTGTGGGGGGGGGGGGGGGGCTAGTGTTGTGAGATGTTTGGGGGGGGGCTAGTGTTGTGAGAAAACGTCTGGCATCGCAAGACTACACGGTAGTTAACCCTGCACTAAAAACAGTGACCCCTGACGCATGATCCCTGCTGTGGGGGCGGCTGTGGGTGCGTATCTAATGATCGCAAAGTCGGCAGCTCGCAGCGGTTCCTGAGCAAGGCACTGAACCCCTAAATGCTCCAGGATCGCCTATAACAGCTCTGACCCCTTGCCTAGCTGCCCCCTCTAGAGCATCAATGCATTTCGTTGTACTCTGTGCAATGACAAACTTTTAATCCCTTTCTCCCTTCCCCTAAACCCTCTCATTCTGCAGTGACCCTACACTACTCTACTCTACTCCGTTCCACCACACCTGCCATGTAGACGACGTGGAAAGCAACCCTCGGGTTAACTCGTGCAGTGTGAATGCGTTGCGTCTATCCGGTCCGCTGAGGTGAAATCAGGACAACTCTATGACATCACCCCCCTCTCAGCATTCCACTAACTCGACAGCATCACTCCATTCCAAGTCTCGTGACTTTAGCGACGTTGATGGAATATACCCCCCCACACCCCTGATCTGTAATCTGTGGTAAAGTTCTAGCTCAAACCTCTCTACTGCACCCTGGGACTTCTTCTAAGTTTGAGGAGGGAGGGTCATGACACCCCTCTCTCTCTCTCTCTCTTTCTCCCCTCTCTCTCTCTCTCTCTCTCTTCCTCACCTGCACGGTCGGCTTTGAGGGTGTCCCACACGTTGCAGTTGAAGTCGTCGTAGCCGGCGAGCAGTAGGCGGCCACTCTTGGAGAACGCCACGGAGGTGATGCCGCAGATGATGTTGTCGTGCGAGTAGACCATCAGCTCCTGGTCGGCGCGCAGGTCGAACAGCCTGCAGGTGGCGTCGTCTGAGCCCGTGGCAAAGACGTTGCCGTTGGGGAAGAACTGTTGGGGGTGGAGGAGGAGGAGGAGGAGGGAGGTGGAGGAGAGCAAGAGTAGGTGGGGGAAGAAGGTGAGAGTAGGGGGAAGAAAGCAGGGGGAAGGGGGAGAGAACAGGGGGAAGAAGGGGGAGAGAGCAGGGGGGAGAGAGTAGGGGGAAGAAGGGGGGAGAGAGAAGGTGGGAGAAGAAGGGGGGAGAGCAGGTGGGAGAAGGGGGGGGGGAGAGAGAGAGAGGGAGGTACGTTTGTTATGATTCCTTCCTAGATCACATAACACAAGCATAGAAGTTCCCCACTCAGAAACCCCCCCCTAGAAGTTGCCCAGTCAGAACGCCCCGCCCCTCCACCCTTTGCCACCCCCCTCCCTCCCCTGGACATTGCTGTGTTAATTTGTCCCCTGTTGCCTGTTTGTTAACTCTGTGTTCTATGTGCTCAACAGATGTGTTATCTGTTGCTTGTTGTTTCCGTGTTTCTGTATATCCTTACTGTCAGTGTCTTTGAGCCCTGGAAAAGCGCTATATAAATATAATGAATTATTATTATTATTATGTCTGAATGTCAGCGTAACGTGGACGAGGTTGTTCTGACGTTCGGACTCTCTTACACAGATGGCGTTGATGTCCGACTCGTGGCCGACGAAGGTCTGTCGGCACATTCCTTCTCTGATGTCCCAGAGCTTGGCGGAGGCGTCGCACGCCCCGGAGACAAACAGCCTGGTGTCGGGAGACAGTGACAGGCTCATGACGTCCCCGGTGTGGCCCACGAACGTGGTCGTCTGCTGGCCCGTCTCCAGGTCCCAGAGAGCACTGTGGGTAGTGGCGGGAGGGAGGGAGAGAAAGAAAGAAAGAAAAAGACGCTATGGGGTGAGTTTGGAGCGTCATCGACCATCGTTGACCATGGTTTTTCTTAGTGGTCCCCCCCCCCCCGAGATGAAAGAGACCAGCTCTCGCTCTTCAGTAAGACACTTGTGGAAAAGACAATAATAGAAAATAAAAATGCTGCAGAAAGATGATACTCGTAAAACAGACAAGTTTAGAGTCCTTCGTTCAACATGTGGTTCACATTCACTCAGTTTCACTTCACTTCAATGACCACGTCGACACAGTTTATACAACGGAGAGACGAAGCACTACAATGACCACAGCTCTGGGAAGCTTTGGAAGTCCACTTCCAAGTCTGTTGTCCCTGTTCCATATTTGATATACCCCCTCAACTTGTGTGTGGCGAAGATATAAATGTGCCCAGAGCTGGAAGGTTGGTTGGTTAGTTGGTTGGTTGCAGTACCCCTACTCACCAGGAGGTGTCTCCAGAGCTGGTCACAATCTGGCCGTCATCCAGGAAGCGACAGCAGGACAGGTAACCTGGTGGGAAGAACAGCAGTCAGTCAGGACCGTGGGGGTCAAGGGTGCAGGTAGGTCAACCTGCAACTGAACACTAATAACTAGCTGACACCTGTTGTGCGTCATGTGACAAGAGGTGAGATCCAATTAGAATTCCACACTGGCATGCGAGATCCTCTTATGCACAATAATTCTCTAATTTACAATATAAAAGGTGTAGAGTGAAAGAAAAACATTTTAAAAAGAGAAAAAAGATTCACTGCACTATTATTATGGGTACCAACACACAGGAAGTGACGTGTATCATTTGAAAGTGAGCATATCTGACCAGTGTCTATCCCTACGTCAAGTGAGTTATGATAATAATAACATAATATGCCATTTAGCTGACGCTTTTATCCAAAGTGACTTAGATTGCAGTGAGAGCATAAATGTTTCTGTATAAACGGTCCAAGCGGGAATCGAACCCACAACCTAAGCGTTGGTAGCGCCCATGCTCTACCAACTGAGCCACAGAGGACCACCAGTTACGGCCTGTGTCATTGGCCTGTGTTTGTGGTGTGTGTGTGTGTGTGTGTGTCTACAGCCTGTCTCTCTGCCTGTGTGTGTGTGTGTACGGCCTGTCTCTCTGCCTGTGTTTGTGGTATGTGTGTGTGTGTGTGTGTGTGTGTGTGTGTGTGTGTGTGTGGTGGGCAGGGCGGCTTCCTCACCTGTGTGTCCGGCCAGCTCGCGGCTCACGCGCACGTTGCCCTCGCGGGTCTTGAGGTTGTAGATGGAGCAGATGTTGTCCAGGCCTCCGCAGGCCACGAAGTTCCCAGAGGGCGCGT
>NC_137676.1:4613520-4618520 GCF_963989245.1 Nansenia antarctica
TAGCTAGCTCAATACGAGAATTGTCTGTTGAAATAGACATGTCCATAAGTCTAATAGCAACTCATTTAATTGACAATGTTGCGTTATATATAATTTTTCTCAACAATGTTTTCGTTAGGCTTTAGGTAGTCTCTGAATGTGAGACTGCTCTGCATGTTACGCGCTCTGGAATCTGTCAAACTTAGCTTCTTCAACGATAACTGAGCAGAAATTACTGACGAGTCGAACCAATTAGATTTCACAAGCCAGCACATCCCAAGTTCTTTTGTTTTTAGACTGACGGTCATCTCCATCGCTAGCTTCCAACTAGCTCGCTTCTGTAAACAACTCTAGGATGAACAAATTAAAACAGTGAAAGTGAGGGAGGAGCTTAATAGAATTTGATCTCCAGCTTTCAGTTTAATCCAATCACATCGGGCCATTTCACAGGATAACAGAGATACGACACCTGTGTAAAGAGGCTAGGCATTCGGTACTCATTCGGGCATTGTGAGTTTTACTGCCCTCTAGTGGCGTAAATGTAAATTCACTGCGAGTCTGACTGCCCCCTAGTGGCGTAAATGTAAATCCACTGCGAGTCTTATTGCCCCCTAGTGGCGTAAATGTTCACAATTCACTCACTGCAAGAGCACGGAACCATGCATTTCGGAACCAAAAAAGAACCGAAGTGCCAGCAGAGAGAGAGAGAGGAGCGTTTTTACGAGGACTTACTCTGATCTGGATCTTGAGCTGATCGGCCTCCTGGCGTAGCTGGTCCAGTTCTGCCATTTTCCTCTGCTAATGGTGTGCTTCGCTCCGCCGCCGGGACTCGTGCTGATCTGGGGGGGGGGGGGGAGCCAAGAGAAGAGGGGGGAGGAGCCAAGAGAAGAGGGGGGAGGAGCCAAGAGAAGAGGGGGGAGGGGGCAAGAGAAGAGAAGAAGGAGGGACAAGTTTAACACACTGATCCACAGACTGTTCTCCTGGCATTAGATATTAGCATGACACACAGGAGGGGTTTAGACAGACGCCTACTCAGCAACCGGCTCAACACACACACACACACACACACACACACACACGCACACGCACACACACACACACACACACACGCACACACACACACACACACACGCACACACACAGCCGAGCCGTTAACAGATTGCCCCCAACGCAAGAGACAAGCCCCAAAGTGATCGTCCAGATCTTTGACAAAGACAAGGCAGACTCTCAATACACTTGAGACAGGGAAAGTTCTGGAACAGCAAGGACAAGCTTAGTGCCCTGGGACTGCTTGTTCTCGCTGGCACACGGAAGCCTCTTTACAGTCTGCAGCTCGGCCTAATTCTGAATACAACATTATTCATATTTCCAAACGCTAACATACCGTTGTGTTGTGCAAGAAATTAAAAAAGACGAAGCAGCTTCATATCATATATTTTACATGTAACATCTTAAAATAGTAACCAATAAGAAACTTGGCACTGACATATGGACTTTATGCAGCGTATGACTACAAGAAAATAAGAGTATTATACAAATCACTACAGTGCAAATTCCTGCTCGGAATCACAAATCACCCTCATGCGATTCAGGGCGCACGCACGCACACACACACACACACACACACACACACGCACACACGCGCACACACACACACACACACACACACACGCACACACACACACACACACACACACACACACACACCTCACTGGGATTCACAAAATATCCCAACACTTTCTAGAGAAAAAACCAAGATGTGTCCTTGCCAGCCATAAACGGTTACCTAGCAACAGGACTTTGCAGCTAGTTTGTGCTAAATATCACCATTTCTAAAATGATGCACCCACCCACCCCCCCACCTATCCCCTCCTACTCTCCCCTCCAAATACATTGGGCCAACCCAAAGCAAACATCTGGCATGGAGTGGCCAATGGCTATTCCTGGCCCGCAAAAGGCGAAAATTGAAATCCATCTTCCATCGCGAAGAAGAAGAAGGCCTTGAGAAACAACCAACGACAACGTACCCCTCGTTTGGAGAGATGGGAGAGATGGCCGGAACGTAAAAAAACAACCGCGAGCGAGAAGAAAAAAGAGGAAAGATTCCTGTCGGATCCTGTACACTCTCTCTCTACAAGCCCGGCAGGTTGCACAGGACAGGTAATGAGGGCAGGTACAGTAAGGTGCGGCTTCTCAGCGCTCTTGTCCCTTGGTCACTGGACTCTAAACTCTCCTTCCAATGTCATCCCTGTAATCCTGGGACACAGTTGATTCAGCTTCTCCAGCCAAATCCGGTTAAGACAAAACCTGCTGATGATCCTAAAAGCAGTGGCTATCCCGCTGACCCCAATCCTCTGGTCAACGGGCTTAGCCCTGACACTTTCACTATCTGGAGAAAAGAGACAAAATACAAAACAAAAACAAAGGAGCCGAAGAAGAAGTATACCTGGGATAAAATGCCACAGTATACCCTCTGTAAGGTCAGAATACTACCTTTCTGGATTTAGCCGACTACTTGTCGTGTTCTCGTGTGATGCAGGCTAACTAACAACAAACCGTGATGGACCTAATGAACTACCACCGCCGTGCAAGTTGTGTAGATAAGATTTCCACTCGCATAAATACGAAGTCCATTATCGTCAACGGCCGGGTTTGCTGTAGGTTTTTAACAATCGAAATGGCTTGCCTATTAATGTGTCGTATAAACGAAACTGAATTAATGGCTTTTTAGGAATTAACAAACAATAAGGAAATTGCACTCTGACGATTTGCAGAAGTAGACAGGTAATATTCATAACCATGACAGCATAGCATTCCGTTCCGCCAACATTGGGGGGGTGGGTGGGTAAGGGGGGGGGAGAGAAATATTCATCTCACAATTAGTACAATACCCCGAGTAGAAAACCACCCTGGATTATCCAATTTACCTTACCTCCCTCTCTCTATCTTTTCTGTACAGGTCCTGTGTCTTGGGAGTGCAGACCTTCTGAATGAAGACCTGATCCCTCAAGCACCTGACCCACAGCAGCTACCTGCCCCCTGATTGGCCCAGCCTGGATAACTGGGTCTGCATTTAAGCAATGCGACTTAAACCTAATCTTGTTGATAAAAATGTGTCATGGGGTAATATCTCTAATTCTCCTCGTCTTCTCTCTGACGAGAGAGAGCTCCGGTGTCTGAGCCAGTAAGAATGACCCGCGCATGGCTTCTCATTCAAATCTGTCTAGACAGGGAGTCCAGCCTCTATAAAATAAATAAAAACTATGTTGATATATATATTTTAAAAAAAGAAAACACAACAGGTGATTTGTAAGGTCCATTGTGAGGACCCATTTTGGATATTGATGGTGAAAGTTTGGGGTTATTAATCCCATTGCAATTTCCAGACTGAAGAAATATAGGCTACATCCACATTGATGGTGGATTGGCTCGAACGTTGAGCACTACATTTGGTAGGAGTTTTTGTGTTGAGTTCTGTAATTATGTTCAAGAGAGCTGTTCATTTTGGTGAGGCTGGTAATGGTGGCAGCCACTATGGTGTTTTTTGTTGTTTTGTTTGTTTTTGGAGAGGATGGGTTTACACTTTGATAATAAGTGTGATATTTATTTTTTGGAGGGGGGGGGTGGAGGGACATGGAGTGCTCAGCACTACAATGGTGTCAGCGGTGTGATTCAAAGAGGGTTCAGTTTTCTCCTGTACTGCTGGTGGGAGTGTGTTGGAACCGCTGGCAACCCCACTGATACGAGCGCGCTTCTATGCTGCCGTCTCTCTCTGCTGGCTATTTTTAGAGAGGTGGTGGAGGAGGAGGAGGAGGAGGAGGAGGAGGAGGAGGGAAGCAGACTTCACATTTTCCAACCGGTCCTATCGACTCCATCATCTCAAGCACAACGCAGTGACAAGAGAAGAGGGAAGTGAAATTCAACTCCACACTCACACACATACACCAGTATTTCTTCTTCTTCTTCCTACAAAGCTCCAAATCAGCATCTACTAAATGCTAAATCAAGCTCTCAGTCTACAGCCACACGGCCATTTAACATTGGCGAGGGAAATAAACCTTCCAAACTACATATTATGTATTAGTTAAAAAAAGAAAAATGGATCGCCATTTGATCACACCATTCAACTGAATCTCCCACCTCAGAAACACACTCCTCCCAGCCCCTCCCATACAGAATATTAAGTCCCTTAAACATAACATTTTGAAAAACCGGCAGGCTAGACTAAAAATCAATTATGTTGTTAATGACGCAACAGCGCTTATACATATGAACATTATAGGCGTGACTCAACATGAATTCACATGAGGTTGGTGGGCTGTTTGTAAGGGTGGAGGGTGGAGCGAAGAGGAGGGAGGGGGTGGGGAGAGAGAGGGAGGGAGGGAGAGAGAGAGAAGTAAGAGGGGGGTGTAGCGAAGGGGAGGGGGTGGGGAGAGAGAGAGAAGTAAGAGAGGGTGGTGCGAAGGAGGTGGGAGGAGAGAGAGAGGTGTGGGGAGAGAGAAAGAGGTGGGGGGAGAGAGAGAGAGAGATAGAAGTAAGAGGGGGGTGTATCGAAGGGGAGGGGGTGGGGAGAGAGAGAGAGAAGTAAGAGGGGATGGTGCGAAGGGGAGAGGGAGGGAGAGAGAGAGATGTAAGAGGGGGGTGTAATCGAAAGGGGAGGGGGGAGAGAGAGAGGTGGGGGTGGGAGAGAGAGAGAAAGAGAGAGAGGTGGGACGGGATAGAGAGAGAGAGAGCGAGAGAAAGGGAAGCTCCGCCCTATGACGTGAGGAGGGCGACCAAGGCGGGTAGGGCAGGGCAGGGCAGGGAGATGTTCTGTTGCCCCAGGAGGACAAGGGAGGCGAGAGGGAGAGACGAGGTAGAGGACAGAGCCAGATTAGCCTAATGAGAGTGAACAAGCAGAGGACGGTGGGGAGGGGAGCTGCTAATTAACCCCTTGGTGGAAGGGGGGGGAGGGGGGGACAGGGCGTGGTAACCTTCACGGCATTAAGGGCCCTGGCAGAGCCAGGACGTATATCCACCAA
>NC_137676.1:4621020-4643520 GCF_963989245.1 Nansenia antarctica
AGATACACAGTAGGTTTACACTGTCACAGCACCAAATGTGCCAGGCGTGAAAGACAGTCACTGCAAACAGTATCGCTTCCTCGACCTCCGAACACACACACACACAGACACACGCACGTCACAAACTTGCGTCCTGTCCTCTGTATTGTAAACACTCGTGAAGAAGTACTAGCTGAAAAGCTAGCTGTTACTAGGGATGCTCCGATCTGGATTTTTGGGGCCGATACCGATCACCGATATTTTTCCTCAAGATCAACCGATACCGATACCGATTTTTTTTGAAATACATAACTGTAGGCCTACTGACTGGATAGCCTACATATTTTTTGCTTTTTAGACAAAAGTTTTGATCCATTAGGCACCAAGCAAACGCAGACCCATTTTTATGGCATAGTAAAAGTCTGGCCTATCACCCAGTTAGGGCCTGAAGCCCAAGTCAGTGATATGGCTGTATAAAAGACATCATAAACGTGGCCTTCATGGTTTACATACTGTTACATCCTCCTATGTTTTCTGTTCAGTTATCTGTCTTCCCCAGGGGGAAAAAATTAAAAAATTAAAATAAAAAAAAAATCGGTTTTTGCGATCGGCCATTTTTGCCGATCACCGATCGAGTCATTTGGAGTGAAATCGGCCGATTTAAATCGGTGGCCGATAAATCGGAGCATCCCTAGCTGTTACAGTTGGGCGCCGGACGTTATCCGATATTACCGTATTACCCGCCCAACCCCAACCCTACTAGGCTATGGCGCCGAAAAAGCTAACAAGCTAGCTAGTTCCCTGTCCGCTGTGTCAACTGCCCGGGGTCACCACGACAACCGCTTGCTTGCTGGCTCAGCAGGAGGTGCAGAGTGGTGGTGGCGGGGAGCGGGGAGCGTGTTGCTGCAGCAGCAGCAGCAGCAGCAGAGAGGCAGGCTGACTGACAGGCTGAGAGGCCATGAGATTACTCCCTGCCTCAGATTAGTCCACATTTATTCCACTACACTCGCTCAGATTTGTGACCTGAAGTGATCCATGTGGCCTGCCGTGCCAGGGTGAGAGAGAAAGCTGCTTTTCTGCCTCTCTCTCTCTCTCTCTCTGGGCGTCATAGCTAGGCTAGCACACAAGACATGTTACTGAACGACTGGTACTGAAGACCACCAAGGGAAGAACAGGTAGCAATACCATACCCCCACACAAACCACTGAGAGATTTATATTTACATTTAGGGTATTTAGTAGACGCCTTTGTCCAAAAGAAACTTACAACAATTGAAAAAACGTTGATCAAATCCAATATGAGTTATGAAATATGAGAGATCCAATATTTATTCAATTGCACACTTCTTACATAGGCATTACACAATGTTTGAAACATGGGTGATTAAATGGTATCTGTATGGAATCTAATCACATTCACGCTTTTTATTCCACTGGCCTACTTCCTTTAACCTGAGGACGGCACCAAGCAGGGACATGCCAAACTGGGGGGGGGGCGGACGCGGGGACCAGGGGACGGACGGGACACGACATCCTTAAAAAAAATCTACTTTGATGTCAAGAGGAGAACGGGTCTGTTTGCTAGCCAGTTAGATATAGCTGCTCCATCTCCAAGACTATAATCATTATAATAACCCACAATACTACTATGATGGTATAGGTTTATTTTGATTTCCTGTACAAATGTGTGCAGAACTGCTAATGCATGTGTTTCAAGGCTGCTTGGTGGTTGTTAGCTAATAGGGGTTTTCCAGGAGTATAAAATGGGGGAAAAATAGAAAAGTAAAGTGATGTCATACTGGGACTTTTAATTTGAAGGATGAAACAAATCAAAACGTTTTTGAAACAGACGCTTTCATCCAAAGCAACTTATATTACAGTGAGTGTATACCTTTCAGTATAAATGGGAATCGAACCCACCACCTAAGCGTTGCTAGCGCCATGCTCTACCAGCTGAGCCACAGAGGACCACCTCCCTCCTCCCTCCTCCCACCTCCCTCCTCCCCCTCCTCCCTCCTCCCGTCTCCTCTCCTCCGTCCACCTTGGTCCATCCAGCCAGCGCTACAGATGCTATTCAATATTCAACAGCACCCCCTCCCCTCTCCTCCCAGTCCTCTCCCCCTCTACTTTTTCACCTAGAGGAGGATGGGGGGGGATGAGCCAGGCACTCTGACCCCCCCCCTCCTCCCCATACACTCAAACACACACAATCATGTGACGTAAAAACAATAAGGCACAGGCCATATTATCATCATCATCATCAGCAAGGTCCCTGCTTCGATTCCAGCCACTAACATATAGTGCATGTCACCCCCCTCTCCCCTCTCTCTCTCTCTCTCTCCCTCTCTCATCCTTCCTGTCAATCTGTCCTGTCTCCTCTATCCCAATAAAAGCGGAAATGCCCTAAAAACATGTAAAAACAAACAAACAACAACAACAGAAAAACACACACAAGCATGCATGCATGCATGCACAAATACCCCTTAAGGGGTATGGCGGGTGGGAGGGAGGGGGGGGGCATTCCAGAGAGGCCTGTCCCACCGCTGGGGTGTGTGTGTGTGTGTGTGTGTGTGTTGGGCGGTGCAGGGCAGAGCAGACCCAGGCAGCTGGACAGGACGGCGTGTGCGTGTGGCCGGTATCTGAGCCGGTGGAGGGGGCTAAGTGCTACGAGGAAGTCATGCGTGTGAATGGGAGCTGAAACACAAGGAGGTCACAAAGGAGAGGGCCAGGACAAGGGGGTCTGACGCAGGCAGGAGTCGCTCCCGGACATTGCTTAAAAGCCTCCTCCCCTCCCCTCCCTCCCTCCGACCTCACTCACACTCACACACACACTCACTCACTCACTCAGGGCTTTCAGTGTCTTTCTTTTGCCAAATGGAGTCGACCACTATTGGCCGCCGCATTCAAGGGAGAGGAGAGAGAAAGTGAAAGTGAGAAAGAAAGAGAGAGAGAGAGAGTGTCCCTCGGTCTCACTGTGTGTGTGTGTGTGTGTGTGTGTGTGTGTGTGTGTGTGTGTGTGTGTGTGTGTGTGTGTGTGTGTGTGTGGTTATGGTCGAACACACAGATGATTCGATCGGACAGCCAGACACTGCCATGACCGCATGGGAGGGGCCCCACTAGCTGCTATTCTTCACCGCCATCCTGGCCGTACACACACACACCCAGGATGTGGACCCCACACACACACACACACAGGATACGGACCACACGGCCTGCACACACCCAGGCGACAGGCCGACACGGATAGCGCATATATGCCTGACACACACACACACAGACACACAGACAGACACAGAGACAAACAGACACAGAGACACAGAGACAGACAGAGACACAGAGACAGACAGAGACACAGAGAGACACACACACACACACACACACACACACACACACACAGCCTTGACCCTCCCAGTACACACAATCTCAGATCCTCCATATAGACATTGGTGTGTCTTCCACATCCGACAGCCTCTTGTAGCCACGCCCCTTTTTACTACTACTAACCACGCCCCTTTTTTACCTCACCGTGGAGCTGGGAGATAGGGAAGCCCTACTACTACAGTATAACTGGCCTGCTGTCTGTGGGATAGGTGGTTTCCAGATCCCATTACCCTAGAGGAGTGTCACTGAACTGAAATGAGTAGTAGCCTATTTTTTCTCTCATTGAAACTAGAGCGAGGCAGGATGGGATCAGAAATCCTAGGGCGAGAGAGAGAGTAGGCTACATCACTTGACACAATTTTGATTGGGTTGGGTGAGGAGGATTCCCCTGATCTGGGGGACAGTTGGCTGTGTCATTCAACACTTATTTTTACTGGGTAAGTTGACTGAGAACATGTACTCATTTGCAGCAACAACGTCCTCAGGAAGACACAGACATGTTAGTATATTTTTCATGTACATTTTCCACATTTCCACAAAATATTTTTGTTGATCGGACTTAATTTAAACAAAGTGGCTTTCCAAAGTTAGGAAGAAAAGAAGAACTGGACCATGGAAAACTTGGTCTACAAACTACAATGGCTGAGCGGAAAAATGCTCAGCTCACCATCATTTAGACAAAACCCAAAACAACAACAACTGTCCCACAGATCAGGAGATGTAAATATTTTGTCTCAAGTCTGTGGCAACTAAAAGCAGCAGCAACAGCACGACTAATTTATTCCAGCATCTCAAACAGAGGCACGCAGTGGGAGATGTGTGTGGCACTGCGAGTTACACAAAAAAGGCTTAAAATCGTAAATCGGGTGTGTGGTGTGAAAAAAGGAGGCTCAGGTTATAGCTAAAAAGTACCTACAAAGGCAGCAGAGGTCTGGAGACAAAAAGGTACTGTGGACAAATAAGAGGAATATTATCTTGTGCCGGAGTGATTGCAAGTGGAACGAGAAAAAAGGTTTGGGCCAAGATTTACAGCCACTCTCCACCTCATCTGTGAAACGTGGTGGATGGGGTCTTATGGTTTGGGCATGGTATAGCTGCCACTAGAACTGGCTACGTTGTCTTAATTGATGCTGTAACTGCTGACAGCAACAGAAGAACCTATTCTGAAGTGCTTGAGTAGAATCAAATGGCCCCAAATTCATCGACGATGACCCAAAACATACTGCAATAGTAACTTCGTAGTTTTTTGGGGTAAAAAAAAAGTTGGGAGTTATTGACTTGATCGTCAGATTTAAATCCAATTGAATCTGGATTTAACTTCCTGATACGACCTCAAAACAAGCTAAACTAAAGATGGCGTCAGAATAGAACTCCTGACAGAGTATCACCAGAGAAGATACCCAGCGTCTGGTGGGGGTCAATGGGTCGCAGACATCAGGCAGTTATTGCATCGACTAAATACTAAAACATGAGTGATTCATTTCAACAGTATATTAATCTGTCCCATTACTTTTGGTGAGGTGACATCCTAATCTGAGTCGGTGCTTGTGTGGAAACTCCTTCCATGGACTACTAGGCCAAGGCTAAATTCAGCTCTGGGATGTCATCTTGTAAAATTAAAGTTTGGCAATATTTCGACCTAGAAGAAAATGGAAAACCGCGCGGTGGTTTGCCAAAACAAACTGTCAAACAACCATTCTACCGGTGCTACGCAGAACCGCAGGGAAGACTAGCCAAAGAAGGCAATAACTTAGTTTACTCCCCCCAGTTCACCATAGATGTTTCTCCTGCCAGATGGGAAACCATAACTCCACTCATTACAAGTACGACAGCGGAGGATATGCTGCCACTAAGCTCCGTTGAGAGAGAGGGATTTATTTTAAACAAATGATGAGGTACACTGAAAACCAGAGTGCCAAAGTCCCAACATGAAAGTAAAACTGTCGAGGCTAGCCTAGAGAACCATATAGAGCTAGATGGGAGCTCGTTACATACCTAGATTGGAGAAATGCAGGCCGGGGGGGGGGGGGGGGGGGGGTTCGTTTATAGGACAACCTCACTTGTCACGCAAGCAGTCAAGTCATTGAATGTAGCCCTTTCAACAATATGATTGAAACAGACCTTGCAAGCTCACTTAGGTGTAGCAGACAGTGTGCGCTTTGGGTAGATGCTAAATGGGATTCTTGGGATGACCCAACCCTAACCGTAACCCTTATCCAAACCCTAACCTAAGCCTTGCCCTTTAAAGGGGTGACGTCAAGAGTTGGGACGTCCCAAGCCCCCCACTTAGCAATTACTATGCGTTTTTTTGTGTGTGTTTTTTTTATGAAAGACTTGCAAGCATTCACTTTGAATCCAATGTTATCGTCCTGTAAGATGTGATTATTTTGTGAATGAGCAAACTGACTGAAAAAAAATAATGCATCGGCAGAGGCCCTTTATGCTGTTAGTCAGAGGCTG
Source organism: Nansenia antarctica (assembly GCF_963989245.1). Classification (NCBI taxonomy): domain Eukaryota; kingdom Metazoa; phylum Chordata; class Actinopteri; order Argentiniformes; family Microstomatidae; genus Nansenia; species Nansenia antarctica. The sequence goes on from NC_137676.1 coordinate 4,626,840, forward strand.
ACCAACCGTACAACTGATGAAGTGGCATTAAAGCTGGGTCACAAAATTCTTAAAGGCCCGCCAGTATCCTTTCAACGTACGTGACGTGAGTCCCATTGAAGTCAGTAAGGCAGGACCTGAGGGCTGATCGAGATGGAGGGGGGGGGGGCATGATAAAAGGCTGTTATAGTCTGTCTACACAAAAACTTTCCACCTCACCAGTTATGCGTCCAGAGGCATGGACACTGCACTTCCTCTACAACTGGGTCGACGACCACAACGGTTAGAGATGCAGCGTAAGTAACAAACAAGACTTCCGTCGAACTGTACAGCGCTGATATTAAAACATTTGTTTCCTGAAAGCTTTGTAGTACTCAGATCATCTTTACGTCCAATGCCTACTATGGACTGCCAAGCTTCCGGGGGAACTCTCTAAAAAACGCACTAAGAAACGCACAAAGAAATGAGCGAAAAACGCACCAAAATTAGACATTGCGCGGTCGCTGTTGTAGCAGCAATGTAGCATTTGGTTTGGAGTGTATTCTTCCTCAGGTCCATACGTGTAAAAAAAAAAACACCATACAAAGTGCCTGAAATGATGGTTTCACTGGGTTTTAGGATGCTTTAAAAACATATCCACTCAGCTTCATAGTATGCCCACACAATACATTTGAAGTTCAGAAACAGACAGGGAGGACTATTTATTCTGCGTCCAGCACGTGCGCAACTGTTCACGTTTCTGGTGGAACACGTTAAATTACTGCACTGATGAGGACTCCACGGATTGCACTCACTGTCTCCCGGTGTAGGACTGCTGTAAGAAAATACTTTATATAATAAAGTTATACCCTAACCCTTAAGCCCAATGCACACGGCGTGCGATTTTGTCGCACCGCGAATTCGATTCCATTGTTTTTAATGAGACAATGCACACGGCGTGCGATGCAATAATGTCGCACGACAACATTCGATTCTCCATTCACACCCACACACTTCGGTGGTGTGAATTGAGAATCGAATGTTGTCGTGCGACAAAATCGCACGCCGTGTGCATTGGCCTTTACACGGAAACCACACATATATATATATATATATATATATATATATATATACAGTACCAGTCAAAAGTTTGGACACACTTTCCCATTCAATTGAATGGGGGGGGGGATTTTTTTTTTTTTTTACTTTTAGCATTGTAACTGCCAGTGGCCCCTGGTTTTGGGATAGATTACTATTTCTATTATGACTGATGGACAGACGATTCACTTACTGAGACAAATGTATTTGTTGTAAGTCGCTTTGGCTAAAGGCGTTGTCTACTCAACGCCAAAAATGGAAATGTAAAAACACCGGCCGCACGGAAGCACCAACGTGAAAAGACGTACACACGAACGCCGAACATTTAGGCGCCGCCCACATCAGACGCGATTAAGACACGTAAGAGAAAAGTAGCCTAGTTTCAAGTTATAGGCCTATTGTTACACCCCCCCCCCCCCCCCCCATAAAAGTATTATCTTAAAGGCTTCGGTTCTGTCACAATGCAGCACAAAGACGAATACGGCAATGAGGCTAAGGATAAGTCAAGATAAATAAAGTGACAATAGCCTATGGATGCACTGTTGACATAATAACAGGGTTTTCCCCCTAACCGTTGAACAGACGGGAGAGGCAGGGCTAGTGACGTATTGCTTGGAGGGTAGCGCGCATCAATCAGTATCAATCAGTACAGGACCAGTTTCTATCTAAGAGCCGGGGTAAAACATGTGCTCGCAGACGCACGCGTACGGCGTGGATGAAATGACTCGTGCCGGTGTGGCTTCCTCGTTAAGAGCATAACAGTAGCCGGCTTGCCATCTTTTAAGCCACGTAAGCTTTTTTTTGGTCACTCCCGGGCTTCAGCAGTGCTTACTCCGGGCCTATTCAGTGTTCAAAACTTGGGGCAATGGCCTCCTCTACCTACTACTTCCTCTACCTAGTAACCTCCGCTACTAGCCCCCCCCCTCCCCGGTCCTTATGAGGCCAAACAGGGCTAGGGACGGGGTTTAGAGCTAGGGCGGAACAGGACATCCTTCTTATCATCCAAGTGCTTTACTTGGCTTAGCGAACATAGCATAACCCAAAGTAACACACTTACGCTGTAATTACAAAATAGAGTGGCGCTTTTACAAATACAACTTGCGCTTTCACAAACACAATTTGTTCTTTTTTGTCACAAAGTGCTTATGTTAACGTAAACCCGTCGAGAGACGAGAGGAGTTGGCGTGATGCTAGTTAGTACCTCCGTATTGCTCGCCACCTTATGGAACTGGAGAATGTAAACAAACCAGAATGTAAACACGAACTGGTTTTACGAACTGCAAAATGTTAACAAACTGGTATGGGCTGGACTAGAAAGCCCAGCCATGGAGAAGATTGTTCAGCATTAAGTGCTAGACACTGTCCCTCCCGAAGACCTCTTCATCCCCACTACCCCACTGTACAGTTTCTCTTTTGTAAAAATAAAAAAATAAAAATAAATCACATTCTTCTAGAATTGTGAATGTCAATGGCCCCTGGTCCTAGCATAGATTTGTTTTTCTTATGATGACTGTTGTATAGATGATTCACTTAATTAGACAGAATGTACTTGTTGTAAGTCGCTTCGGGGAAAGGCGTCTGCTAAATGTCTAAAATGTAAATGTAGTCCCCCCCCCTACAACGCTTCATCAAGAGACACTTTAACGTGTCTGTGCTGTACCATCGTTTAGTGATGAATGGCTGTATGCCAGTTTCCATTGTATTTCCATTTTTTCCTAGAAACGTCAACTTATTGCCAAACTTCACATCCACGAGATGACGTGTCGAAGCTGGGTTTAGCATCGGCCTGAAAGATAATAATAACAATAATAATAATAATAATAATAATAATAACTTTTATTTGTATAGCGCTTTTCCTGCAAACGTTGCAGCTCAAAGTGCTCCGATCATTATATAATCATAATTTAATTATTTAGTCATTTAAAGGCAATATTAAAAAGATGTTTTTTTTGTCTTGACTTGAACATATTTGCTGAGGTTGCATCCCTAATAGGGCTGGGCAAACGATCAAAATTTCTTTTTCGATAATCGCAAGAATTAACGATCAATTATCGACTAATTGATAAGCTTTTTTTTCATAAAAAAATAAAATAAAATAAAAACTAGGGCAGAAATAACAAGCATGTTTTCCTTGGGGAAAAAACTTTATTTGTGTTGCTATTGCACACATTCATTAATTCACATTCAAACTAGACACTACAGTCAGATAACAATCCTCTTAAACAAGGCAGTGAGTAGCCTACATTGTTTAACTTAAAAACACATTTTACGTTATAAATAAAAATATAGAAAATAAGTAACTCACCATAGGAGCAGTAAAAAAACAGTTACTCACAAATAGGAGGATGACTGAAAACGTTAGTGTCCTTAAGAGCGTCCAGCTTAACTTAAATTTAAACTCCAGCGAGAGACTGTAGGCGGCAGGCCTACTGGTTCTTGTTCAGAAAGATGATCATGTTAACATGTTCAGGGGTGAGAGACGAACGCAATCTGGTGACACGTGGACAAACTAATTTCCATTATTATTATTTAAAAAATTAAAAAATTAAAAATATATTAATGATTATCGACCAAAATATTTTGTGATCGACCAAGATCCTTATCGATCAATTATCGATCGTCGATCATTGATGCCCACCCCTAATCCCTAATGTAAACTGGCAGTGCATTCCACAATTTGGGTGCAAAAAATTAGAATGCAGCCTCACCAAATCTCTTCTTTTGTACATGTGGTACACAGAGAAAACCAGCGTCAGAAGACCTGAGAGCTCTATTGGGCTGATATGCTAGCAAAATGTCTTTCAGATATTCTGGTGCTGTGCCAGTGAGAAAGATGCTCCAGTGTAAGCCCCTGGCTCCTACTGGTTTGGCAATACAGTTCCACTTTATTTCAGACACATAGGTCCATATCAGCAAAAACAAATACAAAATATTGGTGTCTCGACTAGTACCGTAGTGTGATATTGCGAAATGTGTATTAAGAAGACTTTTGAGTATTTAGTTGTGGAAAACTGTAATGTTGTTTACGGCTAGTCGGCTAATATATATATATATGCTATTCAGAACTCAATCCTCAACTATTTGAGTTTTCTGAAATTGTGGGTCGGAAGGACACCCAACCGATTATGGACGTATTTCAGTGGAATGTGTTAAATTGTTACAATTTTGCAAAACAAGATGGGTGCTCACAGACGCTTTCTCTATGGGGACTGTCTGATGATATTAGACATGACATCAATCGTAGTAGTAGCAGTGGGGTTCAACTGATCGATAGTAAGCTCCTACTCAGCTCCTAGTAAGCAGACACTTTGCGGTAAAGGTGACTACAGGCTAAGGTTACAAAACTCCCCTAAGTTCAGGAAACTTACGGGGAACTCACAGGAATTTTGCAACCCGACTCCAGACGTAAACAAACGAACATAACCGCTGAACATCCAGGGTATCCTTCCTTTCCATTCCTCCTAGGTGCCATGCGAACACAGATCTAGGATGACGCAAACGCAAATAATCATCATCATCATACCACTATGGGTAATGGTCATGATAATAAAGTGGAGCTTTGGAGACTTTTGACACCCCAACAAAGTCATTAAAGGAACAGGAGATGTTGGGGAGTGTCTGTGACCTTCCAACTGCCCTCCAGCTTCTAAATTCCCAGGCACCCCTCCCCCCCCCCCCCTCTCACTGTCCCTGAACCCACCCCACCCCAGGTAACCTTCCACTCCCGAGCCATAGACCCTCCCTCCCCCCTCTCACTGTCCCTGAACCCGCCCCACCCCAGGTAACCTTCCACTCCCGAGCCATAGACCCTCCCTACCCCCTCTCAGTCCCTGAACCCGCCCCACCCCAGGTAACCTTCCACTCCCGAGCCATAGACCCTCCCTACCCCCTCTCAGTCCCTGAACCCGCCCCACCCCAGGTAACCTTCCACTCCCGAGCCATAGACCCTCCCTACCCCCTCTCACTGTCCCTGAACACGCCCCACCCCAGGTAACCTTCCACTCCCGAGCCATAGACCCTCCCTACCCCCTCTCAGTCCCTGAACCCGCCCCACCCCAGGTAACCTTCCACTCCCGAGCCATAGACCCTCCCTACCCCCTCTCAGTCCCTGAACACCAGGCACCCCCCCAAGGCACACCCCTCCACCCCCCAGCCATCGACCCACTCTCTCCTCCTCCCTCCCCCTCTCACTGTGTCCCTGAACACCCCAGCCAAGGCACACCCCTCCACCCCCCAGCCATAGACCCACTCTCTCCTCCTCCCTCCCCCTCTCACTGTGTCCCTGAACACCCCAGCCAAGGCACACCCCTCCACCCCCCAGCCATAGACCCACTCTCTGCCCCCCCCCAGGCACACCTACACTCAACAGCCATAGACCCACACTCTCCTCCTCCTCCACCCCCCCCCCCCCCTCTCACTGTGTCCCTGAACACCCCAGGCAGCCCCCCCCCCCCACTCCCAGGCACCCCTCCACTCAACAGTCATAGACCGTCCCTCGCTCCGCTCCTCCCTCCCCCCTCCCTGTGTCCCTGAACACCCCAGGTACCCCTCCACTCAACAGCCATAGACCCACTCTCTCCTCCTCCCTCCCCCCTCTCTGTGTCCCTGAACACCCCAGGCACCCCTCCACTCAACAGCCATAGACCCACTCTCTCCTCCTCCCTCCCCCCTCTCTGTGTCCCTGAACACCCCAGGCACCCCTCCACTCAACAGCCATAGACCCACGCTCTCCTCCTCCACCCCCACCCCCCGTCACCGTCACCGTGTCCCTGAACACCAGGCTAGAGCGGAACAGGTTCCACAAGCTAGCGCCCATGCTGGCAGACTAAGTCCAAATGCCACAGGTGAGACAATCATTAAGGAAGGCGGGGAGGGGGGGGGGGAATAGGAAAAACGGTGAAAGCTCATGATAACAGGCCCAGGGCCTGACGATAATGATAAAAGAAAGTGATGAAGCACAACAACAAAAAATGTACACTATGTTACCTTCACACATATTATTAACAAAGATACGGTTTGTTGCTGTGTGACATTTCACACAACTGGCTTCTTCATAGTGGCAAATGGAAGGAGGCACAAACAGTCGAAGGTCACGCCCCAAAGCCAAAAGCATGACTTTGTTTAAAAACGCAAAATACACTCCTTTGATTGCATTAATATATTTACCCCTCCCCTCCCCTCCCCCTCCCCCCACCTCTCTACGCTCCCTGACTCTCCAAAAAGAGAGGAACAAGCGTGTGAGTGTGAAGAGTCACATGACAGCCAGACAGTTCGTTTTTCACTCCAACTGCAACTTCTTCCTGTTGCCTCAGAATTCAGGTTGGGTTGATTTTTTTTTCTTTCCCCCCCCCCCACAACAACAACAGTCAAATCATATGGGGCAAGTGTCCATATTCAAAGGAGGGGGGGGGGATGCAGAGAGAGAGGGAGAGAGAGAGAGGGAGAGGGGCAGAGGGAGAGAGAGAGAGAGGCACAGAGAGAGTGAGAGGCACAGAGAGAGGGGGAGGCAAAGAGAGAGAGAGGGGGAGGGAGAGAGGCACAGAGAGAGAGGGGGGAGGCATAGAGAGAGAGGCACAGAGAGAGAGGCACAGAGAGAGAGAGAGAGAGAGAGAGAGAGAGGCACAGAGAGAGAGAGGGGGAGGCATAGAGAGAGAGGGAGGGAGGCAAAGAGAGAGAGGGGGAGGGAGAGAGAGAGAGAGGCACAGAGAGAGAGAGCTCTGAGGTTTTTTTTCCTCCACATGCAAAGTTCTGCTGCTAGGATTGACAGAATCCTCTGCGGTGGACCGGCAACACGGCCCGGCCTAGCTGTCCCCTGTCACCACTCACTTTGACTATTCAAAACAGTGGCCCTCAACCATGTGGCTCGTACCAGCATTCAAACTAGCTGGTAACTGTTGTGGTAGTTCACAGGTTCTTCAAGCTGTACTGCTGACGAATACATAAATACAATTCTGTACAGACAACCAACAAGCTGGGGGATCTACTTCGTTCCATTCCATATTGGGGGACGGGGGACGGGGTGGGGGGGGGAGAAGAACTATGGAACTAAAGTAAACAAACAGAACAAGGATAAATACTTTGACAACAAAGGAGGGGAAAACTCATTACACAAAACACATTTATGTGTGTGTATATTACACAAATGTTTAGAATGTGTTTGTTTATATACCGGCAGATTCCGTAGACAACCATTGACAGCGGAGGCTACTGTGTGGAGGGTCCATCTATGTTAGGCCTCCAGCCTCAGAAGCTGTAACACACCCGCCCCCACACACCCACAGAATAACAGGGGTGTCCCTCTCTCTGGGTCACACCCGCTGTGGCCAGCCCAGTCATACAGCTGATGGATGATGTGAGAGAGAGAGAGTGAGATGTGTGAGAGAGAGAGAGAGAGAGAGAGAGAGAGAGATGTGTGTGTGTGTGAGAGAGAGAGAGAGGGAGAGAGAGAGAGAGGGAGAGAGGGAGAGAGAGAAAAGCAAGAGAGTCACATGCAGCCCACACTAAAAAATAAACCACTGTGGTGAAGATGTGCTTTTTTTGTGTACAAATATACTTCGACCTCGGGGGTCAGGCACGGGCTTCAACACCCCCATCCCCTCCCTCCCCTTCAGCACTGAGCAGGGGGGGGGCACCGTTAGTCTTCAACTGGCACCTTGGGTTTAAAAATAAAAAGTAGCCCGGCATCCAAGACAATCAACCCACATGGAGAAGGAGGAGCCGGGGGGGGGGGGGGGGGGGGGGGGTCGGGGGTAGTGCCGTGGCTGCCATGACGACCCTTATTGTGTGACACTTCTGGGGAAACGCAGAAGAGAGGCAGAGGAAGTGAGGCAGAGTGGGTGCTAGTCCCAAAAAAAAGAGACTCAGCTATGGAATACTACCAGAATTACCATTAGCACATTAAGCGTGGAAACAAACATGTGGCCAAACAGGAGAGATCTGACCTTTTGATCCTGAACTAAAAAGATGGTACACTGTCGTCTGTCTGTCTGGAGACAGGTATGGTTATGGAGTAAGAGGAGATGAGGTGGGGGCTGTCACTATCTCGGTAGAAAAGGCAACTGGTCGGTCTGGGAAATCTCATTTGAATGAATCTGACTTCAAGATTAATTAAGAAGACTGATTAATTAAGACTGTACAACCAGGCCCTGCAGGAAGCCCGTATTACCCCAGACACGAACGCGCCATGCCCTGGTGGTTTGTTCCAAGTCTGTTGCTGAAATGATGGAATGAGGAACATAGAAGCACACAGAAACAGAAGGACAGAAGTGTCTGACAGGAAACTTCAGCTCGTGAGGGATGTGCTGTGTTCCACCTACTCAACTCCAAGAACCGAGCGACAAACGGACGCTCTAATACAAATATTTCCACTGACATTTAGGCTACATTTTTGGGGGGCATTTAGCAGACACCGTTATCCAAAGTGACTTAGACCTAATACATTTGTCTAATACATTGGTCCAACCGTTGAGAAGACTTCCAAATCAAAGCGTGGGGACCACCAAAAAAACAACAACAAAAAAACTTGAATAACACTTCTGTCTCCTATGACAACAAATCAGATTTTCCCTCTAATCAAGTGGCATCTTGATTTCATTCATTGTGATGTCACTAACAGACACAGAATTCTAGAACCACCTCAGGTATTTGCGGGTTATAAATGCATGTTGTTGTATGAAAACACATGGTTATTTCCAAGCCTTAACGTAGATTATTCAAACTGAGGACAGTTCCTGTTTTGAAGAAAGCAGCGACGGTTAGTAAACCCTGATCCTACCCTCTTGCACTCCACCATCAAAGTACTTCCAGGTTTCCCCTCCCCACCTCAAACATGCCCTGTTATTATATTATCATGCTATGTTATTACATTAGGTTATATGTTATGTTTAGGCTATGTCATTGTTATACTGTAATTTAATTTCCTCTGCTGACTGCTGGAGTAGCTAGCAACAATATTGACCTATCCTTTTTTGCACTCACTTTTTTGCACACACTTTGCTGTGTGTTCGTTAATAAACTTGCTTGCAAATGTCAGCTACTTAGCTAACAAGGTATATAAGAGTAAGTAACCTTGCCCTCATTTGACTTGCTTTTGTGAGTATGACATTTCTGACTGTTCGAGGATCAGCTAGCAAACAGGACTGGGCGATAAAACGATCTAAATGATTATCAAATAAATGTTTTATTCAGTAAGGATAAAAGACGTAATGTCTGTTATCGCGACAATGGTGGTTTCTTTGCGCGCAATTTCTTTTCCTCGCTCTCACCGTTCGCTCACACGCATACACACATCACGTTCATAACTTACGTAATTATTATAGATTATAAGGTAATAATAACGTCATAATCTATAATTACGGCTTATCAAAAAAACACTTTATTTTGTCGTTAAGCGACAAATTTCCGTGTAACAATTACTTTTTCTAAAAGTTTACATCGAGATCAGCGCACGGTGATATCCCGAATAACACAAATGCTAAGACCCACTTATGTGAAGAAGAGTCTCAGAACGTTTACAATCACCTGGTGCACACCTCCATTATGAGCTCATAACCAGCTCGGAGCATGTACAATTCATAAAGAGATTCCATGACAGCTCCAGTCATAACAGCGGCTGTTATTGTGATGACATTCCATATGGCTAAAAGCAGGATCATAGGAAAATCAGCACTATCACTGACCAAGCCCAGTAATCCTAAAAGCTGAAACCCACAGACGGTAAGAATTTAATCCCATTCATACCCCCTCGCCCGCATAAAAAATGAAAACTCGGATGAAAACACGCTAAAACAAAACGAATATCCCCCTAGTTCAAAAAGGGCCAGAGATAATTCGGCTTTGGCGTATGTTTATCTCCTGGTAGACAATCATCTCTGAGGTGTTACAAATCAGGGGACAAATTATAATCGGAGATCATGGAGCATGACTCCCAACTCGCTGAATGAGAAATGCCCACTGCACTGACGATGTCTCTGTGTAATTAAATGTTAGCTATATGCCACTTAGCTGATGCTTTTATCCAAAGTGACTTAGCCTACCGTACATTACATTGCAGTGAGTGCTGCATACATTTTTCAGTATAGGGCCTATATGGTCCCAGAGTGAATCGAACCGACTAAGCTAAGCGTTACCGACTGAGCCACAGAGGAGCAATAGATATCCACCTGCTCATCCTAGACAATGTGAGCAATGGTGTCAAGTCACTGTTACTCACTATGGAAAGCCATGGAACTCTGTCAGGGAGGTCTGGAGGTATGTCATGTTAGGTCACAGCAAGGGGGGGAGCAAACAAAGTAAAATAATGAATAGATAGATTGAGGATAGATAGATATGAGCAGAGCATCTCCCAATGCTACCATGGTGTGGTCTACGGCCTTGTGTTCTCTGACTCTTCAGTAAGTGACCGTGGTGGTGGGAGCCATAGGTCCCGAGAGCGATGAGCAGACACTGTAGACACTGGACAGACTCATTTACACCATCATGATTTGAGAAACTCCTTTATGCTGGACTTCCTGAATAACTGTGTGTTATGACTTTAGTAGGGCAACATTACATGACTGACTATGACTGACTCACTATCCTGGTGAAGGTGTTTAGTCTACTTGATGGCTGATATATTGTCGAGGAGTGGACATTTGGGGAGGATATAGGCCTATAACACTATGTTTAAGTGCATGAAGAATGCCATTGGAAAATCAGACATAACCACTGGAAACGTCCTATGCTATAACTTGCTGCTAAAAAAACAAAAAAGAAAGGAATGGGGTTAGGTTAGTAATGGTGGAATCAGCCATTGCCTCCATCTTAAAAGTAACTGGATATTTTACAATAAGTGTCTGTTGCAAGTCCTTACAATGCCCTTTTCATCTGTCATGTTGAAAACCCCATTGAAGAGTGCCAAAATGACCGGCTTTGCTTAAAGTCACATGAGCTTCGTAAAGCCAAGGGAGACATCAAAATGTGACAATGGTGAAGCACCAGTCCTCAGTATACCGACATAGTACACATGCCAGGGCCATCAACATGGTCAAAGTAATTTCTGACTAATTAAAATAGATGTTGTATCACATTTGAGCTATTAGGCTAACAATGGTCTCACTGGACAGGATCTGGTGATGTTGTACTTGCCTAATATTACACTGATACAATAAATCATGTATTAATCACTAGGATATATGTTAAATCGTTTGAAGAACGAAACACTCTTCCACGAATACAAACTTTCATACTTTAAAGTCCACCATCATACAATTTAACTTAGCTGTTGTGCTAGAATCGTCTCAGGACACCGACATGTAAATAGACATGGCAACTTGTAAAAATAAAAAAATAAAAATCATTCATATAAATATATATAGCACTGTAACATAACTTTAAGTATTATAAACGGTTTGTCATTCTACAGGCTTATAGATGTTCTCCAGCCCTCCACCTCCATCTACCATGCTACCGTATACACACACACCGGTGTCGGTTTTCAGATACATTTCTCCTAATAACAAACACCTTCCACATCGTATATTTAATTTTAAAAATGTATGTATATTGATTTTTAAAAAAGTGAGCTATCTCTTAAGCCAAGCCTGAATCCAGCCGATACTGAGCTGCTGTCTTTCTCAGTGTGAGTAAAAAGCGGTGTGGAAAAAGGCTTTGAACGCCATCTTGTTGGTTGCAGCTGCTTGGGCCTGAATACAGGAACCCATTCATTCCAGGGAGAGGGGGGGGGACTGGCAGATGAATTCATCTTTGTGAACCAGCAATTACAAATAGCTCTTTTGAAAGACACGGAAAATGTTTAACGCGACAAAGATATCACCGATAAAATATCCGGAAAAACATGACCCACTGCAACCCTAGACATGTCTGTCAAATGCGAAACAATTCCGAGAATTTTCGTTCCCCCCCCCAGTATTCTAGAACGGAACACCCAGTATTCTAGAACGGAACACCCAGTATTCTAGAACGGGACACCCAGTATTCTAGAACGGGACACCCAGTATTCTAGAACGGAACAGCCAGTATTCTAGAACGGAACAGCCAGTATTCTAGAACGGAACAGCCAGTATTCTAGAACGGAACACCCAGTATTCTAGAACGGAACACCCAGTATTCTAGAACGGGGCAACATTGTCGCCACCCGGTCTCAGCGTTCTGCGACAGGACGTCTGGCAGGACAGAATCACTCCAAACTTCCATGCTGGCGTGTTCCAAATGTTTGATGCTTTTCAGCTGCTTTTCATAAGACATTCACCTCCATACGCTGTTTTTTTTCTTCTTCCAGTTCTAGTTAGAAACTAACAGGATTTGGCTGCTTCCTCGTTTAAGTGAACGTTACCCGTTTTCTCTTGTAGTCCATGAGACCATTAACACTAGCACACTAAAGGCAGGGATTCTCTGGTCACCACTGACTTGCACAGCTAATGGACCTTATGTTATGTTCAAGTTAACCAGCTTGCGGAGATCCAATTAACACTACTTCGTTTCAGTGTCATTAAATGCAGAGGGAGGGTTAAAACCAATCAAATGCAGCCTGAAATGCGCTAACAGGCTATAGTAGTGTTACAGTATCACATTAAACGACTCACTCTTCTTATGAAACAAAAACATTGGCCCACCCCGTAACATTGAAACTTCCCCATTCCCCCAACGTGTGTGATTTAATGTCATTTTCTAGAATCAGATCAACGGAACGGAACACATTTACTGCTAGCTGGTTGGCGAGCTAACTATATTGCCGACTAGCAAAATGGATGTCTGCTCCATGCAACAGCTAACGGTTCATGCATCAGCCATGGGAAGTCAGCTCCCTGTGAAGAGTGTGTGAAGGGCCTGCTGTCACCATAGCTTGTATGCTAGCTGTGCCTTATTTTGCTAAGTGTGTAACCCGACTTTATTTGGTGGCTGGCTGGCTGACAGAGAGGTCGGCATTATTGGCATACTATGAAGACGTCTTATCTTATGCACTGGCCACCTCAAATCAAATCTGTTCACTTTCAAATCTGTTCACTGAATAATATAGACTTGGTAGATGGTCACCTAACCTAACCCAAACAGAGGGGGTCCAACTACCAGCTACAAGTCTGTACTGTCTAGTCCCAAGCACACATTACACACACACACACACACACACACACACACACACACACACACACACACACACACACACTTCATTCTTCCACACTAACCAGCAACCGAGACTGTCGCTAACATGGGACCGGGAACAGTGGGGGTGGCGATGGGAGCTCGATGTCGCTTCTGTTGGAAGTCCTAAGTAGCCATTTTTAGTCTCCCATTTATACGATCACATAACTTGACTTATTATTATTATACGTACAAGTCATCAGGCTTTACCCATGTATCTATATTCAAGAATTCAACGACCAAGACACTAAGTTGAAGCAGTAACTCCCAGCAATCAGCTGACACTCGGGTCGTATTTAACGTATCATTTGTGCCACTGCCAATTCTGCTAAGTAGCTAAGCTAGCCATGTTAGCAAGGAACAACCAAGAAACCCGACAGTTCTCTGTACAGACCGCGGAATGCAATGTTCTGGTGAAATTCTTAGTATTGTCACTGTGTAAATGTGTCTATTAGACATGGATACACGGAGGACAGAGGGCGGTAGACACCCGGACGGTGACAGCCATGTAGTTAAGTTAAGTCTGCTTTGGTCCCACAACCTCTGACTGGGGTTTAGGCTGCACGTTGGTCAATACGCTGTGGAAATCTGATCAACACTCATGGAATGGCCTCTTGTCCAATCAAATGTCGTGGCCCCCTTTAGGACGTTGGACCCAGTGTGCGCTCCGGCGCTCTCAGAGCGAATCGACGAACGCAGCCTTAATTTCAACTGCTTTTAGCTAGTTAGCTAACGTTACCTTGATAAGCTAATAGTCTCAGTCTCACTACCAACCAAGACGACTATTAAGACTCCAGCCACTACACAAGTCTTAATAAAGCCTCGTTACGATCATTAAAAAAAACGATTACGTTTGAACCGTGATAATTAAAGTAAGGCGAGCGATTCTAAAATAGTGGAAAAACTTCAACCCAGAGGTTGGTTAGCTTAGCTAACTGTTGACCCCCTCTTCCCTCCACACCCCCCAACCCAGTTTAACCCCTTTCCCCCAGTCCATATCCCCCAGCAATGCTCAGGCATTATGAATGTCCCACCTTTTAACATTTAAGGCCTAATTCTCAAACACCCAATCTTGCATTTCAAGTCACTCCTCCTTACCCGTTTTCAGTCGAGGGTATCCGTTGTTTATATGATATCGCATTGGCTGGAAAACAGCGCAGATTGTTGAAGACAGACTCTCTCTCCCTCTCTCCTCTCCACCTTAGCTACAGAGACTTAGCTAGCAGAAGCTAACCGAGGAGGAGCGGCACTCCCCGAACCCAGATCCGCCAAGGGGGCAGACACACACCGGCACGGAGGCGCACAGACACTGAGACAATGTTCACCAGTGGCCAAACCAGCTTTTTCTTTTTCTTCTATCTTCTTGACTCCTTTGAGAGTCTGGGGACGTTCTTCCAATTCACCACGACCAATCTCTTTCTCCAATCTTCTCTATCCTTCTCGTCTGTCTTTCCCTCCGTCGTTCCCCTGGTCTCTCTCTCTCTCTCTCTCTCTCTCTCTCTCTCTCTCTCTCTCTCTCTCTCTCTCTCTCTCTCTCTCTCTCTCTCTCTCTCTCTCTCTCTCTCTCTCTCTCTCTCTCTCTCTCTCTCTCTCTCTCTCTCTCTCTCTCTCTCTCTCTCTCTCTCTCTCTCTCTCTCTCTCTCTCTCTCTCTCAGACGCTTCCTCCGGCCATCAAACAGCAGAGATGGGCGCGGCGGTAACCCCTGCTCTCCTCTCTGGGAAACCCCACGTCAACCCTGCGTCATCACGCAACGGACAGGGACAGGGTCCGTCGACTCAACTCCAAAAACCTTAAAAAAAAAAACTGCAGTTATGATTAAACACAAACACTTCTATCAGTGTCTTTTTTAAAATCTATTAACTATTGTCTTATTGAATCTGTTTACTTCTTATATTTGCTTTTATTCATTGTCATCTTTATTACTATGCTCCTCTTGCTGTATTTTGAATAATGTAAAGCCCCTTTTCCACTATCGTGCTGGCCTGCTTCTTTGGCGCTTTTCCATTTGTCGGCCTGGGTCGCCTCGGCTCGGTTCGGCTCGCTTCTTTAGCTACCCTTCCATACCAGGGTCTAAATTTAGACCCGGAACCTTTTTGCCAGGCTGCGTGTGATGTGTGACGCTGCACACCGTTGATTGGTCAATGGAAATCGTCATCCCATGTTCATAGATGTCTTCGCTAACCGCCATCTTGAAATACCACATTCGCTCTTGGAAAATGTCACTACAGTTTCTGTAATAGCTTATTAATAAAGATTCGAAAAATTATGCTGACCATCGTATTATCTTAGTTTAATGTCATTTCAATGCATCATAGAACTTTTATTTACAACAAGCATAACACAACAATCGCTATTATGCACCGTCTTTGCCCGTGAATAACACCGGCTGTGAATGTGGTAGAAACACAATACTCCTAACTTCACCATCGGTCTACGGTCATTTTGAGCCCTTAACCACCGCGCTGACACCCCGAGAAGTTATGCTTTTAATCGTAAACTCAATGAACCGGGAGTTCACCCGGCTGCTGCTGCTCGCAGCACCGCTTGCTGCTGGTTGAAAGTCCCGTTGACAGCGGGGGCAGAGAAACGTTTTAACAGGGAATTCGCTCCGCGCTGTCGACCGTGATAGGAGTGTAGGATCGACACCATTCACATGGTTTTGGATTCCCTGTCCTCTCCTCTATCCGGACACGTTGGAATTGTTATCCTAACCCACGGTAATCCAAAATGATTAACCCGCAAAGCACCGCTTACTGCTGGATGAAACTCCTGTTGACAGCCGGGGCAGAGAATATTTCTACCCGGGAATTCGCTCCGCGCTGTCGACAGTGATAGGAGTGTAGGATCGATACCATTCAAATGGTTTTGGATTCCCTGTCCTCTCCTCTATCCGGACACGTTGGAATTGTTATCCTAACCCACGGTAATCCAAAGTTATTAACCCGCAAAGCACCGCTTGCTGCTGGATGAAACTCCTGTTGACAGCGGGGGCAGAGAATATTTCTACCCGGGAATTCGCTCCGCGCTGTCGACGGTGATAGGAGTGTAGGATCGATACCATTCAAATGGGTTTGGATTCCCTGTCCTCTCCTCTATCCAGACACGTTGGAATTGTTATCCTAACCCACGGTAATCCAAAGTTATTAACCCGCAAAGCACCGCTTGCTGCTGGATGAAACTCCTGTTGACAGCGGGGGCAGAGAATATTTCTACCCGGGAATTCGCTCCGCGCTGTCGACGGTGATAGGAGTGTAGGATCGATACCATTCAAATGGTTTTGGATTCCCTGTCCTCTCCCCTATCCGGACACGTTTGAATTGTTATCCTAACCCACGGTAAACCGAAGTTATTAACCCGCAAAGGGCATCATGTTTGTCCGTGAATAACACGGCACACAATGATACTACAGTTCATAAAGCAGACAAGTGAAGGCAGTGGTTTTAAGGGTTCAAAAGCCATGACTTTATTATGTGTACATAGCTTCCT
>NC_137676.1:4648520-4666020 GCF_963989245.1 Nansenia antarctica
TCTTGCAACAAGTGTGGGACTCACCTGAGGTGACTGGTAGAGCAGTGCCCCTAGTGGTAGGGACGCAGAACTGCAGTGGTTTGGACCAGTGAGTCTATCAGTTGTTGTTTGTATCCTGTAAAGGAGAACCTCAATCTGATGGTCTATATGAGACTGAGCTACCTTTCCTGCCAGCCAACTCCTCGTCTATCCAACATGTTGTTGTTGTTGTTGTTGTTGTTGTTGTTGTTATACAGCATATACAGTCTGTTATTGCTAAACTCTCTATTTCTGTTTGGCCATGACTGGTATAACTGGTATTCCTTGTTGTTCTATTTTAAAAGAATGCCATGTCATAATATGACAAGACATTATTTAGAAATAGAACAACAACCAACAACAACAACAAGCAATGGAGCATTATAAAATAATCTGTACAATGTATATCATACATGCTTCCTGATAAACATATTAAAACGGACAAGAAATGGCTAAAAACCTAACAGCACTGAGACTGGGGGTAAAAACAGAGATATAATAAATGTCATGATTCCAAAAGTTCTGAATTCTGCCTATTCACTTCCTAACCATGATCACTATATATACATACAACCTGATCCACACAGTGTGAAATTGATTCCTATGCTAATCAGAGACCCTATAAAAACAAAGATATTAATTCCCAAATTACAGTATTCAACTTATTGAGTGATTTGTTGATGATATTTTTCGATTTTAGCTATTTTTAAGTGGCATCGCAAAGGGTCTGAATACATATGTACAGGAGGTATTTCTGTATTTCAATTTTAATACATTTACTGAAATTTCCAAAAAACTTGCGTTCGCTTTGTCATTCTAGGGTATTGTGTGTGGATTGAAGACACATTCTTTTAATTTAATCAATTTTAAATTGCGTCTACAACACAACACAATGTGGCAAAAATGAAGGGGTCTGAATACTTTCCAATATTATAATATATATATAATATATAATATATAGGATTTGCTAGGCAAGTCATAGCTCTGGTTGTCTGACACACCCTTCTGAGTGGGAGCACAGGGTGAGACATCCATAGAGATACATCCATAACCACACAGACGGAACACTCCCCTGAATAAACCGTCATATGGACCTTCCTCAGTAGTTAGAAACATGATTCCTTGCATCCTCTCAATTACTGGTGATTCACTACCACCTGCTGTGCTGGAGAGTGTAGTATCCATTTAGCTCCAGTGTTTCAGGTCAGTAATCTATTGGCACAATTAGATGTATATTAAGTAGACGTAGATTCATAATTCTTAACAAGTCCCATCCTAATTAACTGCATGGCGTTGCGAATGCTGTCTCAAATGCAGTGAATGGGAACAATTGCTTGTGCCTACTCTTTGTATCTCTATGGACATTCAATGCGTCCAAGTCACTGTTTTGGTCCAACCACACCCCCTGGTGGTGAAATATGGTTCCTACCACAGAGAAATGTTCAGCATTAACTAAACAACTTGTGGTTGTATTACCTTAATGCACATGCGTACTAATGCACATGCGTGTTAATGCACATGCGTGTTACACGTGAAGGTGCATGCCTTAAGGCCGATTTAAGCTTCTGCGTCGAATTTACGCACGTCTACGCCATAGCCTACGTAAGGGTCTCCAAGTTTATAGTTCTACGTTCTAGTTCTACGTTCTACGCGGACCGCGTCGCGTTGGTCGGTGTACTTATAGCGGCATAGAAACATATGCTTTTCTTATTCTATCTCGTTAACGGTACATGACTAAGACTCCATTCAAAGTTCAGTGTGTTCAGCATGCTATTCTGGTCATGGAGAATTTTAGTTTGGAATTCTAACCCATTGTGACGCGGAGATATTCGGCCGTAAGTGGTGCGCACCACCGCTTCCTGGTGGATGAAACTCCCGTTGACAGCGGGGAGAGACAAGTTCTTCCCGGGAATTAGCTCCTAGCTGTGTCGATCGTGATAGGAGTGTCGTATCGACACCATTCAAATGGTTTCAGATTCCCTGTCCTTTCCCCTATCCGGACACGTTTGAATTGTTATCCTAACCCACGGTAAACCACAGTTATTAACCCGCAAAGGGTGCCTCCGGGTTGTGCCTGACGCTTCCATAGGGCGCTCTACTCAAAGCGGCATAATAGCGTTTTTTTTTTTTTATGCTTGTTGTAAATAAAAGTTCTATGATGCATTGAAATGACATTAAACTAAGATAATACAATGGTTATCATAATTTTTCAAATCTTTATTAGTAAGTAATTACAGAAAAAGTAAATGACATTTCTGTCATGGCTTCCGCATTTTGGCCGACGAGAGAGTCGGAATCTTGTCGGAATCATTAGCTACCAAGCGGACCAATCACAGAGCTTACGGTTGCGTAGAAACTGACACGTACTTACATTTTTGGAGATGTGCGTGTCAACCCTCTCCGTAGGCAACGCAAGGCCACGCGGGCCAACGCAAGCTACGCCGTAGCCTACGCCGTCGGCCTTTAGCCTCGTGGACAGTATGCACCTAGGTAGAGTATTATTTTAGGTTTATTATAGAGATCTGTACATTTGATATGTTTACAGAAACCACAAATTCACAAGCTCATTAAAGAACCCTAAATGGTAACAAGGCCTGGTTATGGGAACCCATCTCCTAAGAACATCATAGTTCTAACCGGACTGTCCACAGTGAGTTGAACTGTCCCATCAGCAAAGTACAATACATTTTTCAGTATGTATGCCTTGATGGTGAGAGTGTTAGAAACTTGAGGAATCAATTTTGATCTATAACACCGACTGATTGTATAAAAAATAATACATATGAACTGGGTGTTGAACGTTTATCTGCGTTTGGTTGACACATTCTGAATGTATTTTTCCAAACTTACTGTTGATCTTGATGACTTTGTCTTCCTGGAATAAAGACCTCTCAAATCTTTAACAGGCAGTTAATCTGAATATATTTTATCTTCACAAAACTCACCAATGCCTCATAGACACAACATGAGACAGGTGCAGATCAACGTTATCAGAGAGGGTCGTGTGTGTGTGTGTGTGTGTGTGTGTGTGTGTGTGTGTGTGTGTGTGTGTGTGCGTGCCTGCGTGCGTGCGTGCGTGTGTGTGGAGGACTATTTAATAATAACTATTTATTGAAACATGTTTTATTATATTTATTGTTGTACTAACTCAGGACTATTTATTCATTAATCTATCTATTTATTGATGCCTCCAGTATTTTTGTCAACATTAGGCCTATTTTATTGCCAATAATGTCATCTTTTCAGTGTTAAAAGCTTTACAATGTAAAATGATTTCATGTTATTTATTTATTTATTAAACTGAAATCGATGTATCTGTTACCATGAACATATTTATTATTGCAACATTATCAAGTACTGTAATGTCTCTTTAAGTTGTTGTGAAGATGAGAAATTAAATAAATGTGCTCTTCTACATGAGATTTGGGTTTGAGTTTTATGGCCAGAAACATACAGGAACATTTAACATCACTGTAATGTAATGTAATGTAATGTTCTCCTTGACTATGATTATTATGACTCCTAAAGACCTTTATGAGAGCAGAACAAGTGTTGCACCTCTTCATAACCAAAGCAACAAGGACTCTTTACTGTGTGGTTCATGTTTTTGTTAACCAGAGATTTTGTAAACAAATGATGTATGCAGTGTCGTATATTCCTAACCTGTTGGCTACTAAAATGAAGAATAGTTATTGAGCAGTTTAAGACCATTTATTCAAAATGCAAAAGTACACAGACATCAAAGATGGACGCTGGTCTGGCAAAGAGAGACAGAGAGAGAGACAGAGAGAGAGAGAGAGAGAGAGAGAGAGAGGGGGAGGGGGACAGAGAGAGAGAGAGAGAGGGAGCTGCTTGGTCAAGAGGTGAGGGAGAAGAGAGGCAGGGCCAGAGCCCACATCCTTACTTATAAACTTGGTCAAGATGCAGTCACAGCCAGTGGTCCTATCAGGTCAGGGGGAGGGGCCAGGAGGTCATAAATACCTTGCCCCACAGTCAGGAGCAAACATATAGGCCCATTATTAAATACAAATAAACTACAGATTCCCCCCTCGGAATACCCAGAGGGTGTTCCGAAACTAAATGACCACAAAACAAAAACAAAAACACAAAACCCCACCGACTGCAACTAAGAAACCAAAGAAGAAAAAAAAAAAAAAATTAAAAATAAACAACATGTTCCAATAAACAACAGAAAAACTACATCAACACACAACACAAGAAACATAATAACACAGACCAACCCAGCACCAGTACCAGCAACCAAAGATATCATATAAACCAAATACAAAACAATCAACAATAAAAAAGAATCCTAAAAATAACAATACAAATTAATCTAAACACAGTACATCATACATATTTCAACACAAAAACTTCCAACGACCGATGTTTTCTTTGTCCTTGAAGCGTCAGGGTCAGAGGTTACTAGCACTTGTACCCAGTTGGAGAACAGCCTTTACCGCTGTCTCAGATTGATAACACTTTCATAGTCAGCAGCTTCCATTTTCGTTGCGCTAGGAACAGAACCTCTTTCCTATCTTTGCATAACCACTACATCACTTCTCAACTGACATCAATCACATACGATATAGAAATAAACAAACAATACACAAATAATGACATTCAGTTATCATAACACATAATTCCCCAACAGTAAGCACAGGACAAAGGGAATGCATTAATGCATAGATCTTCACCTCAGGTGAGGACTAGTCTTCTGAAAAGTTCATTAACGTGGACTGAGTGACTGATTTTCCAAAAACAGTCAATGAGGCCCTGCCTCCTAAGAAAGTCAAAAATCATGTCTGCTATAATAGGTGCTCCTATCTTAGCAAAATAAGTTTCCCATGCCCCTAAGACCGTTTCCAGCCATGCTATCATCTGCTGTCCATTCCCGTCGTTCCCTTTGATCTTCTGCTTCACTACCCTATTCATAGTCTTCAATCTTTTCCTAACTGGTCGTCGTCCGTCAGTGTCATTGAGGTTCAGGCAGCCGCCTGGTCCCCTCCCACGCTGATCAAGGTCTGGGGAGTCGCCCTCAGCATCATCTGAAGCATGGTGCAGGCACTCGCCAGCATCCCCAGTAGCACAGGTGTCCAGGCTTTGGACACCCCCAGGCTGGACCTCCAGACTGTCAACACTCTCTGCTTCGTTGGTTTCTGGTTCATTGGCATCTGGACAGCTTTCCACTGTCCCCTCGGTTTCAGGCACTGCCGGTAATGTCACTGGCTGTAACACTGGCATTGCCACTGGCTCAGGCAACACCACAGCATCTCGTCGTAGCTCCTCCTTCTCAGGTTCTCTGGGGACCTCGGCACCTGTTGGCACAACATCCTGCCTACTCTGTACATCCACCCCCCTGTCCACCACCCGTGGCCCTATTGGGGTAGGGATATGCCCAGACACCACTGGTGTACCCACTCTGATGTTGTTTCTCCAACAGACCCCACATTGACCTAAAGCATGGTCAATCTGTTCCATCAAATATGGACTCCAAAACCCATATTCCTTGGTGATCTTGCGTCTTACCTCCCCCCTAGCCACATGTGCTAATCCATGAGCTTCCCGTATTAACATGCCTATTAAATCTGAGGGTGCTACAACCAACCCCTCATGATTCCTCCATAGACCTGTGTCATCCTGACTTGCCCCCCTTGCTAGCCAAACGTTCTTGTCTAACGTAGTTACTCTACTCTGTAACATCAATAAATCCTCAAGTGCGACCATGCCCTGTAATTGCTTTTCATGTGTGACCAGAAGACCTTTACCTGCCTTGTCTGCTCCTGTAATGGCTTTGGCTGCATCTTCTGCAGCCCTGTTACCTTGTGTGACATGTGATGAGTCAGACCTGTGTGTGGCACACTTCACTATGGCTAATTCCTTTGGCTTCATCATGGCTTGTAACAGCTTCATGATCTGTGCGTGATGCTGTATAGGCGTACCATCAGTTCTCTTAAAACCCCGCCCCCTCCATACAGCTCCATTAAAATGACAAACATTATGTGCATAGGCAGAGTCGGTGTACACTGTCACTCTCCGTCCGGTTCCCAAGTTGCATGCTTCCGTGAGGGCAATCAATTCAGCCAACTGAGCCGAGCAAGGCTGAGGAACTGCCTCAGCCTGTTCTACAATAAACTTTGAATTCTGTGCTTTAACTAAGGAATACCCAGCGCACAAAGTTTCTCCTACCCCGTAACAAGACCCATCAACCCAATATTCTATATCAGCTCCCTTTAAAGGCAAAGCTTGTAGGTCTGTTCTATGCTTAATCACTCTGGCTGTCGATGGAATCTGAGCACCGGATGGCACCGTCACCTGACAGCCGTCAGGTGTGCATTTTACTGTACAGTTCAATTGGCATAGAGCATCTCTCCCTAGCAGCCCTGTTGGCGTGTGTTCTGACACAAGTGTTGACAGAGTTGCTCTCTGTCCCTTGTACTCTAAGTCTACAAGCTCAGTTGTAGGAATCAGCTGTTTAATTCCCTCAAATCCGATTGTCTTCACATATTCTCTAGACATAGGGAGGTGCGTGGCGCCTTCAGGCTTCTGTGTCACCACCAGCTGGCACCTCCCACTCGGATCTTCCGGGCACCCCTATAGGCCAGCTGCTGGGCCTCCGTAAGGGTTCATCACTCCTGGAGCAGGTGTAGTAGGGGGCCAATATCCTCCTCCTTGGCTCCCCCCTGCGCCCCCCTGGGGCCTGTTGCAGCAGGCACAGGCTAGATGTCCATTCTGGTCGCATTGGTAACACGGTTCTAGCATCTTCTTCCCTGCTGCTGTCCATCCCCCTGGTGGTGGTCCTTGGCCAGGCTGTGTGTACATCTGGTATGGAACCGCTTGCACCCCTGGTGGCCCTTGTGGGTATGGATACCCCCCTTGTGGCCCCTGTGGGTAGGACTGGTAAGTAGCAGGATACCCCCCTTGTGGCCCCTGTGAGTAGGACTGGTAAGTAGCAGTCTGCACTCCAGGTGGCTGTTGCTGTGGGGCTAAAGCCTGCACTCCCTCTATGTTCCTCTCGCTTTCAGTCAATTGCAAATGAGTCAATATTCTGAGGGATTCTTCGTCTCGTGCCTTCTGTATCTGAATGTTCTTTCGATATAACTCAACTTGATGAGCTACGTGGTCTATATAAACAGCTTTGTTCATGTGTCGTAGCCCCACCACTTCTGCTAGCTTATCCTTAACTGGGGTAGGAAGCCCTTCTTGTATTTTTTCCCTGATTATGGATTTTTCTAAGGGGTTATCTTCAGCGTCTTTCCCTGTCACACTTCTCCATTGAGAGTGCACACGGGCAACATAACCCCTGGGATTCTCATCCCCCCCCAGTGGCTTCACAATGATATTGTCTGGGTGAATGTGAGTAGGGTAGGTCTCTCTGATTGCTTTCCACAGCCTGCCTCTGTTTGCTGCGAAGAGCTCTGGATCATAAACTGATGTATTGATATATCTATGAAGTCCTGCCTTCATCAATATTTCCTGCATTGTATCCAATCCTGCAATAAAAGCTAAGAGTCTTTTCAGGTCTCCCATCGCGGCCTGCGTTCCTGTCAGTATCACGTCGACCTCTCGCGTCCACGAATGTCCTCCCTCTTGAAGAACGGGGAGTTTCTCGATCACTTCAGACAGATCTGTATGATGCCACGGATGATATTCCATCTTGTTACCCCGAATCAGCACTGGACAGTTCTTTAATGTATTTGATGACATTCGGTGACAATCTCCCTCTTTCTCCGGGCGTCTTCTCCCACCTTTCCTTTCGGCTGTGGCTATCATCTTCCTGACCTGCGCGTTGTAGCCTCCATCTGCATTGTCGTCATCACTTGAGTCTTCACTGCCATCTTCGCTGTCATCTTCCTCGTCACTCCTGTCGTCCCCTTTTCCCCTTGGCTCCTTCTTCTTCTGGGAATGATCCTCCAGTGCCTTAGCATATGGAGGGGGACTGGAGGCAGGACACAGGTCTGGGGATGAAATGTTCAATTTCTGTTCCAGTGTTCTGGCCAATTCTTTTTTCTTTTCCGGTTCCATCTGAGCTATTTTCTGTCCCTCTACCTTAAAGAGGTCTAAAATGTCTAATTCTAACTTGCGTTTCTCTGACCTATCTTTCCCTTTCTGATTTGCCTTGTGTACAGTGATAAGTATCTCCAATGTTGCAATTAATTGTAAATTAAGGCTGCCCTCTTTCGGCCACGGCTGTTCAATGTATGCCCAACGGCTATTCCATTTCGTTGACATTTTGCTAATTTCCCTAACAAGAGGATTCATTTTTTCCACTATAGCCATAGGGGATAACGTAGCCAACATTCCACGATGTTCACTAATATCTTTTAACAGCTTCGTTGAATTCGACCCCATTCTACTTTGCTCAATATGCTGACAATATTCTATATTAGATAAGGTGTACGCTTCTTACAACCCACCTTATTTTGTCTTGTTTGCTAAACAAATGCTAGTCCAATATAACTGTATTAACCATCCCCACAAAAACCCTGCAACTTCAGAATAACAGACTTGCCTCTTGTGTATGTCAGTGCAGTATTAACTTAAATCTAATAGCTGTGTAAGTACTTTATACTTAAATGTGTTTCCTAATTGTTTATGAATATGTGTCACTTGATTACTCATTCAATACTAATTACAGTTCTGGTCAACACAATTATTAAATCACAAAAGCTGGTCACACCTAAGTATTCACTGATCCACAAAAACCCTTTTACTGCTCAACTATCAAATATGTACTATTCTGCTATTCCTTAATCAAACACTGTGGAAATGACCTAACTAAAATAAAAGATGTAAATTACAAATATTAATTATAACCTGTAAAGAAATCGACTTGTTATTTGGAAAAGAATGAATGATTAATTATTAATTACAATCTGTAAAGAAATCGACTATTATCGACACAAAGAAATGGTTATTATTAGATTATCACAAAACAATTGATCAAAGTTCTGTGAAACAGAAAATGAAATGATCTGAATAATTAATTCAATCAATTAGTAATTAATTAAATTAATTAAAGTAATATCTAACAATCATCTACAAACATCATCAATGAAGGAGGGTTGTATTTCATCAATTTACAGAGAGCCAATGTTTTAAAAATGTCTTGTAACTTTTTTGTCCAGCAGGCGGCGCCAAGCAACCGACTTGCGTATCGATTGCACATGCGCCAGCCCTTCCACCCCCCCTTTTCTCCCTGAAACTGGAGACAAAGACAGCCTTGTATGAGAGAGGAAGGAGGAGGGGGAGGGGCTGGTCTTTGGTCTTTGCGGTTTGGCAATGTTTGAAAAACCGCTCCTGTGAAGAGATTAGTCTCACAACATCCACGACACAACAATTTCACGATTATCTTTCAATCCAGTTAAACTATTATTTATCTTTTACTTTTAACAAACAATGCTTAAACTTTAAACTACTTTAAAATACCCCAATGATCAATTCACTATCTTTCTATCTCTAAATTACTACACAACCTATGTGAAATGAATTTAACTTTATCTGTAAGAAATAAGGAATGTAATTAATCAGTCAGGTTCCTTTCTAAAGGAATGCTTTCTAAAGGAGTGTTTGTTTGCAGAGGCAAGAAGAGGGGGGCTTTACAACCCGTTTTCCTTGAAAAATCACCGCGTGTTTGTAGCCTGATGTGTGAAAAGGCCAGAGGGCAGAAAGCAGGGGGGTCAATTTAACAACCCTTTGTCTAACCTCTGGGGAAAACCGCGCCCTCTGTGCGTGTCTTTTCTCCGGACAAAGGGCAATGGCGTCTATGAATGGATTCTATGACACAGTTCTGAAGAATTGATTTCTTAATCTACTTCAAATAATGCTCTTATTTACAAAACAGACTCCATAATCCAGTTACACTTTATCAAATTTACAATTTTACACACATCAGACTCTTTTCTGATCTAATATACTTACAATCAATAATATATACCAGTCCACTTCAAAATGCCTTTATCAGTTTGTTGCTGGCAGTCTACACTTTTTCATATAGACACTATTAGAGTCCGTCTTCCTCTAATACCGAATTTTACACACATACACGATATTCCATAACATCATGCAAATCAAATCACTCATTTACAAATACCTTACAAATTAAATCGTATATTTTCAAATACGGGCTTCTTAACCCGGCTCTCACCCCCAGTTTAAAGACTATGAAAGATGTGTTTCCTTTTCCAACAAGTTACTTTACTTTAAACCTTAAAGTTGAAGGTTGTTTTTAGTCTCAAAGAAAACGCTTGAAAACCCAGCTGTTGCACACGCGCCCCTAGCGGTTTAAACAGAAAATAGCGCTATTTTAATTCTTACCGTCTTCAGAGCCGTGGATTCAGCTTAAGTTTTCAAACGTAGATTCCTTTTTATAGACCTCCGGGATTCAGGCTCGCCATCTGTCGTATATTCCTAACCTGTTGGCTACTAAAATGAAGAATAGTTATTGAGCAGTTTAAGACCATTTATTCAAAATGCAAAAGTACACAGACATCAAAGATGGACGCTGGTCTGGCAAAGAGAGACAGAGAGAGAGACAGAGAGAGAGAGAGAGAGAGAGAGGGGGAGGGGGACAGAGAGAGAGAGAGAGAGGGAGCTGCTTGGTCAAGAGGTGAGGGAGAAGAGAGGCAGGGCCAGAGCCCACATCCTTACTTATAAACTTGGTCAAGATGCAGTCACAGCCAGTGGTCCTATCAGGTCAGGGGGAGGGGCCAGGAGGTCATAAATACCTTGCCCCACAGTCAGGAGCAAACATATAGGCCCATTATTAAATACAAATAAACTACAGCAGTAGCTTGGAATCAGAATGCTGCTCCTGGAATTCCAGGAATCTCGTCCTATAAAGGATAAGTTATGATGCAAGCAGCACTGATAGAGTTAAAGCTGATGAATCCTATGGTAAATATTCTAGGGTAAACCACTCTGCAATACTGCCTCTTTAGAGATGTAGTTCAAGAAATAAAGATATGAGTACACCACGATATGAGTTAAGTGATTATTTTATTGCTCGCAAAGCAAGAGACAGACACAAAACCGAGGTCAGACAGAGTTCAAGAGTCGGTTGAGCACATGTCTGAAGACGCAGCTTCAGAGTTCCCCTCTTATAGGGGAGAAGAGTATGCAGTATCTTGACTTTAAAGAGTTTGGTTGAAATAGATCACGAGTAAAACTTCAGAGTTTTGAGACTATTTATTAATCCAAATTACAGATGACAGCACTTCTCTCTGATGGTCCCTTGGTGTTTTGTCCTCACCTTTATACCCCCAATGACCACGGTGTGGAAAGGGGTCAGGCTACACACAGTGTCACTCAGTTTAAAAGTCACAGGAAGATAGGCGGCCATTTTGAAATGAGCATGTGGTTTAGGCCAAAGGATGACCATCATGAAACCCCCCTTTAGGAATGCAACAATGGCCTAAAAAAGGTGTAACCCCCACAGGCATGAATGTGTGTGCAATAAGACAAATTCTACAGGCCTATACAGTATATACAGTTTATGAGTGTGTGCACTGTGTCACCACCAGCTGGAGTTTCATGCCTCAGACCGGCCCACTTTAGTTCACAACCGATTACAGTATATTAAAATCATGTAATTACAACCTTGGTATTTTAGTCTGTAATAGCGGACTCACTGTTCTCTACAGTCTTCTCTACATTTACAGGATGCTATGTCATGGGTTTGCTTCATTGTTCCCACGCTGGTACAACAGCTCACCTGTGCCTTCTACTGTGATAGCAGCAATGGGCCACCACTAGGGTGACCAGGTCCCAACAAACCAAATGTGGGAAAAGGAGTATGTTTGTGTGGGACAATGTGGGCCCAGACCAAACTTTAGGTTCCCCTGGTAGCATCCGCCCCCTATGGCCGAGTTGAGAGCTGTCTCTCCAATTTTAAAAATATATAGGCTATGCATTTCCATTCTGTTTGCTATTCTGTTTGGTTTATTCAGTAGCATCCAATAATAGACTATGCAGATAAAAACTTAACAATTCTATAACAAATATATTTTTATTTGAATGTGAACCTCACAATAAAGTATCTGTAGGGGCAGAAAGTGAAGTCAAAGTGCAGTATCAATTTAGTATATTAATAAAGAAAAGTAGCCTTACAGTGTTAGGCCTGTAGATGATTGAGTATGTAGGCTAGCTAGCTAACCTACCTAATACAGTGGTCCTGCCAAGAATGAAAGTGGACCTTGTGGCCTTCCTAACCCTGTTAGCTAGACGACTGATATTACTTTGTTGGAAGTCATTCTCTCCTCCATCCCACGAGGCTTGGATCAGAAATGTCCTCATTTTAGCAAGCTGGAAGATAATTAAATACACACTGCATGGGTCTACAGCAAATGTTTTCAAAATATGACCATAGAAAAATTGCAGTTCCAGGGTATACCTCTGTGAAGCTGGCTGTTGGTTATGGTTGTTTTTTTTCTTCTATTTTGTTTCTGCTCCTTTGACTACCTAATATTTATCTGTAGCACTAACTGTAAACATTTTGATATGCACCATGAAGATGTTTTTTTTCCACTGTCTTTCTTGTTTGTGAAGTTTTTGTGGGTGGGGGAGAGGTTAGGCTACATATACTTTTTATTTATTTATTTTTTTAAGTATAAATCGGTCTCTGTTTGCAACCTTTTTGTTATAGACACATTAGCTTTAAAACTGTATTCTCTGTATGTTTATTTAAAAAAACATGCTGGTATAAGGATATCCCTCTTCTCTGTTCTTCTATCCTCTGCTACATAGGTCTGTGTGATACACATTGATACATCTAAACAATTCACTCTTCTATTTAGTTTTTTTTAGACTCTTTTTATTGGTGCATTCCACAATATCAGCAGTATTCACATTACAATACATAAATCCATTTCCAAAACGTTTTTTTTTTTCTTCACATTTTTTTCTTCAGTGATTATTGACATAAGTGCGAGATTTGTTGGGCTCCCACTTCCTCCCCTACAACCACTCTGACTCTAGACATCTTTACAGCTGCCATGTCAAGGCACTCCTGGTAGAAAGTTGCCCCCAACCACTTATCCCAAATCAATTTATCTGTCCCAATCCTAACCATTACAGGCCAAAAGCTAAATACATCTTTAGAATGACCATAAACAACCCCCAAAAACATATAGAAACACTGCATGTATTTTCATTATGCTTTAGTGTTGTTTTTTCACATGGGGTTTCTGCCTCCGCTACCTCCTTTTGCGACGTTCTAGCTTACTTATTTAGCCAGTATAGCTAGACAATACGACCCTCGAAAACGATCCTCCAGAACAGAATTCCTAAATGACAACTCCTAGCTGGAATGACTATTCCTAGTTCATTTAATGACAGTAGACTTTAGGGAATGGTGTGCTAAACGTATTCTTTCAGAAGCCTTCGGGTGCAGGGTTAAATAAACATAGTGTGTCTATCGTTCCTGATGCTCTGCTGTCCCCTACTGGTGAACATGAGATGATGCAGGTAATTCCCTTACCTTACAGCCACCGTGGGCAGGTGCTGTTCTACAGCTATTTAAACATCATTTAGAGGTAGAGAGTTAGTGGTTATAATGGACATACATTTGACTTTTGTCCTTTCCGGCATGGCCAAATAGAGGAGGACCTCCTATGACTACAAATTATAATGGTATATCACAGGCAGAGATTTCAAATCTAAAATCATTGAATCACAATCAAGATCGGAGGAATCGGAAGACAGCTTTTGTAGCACGCACGCACGCACACACACGCACTTTACACTGTGTGTAAAATCATCAAATCTAAATCTAAATCGGATTTTTTTTTATTTTGATTTGATGATTTTATACACACAGACACACACACACACACACACACACACACAC
This sequence comes from Nansenia antarctica, assembly GCF_963989245.1. Lineage (NCBI taxonomy): Eukaryota > Metazoa > Chordata > Actinopteri > Argentiniformes > Microstomatidae > Nansenia > Nansenia antarctica. The sequence goes on from NC_137676.1 coordinate 4,662,385, forward strand.
ACACACACACACACACACACACACACACACACACACTTTAAGGCAGGGGTGAGTAATTATTTTTCCCAGGGGGCCAAATTAGCAACTGAAAATATTTGTGAGAATATCGAGATTATTATTATTATTTTTTCATCATCATGCGATCTTTTGCGGACCGGTCAGAATCATCCCGCGGGCCGTATTTGGCCCGCGGGCCGTACAATGCCCAGGTCTGCTTTAAGGTCATACACAAGCACCCAGAGAGGTCCACAGGTTAGAGGACCACGCTCTCTACGTCACTGTAGGGTCCATAGCGTCCGAACTGGTCTTTGCCCCCCACTATGAAGCACATCCTGCGCCCGGGGCGGTACTGTAAAAGAGAGATGGCCATGGGCATAGGGATGGCCTTGATCACGCCCAGCCTCTGCCACCGTGCGTACACCCCACTGCCGTTGCTGCTCTCCTGGGCCATGAATATACTGGGGTGGGGGGGGGGGAGAAAGAGGAGGGAGGGATGAGGGGATGAGAAAGGGGGAGAGAGGAAGAGAAAGAAAGACAAAAGCATTTCAGTTAGGCATGCATATACATAATCATATACCAGGGCTCGACATTAAGGCTTGTCCGCTTGTCTGGGACAAGTACATTTTATGTTCGGACAAGTGGACTTCCTCCTGCAGTTGTCCGATGGACAAGTTAAAACAAAAAAAGAAATCATTATGTATTAATATCTGCAAAAAATTAATTCCTCCTTCCGATCTGAATAGTAAAAAAAAATATTACAAGCAAAGCGATGCTGCGCCTCATTCTCGCTGAGGCTATTTCAGTCTCTCGTAGTTCGTTATTGTCATAGTTCGTAAATTCGCTCAGAGCGCACACTGTGTTCAACGTCATAAAGAGACCAAGTAATTTGATTGGACAAAAGGCATTCCATGAGTGCTGATCATATTCCAGAGCGAGTTTACGAACGCAGCCATAGTGTAGCCTACGTTGTGGGTTCCTGTCACTAGTGCCATTCGCGTGAACGCATATTCGCTTCTTCTCAATGCCGCTTATTTTCATGTAGTTCTATATTTTAGGTTTGAAGTTTTAAGACCAGCACATCGCAATGCGAACTTCAGAATGACACTAATGATAGATTTCTCAATTTGAATATAGGATACTATCCAAAAGCTAGCAAATAATAATATGCTAGCAAAAAATAATTCCCCAATGGAAGCTGGGAGGGACTATAGTTACACATTTTTTTTGTAAATATTCCTAGATATTCATCCCTTTTGTAGCCAATCTTAATCTAAAAGGGTTAGGGTAATCACTGATTACCCCATCATAATAATTTTAAATAATTACAAAATATTGTTTAATGAATACATTTGAAAATTAAGGATACATCATTATCAAATCAATAGTAGTCAAATGTGTTATTTGCATACACATACACTCACTGGCCACCTTGGGGTTGGACCCACTCTTGGACCAAAATCTCAGAGGAATGTTTCTAGCACCTTGTTGAATCTACGCCACGAAGAAGTAAGGTAGTTCTGAAGGCAAAAGGGGGTCCAACACGATACTAGCAAATGGCGCTTTTCCATTGACCGGCTCGGCACGGCTCGCCTCAGCACGCTTTTGAACAGTTCCGGGTACGAGACGTTTTCCACTATACAGGATCGACCCGGGACTGTAGGAGGAGTTACGTGTCATAAGATTCCCCCCGCTATACAGATCAGCGGGGGGAAATGCGATAAGAATTATGTCAAAATAATTCTTATCGCAGCCTTACAACATGTAACGTTAGATCAGCCTTACAACATGTAACGTTAAGTGCCTGTTACTTGCCGCTTTCAGTTCTAGTAGACTAGTTTAGACCTCGCAACCAGGGAAATGCCGACATGAAATGCCGACACGATTCTATTTTTATTTCTCCTGACACGTTGAGCACTGTGCTTTTTTTTGTTGGTGAACTACCGTAATAAGCCTAAAAAAGTTCAACTGTTCAAAAAGTGCAACTTCTCTGCTTTCAGAAACTGTTTGAATTTAGATTGGGCATAATATGTTCATGTTATGAATTACGAAATATGTTATAGTTCATGAATTACGATAGTTTGAAGGAACGCTGTAAAATCCTGTCTGCACTGACAGCTCCGGTTTCGGAGCAAGACGCGAATCTATCGGCATTAGTCAAATACATGCTCACATCCAGTCATCCGCTCACTGCTCTCCATCAAAAATGGCACATCCATCAATAATATTACATAATAACAACTGCTCTGATTAGATTGCTTAGATTGCTTAATACATCAACGGGGGGAAAAGCGAGATGAACTCGCGAGTATCATGCTTCCTCCATTGAACGGAAAGTCCTATCTATTCCATTCAAAGTGTTTTAGCCTTCCCCCTTTCCACTGGTAATAAGGAATTGGCAAGAATAGACCGGTATAAATAGATCAACATAATGCAGCACTATCATGCACAGATCAGCCTTAAAACATGTAACGTTAGATATATAACGGAGCGATGTATTTCTACGGAAAGGCTGACTGACGCGGGCTCATACAATCTCCGCGTTTGTTATAGATACGAGTGCTCCGGTGTCTTGCTGGTAGTCAAATATATTTATTTATATATACAGCATATGGACGTTACGTGCCTGTTACCTGCCGCTTTCAGTTCTAATAGTTTAGATCTCGCAACCAGGGAAACGCCGACATGTGTTAAAGGGAGCAAGACGCAAATCTACCGGCATTTGACTGCCGCTGGACTGAGGAACAGCATAGGCACAGGACATCGCCATAATAGCGATTTTTTTGTTATGCTCGTTGTAAATAAAAGTTCTATGATGCATTGAAATTACATTAAACTAAGATAATACGATGGTTAGCATAATTTTTCTAATCTTTATTAATAAGTTATTACAGAAACAGCAAGTGACATTTTCCGAGAGCGAAATCTGTTGTGGTATTTAAAGATGGCGGTTAGCGAAGAAATCTATGAACATGGGATGACGATTTCCATTGACCAATCAACGGTGTGCAGCGTCACACGTCACACGCAGCCTGGCAAAAAGGTACCTTTCGCTACCCATCCCGAACAAGAACTATAAAACTGTGCCGTGCCGAGCCGGTCAATGGAAAAGCGCCAAAAGTGTACCTAACGAGGTGGCCGGTGAGTGTATGTCATGCTTAGGGCTCAGGTCTGTGTCTATACACTGGAGTCTAAGACGTTGCAGTACCTGTAGCTGTCAATAGGAGGCGCCGCTGTGTCGATGTCCTTGATGTCCCACATCACACCCAGGCTGGGGGGGTGGCAGATACGTGCGAAGCTGACACAGGGCTTCGGGGGGAGTGTGTACAAGGCCGCTGCGGCTGGGAGGGTGGAGGGGAAGGGATTGAGGGGGACAGGGGGGAGACGGGACAGCAAGTCATCCTGGGGGAGGGAGGAGAGAGAAGGAGGGAGGGGTGGGAGAGAGGAGGAGGGAGGGGTGGGAGAGAGGAGGAGGGAGGGGTGGGAGAGAGGAGGAGGGAGGGGTGGGAGAGAAAAGGAAACGTTATGATAAGTTTACCTTGGAACTCCTTCAGGCACAGGGGAGAGAGACAAATACACAGGACAGCAGATATACTGTGTGTGTGTGTGTGTGTGTTACCTGGTCCTGTTTGGAGAGTG
>NC_137676.1:4676020-4681020 GCF_963989245.1 Nansenia antarctica
CTATCCATCAGTCATAGCAAGAAAACATGAGAAAATCGAATAAAATGTCTCACTTACGCTTTCTCACAGTAAATGTACATGTACATCTTTAACATTTCTCACAGTAAGTGATCAAACACAAAGAGTATTTATTTTTCTAGTAAAGATCTAGTAAACATCCAGAGGCAGGACCTGGGGCAAGACCAGGGGGCACGGGTAGGCCTGTCTTACCCACGATGGGCCACGTCTGTCCCTCTGGGTCCGGGCTGAGGGGGGGTGCTGCTCCTCTCTGGCCTTTAGACAGCGAGAGGCTGGCGAGCAGCACAGAGAAGCGCACGGCCAGGGACGAGGTGTTCTGCAGCTGGAGGCAGGGAGATCACAGGGAGATCACAGGGAGATCACAGCCCTCCATATCACACTGAGCTCATTAGCATCATACAGCTGTAATGGGGGGATGAGAGCATGCTTCTTGGCAGGGTGGGATACACAAACTGGAGTAGTGTTTGATCCTACTTCTAGAGCACTGGAACAAACAAATGTCAATGGTGCTGCCTGGTTAAAAACATCACGAAAAAAAAAAAAAAAAATGTGTACAATTGCCATTCATCTATCATCCTCTAACGTTGCTACACTGTTCAGGGTTAGTTTATCTTGGGTTGAAAATGAACATTTTAATATTGCTTTTATGTTGTTATTACAAATATAACACACATTTCCAACCCATGAGCAATCGTGTAACAACATTAGATGATCAGCATCAAATGACAACCTCAAGTCAACGTTAAAAATAACCATCACATAACTGTCTAATAAACTGTTAATTCCAACCAACGTGTGACTAACCAACAACCATCAAACAACAATGTCAATCCAACATTGGAGAAGCTACAGAGCTCCAGTGGTTGCATTTTGACATTTACAATTTATTTCTTTAAAACAATAGTCCCACAACCGTTGTACAACATCAGTTACTTGTTCGTTTTTGACTGTTGGCACCATGGGGGCTGTGCTATGCCAGCAATCAACTTAATACATTTTTGGGATTTGGTATTTTTTGCTCTCGGCACAGAGTCAGCCATAGTCGGCGCCCCTGGAGCAAACAGGGGCTACGTGCCTTGCTCAAGGGCACATGCAGCTCCCTCCTGAGCCAGGGATCAAACCAGGGACCTTCCGATTGCTAGCCGGCCTCTCTAACACTCAAGGCTACCCCCCCCACCCACTCCCAAGTAAGTGAATCATCTATCCATCAGTCAAAGCAAGGAAGAAAAAGTTGTAAAAAGTAATCTATGCCAGGAGGGCCGGGGGGCCGTTGGCAGTCATAACTATAATATGAAGGAAGGATTTTACATTCAATCTTTTTGGCATTTTACCTTAAACACCTGCGAGGCGCTGTCCTTCTCCAGCAGGTAGCCCATGTCCAGGAGGCGTCCCTGGAGGGAGCAGGTGACGGAGGGGACCACCCCCTCCCCCTGCAGGGTCAGCGCCAGGGTCATCTCTGAGCCGTGGATCTCCAGAGTCTCACGGTACTGTGGAGGTCAGCCACGCTGGTCAGATAGGAGACACTACTGGTGTGTGTGGTGTGGTGTGTGTGTGTGTGGTGTGTGTGCGTGTGGTGTGTGTGGTGTGGTGTGTGTGTGTGATGCTATGTGTGTGAAATCTAGAGTTCCATTGGCTCACCTTTTTCCCAAGTGTAGGGGTGAAGGTCAGCAGCAGCAGTGTGTGTGTGTGTGTGTGTGTGTGTGTGGTGCTACCTGTAACCTCAGAGTCACGTATGTGAGTGTGCCATGTGGACAAACATAGAGTTAACCATTGGCCCACCTCGCCCACCTTGGCAGGCCTGAACGCCAGCAGCAGTGTGTGTGTGTGTGTGTGCGTGCGTGTGCGTGTGTGTGTGTGTGTGTGTGTGTGTGTGTGTGTGCGTGCGCGTGTGTGTGTGTGTGTGCGTGTGTGTGTGTGTATGTGTGAGTGTGCGTGTGTGTGTGTGTGGCCCACCTTCTTCCCCAGGGCAGGCCTGAAGGCCAGCAGCAGTGTGTGTGTGTGTGTGTGTGTGTGTGAGTGTGTGTGTGTGCGTGTGTGTGTGTGTGTGTGTGTGTGTGTGCGCGTGTGTGTGTGTGTGTGTGGCCCACCTTCTTCCCCAGGGCAGGCCTGAAGGCCAGCAGCAGTGTGTGTGTGTCTCCGGGCCCCAGCCGCCTCGGGGCGTTCAGGAGGGAGAAGGAGGCGCTCAGGTCCAACACTGAGGTCCTCATCTTGGCAGAGGTCAAAGGTCAAAGAATAGTTTATACATGATGTAAGCATTCGGTTTGGTCTGTTTTGTTTTTCTGCATTAGGTATGCTGGGAAGGATAAAGGGTAAAGAATGCCACAGGGCAGTTAAGTGATCTACTGTAAATGAATAAATAACATAGAAACTGTCTTCCTTCTTCTAGCATGATGACTGCCAATGGCCCCTGGCCCTGGCATAGAGGACTTTTTCTTAGGATGACTGATGGATAGATGATTCACTGACTTAGACAAATGTTCCTGTCGCTTTGGATTAAGGATTAGGGCGTCTGCTAAATGCCAAAAAATGTAATGTAGATTAATGCTACGGGGCAGCATGTGTCTAGTGTCAATGCTAGCGTCTATGAGGCCAGAGTAGCAGACAGCATTTGACAACAGTGGGAGTGTATCGGCTTGGCATCTCATGGGACATCACAAAACCAAACAACAAACAAAAATAAAACTCTACTGCTGTCGAAGCATTTACATTTACATTTAAGGCATTTAGCAGACGCACTTTATCCAAAGCGACTTACAACAGAAACATTTGTCTCAGTAAGTGAATCATCTATCCATCAGTCATCGTAAGGAAAAGTAATCTATGCCAGAGCCAGGGGCCATTGGCAGTCATGATGCTAGAAGAAGGAAGAATTAAGATTCTTATTTTTTTTAAAGCATTGTTTATACTTCAGAAAACACCCTCAATGACTGTGGGGGTTATTTTTTATCGTAAGACTGCTCAAGCAAATAGATCTGTCTGAAAAACATTTTAAAAATGAATTGATTGAACTAGAGATTGGATGGACGCACTCAGAATGTTAACAAGGTGAGAAAAGAGTTGCTGTTGATCCTGTGGTTCATGGAGCTTTCACCTGGTTCCATTTGTCTCAGTGAGAGAATCATCTATCCATCAGTCAGTCATCGCGAGAAAAAGTAATCTATGTTGGGCCAGAGGCCATTGGCAGTCATAATGTTAGAAGAAGGAAACATTATGTTTTATCATTGTTATTTACAGTAGAGAAACTCTACAGGGGGGGTAAAGGGGACAGAGATGGTTTCAGGAGGATAACTATTATAGTGGATCTTTTCTTTTTTTAAATCTTTTTGAGGAACGCAATGCATACATATTATGTACTGTATGATAGTATATATGGCATAATATATGATGACTAACCCTAACCCACTGGCTAATACCCACTGATCACCCTCATACAAACACAGAGGCAGCACATCCTGTGGCCAGCGCTCATACACATTGGTGAACGTGTTCATCCAAAAGGATACATCCTGGTGCTCCTGAGAGATATTCTGAAGAGTGACCTTTTTGACCACTGTTTCACCTAGAGAAGAAAAATACATAATGTACTTTAGGATAAGCATAGGTACATACGTGGAGCCAGGCTAGAGAAACATGTCACAGTAAATATCAAAAACCTATATGTGACAGCAGCTGGTGAAAGCCGGGAAACAAGTCGGCAACCAATCAAAATGTTCAGACTTTTATTCTGAAAATGTTAAAGAAATATATATATATACATGTATATATACTATATATATATATATTTTTAAAAAGGGTTAGGGTTAAAATCTGAATAAAAGTCTGAACATTAAATCGGCTGCACGCTTTCACCAGCTGCTGTCACATATTATCTGACGATTGAAGTAAGGACAAGTAAGGCTGTGAAAAGTACAATAAACATATTTTAGAGAAAAAAAATGTCCTGGTTCCATAGTTCAACTGACCTACTGCCACCTGGTTGAAGCTGACGGCGGTCTGGCTGTGACTGGACGTGACCACGAGGGCGGGTCTGACAGCCGGGCAGTGCAGCTCGAGGTAGAGCGTGTTGAGGGGGCTGCGGGGACAGAGAGGACACGTAAAAATGACCCTAAATGACTTTAAATGTTAAATCTCAACATGTAAAAAACGAAAGTTCAGCGAGTTTACGGTTAATAGGTTACGGTTAATAATGAACCAAAAGCTGACGAAAAAGTACAGCAGCATAGCTTCAAGTTCCTCCATTTAGCATTAGCAGCTACATTGTGGCTGTGTTGTGTCCTATCAAGTGTTCAATCAAGGACCCCAATTGAAATAAGCCAGTGGCTTTCTTGGGTTTTTATCCTTTTAGTTGACCTTGTATGTAATATGTACTTTCATGTACCTACTTCTGCAAATCTTCTAATAAAGTTTTCAATCAATCAATCAATCCTACTTTCCCGACTCGCTCCAGGTCTGCTGTGTATAAATGGAGAAGCGTTTCTGAAAATGCGGTACGGGGCAGTGGCGGATACAGAAAGTGGCTGATGGGTAGGCCTGGAAAAATCTGGGTGGGCCTGAGTGAAACTCATCACCGCACGTTTTAGACCTATGTATGAGCAGCCAGATGGATGGAACACAACCGGGCTCGCGATCATAGGCGCCGATTTATGTTTCTGCCCGTGGGTGCTCGAAACATTTGGGTACGACCAACACGCATGCACACACGCAAAATATTCGCAGGGACTGGAGGAGATCACTATGCAGACCATGAAACGAACGGAAAATAAATAAAGTACCTGTCTACCCAATGCAACGGACAGCCAAACAAGTTATTATAATACACACACGCAAGGCATTCAAGCGCACGCAATTCAATGAATTAACCAATAACCATCAACTATGGAGGACCAAGTCTGACAGAATTAACAATAAATATATAGGTACATAAATGAATGTATGAACAAATAAATGAACGAATACACACTAGGATCCTCTGTGATATTCCT
>NC_137676.1:4686020-4703520 GCF_963989245.1 Nansenia antarctica
ATGTCAATACTGAACGGGAAGGAAGACCCCACTGAACGAACGTGCGGGCTGTTCAGTATCCCCGCGGACCACGGCACGATACATCGGAGTCAGGTAAGCCATTTCCCCTTTACATCTACCTGAGTGCTGTCAGCTAACCCTGAGCTAATCTACCTGTGTCCGGCCTCGGCCCTGTGTGGGAACGAGCGCATTGACTATCAATGTACGCACATTGCTGTTGGGTCGTGACAGTATGTTTGATTGATTGATTGGACAGAAGAGAATTGAATTTGAGTAAAGAAAAGGCAGGGCCCTGTTGAACACATGCTGCATGTGATATAGTATGGTATTACTATGAGTTACTAGAATGAAGGCTTCCTGCCATAGGGTTCAAATTAAGTTGGATGAAATACTACTGAAATACCTTCAAGTATTTGAAGTGTTTGATTTAGCTTGCAAGCTCCAATGACCAGGCAATCTAAATTCAAACACAGCTCAAGATCAATCCGACTTACTTATGTATTTGACCAAAGTCTGGTATATATAAAAAGCTCATATATTGACTTTTTATATTCATATTCATTGCACGTATACTGACTTTATATTCATTTACTTATACTCACTGTAATACCGTATACTGTCCCACCATTCACTGTCCATACATTTATGGCTTTTGCACTATGCACTATTGCACTGGTTAGATGCATAGACTCTGTCAATGACAATAAAGTTATAATAAAGTTGAATCTGCCACTGATTGTCTCCTAAGACACCTGCTTTTCCCCTATACTATGCCTCCTAAGACTTCGACTGCCCCACTTGCTCCATTGTCTATTAGTGTCTAAAAAAAGTTATTTCTTTCTTTCTTCTTCTATCATGACGACAGCCAATGGCCCCTGGTCTGATCTAGATTACTCTTCCTGCTAGAACTGGTGGATTGATGATTCACTTGCTTAGTCAAATGTATTGATTGTAAGTCGCTTTGGAATAAGGCGTCTGCATGAACGCCAAAAATGTAAAAATGTCCAGTACCTGTCCAGGTAGGACCCGGCCCGACATGGGGATGATGGTGATCTCAGCGTTCTCTGGGGGGGCGAAGGCGAACAGCCTGGGGCCGACCGGGGCGCGGGGCTCCCAGCCCACACGGGGCGCGGGGGGGTGGGGGGACCGGCTCTGGCCGGCGGGGGGGTTGACCACGTGCAGCACGGCAGTGGAGCGGTCACCCACCGCCGTGGCCCCAAACTCCACGAGGGAGTGGGAGAGCTCCAACGCAGGGTGGACCCCCACCGCCCGGCACGTCAGAGGGAAGTCTCTGGGAATGAGATGAGGGGAGGGGAGGGGAGGTGAGGGGAGGGGGGGTGAGGGGAGGGGAGGTGAGGGGAGGTGAGGGGAGGGGAGGGGAGGGGAGGTGAGGTGAGGTGAGGTGAGGTGAGGTGAGATTAGATTAGATTCAACTTTATTGTCATAGCACAGAACACAAGTACTGGGTAGGGATGCTCCGATTTATCGGCCACCGATTTAAATCGGCCGATTTCACTCCAAATGACTCGATCGGTGATCGGCAAAAATGGCCGATCGCAAAAACCGATCTTTTTTTTTTTTTTTTTTCTTTTTTTTTTCTTCCTGGGGAAGACAGATAACTGAACAGAAAACATAGGAGGACGTAACAGTATGTAAACCATGAAGGCCACGTTTATGATGTCTTTTATACAGCCATATCGACTGACTTGGGCTTCAGGCCCTAACTGGGTGATAGGCCAGACCTTTACTATGCCATAAAAATGGGTCTGCGTTTGCTTGGTGCCTAATGGATCAAAACTTTTGTCTAAAAAGCAAAAAATATGTAGGCTATCCAGTCAGTAGGCCTACAGTTATGTATTTAAAAAAAAATCGGTATCGGTATCGGTATCGGTTGATCTTGAGGAAAAAAATCGGTGATCGGTATCGGCCCCAAAAATCCAGATCGGAGCATCCCTAGTACTGGGACAACAAAATGTAGTTTGGCATCTAACCAGTGCAAATAGTGTCATAGTGTCAAAAGACATGACATGTAGACAGTGCATGGTATTACAGTATGAGGTATTGCAGTGTGAGTATAAATAAATGAATATAAAAGGTGAATAATACATTAGATGAGTATCAATATGATATGTGCAGTTATTTTGCTGGTGGTGTTCTTCCTTGTTCTGCTCATTCCGGTTGGGGAATGGAGAGGTTTTTTGAATTACCTGTTAATCCCAGATCTGCAGTTGAGTAGAAAACTGTATTCTCCGGCCTTTTTGGCGCTAAAAATCAGATCCATCTCCAGCGTCTCTAGTGGGAGGAGCACGCCAAAGCCTTCGTTGGGCTGGACCTCCATAAACTAAGGGGAGAAGACATAGCGTAGTGGATTTAGGTCCTGACTGAATGAATGAAAACAGAAAACCAAACTAAGGCCAGATTCATGCTATTCAGGGCTCGTTTGGGGGAGAATAGAAAAGGCTTTAATAAACCACAAACAAGAGAGACAGATACAGTATCCCCTGGACAAGAGCATGGGCTAGGCCTTGGCACCCTCCCCCCCCAAAAAAACAAAACAGATTAGGCTGAACATGATGGCTATTTGCTTCAGTGGAGGTGGGTGGACAGTCTCGCAGAGAATTGAAAAGCCCTGTTAGAAGCACCTATGTTATAAAGCAGTTCTCAGAACACTGGGGTAAAATACTTTTTCTTTTCTTTTTTATATTGTAAAACACAATGTGTATTCAACAAGCTACCTGATTGAATAAACATAACAAATAAGTAAGTTAGTAAGTAAATGAATAAAAACATTTACATTTTGGGCATTTAGCAGGCACCTTATTCCAAAGCAACTTACAACAAATTACATTTGACTAAGTAAGTGAATCATCTATCCACTAGAAGAAGGAAGATTTATTTTTTATGACACAGGAGAAACAGTACAGGGGGATAGTAGATGTCTCATGAGAAACAGTACATGGGGGTAGTAGATGTCTCATGAGAAACAATACAGGGGGTATACATAATAAATAAGTACAGTATAAATAAATACAGTACCTGTGGTATTCCCACAAAGCCAAAGACCTGGGGCAGGAGGGACAGGTTAGTGAGACGGACGCTGGTCCTCACTGACTCGTAGACGGAGCAGCAGCCAAAGTCCACCTCTGTGCGGTCGAAGCGCAGGTCAGAGGAGGTGACGACCGCATGGACCATGAAAGGAATAGGCCGAACCTGAAGCCAAGGGACACTACAATGAGTAGTTGTACTATTAGTTGTGTTATTGCTTCATCTGTTAAGTAATTTCCAGTACGGTATGTTACTACATACTAATATACACTCACTTAGTTTATTAGGAACACATGTGCACCGTCCCATTCATTCAAGTGGTGTAATGGTGTGGGGAAAGTTTTCTTGGCACACGTTGGGCCCATTAACACCAACGTTAATACCAACACCGTACCAATATCACGGTGTAATCTGTAATTCAATCAAAAACAAAATGGGCACACTGCCACTTTTTTGGGGGGTAAACAGCTGAGGTATGGGGCTGGAGAAATGCAGCCACTCCCCAGCGTCGTAGTAGACAAAGCTATGGATGCATTCTGCATTCGGTCCATGTCGATGTGTTCAAGTGTCTCTGTTCTTCAGTAAGGAAGAATGGCAAGGGAAGAGCTTGGTGGCAGGACTGCTGTAAATAACGGTCAACGAGCCTGGGAGTTAATGCAGCGTTAGATCGCAAAAGCAACCGTAGGATCGGCGTAGGAGGCAAATTGAGTACGCGGTCGGTCCTCTGTGGCTCTGAAGTCGCTAGAGCATGGGCGCTAACGACGCTTAGGTTAGGGGTTCGATTCCCTGCTGGGACCATATATATCTACACAGAAAAATGTATGCACTCGCTGCAATGTAAGTTGCTTTGGATAAAAGCGTCCGCTAAACGGCATATCGTTAGAGGGACTGAAGGTTGCCTGCAGGGGCAGTTACGTGCTTGGCAGTGACCATCCGTCTCCGCCCTGTTTCCAGACGGCCACGTCCTTGGTGCTCACTCACCCGGCGTCCGCTTCGAACCACTGGAGACGACACGCATTAAGAGGACACCGTCGGTAGCATATGCTCCGTTCACGAAGAGACAAATGAAGAGGACGAGCTAACGAGTCCGAAACCGTCACTTGAGGCCGATCGCTCCCGAGGGCCGACCCACTAACCTTAACGAGCTGAACCCAGAGATCCGTCAGCTCGGAGGGGTGGGTGGGTGGGTGGGGGGGGAGTGGAATAACTGGCCCCGTGCCTGGGACAGTAAGGACAGTAAGCACCATGGGCACGCGTTAAAGAAGCTGAGCTGTCTCCCGCTCGGCCTAACGCCAGCCTGGGGCGTTCAGGAGCGGTGACACAACTGTGCGTTTTCACTCTGTCAAGTGTGGGGAAGATGAGTCCCGTGGGGGAGGAGGGGGGGGGGGGGGAGGCGTAAAGGAGTGCATCTGGCGACAGGGTGGGGCTAGCCTAGCGCATCCAGGCCTGGAGGGGAGTTGTGTGACCCGACGTTGAGACATTAGAACAAGTAGCGATGAGCGTTGTCTCGAGAACTGTCGTTCCTAACGTTGTGTTTCGGCGCCGTTGCTTCAGCAAACCATCTCTCACTCCAAAAGCATCTCTCACTCCCAAAGCATCTCTCACTCCCAAAGCATCTCTCACTCCCAAATCATCTCTCACTCCCAAAGCATCTCTCACTCCCAAAGCATCTCTCACTCCCAAAGCATCTCTCACTCCCAAAGCATCTCTCACTCCCAAAGCATCTCTCTCTCCCAAAGCATCTCTCACTCCCAAAGCATCTCTCACTCCCAAAGCATCTCTCACTCCCAAACCATCTCTCACTCCCAAAGCATCTCTCACTCCCAAAGCATCTCTCTCTCCCAAACCATCTCTCACTCCCAAAGCATCTCTCACTCCCAAAGCATCTCTCTCTCCCAAAGCATCTCTCACTCCCAAAGCATCTCTCACTCCCAAAGCATCTCTCACTCCCAAAGCATCTCTCACTCCCAAAGCATCTCTCACTCCCAAACCATCTCTCACTCCCAAACCATCTCTCTCTCCCAAAGCATCTCTCACTCCCAAAGCATCTCTCACTCCCAAAGCATCTCTCACTCCCAAACCATCTCTCACTCCCAAACCATCTCTCTCTCCCAAAGCATCTCTCTCTCCCAAAGCATCTCTCACTCCCAAACCATCTCTCACTCCCAAACCATCTCTCTCTCCCAAAGCATCTCTCACTCCCACCCCGCTGCTGTATTCTGATTCGCTGATTCGCAGATTCGCAACAACAACCCCCACCCCCCTCGACAGAACATTTTGATGGATATTATTATTATTATTATTATTTTTAGACGTGGTCCACCCACCACAGTCTCACAAAATCCTGTGGGAAACACTGGATCAGCTGCAGATCGATGGCCGTAATGACTCTCGACAAATCTCTCTTGTAACGACTTGTGGATGAAGTCGACGCCAAGTCCCTCCCCAATAGGGGACCCCGCTAATGACGTCAAATCTGCCCCTGAGTTCAAGCCTGCCCGGCACAGTGTTGGCCTGAGGGACAACAGATGCTCGACGCTCCACGACAGCACTATCCTGGTCAGAGCCAGTAGCTGTCAGGAGCCCTTGGCAGTTGCCGTACGCCACTGTGGACCCTGCGGAAACGGTCGGAAGTTTCCGTAGGGGCTGGAAATAGGAGTTCTAGGACCTTGACGTGGGCCGTGCATAACAGACCCGACCAAGCGACTCTTACAGAGCATCTGTCGTGTTTTTGTTTTAATGCGCCTCTGATATCAGAGTATCTTTGTCTTCTGTGACATAAGTCAAGGGCGCTTAGTGGTGTAGCACACAAATGCGCCTACCATATCATCGCAAGGTTCCCGGTTCGATTCTGACCCTCGACATATCCTGCAACATGTCATCCCTCCTCTGTCTCTCACCCATCCTTCCTGTCAATCTCTACTGTCTCTATCCTCCTCTCTCTCACCCATCCTTCCCGTCAATCTCTACTGTCTCTATCCTCCTCTCTCTTTCACCCATCCTTCCTGTCAATCTCTACTGTCTCTATTCTCCTCTCTCTCACCCATCCTTCCTGTCAATCTCTACTGTCTCTATCCTCCTCTCTCTCACCCATCCTTCCTGTCAGTCTCTACTGTCTCTATCCTCCTCTCTCACCCATCCTTCCTGTCAATCTCTACTGTCTCTATCCTCCTCTCTCTCTCCCCCATCCTTCCTGCCAATCTCTACTGTCTCTATCCTCCTCTCTCTCTCACCCATCCTTCCCGTCAATCTCTACTGTCTCTATCCTCCTCTCTCTTTCACCCATCCTTCCTGTCAATCTCTACTGTCTCTATCCTCCACTCTCTCACCCATCCTTCCTGTCAATCTCTACTGTCACTATCCTCCTCTCTCTCTCACCCATCCTTCCTGTCAATCTCTACCGTCTCTATCCTCCTCTCTCTACACCCATCCTTCCTGTCAATCTCTACTGTCTCTATCCCAATAAAAGCAGAAACACCCTAAAAAAACTAAAAGTTTCAAGTTGTTGTGAGCATTCCACGTAGCATTCCTGTGCACACGATAATGTCCTCCTCCTCTCCTGAGCCGTGTCTGAGCACGTCGAGGCAGATGACCTTGTTTATCGTATCGTGCTCACCGCACCGCCAGTTTCCTGGCCAGAGTGGGCCTGGCAGCCAGAGAGGGGGGTGATGGGAAGGGGCCAGGGCTCAGCGGCTCAGGGCCCAGGGCACAGCTTTAGGGCTCTGCAGGATCCTGGCCTGATTCAGGCTCTGGAAGAGACCTGCTTCCTCCAAGTCTTTTCCTTGGCCTGGTGTAGATAGATATGGGTAGGGTTTTTGGGGGGGAAGTGGGGATTTGGGTGGGGGCCGGGGGCCGGGGGGAGGCAATGGTGATGATTTTGACTGAGGTTATACATGACCGGCGCTGGTCATGAGAAAGCCGAGTTTGTTGATATTTGCAGTGTCTTTGAGTGACTCAGCAATCCTGATGTAATTACAGAATACTTGGAACACTTGGAACTATAACTTCAGTTTCACAAAACATTTGAGTTGATGATTTTAATTTTAGCCCTTTCATATCGAGACACAGGTTGGTATTTGTTGAAGTGGTGTATTCAGAATAACCTCTAACATTCCTGGATAATCACGTGTCAGTGACAGAGAAACTGTCAGAATTTCAACTGCAGATTTACTGTACGATGTGTATCTCCCATAATTAGCTGCACGATTCCTTGCCTAAAAACCCTAAAAAATGCCTAGGCTTTAGCTTAGCGGGCTACGGTGCATGTCATCAATGTCATCAATGCAGGAGACCAGGGTTCAAATCCCTGTCAGTCACACATATGGAAATGAATGACTAATTTGTGAGATTTAATCTGTTATCGAGGCCTCTTACTGCACATAACACGAAAAGACACACAAAGATTTCCTAATTATATTGCGGAGACCTTTTCAGTGAAACAACATGGACCATAACCTTTACGCCTGGCTCATTAGCACCCATGGAACAGCCAGGCCTTGGGGTGGGAGATACATTTATCTTGCAAACCATTAAAATGGGTTTCTAGCCTTCAATGCCTCTGCCTTGGACAGGGACCTGCAGGAAGTTAGCCACTAATTGAACAAGAGCACCACCACACCGCCTTGAGAAGGGCTGTTGCACGACGCTTCATACTTTGTATAGAAATGTCTATTGGTCTATGGTTATTTTCTTTATTTTGTATTTGTATCTATTTTATTTTAGACTCATCATTCAATTGTCACTTACTGTGTTTATCTATCTCTCTATCTATCTACTGTATCTATGTATCTATGTATCTATCTATCTATCTATCTATCTACTGTATCTATGTATCTATATATATATATATATATATATCTATCTATCTATCTACTGTATCTATGTATCTATATATCTATGTATCTATATATCTATCTACTGTATCTATCTATCTATGTATCTGTCTGTCTGTCTGTCTGTCTGTCTGTCTGTCTGTCTGTCTGTCTGTCTGTCTGTCTTTCTATCTTCATATCGTAGACAGTGTACACTGTTTCTGTGGGGCTAATTGGTGCTACAAACCTGATCAGCAACTTGCAGTGTCAACGGGACTTCCAGAACGCCCGTCTCGCTGTCAAAACAGAATGTGGCATCCTGGGACAGGGAGCGTCTAGGGGACAGCAGGAGAGACGGGTGGAAGGACACAAGATGATCACTGCAGCTCAGAGGAGTTCAGCCGCCCCACAGCAGTCACATAATAATAATAATCATCATCATAATAATAATAATCATAATAATAATTCATTGTATTTATATAGCGCTTTTCCAGGGCTCAAAGACGCTGACAAAATGGGAAAAACAGAAAAACACAGAAGCAACAAGTAACAGATAACATGAGCACATAGAACACAGAGTTAACGAACAGGCACAGGGAAAAATTAACACAGCAATGTCCAAGGGGGGGGAGGAGGGGGGGTGGCAGGGTTAGGGGAGATTATTAGGGGTAGGGAAGGTTGTATGCATGGGACAACAGGTAGGTTTTGATGTGCATTCTAATGCATGCTCCTGATATTGCATGCCAGTCCCAAGCCTTTTGTGTAGCAGCTGGTGAAACCGGGAACAAGTCGGCCAACAATCCAAATGTTCAGTCTTTTATTCAGAAACATTTGACGTTGTTAGGGTTAGGGTTAGTCAAGGAAAAATATTGCAATGCAATGGACTCGGTGAGTAATCCCTACCACTACCTAGTTAGCGTAGAGTAGTGGGGATTACTCACCGAATCCATTGCATTGCAATGGTTTGCCTTGACTAGTGAGTGTGTCATTGATTATCTACAATGTTGACATTTATTTACCTTTTTTGGAATAAAAGTCAGAACATTTTGATTGGTTGCCGACTTGTTCCCGTTTTCACCAGCTGGCAGTCCCAAGCCTTTTGCGTGTATATCAGAAGTGGGACTGGAGATTAAACATCCCCTGAACAACTCAGCGGAGGAGAGATAGAGGGGAGCACAATGAAAACCTTCAGTGTTTCACTTCAAATTCCCCCCTCCCACACACACACACACACACCACACACACCACACACCACACCACACCACACGCACGCACGCACGGACACACACCACACCACACCCACCCACGCACGCACGCACGCACGCACTCACACACCACACCACACCACACACACACACACACACACAAACCGAACAAACGTAGTTAGATCAGTAGGATCACCAGAGAAGGCGAGAGAGCGCGCCTCCACACTACCGTAGGCTGTAGCCATGGTGATGTTAGGGCGTAAGTACGACTCAAAGAGGCCTCGCAGTCATGCACAAGCTTATGTAAAACACTCGCTATCAATACGCCAGATGGAGGGAGAGCGTCTCTCGTGAGAAACCCACATTTCTCTCTCTAACCAAGACTCGAGGAGCATGAAAACAACGGTCAGAAGTCAATCGACTGTGGATCCCGAACGCACAAACCCATCCCACTCCTACTCTCTCTTTCTCTCCCTCCCTCTCTCTCTCTCTCTCTCTTCCTCTTCCTCTCTCTCTCTGTTTGGTAATGCTGGGTGAAGGCGTGAGTGCTAATACTACACATGTCAAAAGCTCTGGATCTGACGCCTGCTTTGCACAAATCTCTGTCAGAGATTCAGAGGAAAAGGCATGCTCCCCCCCCCCCACATGTAGACAAGTCACATTGAGTGTAGGTCGAAATTAACTCTATCCCACAATGCAGGAGGTAGTGTGACTGTGTGTGTGTGTGTGTGTGTGTGTGTGTGTGTGTGTGTGTGTGTGTGAAAGAGACAGAGAGAGAGAGGGGGAGAAGGTGAGAGAGAGAGAGAGAGAGAGTGTACACAAGTGCATTTGTGTGTGTGTGTGTGTGTGTAAGTGTGTGTGTCTGTGTGTGTCTGTGCGTGGGGAAAAGCTCGACCAATCACCACCAAGGATGTATTTAAGGAATCACTCTTGTTTCTCTGTTAATAGAGTCTCTGCAGGAGGGTCACTCTTGAATTAGCTTGGCAGGGCTGAGTGGAAAAGCCTGGCGGGACATCACTGGCCCATATGCTCGGGGTGGGGGGGGGGTGGGGTGGGGGGATGGGGATCGGGGATCTTCAGATGGATGAGGCATCAAGTCTTTCCACATCCCGCACTCCTACCTCATGCCATTCTCTGGAACCGAAATGATGCAAACATCCCAAAACTCCCCAAATCTCCCCCATAGGCCTAGGCCTTATGTCTCTGTTTTCTTAGGTGTTCGTCTACAGTGGGATGGCTATAAACCACAAAGCGAAGTGAGTTGGACTGATGATCAGAAGGTGGTGAGTTCATTTCCCACCCGGGAACACCATCGTTAGTGTGCCCTTGAGAAAGGCACTTAGCCGTAAGTGACTCCAAGGAGACTGTCCCTGTAATCTCTGATTGGGGGGGGGGGGGGCTGTGGCTCAGGAGGTAGAGCCGGGCGGCGTCTAATGATCGCAAGGTCGGCGGTTCGGCTGTTTCATCCCCGGCTGGCCACGTGTCGAGGTGTCCTCGGGCAAGACACTGAACCCCATATTGCTCCCAAATGAGCGGACTGGCGCCTTGCATGGTAGCTTGCCGCCATTAGTGTGTGAATGTGTGTGTGAACAAGGCGCTACATAAGTGCAGACCATTCATTGTAAGTCACTTTGGGTAAAAGTGTCTGCTAAATGGTATACATGTAAATGTAAACAAAGCCATGCTAAGGAATGGAGCCCAGTGGTTTTTTATTATTATTATTATTATTATTATTAGCCCAGATACAGTTATGTTTGACTGGTGTCCTCACAAGACACCAGTCTTGTAAACCTCTGTTTGGCAGTTAAGATGACAGTTAAGATGGCATTTCATCTACATCTGGGGCAGAAGAAAGTGGCAGAAGAAAAAATCCCTTACGAGTCATTTCCGTGTCATTTCCACGTCACCCCTGAGATTTCGAAGAAGCAGTAATCTGCGAAGTACCCGTAATCCTGACACTGCGAGGCTCAGCGGACTAACTTCCCAGGGAGGGAGAATTAAGTTGTTACCTCAGCAGAAAACACATGATTCCCTCACCTACGGTAAGGACGGTTAGTTATTTATTTTGGTGGTACACCAGAGAGAAGGCCGGATGGTATATTTGAGAAATACATCCGTACTCAATATGGACTCAACTCTGTTTAGCATTCACTTCCATGTCAAAACAGTCATTATGGAGGGGGGGGATTACAAACCAGATTAAAAGGATTTAGGGATTATTACTCATCACATTTGGGAAAGGGAGGAAAAAAAAACACTCTTTTGACTTTGTCTTGTTTACGTCCCCAAATATATACTTGACCAGACATGCTTCTGTTTCTCCCCCCTGCAGCTCGGGCAGAGTAACAGAGACAGCCGGAAGAGGAACAGCCGTGGAAGAAGCCGTGCGTGGAGAGAGAGAGAGCACCAGTGCTGTTGGAATATAATCTGCTGTAAATCGGGGCTAAAATCACGAATAATCTCCCTTTTAACCAGCTTGAGCTGACTGCTTGACCGGAAGAGCCCAGCCTCATCCCCCCACTCTTTTCAGATTAGACCCTGAAACCCATTTATGATCCAGTACCCCATTCAATCAAATCCGGTATCCAGTTTCACTGGGGGGGTAAGACAAAAACAACAACAACAACAACAACAACAACAAAAACAATACTTTTCTAGCACTGACCCTATCTGAATTGCTGTACAATTGAGTTTTCACGAAACAACAAGTAAGAAATAAAAATAGGACCTTCCTCCTAAAAAAAACGTGGAGGATTATAAACCGTCTGGGTAGCCTGCGGGTGATGCTTCAGTGGTGTTTCAGGAGCGTACACACATTTACACTCCACGTAGCCCCCGTGGAGGGGAGGCAGAAATAAGCACCCATCTTGAAGAACAAGAAATGTGAGAAGTGACTCATCTAGGAGAGGCAGATTAAACCGAGCTGGCCGGCGGCGTGCGTGGTGAGGATTTGGGCATCCTACAACAGCTTCTCCACACGACGCGGGAGGACTTGGAGCTGCCAGTTTGCATGACACACCGTCGTCACGTGGCGGCTCAGGACCAGAAAGAAGTACCACGTAAAAAAAAAGAAGCATGAACAAATGGACCAAAACAAAAACGTGGGTTATGGTAATAGTGGGTTCGGTAAGCCAGCAAATTAGAATATGTATGACAGGCTTTTGTTTTCATCCGACGTATGTTTGCTGGTAAACACCGGATCATGTCATATATAAAGTGATATATGTCTCACTTTTTTCTTCTTTTTCAGAGGGATTTTCCTGTCTGTGTAAGGATCTCTTAGGGAGCTTAAAGCGTGAGCAGGCCGTGTTGCATAGAGACCCAGGGGAACGGGGGGGGGGGGCTATGTGTCTGTCTGCTGTTACGTAAGCAGCACTCGGGTGGATACAGTACATAGTGTGAAGCAGGGTCTCCTGGGATGGAGGGATGGAGGGCAGAAAAAGGAGGAGGGAGAGTAGAGAGAAGAGGGAGTAGTAGAGAATAGAGAGAGAGAGAGAGAGGGAGGGAGAGAGAGAGGGAGGGGGAGGAGAAGGGGTGGTACAATAGTAGTGGTAGTGGTATGATGTATGATGCTAGGACGCTAGCAGCAGTAATACTCAACTCTTAATCCTCATTTTAAAACCGCTCCCTGATTCACTAAGGCAGATTACTGCCATTTTCCCACTTCCGGGTTAGGGTTAGGTCAATGTGCCCCGGACCACAAATCTCCTCAGCTATCAATATGCTCTGGCTGCCAAACTCTTGAGGATAAAAAAAAAAGAAAAGAAGGTAGGCGGGATAAACCAGCGCCCACCCTCCTCCTCGACTCCTCGTGCTGACGGCAAACAGTACGCCTCTCACACTCACCCCAGAGGTCCTCTACCCTGGTCCCCTGGCGGCGTTAACAAACTGCGTTTCAACTCAGCCTAGCCGTCCTAAAATAGCCCCATCGACCATCCTCCTCGCGGCGAAATTACCATGTCCTTCAAAGTCATTAAAAACCATTATCAGAAGAAAGGCCTCCTTCAATCACGCCACTCCATTTCTCTGTTGGGGGAGGAAGCGGGATTTGCGATGCGCTGGACAAAATAGTGAAGGAGAGACGGTGGAGGATAATGTTTCATAATAATAGCTGGCTGTTGAGGGACTTATGGCCGTTAAGAAATTGCAGTATTGACGTGGCAGGTGTTCCCTAGGTCTTTCCTGCCCTCAGTGGTATTAACATTGTTATGGGGGGGATCGATTCATATAGACCTACTGTGTTTATGTTACCTGGGGGTCCTCTGAGGCTCAGTGGGTAGAGCATTGTGCTAACAACGCTTAGGTTGTGGGTTCCATTACCGCTGGGACCATATATATATATATATATCAGTGGAGGGCGGCTGATGACTTCCAGAATTGAGGAGGCCAATTTTTTTTCCGCTTGCTCGCTTCACTCGCGATGGAATGTTCCCTGTTCTTCTTATCTGTCTTTGTTAAAAATTATTAATTTGTGTTTGGCGGTACTGAAGGGATTGGGACACTCTCAGGATGGTGGATGAAGCAGCTTTTATTGCCTGCACAATGGGTCATCAAATAAACAAAACAATTGGCATGAATCTCTGGTCCGCCTGCAGCAGCTATTGTCCCTTCTGCTCAGGCTCACAACATTCACCACAACATACTACATACAATCAATGACATGTCAAAAGCACTCAAACACTATGTCAATCAGACACACAACATACAATTCAGAACAATACTTCATCCATTTCTAATATTTATCCTGCAGAACAGCACTCATACGCGTGTGGCGGAAAAAGGTACTACACGGAGGCCAGGCCTCCTGTGTCCACCCATTTTCAGTGATTTGGCCAATCACATATTGCCATGAAAAAAATTGCATTACATTGACTTCTATGAGAAACCACTTTCCGACAGGAGGCCTGGCCTCCGTGTAGTACCTTTTTCCGCCACACGCGTGTATGAGTGCTGTTCTGCAGGATAAATATTAGAAATGGATGAAGTATTGTTCTGAATTGTATGTTGTGTGTCTGATAAAAAATATAATTATTGCTTTTTAAAATCTCTCTCTCTTCTCTCAAATTATTGGGGAGGCCAGGCCTCCTCCACCTCTATGGAGGAGCCTCCACTGATATATATATATACAGTATGTATGCACTCACTGCAATGTATAAGTCGCTTTGGATAAAAGCACCAGCTAAATGGCATATATACAGTATATGATAGGGCCTTTTTAGCCGCAGCCCCGTCCCTCTGGAACACCCTCCCCAACCACATCAGACAGCCTGACAGCCTGCCAACAACATTCAAACAGGCCCTCAAAACTCTTCAAGCTTGCCTTCACTAGTTAACCCTCTCCCCCTTCCCATGTGTCCCCAGCACCACCTTAATTATACTTTCTTTCATTTATTTTCTTAGGTCTTTTCACTGTGTAAAGCGTCTTTGAGTCTCTAGAAAAGCGCTATATAAGTCTGATGTATTATTTATTATTATTATTATTATTATTATTATTATTATTATTATTATTATTATTATTATGTATATACATTAAACTGTATTGTCATCGCAGAGTACAAGTACAATACAACAAGATGCAGTTTAGCATCCAACCAGAAGTGCAAATAGTGATATAAGGGCATGATATAAATAGAACAAGAGGTAGTGATAGGTAACTATGTAATATACAGTATGTATATCAGTAGTGCAACGGTTATAGAGTGACCACATTAGCCAGGGATGAGCTATATATGAGCTGATGATTACCTGGGCAGGAACTTGAGCTGTGCGTTGAAGCTGGACCGGGCCTGGATGAAGCCCGTCTTAGGCAGGACCTCCATGTGGTTCCTCAGCTCCGGACTCACCTGGAACGTCAGCTGCAGAGCCGTGCTAGCTCTGCAACACAGAACACACTGTTCGGTTAGCGTTGGGCTACACATGAATAGAGAGACCGACAGTATGCACAGAAATTAGGGGATCTGTACATAGGACAACTGAAAATCTAGTAGTGCTTGAATAAGTCTACTAAACAACAAGGTATCCCCTACTGACAGCAAATATGCCTTCAACTAAAGATGACACTAATACACTGTGATTTAATGTATTCATTTTAACTCGCTAAGCCCAAGAAAATCAGCACACTTGAAGGTGAGTAGTACACAGACTACTGGGTGCACAGTCAGGGTACAGTACACCACGGCCCTCCAGAGACGTCTCCCCATAACAGAGAGGTGTTTGAGAGGGACGCGGAAAAGGTGGCTGTGTGATTGTGTGAGCGACACGAACCGAAATTGCCTCGTACGACGACCGTACTGTACACCGAGTCCTCGACGTTGAGGTGACCCAGTTTCCAGAGGAATTCAACAGATGGTTTGTGCCCGTGGCGAGGAGCGAGGAGGAGCCTGCTTTTGCTGGTGGTGACAGAAACCTCCACCCTGGGAATTCTTTACCCTCACACGTCCGGCTAGCACACACACACATGCACACACACACACACACACACACACTCACGCACACGCACACACACATACACACACACGCACAAACTCTTCGCTCTCAAAGACTCAGTGTGACTTACACGCTTTGGAACTACTCTTTGTGTGTGTGTGTGTGTGTGTGTGTTGTGTGTGTGTACTTTCTTTCCCCCCCCCCCCCAATCATGTCCATGTTCTTCTTCAAGGATAGAGAGGTGAGACCAGTCAGTGGTGGAATAATTGAGCCCTTGGCGAAATTGCCTGACGGTGACAAAAGAGAGAGAGAGAGCGCTCCGCCATTTTCCAAACGCTTAAATTAGGTGACCCACTTTGAATAGCGGGGGTCAAACAGATGGTTTCCCTCCTCGAGGCAAGGACACGTAGGACCTCCAGGGGATGTCGACTGGATATCTCGGCACGAGCCAAATTACAACCTTCAAAACAGCTCTCGGAGGGATTCAGAGACCCATAATCAATTAGGGCGATTAGAGATTTTAATTGGGTAGGAAGGTCTGTTGAACTCATCATTTTGTGGGTAAAAGCCTGCCCAGCTACAGGGTGTGTCTGTCGGTTCTCCTGCAGAGCTCTGGTGCTCTGGTCCTCTAGTCAAGAGAGCACAATAATATTATATATTATTTTTTCTGGTCTGTCCAGCTATGGAAGGTGGTTCATGGTGGCTCAGTTGGCATAGCATGGTGCTAACAATACTTAGATTGTGGCTTCGATTCCCGCTGGGACTCATATATACCGATAAATGTATGAAATATATTATTATTATTACATTACGGTGCTTTCCAGAGTTTAGGCTTTTAACTTACATCCACTTCTATAGGATTAATGATTTTGTGGATACGATTTACTGGGCATCGCAAGACTTGATAAGGTTGAAATCTGATACTCTTGAGAAGTTATCTTTAGTGATATAACGATGATTATACCTATTATGCTTACACACCCAATACTATGACCTGACAGGATGACCTGAAAACGAACACTTTACCCGGCTGCCCTCGAAAAGGCGGTTCAGGACCATGGCCGCAAGGACAAACAGACTGAAGAACAGCTTCTACCCCAGGGCCGTCCAGGCCCTGAACACAGCAAAGACCTAGGTTCTGGGCCCTGGACAGTCTGGACGGATTGATGGCAGCTGCTGGACTGACAAAATCAGGTGTAGTGCTGAGGCACAAATATGTACATTTCAAGCCTGCAAACTGCGACACTTTAAATAAATGTGCAATAACACTATGTGCAATATGACAACCCTAGTCGTCTATCTGTACAGTATAGTATAGTGGATAGTGTACATAGCCTTTATTTATGTAAACCAGCTCCTTCCCTTCTTGTGTTTTTTTAAAGTGTTTTTTTTAAAGTTTTTTTTCTTTCCTAACACCAGGGGAGCCACCCCTCCTAAATTTCGTTGTTTGGTACCTGTACTGTAGCAATGACAATAAAGACCATTCATTCATTCATTCATTCATTCATACTAGAAGTAGCGCTATGCCCATATATCGGTTAAGACTAATGTACACTGTATAGTGATTGTTGTTACCGTGTCCTGTTGACTGGTTTGGTAGGTTTAGCATACAGCAGTTAGATTGCTGACATGTAGGTCCAGATGGTACACTTTGGTTAAGCCACATGTAGCCCAAGGCATGATGGGATACTGTCTACAGAGGGGACTCTGGGTAATTACCCCCTCCAACCCAGAAATACCTCCTAGCATTGTTAAAAAGATAACTCGTATCGTATATTGGACCATATGAGAAATGCTTATGTCTCTCTTTCCTCTTTCCCTCTCTGAAGACTTTATCTTTCCCATCATGGTCTATTTCAAGAATTCAGCAGCTTGGATTGAGAACGGGGCGATGGAGGGGACAACATTCTAGTTTGTTGTGGGGAAAGAAAGAGCTCCGAAAACAAAATACATCAATCAACTCAGCCTTGTTCCTCAGGGAAGGAGCACGGTTGCGCTAAGAAGAGGTGTTGT
>NC_137676.1:4708520-4733520 GCF_963989245.1 Nansenia antarctica
GTGTGCGTGCGTGCGTGCGTGCGTGCGTGCGTGCGTGCGTGCGTGCGTGTGTGTATGTGTGTGTGCGTGTGCGTGCGTGTGTGTGTGTGTTACCTGACCCCTCTGAGCCCAGGGGGGGTTCCTGACTCTCTCTGTCTGACTGCAGGTCTCCTGAGTGCCGTGACGCTGGACTCTCCTCACCTGCAGAGGCTGCTGCTGAACTGCTGCTCTCCTGTGGGGGCTACACACACACACACACACACACACACACACACATACGTACACACACACACACACACACACACGCACACACACACGTACGTACACACACACACACACACACACACACACACACACACACACACACGTACGTACACACACACACACACACACACACACGCACGCACGCACGCACGCACGTACGTACGTACGTACACACACACACACACACACACACACACACACACGTACGTACGTACACACACACACACACACACACACACATACGCACACACACACACACACATACACGTACACGTACACACACGCACACGCACGCACACACACACACACACACACACACGTGCACACGCACACGCACACACACATACACCCATGTAAGAAAACAAAACTTTTTTCTGAGTACCTGTCGCCTCAGGCTCTCTACGCCAACATGGAGGTCAAGGGTCAAGGGTGTGACTCACCTTCGAGCTGGCGGAGGAGGCAGGGGACAGACCCGGGGGCTGGGGGGGCGCTGGGCTGGGCCAGGTGGAGGGCACCAGGGTGAAGCGGGTGCCCAGGGCCCCCCGGTTGGTCAGGGTGAACGCCTGTGAAATGGTCTGGCCGACCACGTGGGTACCAAAGTCAATGATGCTGCTGTCCACAGCCAGCTGAGGGGGGCGGTGTGTGTGGGGGGGGGGGGGGCAAGATAGAAGACAAAAACAACCTGGATAAGCTACTAGGAGAAAGCATATTTATGTTATTTTGTGTAAAGTTTTACACAAAAAAGTGTGTCTGCCTCGACCAACGCAAACGTTGCACAGATATAGGCGAGGCAGTAAAAAAAAAAGTCTACTGTGAGTTTTTCCTCTAGCCTGAAGTAAGTCAGTTTAATCTTGTTTAAATCAGAGTGTCGTTGTAAGTATGTTTGTGCCTATTCTGCCTGAAGGCCAGGGAGTTGGTAAGACTGTTAGGAAACAGGCTATTCAGGCTAATCGGGCCAACTGGTTTTCACAACATCCTGTGACGGGTGAGTGTTCAAGTTAAGTGTGACAAGAACTATCTAATCAATTAACATGCAGGTTGGTATGACATTATGTTAACACTAGAACAGCCATGGGTGGCAATTTCAGGACCCTCCTTTCATGACTTTTCCTAGATATGTGCGTTCTACCACCCAGTATCCTTACATCAGTGTTTCCTCTATATGCATTTATTCGTGGCGGGCCGCCACGAATGAATTTCCTCCGCCACTAATTGATTCAGACAGCCCACTTTGATTCAGGCTGCGCAGAAAGGCAGTGAGTTATTATGACCGGAGAACAGAAAAAAAGCAGATTGAAGCTAGATCTCGTCGTTTGTGTTTGCACTGCAATCGAGACTGAATCGCTCTCAACAGGCGCGCGGCGCGAGGCGACGCGCTTTCAAAACAGTTTTGTGATTGGTCCGAATTTAGCGGGACATTTGGATTTCTCTTTTAGCCCGTCGCCGGTGCCTTTAATCCTGTATCCTAATCGAAAATGCAACATCATCAGCGACGACTGTGGGTTATTGCATTTACTACTGTTCTCTGGTTCATGTTCTTATACCAGTGCTCAGTATAGAGTATTTTAAATGAACATTCGTAATGTATGTCTCTGATGTTCATGGTCAATTAAATCAGCCTATTTTGTGAAACAAATAATGTTCCCGCTAATGGGTTAACCGAGCATTCTCGCACCTAACGTGCAAGCACCTAGCTTCGAACTATTCATAGCAATATGCGCGGGGCAAAAATAATCTATTGCCTCTAAAATCACCACGAACAGAACGGCGGAGGTACGGGTAAGCAGGGCTCATGTTGGTGTCCTCAAAGGTAAGAGTTGGTTTTCTTTAACTCAACTGATAGCATTACCTTGCTGTTGTTGTTTACCGAATGCTCCATCTGACTGTCACACTGTGATTTTACTTGTGTAAACAGTTAATGAGTAACGTTAGCCGGTTTTGTGCGTGTACTCTCATATAGGCCTACTTCGTATTGATCTTTCTGTGTGTGTGTGTGTAATGCGCGTTCCGCATGTTCCACTGCAGCTGTAGGATATATTGGTATTTGATCACCTTCTATATAAAATCACCTGCTCGGCTTTAATGACTTAACCGCTATTTAAGAAATTATAATTGTTGCCACCCTCTAGTTTGAAACTACGTCTTTGTTTTGAGCGCCAGTGCGCGTTTTATGCGCGTGCACGCGAAGAAAAAAAATCGCGGCGCGCTCTGCGCACGAAAGATAACCGCTCCGCCACTAATGTGAAAACTTCGGGAGGAAACACTGTTACATTTTTCAAAATCACATCAGTATAAGCTAGTATAAAGCTCTTTTGCAGTTTTTCTGTGTAGGAGGCAGGCTAATTTACAAGGTGGCCAACTAGTGGTCGTGTGTAAATCGCAGCTTCCCATTCTAAACACTATGGTCATTTGACCCCTGAGGCGGCTCTTATAGTAGGTAAAAAAAGGCACGGCTGTTCGAGTGTTAATGCTCTGTACAGTATACTGCTTCAGAGCTGATGGAAAACTCTGTTGTTGTTGTTGGTTCAGACCACAAGGCTGGAAACCAGAGGATAGACTAGCTCTGACGCCTGATACACCAAGTAAAAGATTCCTTAAACACAGAAGTTGCAGGTAATTTATTCGAAAAAAGATTATCCATTCCGACATTGGCCAGTGGAATCCTGATTGGTGATGACGAACGACGAATATCTTCACATCATATTGAATTACGCCCCCACCACCCACTCTGTCTGTTCAGTCAGGGCACTTACGTCAGTTAATCTCGTTTAATGAGATGGTAGTACATTAGGGTTGGCGTAATTGGATGGTTCCGCTCCGTATAACTCCCCGCCTGAAGTTTAACAACGTAGACATTTGTGGACCCCGGGAAGATGGGATGGGATCCTAATAAATCAAATCAAATCAAATCAAATCCGTCGTATAAGGCTGGGAGCCCATAACTTCTCAAAACCCCCCCTAGGTAGATTAAATCCAGAGGGTTGTCGGGCGCTTGGTGGCGTAACGCACTAAGCATCGACTATATAACCGCAGGCTTCCCGGTTTGACTCCGGCCGCGGACATATCCTGCATGTCATCCCTTCTCTCTCTCGCTCTCACCAATCCTTCCTGTCAAATCTCTACTGTCTCTATCGCAATAAAAAGAAAAATATGAGAGAGACTGCCCCACTCAGAAAAAATAACATTTTTCTCTATATATACGGTCCAAGCGGGAATCGAACCCACAACCGAAAACGTTTGTTAGCGCAATTCTCTACCAACTGAGCCACAGAGAAATAGAGCTCACACAACACGCTGTGAAACACACATGACAGTCAGACTCAGCGGAGTGGCACAATCTGATAAATGACAAGGAGTAGGGTAGTAGTGTACTGAGGAGTGTACTCACATGACACTGCCTCTACAAGGAGTAGTGTAGTAGTGTACTGGGTAGTGTACTCACATCACCCTGCCTCTACAGGGAGTAGTGTAGTAGGGTAGTAGTGTACTGGGTAGTGTACTCACATCACACTGCCTCACGGTGCATCTGAGGGGCACAGCGAAGGGGCCGGCGGCTGAGGCAAACTGGACCTCCCCCTCCAAGCCCTTGTTGATCTGGAAGGAGATCAATCAATCAATCAATCAATCACATTTATTTGCACAACACCTTTTTGTCACAAAGTGCTTCACAGTATAAACAATGGTTTAACAGGAAACTCCACAGGAAAACAGCAAGCCAGAGAAGAAAAAAAAACTACCCCGTGCACAGTGGCGTGGAAAAACACAGCAGTGGGAAGGAATCCCTATGGTTAATACTGGACTCAGACCGACTCACCAGTGGTTGAAATATGACCTGCATGTCACAGGCCATCCCCGGAGACATTGGACCAGGAGGCTGGAAGCTGAAAGAGAAGAGAGCGTTAAGAGAACCGTTTAACCCCACGACGCAATCCAACAAAATGTGTTTCCTCAAAAGAGGAATACAGCAGAGCCGTTGAAAACACAATATGGTCTTCTACAATAAACACATAGTTCAGATGGGATATTTCAGAGCTATTATTATATAGACTGGGGGTGTGATAATGCTCATTCTTGATATTCAGTTCTATTGCAGAACCATTTACAGAATGATTATGGAAGGCCAGTACAATTTATATAGGGAGATTGAAAAAGCAATATAATATGAGCGTGCGTGCATGTGTGTGCATGTGTGTGTGCATGTGTGTGTGTGTGTGTGTGTGTAGGCTCTGTAAGTGCAATATCAGTCCTAAAATAACAAAAGAGCAGTAAATATGAAAGGGATGCCATGCACACATAGCAGAAGAAAGGCAGACTGGCGGAAACACACAGCGCCATATTGTACATTCTCCACGAGAGATAATCTGTCATAATTTGAATACTGAAGGATAAACAGTCTCAAGGGGAAAAGAACGACAGGAATAGAGAGAGCGGGGTCAAAGGTTAATGTGATGCTGGTAGAAGCACAACACGCAACATCAGGAAAGAGGAAAATCAGCTTTGATAAGAACTGTGATACAAACGTAAGGAGCATGTTTTTTGAGGAGCTGTTATTGGGTTATTAATAAAACACCTGGTATTGCATACAGTTGCGTACCGATTGTTTTAGGGTTTTTTCACCTCAAGGTGAAAAACCAAACCAGTATCAATTCTATTATTATATTTTTTTTTACATTATTATAGTGCAACACGTGTATTCGTCAGAACATGTATAAGATAGCATACAGCTCACACATTGCCCTGGAGCACTTGAGACCGCTCCAGCCGTGAAAGTATACAAAAGGCTAGCCGATCGATACCGCGGAGCGAGCAGGCAGCAGAGGAAAATCAATAGACGGACAGCACTGACTTGGAGAATAGCTACCGTGAGCACAGCGGTACGAAATGGCCCATGGGTAACGACTGTGGTAGTAAGAGAAATTCCATACAACCGTATGATTACAGTACGGTTCAATAACCGCGATGATTAGCTATATCCTGCTATCATGCTGCTATCATAGTTGGGAGTGCTGAAGGCTGATATTGCAATCTAGCCTCACTGGATCACAGCTCTTCAGAAAATCTGTCAGGGTTGGCGGTCGGTGGTGTGTCCCTGTTTGTGGTCCTCTCTGTGGCTCAGTTGGTAGAGCATGGCGCTAACAATGCTAAGGTTGTGGGTTCGACCATATATACTGACAGATGTATGCACTCATTGCAATGTAAGTTGCTTTGGATAAATATTGGCATATTGGTGTACCTCTCTCTCTCTCTCTCTCTCTCTCTCTTTCTCTCTCTCTCTCTCTCTCTCTCTCCCTCTCTCTCTCCCTCTCTCTCTCTCTCCAGAGCTTGGGAGTCCAGGGAGACTAAGATGTCAATCAAACCTATGTATATATCTTGTGGTTGGGTCCAGTTGTTCCAACTGGGAGTCAGATCAGAATGGCATCATGTCCCAGTCCAACGACCTGCTGTGGGCCTGGAACCGAATGAAAGACTCCAAAATTGGGCAAGCTTTACGGGCAGCACCATGGCGCCGTGATGGGACACTCACATCTGTTAGTGAAATAACAGGGCCAACACTGCTGATGAATGAAGAGGCTTCACCTACAGCAGCTGACGACAGCCCCTGCTTTGAATAGAAACCGCCGGAAAAGCCATACATACATACATACGAACGCACCAAGCCATTCTTTCTGGGTCAGAGAAAGATGATGCAAAAGCAAAAAATATATATATACTAGCTTAGGGGACAAAAAAAAAGGGACAAAAAGAGAACAGTTCACCAGGGATTGAATGTGGATGGAGACCGAATTAGGAGACAGTGTGGTGGCGGTGTGCTGCGCCTGTAAATGAGGCCAAATGTACAGTAGGACTACAGATATATCCGGGGCCTGTGGGAGCTCGAGAGATGTCTCTCTCTTCATGCGTTTTATTATCCGTCCTCATAGTTGAACACGGACTGATCCCACCAGATCAGTCAGTCAGTCAGCACAATGTATTTAATCAACCCTGAAACGCTGTGTCAGACCATGGCTGCGTGTGGTACTGTGGCAGAATGTGGCAGGATATGGTAGGATGTGGCAGGATGTGGCAGGATGTGGTAGGATCTGGCAGGATATGGTAGGATGTGGCAGGATATGGTAGGATCTGGTAGGATCTGGCAGGATATAGTAGGATGTGGCAGGATATGGTAGGATGTGGCAGGATGTGGCAGGATGTGGTAGGATCTGGCAGGATATGGTAGGATGTGGCAGGATATGGTAGAATGTGGCAGGATATGGTAGAATGTGGCAGGATATGGTAGGATGTGGCAGGATATGGTAGGATGTGGCAGGATATGGCAGGATGTGGTAGAATGTAGCAGGATGGTGCAGGATGTGGCAGGATATGGTAGAATGTGGCAGGATATGGTAGGATGTGGCAGGATATGGTAGGATGTGGCAGGATGTGGCAGGATGTGGTAGAATGTGGTAGAATGTAGCAGGATGTGGTAGAATGTGGTAGAATGTAGCAGGATATGGTAGGATGGTGCAGGATGTGGCAGGATATGGTAGGATATGGTAGGATATAGCAGGATATGGTAGGATGTGGTAGAATGTGGAGCCTTGTCAGAACAAGAAGCCACAGAAACCAGAGAGAGAGAGAGAGCAGCCACACCACGTAATATTGTGAACGGTGTGTCAGGTCCATTTCAGGACCATCTCAGGCTCCAGCTAGAGCTTACAGGATGAAAAAAGCATAATATTAAGGGGATGTCAGTCAGTCAGTCAGTCAGCCAAAAGTCATTTGCAGCAAGTGCCAAAATAATAGCATTAAGCCATGAGAACGCTGCGTAGGCTTGAGTGTAGTAGAGAGGGTCTTTGGCCGGGGTCTACCTAGCGTGTGTGTGTGTGTGTGTGTGTGTGTGTGCTCCCAGCAGCATGGCTAACGCACGGCAGTAAACAGCTCTGGCACACGCAGCTATTCTGGGCGGGGAGAGGGATGGGGAGCCATTTTTAGACTATCAGGGGGCGTTGGAAGGAACCACGGTCATGTAGAAACTGGAGCATGTTCTTGGTGAAGGTTTCTCCTCTCCTGCTGAACTAATAAGCTGATTTTCAGTTAGTTAGTTAGATTTTCTAGTGGTCGTTGAAGGGTGGGAAACATCACTTCTTTTTCACATTGTTTTCAAATGACACTTTGGCCCGGATGGGAAAACGGCTGTGGTGTTTTACAACGTCTCATCAATAATGTGGTAATGTTAGGTGATGTATGGAATAGATCTTATTGGTTCTCCTTGCAAACAGCTCCTAATTTAAATGATATATAATATTACTACTACTACTACTACTACTACTACTACTACTACTACTACTACTACTACTACTACTACTACTACTACTACTACTACTACTACTACTACTAATAATAATAATAAATGCAAATTAGCTGACGCTTTTATCCCAAGCGACTTACTGTCAATCTAAGTGCATGCATTTTTTTGTACTGTATATATGGTCCAAGCAGGAATCAAACCCACAATCTTGTTAGCTCCTTGCTCTACAGCTGAGAAGTAGAGCACAGATTCAACCTCTGTATCTTTCCTTGGTGTCCTGGGAGAGCTGCAGGTTGTTGTTCGTGAGTACAATAGATAGATCACATGGTCTGTCTTTCTCTCTCTCTACCTATAATTTACCATTGAGGGTAGAACGTAACATGTTTCTATGAAGTATTTGCCTTAATATGCCTGATATGTATACAGTATTATTAAAGGATCATGTAATTCAATTTATTTGACTACTCTTGAAATTAATTCCATTGCCAAACCTTCACATTGTAACTGCCAACCTAAATAAGTCGTAACCGATTCTCTAGTTTAGATAAGACATCCTCAGTGCAATAAAATACAATATTATATGGTACAATGGGGGTGTTTAAAAAAAATACAAAATAAAAAAGCAAGCAAGAAAAATACTGTCATGTTCAGGAAAAAAAAAATCGGAGTCATCTGTGATATGTGTATATGTTACAGTACATGTGAGAATACGGTACATGTGGGAAAACTAGGGTTAGGGTTAGGTGCTACGTCGACTTGGTACATGCTGGCATGTCTAACCCTAACCTTAACCCTAACCCTAACCCTAGCACCTAACCCTAGTTTTCCCACATGTACCGTATTCCCACATGTACCGTAACATATATACTATTCTGTGTATCATTCATATGAAAAATACTGTCTTTAACCCCTGCAGAGCCACAGTCGGGTCACATAGGGCTTACACACCGGCAGTTCCTTCGCGTGCCGAAACCTCCGAACGTTGACGCTGTCTGGCGAACGATAGACTGGTATGAACGCGGGCTCGTTCGCCAGACAGCGTCAACGTTCGGAGGTTTCGGCACGCGAACGCGAACCGGCGTTTGGAAGTGCCGGTGTGTAAGCCCTACGTGTGGTGGCCGGTGTGGTCCGGCCGTCAACATATCCTGTTTCAATGCCCTAAAAACATTATTATTATTATTATTATTATTATTATTATTTTAATTTTTTTAAAGAAACTGTGTGGTGTGCAAAAGAACTGCGGGAAGTAGTGACTGGTCTTTGTATTGGGTAAACAAAGGTCAAGTGGGCGGAAGGGGCCTGGGGAGGAGGTTCCACCACCAGTGACTCACCAGTGCTGGAGGAGACCCCCTACACACCAGTGTAATAGAAACACTCATCATCCTTCTCTGAGTCATGATCGCAAGTGACATCCCGGAGTAGTGGGTGAGCTGACTGTCTCACTGAGAGAGAGAGAGTCACAGTGCACAGTGTGTATGTGTACGTATGAACGTGTGTGTGTGTGTGTGTGTGTGTGTGTGTGTGTGGAGGGTGATTCACGCTGACAGACCCAGAGACACTAGGCTCCATTTAACCCTGCGGCCTGGGAGAGACTTAACTTGCTCAGGCAGAAAGAGGAGAGGAGAGGGCCCACATAACCGCATCAAGTCACAGTGGACTCACTGGAGTGTGTGTGTGTGTGTGTGTGTGTGTGTGTGTGACCTGCATAGTATAGGTTTCTCCTTAAGTTGTGGGAGGGAGGGAGGGAGGGAACAGCCTCAGGAACAGAGGTAAACAGATGACTGACTCAGCATCCAGGTATAGCATTCCTGGATAAAGCAGGTGTGTGCTATATGAGAAAACTAATAGCATTGGGGCAGCAGGTAGTGGAGAGAGGCCGGCTAGCAGTCGGAAGGTCACTGGTTCGATCCCAGCCTCAGGAGAGAGCCGAATGTGAGCTGGTGACTGGCATCGTATCTAAGGTGGCCTACCACAGCCGGTGTGCCCTTGAGCAAGGCACTTAACTCCTAATTGCTCCAGGGGCGCTGAATAAGGCTGACCCTGTGCCTAGAGCAAAAAAAATAATACATGTCTGTGCAATGACCAAGGTTGAATCTTATTTTGACCCAGGTCTAGTGCATAGGCCTGTGAAGGAACTATGTTTTTTATTTTTATTTTATCGGGAATTGTAAATTCAAATCACTTCCTGAATAGACTGAATTGAATGAATTTAAATCTAATTGACCCCAATCCTGGAACGTACCATGACGCAAACATCTAAGAGAAACGCTCACCTTATGGAAATGAAATCCTTCAAATCCCTTCTGACACCAAGTAGCTTGCAGTAGTTGGTCGTGTAACTGACATTAGTTAGGACGACCTTCTTCTTGTAGGTCTCTCCCACCTCAAAGTCCTGCAGCACGTCAAGTGAAAGGGGTTTCAATGCACAGATAGAGTACATGAACTGAATTTGTACATGTACGTTACGTCCTGCATGACTATATACAGTATATTGCGGATTACGGGGGGAAAAAACAATGCTTTATACACAAGACATAGCAATCACATAGCAGTGACATAGTAGTCACGGTGACTTCTAGAGCGATGTATACCTTGAAGAGGACGACTTCTGGTTTGCTGATGAAAGGTGGGCCTTTGAACTCTTTCCCCTGTAGGACTTTATTAGGAGCCGTTACAAGTTTCCCAACAGGTAGCAGGGCCATGTCCTGCTTCTCAAGTGCCTTAGAGACGGCCTCTCCACCAGGGCTGCTCTGGGGAACCAGGGAGAAAATCAACATCGATTCAGTTCATATATTTCGACTTTGACAAACGTCTTCCTATTGACATAATGCAATTGCAGTGCCCCGCGTAAGTACTGGTACAGTGAAGCTTTTGGCTCTAAACTCAATTTACAATGCCGCAATAACACTCCTCCTCCGGCTGGCTCGATCTGGGTGATCAGAGTCAGGCTGGAGGATGTTAAATCTTACCTACTGTATGGTCTCAAATGTCTATGTTTCTATCTTTATTTTGTATTTGTATCTATTTTATTTTTCGCGTATTATTCAATTGTCACTTTATGTTGTTGTTGTTGTTTTGTGGTCTGAGCTGTTGCTAACGCCTGAATTTCCCCTCGGGGATCAATGAAGTACCTACCTATCTATCTTTCTTAAAGTAGAGACTCTCTGCTTTCACTCAAGGGTATTTGTGTATATATTGGATTCACCATTAAGAAATGACAACACTTTTTATTCCTAGTCCTGCCGATTTCAGGGTACCACTTAGACAAACGCTTATGTTGACAGCATGGCAGTAATTTTCTCCCTAAAGAGCTGAATAATTTGAGGTGAATCATTTGATTGAGCAATTTTCTGCTGAATGCCTCTTTTCTTATAACATCAACCTCCAAGCAGTTGCAATTAAGGAAAGTAGAACGACAAAAGCGGTCGTCATCAAATCATCATCATCATCATCATCACCATCATCATCATCATCATCATCATCACCATCATCATCATCTTTATCCAGCAGCCGCCTCGTTGTATGAAGGAAGTAGCACCATTTGGCTTGCGGTCCTTTTCTCTTGAATGGGACAGTGAATCAGTATCCGTATATAACAACTACAGCCCAATATCCAGTGTGTAGTGTGTGTTACGGGGACACCATTTACTCCCAACTGCGTGTTAAAACATTTTCCGCATGACTTCTCGCACACAGAACCATCGGCACTGCATGTCCTGTTCCGTTGGAGGCTTCAGAAGCACCAGCGAATGAGAAGTGATGTGTGTCGCTACTGATCTCAGGAGAGGCGGACAGACAACCCACTGCTGCTGAGAAGAACCACCATCACTTTATTACTTTATCAATGCAGGGTTACTTATTCTACATACCTATGTTACTTATTATTATTATTATTATTATTATTATTATTATTATTGTGTTTTTTGTATCTGAATTCTGCAATGTCGATGTTGAGGAACCAAAGCCAAAAAATGTTTCACTTTTGGCACTTTTGCTCCCAGTGAGCGGGCCGGCGCCTTGCGTGGTAGCTTGCCGCCATTGGTGAATGCGTGTGTGAATGGGTGAACGAGAGGCCGTTGTAGAGCGCTTTGGATTAAAGGCGCTATATAAATGCAGTCCATTTACCATTTAATTTAAAGCGTTCAGTTCAAAAGCTGAGCCTAGCCTTGGTTGACTGGAATAGAACTGTCCTAGCTTGCGATTTACATCACTTATTATCTCACTTTACAAAAGGTATCATGGATCGTTAGGGATTCACTTTCAACCTCTTAGTCACCTCTTAATCTGAGATGTGAAACAAAAAACGATGTTTGTCTAAAATGTTCAGCCATAGCCCCGTCCCTCTGGAATGCCCTCCCCAACCACATCAGACAGGCCAACAACCTGCCAACATTTAAACAGGCCCTCAAAACACACCTCTTAAAGCTTGCCATCCCCAGGTAACCCCAGCACTACCTTAATTAGCACTACCTTAATTAGGCCCCAATACTTTTTATTTTTGGGTTCTTTTTATTATTACTACTCGATCTTTTCAACTTGTAAAGCGTCTTTGAGTGTCTAGAAAAGCGCTATATAAGTCTAATGTATTATAATTATTATTATTATTATTATCATTATTATTCAAATTAAAAAGGAATGGACTTGACTTTGAACATGACTAATGTAAGTCATTGAATATGAGACTTATTTAGCGGTCTGTTGAGGGTCTGGGTCATCTCTGTGGTACCTGGTGTGTCTGGGCCCACAGGCCGGTGAACTCTGGCTGGGCCAGGCTCTCTGTGAGGCCCTGCTCCTCCTCCAGCTCCCTGGCCTCTCCCAGGCTGTCCTGGTCTGAAACATCTGACGAGGAACTGCTGTCACTCAACACAGAGGTGGGACGCTCCTTTAAAAACAACACACACACGCACGCGCACACACACACACACACACAC
Organism: Nansenia antarctica; assembly: GCF_963989245.1. Classification (NCBI taxonomy): domain Eukaryota; kingdom Metazoa; phylum Chordata; class Actinopteri; order Argentiniformes; family Microstomatidae; genus Nansenia; species Nansenia antarctica. Next base: position 4,720,983 of record NC_137676.1, read on the forward strand.
ACACACACACACACACACACACACACACACACACACAGACAGACAGATAGACAGATAGACAAACAGACATAGACAGACACAGACACAGACACACACAGACACACACACACACACACACACACACACACACACACAGACAGACAGATAGACAGACAGACATAGACAGACACAGACACAGACACACACAGACACACACACACACACACACACACACACACACACACACACATAATAGAGAGGGTGTCATTTATCTTATTTTTCGCAAACTGGCCAAGAAACAAGCTGAGCTCATATTCTTCCATTACAAGCCAGGTCCAGTTCGTGTAGCCAGAATAATAAAAAAACAAAAGACATTTCTCTGAATTCATGTCAGTGATATTTCCACTCACCCGTTTGGTTTTCTTCTCTGGTTCTGACGGATCGAGGCTCCGCAGGACCTTCTCTCGAGATCTCTCCTGGCCAGCGGCCCGCTCCAGACCCACCGGGGTGGGGGGGAACAACAGAGCTCGGTGCCTCTTTCGTCTCTCCAGCAAATCCTCTTCCAGCATCAACTTTGAAACGATTTCCACCCTCTTGGATTTCTGTTTATCCTCAAATTCCCTGAGAGCCCCCCCCGCACGCACCCCCGCCCAAACACTCATTATGAGGGAAAAATAGGATCACATTTCCTCAATAATGCAATTAGGAGGAACATTACCACACAATAATATTATTAATCTGTGAGAGAAGAAACTTAGAAGTAGCCTACTCTTTCTTTCTGTGGAAGTCCTGGAGCTTGCTCTGCTGGTGCATGTGCTTGGTGCTGTTGACGCCCTGGGCCTGCAGTGACTCTCTCAGCTGTCTCTCCTCCTGGCCCTGTTTCTGGGCCTGGGCCTTGGCTCGTGTCTGCTGGACCTGTAAGCTTTCCTTGAGCGACACAAATACTAGTGTTACATTTACATTTACATTTTTTGGCATTTAGCAGACACCTTATTCCAAAGCGACTTACAATCAATACATTTGAATACTTAGCATGTGAATCATCAGTCCACCATTGGTAGCAGGAAGAGTAATCCAGCTCAGGCCCGGGGCCATTGATAGAAGGAAAAACCTTCTCCTATCACCTTCTTCTAAAACCTAGTTTTTTTAAGTTTTTTTTTACACTGGAGAAACAGAGAAACAGTACAAGGGGGGGCAATATAAGTTCTTAGGGACACAGTAGAGGGGAAAGCGGGTGTCTTTAGGAGACGTAGTGCTGAGGGGCAGAAGATCTCAGAAGTCTCAGGAGGAGCAAATACTAGTGTGACTGTATCTTTTATTGTGTCTGTCTACATTGTAATTAATGGCCAGTGCCATCAGCCGCTATGAGGACAAATGTCAGGGGAATGAAACGTATTTTTTAAATCTCTATCGTTATTATATTTACACTTATGTTTTTGTCTGTCTTGTCCTCGCACTTTGTTTATTGTTACGCACCACCAGACCAGAGCAAATTCCTTGTATCTGAAAACCAACGTGGCGATGAATCTGTTTCTGATTCTGATTATTTCACTATGCCAGCATTTTAAGTAGAATAACTCATTCGTATTGAATGGTAATATGAAAACCCTTTTCTATTTTCCATCCGGCTGCCGCTGGACTCTCAGGGGACACGATGCTAGGATGAACGTCGACGCTCTTCTCACCCGGCAGTTTACCTCTGCTCAATGCCCAAACAAAGGCCAATGCCCATGTTGTTGTTCATTTCTTTATTAGGATAAACCCCTTGAGATGCATCATCTCGTTTTAGAGAGGGTCCTAACATAATATTACAATCATAACAGATATGACATCATAGACCAACACGACAACATCTCATCTATCCTCACTTACAAATGAATTGCATTTGTTTACTTCTCTATACCTGTCTACTGTCTTCATTACCTATCACCACTATTATTATTATTATTTATTTATTTTTATTTATTTATATCCTTCGTCCTGGGATGCACCACTTGGGATTTTGTGGGGTGGGGGGGGGGTTATGTTCATGTTTTGTGAAAAAAAAAAAAAAAAAGATGAAAGGTATTGATTTTGTATATCTACCTTACTCTCAATAAAAAGAAAGTAAAAAAAACAACAACAAAAAACAAGGGCCAATGCGTGTCATGTTCCCTCTCAGTAGGGGTGCTGCTGCCTACCTGAGTGGCAGCGATGTTGGCCTTCAGCGACAGGACGGCCTGCATCTGCTTCTGCCTCTGCTCTCTGCCCTGCTGCTCCTCCGCAGCCTCAGCTGCCTGCCAGGACGCGTGAGCTGCCTGCTGACGCATCCTGGGTGAAACAAGGAGCATTATGGTAAATGGTAAATGGACTGACTTTTATAGCGCCTTTATCCAAAGCGCTTTACAACGGCCTCTCATTCACACACACATTCACACACCAATGGCGACAAGCTACCATGCAAGGCGCCGGCCCGCTCACTGGGTGCAATTTGGGGTTCAGTGTCTTGCCCAAGGACACTTCAACATGTGGCCAGCCGGCAGCCGGGGCTCGAACCGCCGATCTGCCAACCTTGCGATCATTAGACGGCGGCTCTACCTCCTGCGCCACAGCGGCTGCATTATCTTATCTCATCTTATCACTCATGAAGAAACGAGGGGGAGGACCAAGGTTGTTATCAAAGGTTTACATTTACATGTTTGGGCATTTAGCAGACAACCTTTATCCAAAGCTATTTTTCACGACAAATACATTTGTCTAAGTAAGTGAATCATCTATGTATCAGTCATCGTAAGAAAAAGTAATGTATGCTAGGGCCAGGGGTCCATTGGCAGTCATAATTCTAGAAGAAAGCAGAACACTTATGAGATATTCTGTCTCAAAGTTATAATACATGCTGTATGCTTATGTGTTTTTGGCCCATGACTGACCAGTTAGCGACTCTGTTATGAGTTTGTTAGCTAGGTCTGTTACCTGTGCATAGCTTAGTAGTTAACCATTCTGGGCTCATGCTCATAGGCACTGTAGCCTGTTTAGCTTGATAAGCAGCTCTGACACAGACCTCGTAACGGTCTGTTTCAGGTAGACGGCAGCTTTCTGGCGGCCGGCCTGGGCCTGCTCTGTGGCCCTCTGACAGAGAGCCTCCTCCTCCCTCTGCATGGCTGCTTGCCTCCTGTCAACACAGACCACATTTATATCACACCAATCTGAGCAAATTAAACAACACAACGAAATTTGAATATTTTATAGATGTATATATATATTTTATTATTTTATACATTTATATATACTGTATATATATATATATATATATATATATATATATATATATATATATATATATATATATACACAGAGGGTGTACTTGATGTTATGGAAAATGTAATAATTTTTTATGTACACACATTTTTCATAAACTCTACGTTGGCCAAGCGATGTGATGTTATTTAGTTTGTGCAAAACATATATCACTCAATATCAGTCACAACCGCTCCAAGAAAAATCTCATAAAAATCTTGTTTGTGTACAAAAATCGATAAAGTTTGTGTATGTTTTGATTGCACTGCCGATGACAGGTGGAGGTGTGTTTACATGTTGAGGCGCTGCGTGCTGAGCTGCAGGCCCCGGGCAGCAGAGGCCTCCTGGTGCAGCCGCGCGGCTCCTCTCTGGGCCTGCAGGGCCTCGTGCTGCTGCTCCTCCTCCTGGACCTCCTGGCGGAGGAGGGAGAAGCGGCCCAACTCCACCTCCACCTGACACAGCTTCAGTCTGAGAGGGGCCGGGGTGAGAGGGGCCGGGGTGAGAGGGGGTGGGAGGAGAGGGGGTGGGAGGAGAGGGGGTGGGAGGAGAGGGGGTGGGAGGAGAGGGGGTGGGAAGAGTGGGGGTGGGAGGAGAGGGGGTGGGAGGAGAGGGGGTGGGAGGAGAGGGGGTGGGAGGTGGGGGACAGAGAGAGAGAGAGAGAGAGAGAGAGAGAGAGAGAGAGAGAGAGAGAGAGAGAGAGAGAGAGAGAGAGAGAGAGAGAGAGAGAGAGAGAGAGAGAGAGAGAGAGACAGAGACAGAGACATTAGGACACACAGAATTATAAGAACATTGATATGTTTATCAGCTGACCTATATATACCTATATATGACCTATATATATATGTATATATTATATATGTATATATATATATATATATATATATACACATATATATACAATTATAAATCATATTAATGTCTGTGACCCTACAGGCACACAGGACAGTCACTCTGGTATGAAGTCTTGATCATGATGGTGGTGTTGAACTCACTCATGCTCCCTCAGGGTAGCGCTAACATGTGACTCAATTTCCTCCTCTCCCAGCAGCTGACCACACAGGCGCTTGTGCTTCGCTCGCAGGCGAAGTAAGGATGCACTGCAGGAGGACGTCACACAGGCACACAGGGTCAACGTTTTAGATTAGATTCAACTTTATTGTCATTGCAGAGTACATACAAGTAACAGACAACGAAATGCAGTTTAGCACCTAACCAGAAGTGCAAATAGTGATATATAAAAACATGATAGGTACAGTATGGCAAGTACGGTAGTTAGAGGTATAGGAGACGATAGTAGTAAGCTATGTACAGTTAAGGTAGCTATGTACAGTATGGTGTATAAAGATGTATAAATAGAGGCTATATCAAAAATATGTATCATACACTGGTCTCACTGGAGTGGGTTGAGAGGTCCTCCTTGTTCTGATATTGACACAAATGAAAGGCCCACTCCAGTCACATGTCAACTTTTGCAGCTGAAATATGATTTATTGAGCTTACCGGTACCTATGACGTTCCACAATGATTTTTAGTCAATTGTTTTAGTAGTAATCTGTATTATTTTAGCCTCAAGTTCCTAATCTCCAGCTGTCTCCCAAAGTGAAAAAGTCACAAGCAGTGACGTGGATTTGTTCAATGGGATGACTTGCCTTTGCTAGTAGTAGTCGGAGTGGAGTGACGTAGGTGTTTGTTTGGATGGAACTAACCCCACCTTTCTGTTCCGGTATGAATTTTTAGACAAATGCAGAAAGAAAAACTACCGCTGGAGTTCACCATTGAGCATTCTATTTTCCACCATCTACACAGAATGTGTGTTGACGTGTTTGTTTCTACCTACCTGTTGTCTTTCTGTTGCTCCATCTCCTCCTCCACTGCATCCCTCTGCTTCTCCAGCTTAGCAATATTGAGACGGCAAACTCTCAGCTCCTCCCTGGAAACCACAAGGCAAAAGGAAAAGACCAAACATTAGGCTACAGCTACGACCCACCATGTCAAACGCTTTCAGCAGACATTCAGCAGACGTTCAGTTCGAGAGCATAGAATAGCCCAATGTTCTCCATGCAATCTAATGAAGTGCGACATGACAATCTGTGACTGCGCTGAATAGCAAGAACAACGAATTATGGACCATTATGGCCCAGGCCAACAGTATATTGGATAAAAGCCAAGTGTGAGAGAGAGAGTGTTTTTATGTTCTCTTATTTAGATACAACCTGACCACATGGGTCACAATCTATTCCCTGCATACAGTCTATTGCTAGTTTATTGAGTTGTATTGCGTCTGGGGAAAATTACAAACACTTCATTGGTTGCATCACAGCTCATTGGGTACTTAATGACTTGCTGTACAGGCGAAGGGAAAAAGGGGAAAAAAATGAGGAGAGTCATTCTCATGTTTCCTCCTTGGCAAAGATTTTTCTTTGAATTACTGAGTCAATTCATACAGATATGGCTCCTTCATTTCGGGTAGTAGGAGTACTGTAGATTAGACATTGGGTTGATGTGTTCTGGTTGAAGGTAGAAAGATACAAAGGTCTAGCGGTTGCCAGACGCAGACCTGGCTTTCAGCACGTTGTGCTCCTTCTGTCTGTGAAAGCAGTCCAGCTGGTCCAGGTTTCGTCTCAGTTGGAACATCCGTGCGGTCTCAGCATAACTCTTCTTTCCGCTATCTCCATCCCCCACCACAAGGTCGACATCCTTGCCCTCCCTTCCAAAAGATCCAAAAGGAATTGTTTAGTGAGGTTTGAATTGAAACTGCAAACCCATGGCTCCCTGGTCCTAGCACAGGTTTGTTTTTCTTATGATGACTGATGGATTAGATGATTCACTATCTAACTTAGACAAAACAATGTATTTGTGTGTACGTCGCTTAGGATAAAGACGTCTGCTGTTGTCTGTCTACAATTCAAATGTAAATGTGTGGTGTGGTTTACGTGCAGTCATGTTACATCATACTGTATGTGTTAACAAAACGGAACACTGTCATTTGTAAGAGGCTCTTCTATTCATAGAGACACAGGTTACGGTACAGTAGTACAAGAGGAGAGGAAAGCCAGTAGTCATGCCAACGAATGAGTGTGTTGTGGAATAGTCAAAGTTGGATGAAATTGGGCCTACATGAATTAAATCCCCTGCATTAACCTCGAAACCAACAGTGACACCCACCAGTGAATAGACGCATCTAGGACTAATTCTGCCAATAACTCTGCATCCGTTGGTGCTGGATCCTCCTCTCTGAACGTCTCCTCTCCTGTCCCCTCGTCTGCGTTAGTGTCACAACGATTAAACGATATTAAAATTAAAAACGATAAAACGATTAAAGATATTAGCTGAGAAGTTAAGAGTTATTACGACAACACATGTAGTGTTAATCCAACAAACATTAACAATTGTGGGGGAAATTACATGACTTTTATAATAGTCAATATTAGTTTATAATATGCATGAATACCTGTGTAGGGCTCGTCAAGATAATGATCAGTGCACTGAACTTAACATGGAAAACCCTCTGGCTCATAACAAGACACAACACTCGCAAACACTCACCCCCTGTTTCTTCATCTGTCCAGGTGGTGGGTAGGTTATGTTCAGACGGACAGGAGAATTCTGAAGGACTTGAAGGACTATCCATATTTCCTGTTAAGTTCAGAATAGATTTCAAGATCCTTCTGCTTGTTTATAAAGCTCTCACTGGCACAGCACCAGAATATAAAGACCATTCATTCATTCATTCATTCATTCATTCATATCTGAAAGACCTTTTGCTAGCATATCAGCCCAATAGAGCTCTCAGGTCTTCTGCCAGCATATCAGACCCAATAGAGCTCTCAGGTCTTCTGCTAGCATATCAGCCCAATAGAGCTCTCAGGTCTTTTGCTAGCATATCAGCCCAATAGAGCTCTCAGGTCTTTTGCTGAGCATATCAGCCCAATAGAGCTCTCAGGTCTTCTGACGCTGGTTTTCTCTGTGTACCACATGTACAAAAGAAGAGATTTGGTGAAGCTGCATTCTCATTTTATGCACCCAGATTGTGTCTTCACTACCAGTTGACATTAGGGATGCAACCTCAGCAAATATGTTCAAGTCAAGACTAAAAACCCATCTTTATAATATTGCCTTTAAATGACTAAATAATTAAATTGTGATTATATAATGACTGGAGCACTTTGAGCTGCAACGTTTGCAGGAAAAGCGCTATACAAATAAAAAGTTAGTATTATTATTATCCATCCCTTGCAGACGTCCATTAGACCTACTGTACATTAAAAACAACAACAAAACAACAAAACATTGAACAACTTGTGCTCAGTTACAACGGGGCGGTAAAAAAATAAAATAATCCATAAATGCAACGCATAGTTCAGGGGAACTTTTTGTCGTTTTAGAAAAACACAGCGATATAATCCAGCACACCTGCGCATGCGCATGTAGCAGTTGACAAACTAGCTACCGTTAGCTTGGTGGCTAACTAACTGTTATCACACTAGCTTAGATGGCAACCTCGACATTTATAAACAGCTGCGCAGAGGATGTCGTCGTTATTAAAGCACAACGGACTAGTTGGCATCTCTAAATTGACGTGTGGTATTACCTTGAGTTCTTTCAGCAACTTGCAAGTCGCTAAATGTCTAAGTTAAAGTGCTTATCTAACGTTAGGCTACTCTTTTACTGCTGTTGTTGGAAACTTCAAGCCTCCAAAGTGTTTACCGTTGCCATGGACACCGTGGGCCCGTTACTCCACCTTTCCCCCCCTCCCCGGTGGCGAATCACGAGTGCTTCGCCAACCAATCAGGTAGCGGTATTGCCCTGTCTTCCCCTACCATCCTAGGTTTCGCAAATTCGCTCCCCGGTGCACGCGCTACAATGTTGTTGGACACCAGCAGAGGTGTCAAAAGTATTCACATTCATTACTCAAGTAGAAGTATAGATACTATGGTTTAAAAAGACTTCTGTAGAAGTTGAAGTATCAACTCAAGCTTTTTACTCAAGTAAAAGTATAAAAGTACTGGTTTCAAAACTACTTAAAGTATAAAAGTAAAAGTAATGTAAGGGGGAAAAAATGCCATTAAGGACAAAAGCTTAGGCCACGCCACAGGGGCCTATAGTGCACTACCCCACCTCCCCCCAAAAAAACATTTTTCTAAAGGCCATAATGACTATTATGTTATTATTAAAATGTTAATGTTGAAAAATTTGGGATGCACTTATTTCAGACGCATTTATGCCCATTGAAAATGAACACATTTTAGTACAATGCAAATACATTAAAGAACCATATATGTGTACTACTGAGCATTAACATGTGAACACGGAAGATATGATGACTAGTTGCCTAAGTATTGTAATGGTGCAAAAAGTCAAACGTCAAAAGTCAAAAGTCAATAGCCTTTATTGGAACTGTGAGGGCAAAACCATAACAAAGTAGTGATTCAATATTTCCTGAAAAAACACACACATACACACAATCTACATCAGCATCAGAGTTACCAATAAGCTTTGTTCAGCCGCAAAAGCAGCAGGTTCTCAAAATTCTTTGAGCCAATGCATGCTCTTTTTGGCCTGAAGATCAGCCCTGCGACACTAAACAGTCTTTCACAGGCTGCTGAGGCAGGGAGTCCCGTATTAAGTTTGAGTGATAGCTGGCACACAGCTGGGAAGGTCTTCAGTACCTCTACTGTGTCTCCTGGGCACCCCAGGTACGCATCCAACTGCTGGGACGTTTCAAGAGGGCCGGTCTTCTTCAAGGAGGAAAAGAAGTCCTCTTCCTCAGACGATTGGGAGCCCTCACTGAAGTGTTTCTCGTCCTGACAGTCCAAGTGGCTTCTGATATAGTGAAGGCCTGTGGAATAAAAAACAAAAATCATGACAATTTAGACTATATGGCAGTATTGTAACTGTGTATTGGATAGTGTTGTGTGTGTGTGTGTCATTAAATGTAATTTCAAACTAATTTCACTGTCTTCATAGAAATTACACATATTAAGCGGAAGTGAGACACTTACCAAGTTTGAGGATATTTTCGTCACTTGTCCAACAGGTCTTAAATTTGGGAACTAGAATGGCTGCGGCTATCAGTTCTGGATCTGCAAGCATCTCTCCGAAGCGTTTCTCAAGGCCTGAAAGAAGTGCAGCAATCAAAGGCTCACAGAACTTGGAGGCGACTTGAAGGTGCTGTAGCTTGGTCCTTAGCAGAGTTATGGTGGGGACCAACCATCCCATCTGCACACTGGTTTCTCCCTGAAGAACATCCAGTGCCTTTGCAACTGGGCTCATTGTCTTCGCATATTCTGCAAGAAATGCAAGTTCCACTGGAGTAAACCTGTACAAAGAAGAAGAGAAAAACACAACATGGAACATTAAGTCTACTTGATGTAGCACCTTCAACTGGAGGAACTGATCATTAAAAAGGAAAAATATTGTCATCTGAGACTTTTAGAAATGAAGTTGTGTTGCTACAAATCACATTCATAGTAAATATGGGGACTGCATATTGGCATAGTGCATACGTGTTCTACAGTATTCCAAGTATAAAACTGTGACTTAATCTATTGTTAATCACTTCATTAACTGTAAGGCAGAAAAACAAGCACTTACTTGGGTGTATCTAGTTCACTGCAGACAGCTGCAAGGGCTCCCTCGCCTTGTTCTCGTGTTATTCTCACTATTCTTTCTACGGCTGAGAAGAGTGAATTCCACCTTGTAGCAACAGGCCTTACGAGTTGGAGTTTGCAGTGGTCTTCAATTACTTCAGATGCGGTGGTTGATCTTGAACTTTTATTCCACAGGCTAGAGCATTTGGCAAATGTGGACCTTGACACGCGCTTGTACAGTGGGTTGACCTCTGCTTTTGAAGCATCAACTGTGGACACTAAATTGAGGAGGTGGCAGGCGCAGCGATGGTGCTTGGGTAGCTGGTATTCTAAGTAGTCATCTTCTTCCAACAGGGCTCCGGCATCAACAAATTCAACACCCTCAAGGCTTTCCTCTTCTTCATCGTTATCATCATTTTGGCCACAATCATCCTCTTCTCCATCACCCTCTCCTACAGGTTCAGCATTGTTGTTCTCGTCAGTCTGCCCATAAACTCTGAAGGCTTTCAGGAAGTTTGATCCGTTGTCAGTTGTAGTGCGAACAATCTTCTCTCTGACATTGAATTCTGTGTGAATATCATTTAGGGCACCAGCCAGGGCAGAAAAGGTATGTGACCCTTTAAGTTGCTTGCATGCCAGGGCAGCACAGGATCTCTGCATGGTCTGGGGGTTAAACCAGTGCGCAGTGACACCAATGAAACCGCGACGGTGTGCCGTCCAGCAGTCTGTTGTTGTTGCTATGAACTCAATTTCACTAAGGGCAGCTTTCAGTTTTCTTTTCATTTCAACAGAGGCCTTTGTGACTTTGTTAACAACAGTATTACGCGTCATGACATTCGTATTTGGCTGAAGATGTTGCACAAGGTCAATGAAGCCCTGTTGCTGAACAATGTGTGGTGGGTGCAAGCCTTGGACAATGAATTTGAGGACTACTTCATCCACACTTGCCTGGGACACTCTTCGAGCCTCCCACAGCTTGGTTTGTTTGGAGGGTGGGGTCAAAGAACCTTCAGTGGATGACTTCCTTTTGAGGGCTGTTGAAGAAAGTTGCGTGTACCTCTCTAGACGAGTGGGGTGTTTCTTCTGTGGAGAAAATGAATGCACAGGCACAGATTGAGATTCATATTATTTCTCTCAAACCACAAGCTGAGACTATCTAGGACTTCCGCTGTATTAAATGTCACGCTGGAAGTTCATGAATGGAGGTCAGACTACAAGTTAGGGAGCAGTTTCACTGGTCTATGCAATTATGTTGAGCAGACCAGAATATTGCCACTTAAAGCTGTTTTAGGACCACAAGCAGCTGCTGGCATGACTGAAAAGTAACATTATTGTTAATGGCACACACCGCGCACATTTCTTCTCCCGTGGGAACATAATTAACTCTTTACAGCAACAAACACGGTAAAACTCCGACCTCAACACATGAAGGATTACAAATGAAACATTGAATCATAGCCTACTGCTAGCAAGCAAACCATGGGATGTTCTTAGCCATAGCAAACATTGCAAATTTACCATTAGTACGTTACTAGGTTACTACAAAATGTCGACTGATAATAACAAACTTTCAGCTTACCTCAATATGCTTTTTCAAATTAGACGGTGAGTTTTTGAAGGCCATTAGCTCGTGGTACTTGGGTGCGCAGAGCTTGCAGCGCATTCGAAAGGAGTTGTTTTTGCATCCAACCATTTCAAAAAATTCTTCCAGGTACGGCCAGGGATGGAGAAGGGTTGGCTGATCTTCCTGGCTATCAACCTGGTTGATGCTGGTGCTTGGTTGGGACATTTCGCTGTTATTTTGAGTCTCTGGCACGGTCACGGACATCTTTGGCTACATACATCTGCTTTCCTTGCTGGAGTGTGATTTGTGTCATGTGCAGCAGATGGAATGCATCTCGTACAAACCAATAGGGTGTCGGAATGGTATAATGTTTATACTTCTTGTCACAGCTCCGCCCCTGGTTCATCAGACGTCGATCAGTGAACGATTAAGAGCGCCCCTGGCTCATCAGACATCAATCAGTGGACGATTAAGAGCGCCCCTGGCTCATCAGACGTCGATCAGTGAACGATTAAGAGCGCCCCTGGCTCATCAGACGTCGATCAGTGAACGATTAAGAGCGCCCCTGGCTCATCAGACATCAATCAGTGGACGATTAAGAGCGCCCCTGGCTCATCAGACGTCGATCAGTGAACGATTAAGAGCGCCCCTGGCTCATCAGACGTCGATCAGTGAACGATTAAGAGCGCCCCTGGCTCATCAGACGTCGATCAGTGAATGATTAAGAGCGCCCCTGGCTCATCAGACGTCGATCAGTGAACGATTAAGAGCGCCCCTGGCTCATCAGACATCAATCAGTGGACGATTAAGAGCGCCCCTGGCTCATCAGACGTCGATCAGTGAACGATTAAGAGCGCCCCTGGCTCATCAGACATCAATCAGTGGACGATTAAGAGCGCCCCTGGCTCATCAGACGTCGATCAGTGAACGATTAAGAGCGCCCCTGGCTCATCAGACATCAATCAGTGGACGATTAAGAGCGCCCCTGGCTCATCAGACGTCGATCAGTGAACGATTAAGAGCGCCCCTGGCTCATCAGACGACTTATCTGGATAGGTTTTTTTTGTGTGTGTTTTTTTTAACGATGAAAAGCTGTAATGAAAACAAGCTGAAATGCAATAGGAGTAAC
>NC_137676.1:4738520-4931020 GCF_963989245.1 Nansenia antarctica
TATATGCCATTTTGCTTTTTTGTTGTTGTTATTTTTTCTGAGTGGGGCAGTCCCACTCATATTTTTCATTTTATTGACAGATATAGTAGAGATTTAGACAGGAAGGATGGGTGAGAGAGAGAGGAGGGATGACATGCAGGATATGTCCCCGGCCAGAATCGTATGGTCCCAGTGGGAACCGAACCCACAACCTAAGCACTGTTACCGCTATGCTGTACCAACTGAGCCACTGAAAACCATGTTGTTACTATTTTAATGTCTTTTTTTTTGCAACTTCCTGATTCCATATCTTTCTTCATTCAGTGTTTTGGATACATTAATTGACAGGGCCTTCTTATCTCTCTCGCTCTGGTGGTATTGTCAGCTTTTTTTCCACATGCAGCTTACTTTTTCTTTTGCAGATTTTTGTACAGAAAAGAGTTTACCTAAGTCATCTTCTTTGCGGTGCAGCATTTCACAGACTGTCACATTACTCTAAATGTCACTTCAGAGCCCTCAGAGAAATGCCACAACATTTCAGTTTATCACTGTCTGTTTCTACTCTACTGCTACAGTACAGTGTGATATTGTAGCTTTACACTTTATATAGCATAATAATAAATGATAATCAATATTATACAACACCGCAAATACACTTTTTGAAGTGGATGTCCAGAGCCTCTTTTCTGAAAATAGAGATTATAAAACTCAAACCTCAATAGTTACAAGTCCTGTAGTTGGTAACAGATTTTTGCGGTAATAGATGCTTTCGTCTCTATTTTTCTATTTTTAAGTGATTTAAATATAACGTGTGTACCACTAAATACACTGATGATTAATGCATCAAAGCCAATGGTAAAGAGGAAAGCCATTATTATTTCATACAATATTTAAATTGTCATATCATATTTATCATATTTCTTGTAGGACTGGTTTAATAAAACAACAGTTTTTTTGTTTTGTTTTGTTGTTTACTCTCTCTTACAATAATAGCTTCTGCTTCTGCTAAGACACACAACGTGTAGGTTTTGTAATAACTCTGTGCTGCCCTTTCATCTGATACATTACTGCAGTTAAATATTTAAACTACCGTACCTTGCAAATCCTTTGGGAACATTCAAACACTAGTCTACATTCAAAAGTTGTTCCATACCTGCTCCATCATACAGCAACTGTGTAGTAACCCTATAGTAAAGATGTCATGATATATTTATCTTGAGCATCAAGACTTGTGATATGGTTTTCACCCAGAATCAGAGGGACAGTGGCAGTGTTTAAGTCACACAGCTGTCCTGATATCTGGTTTCAGGTGACATGCACCGGAGCAGGGATTGCAGTAATCCTCAGGAGTAACCCACTTTCTAGCTAAAATCCTCTACACTCTCAGGAGAGCAGATTTAGAAAATAATATATATTATAATCGCTGTACTATACTGAATTAGAGAGAGTGTAGTGTTTTTACACGTACTGATATATGAATGCAGGGCCGGCCGGATCTATGAGGTCACAGCCTTGGCCCACCCTGATTCTTGTAGCTAACTTACCTTTGGTTTTTTTCCAAGTTATTTTTCTCTGAGTGGGGCAGTCCCACTCATATTTTTCTTTTTTATTGTGATAGAGACAGTAGAGATTTGACAGGAAGTATGGGTGAGAGAGAGAGAGAGAAGGGATGACATGCAGGATATGTCCACGGCCGGAATCGAACGTGGAACCCTGCGGTTACGTGGTCATCGCTTAGTCCGCTACGCCACCTAAGCGCCCCTAAACATACAATTTTTATGATGTCGGCTGACAATGCCCACCTGGAGCTGGGGGCCTTTATGGGTGTTGCAACCAAAGCTGGATTTGAATCTCTCATTGATTTTTTTTATTTTATAGAATGATTATGTGTAGCTACAATCGAAGGAATACTGGTGGTTTGTGGAGTTACAGGACTATATTTGGAGGACCTCCAGGGATGCAAATCTGAAAGCTGTTAATAATAATAATAATAATAATAATAATAATAAATTATCACAAAATATTGGCTTGTTCTTCCTATTGTCGCTTTGGAACAGTCCAGTCACGGACTGGTACGCTACAGTACATCCTCCTGGCAGCTTCATCCACCCTAACAAACGACGTGGCTGTAAAAAGAGAGATGCCCTTCCGCTTGTCCTCCTTATGTGCTAAATGGTAGACCGTAGACGCTATTGCTGAGTGGTCCGCATATGCTTGGGCCAAATAGCTTTAGGCCTGATTATAGAACCGAAAGGAGTACGGTTCCACTATATTGGGTTTGTGGCGGAAAGGCTATAGAAAGTTTAAAGAGTTTTTTATCAGCAGCTAAAAAGGCTGTAGTGAAAATGTATCATCTGGTTAACCACGTTGGGGAATTGCAGAGCGTTGCGGTGTCAGCCACTTCTGTTCAATGCCACCATAGTTAATTAGTTTAGATCTACTGTTTTAATCACCTAGCTTTTAGCGTTGTCATATTTTACAACCTAATAAAATGTTATTAGGAACACCTGTACTCCTGTCAACAGTCCAAGCTGGAGGTGGAGGTGGTGTAATGGTGTGGGGAATGTTTTCTTGGCAGACTTTGAGGCCGTTAATACCAACCAATAGAACACCTTTGGGATGTGGTAGAACGGGAGATTCACAGCTTGAAAGTGCACCTGAAAAAGCTGCAGGAATTGTTGATGCAATCATGTCATCATGGACCAGAGTCTCAAAGGAATGTTTCCAACATCTTGTAGAATCAATGCCATGAAGAATTGAAGCCGTTTCGAGAGCAAAGGGAGGCCCCACCCAGTAGTAGTAGTATAGTGTTCCTAATAAAGTGTTTGTTCATGTATGTCATTATCTGAAACTAATCACGCTTGTTAGTGCTCACTGCTACACAACAGTTGTTCTTGTATTTGAGGAAGGCTTGCTCCTTTTGTGTTTGTCTCCTCCACCTCCCAGTGTGAGAACTTCATAAACAGACAGTTTAAAGGGAAAAGGGGCCTTGGGAGATCCCCTTTAATGAACAGACATAAAAAGCTTTGAGGAGCTAGCTGCAGTCGAGAAATTGACAGAGGGGTTGTAAAGAGAGCGAACGGGGAGAGAGTGGGACACGGCACATTTAACCGATGTCTCTGGAGACTAATCAAGGGCCCACCCCCATTAGCGCTTTACGACAGCACATTTCCTCTACTGAAGGCACTGCGAGAGAGTTACGGTTATGAGAACAAGGCCTTGCAGTACGTGGAAGTTCTACCAGTACTCACCCTTGTGGGGATTACTAGCCTACCTGTTATTATTATTATTACCTTGTGGGGATTATTAGCCTACCTGTCTATTGCCTGTCGCAAAAACACTGTACAACTCACTGTACAACTCCTCCGGCTGGCTCGATTTGGGTGATCAGAGTCAGGCTAGACTAGAGGATGTTAAATCTTACCTACTGTATATATGGTCTCAAATGTCTACTGGTCTATCTTTATTCTGTATTTGTATCTATTTTATTTTAGCCTATTATTATTCAATTGTCACTTTATGTTGTTGTTGTTTTGTGGTCTGAGCTGCTGTAAGCTGCTGTAAGTACCTATCTATCTATCTCTCTACCTGAAGCGAGTGCTGCACTAGTCTAGTAAATCCTACTTTCCTCTCTCATACACCGATAAGCCAAAACATTATGACCACTGACAGGTGAAGTTACATTAACATTGATTATCTTGTCACGGTGGCACCTGTCAAAGGGTGGGGATATATTAGGCAGCAAGTGAACAGTCAGTTCTTGAAGTTGACGTGTTGGATGCAGGAGAAATGGGCAGGAGTAAAGACCTGAGAGACTTTGACATGGGCCAAATTGTTACGGCCAGACGACTGGGTAGCAGAGCATCTCTGAAACGGCAAGGCTTGTGCGGTGCTCCCAAGTCTTGTGGGGTGCTCCCAGGTCTTGTGGGGGTGTTCCCAGGTCTTGTGGGGGTGTTCCCAGGTCTTGTGGGGTGTTCCCAGGTCTTTTGGGGGGCTCCAGGTATTATGGGGGGCTCCCAGGTATTATGGGGGGCTCCTAGGTCTTGTGGGGGGGCTCCCAGGTCTTGTGGGGTGCTCCGAGTTAGCAGTGGTGAGTACCGACCAACAGTGGTCAGAGGGAGGGACAAACCACAAATCCAATCGAGCCTCTGTGGGAAGTGCTGGACCAACAAGTCCGATCCACGGCGGCTCCACCTCGCAACTTGAAGGATCTGCTGCTAATGTTTCGGTGCCAGATACCACGGGACAAATTCAAGGGTAGAGTCCATGCCTCTGTGGGTGGGGGCGCTGTTTTGGCAGCACACAGAGGACCAACAGCATATTAGCATATTTGGCAGGTGGTCATAATGTTTTTGGCTCACGGGTGTATACTTCCATGTTCATATTTGAGCCAGCTTCTGAACGGGCGCATAGTTCTCACATACTTTGTGTTTTTTGTTGTTGTTGTTGTTGTTGTTTTTTACATTAGGGTGAAGCATCTCATTCTATGCTCCTTTCGTTGGAGCGAAAAGTGATAAGGCGGTTGGTTCTTAAGACAAACATTCCTCATGGTTGGCTTATTTTTATTTAAAAAGATGCAGGATACAAGGTCAGGGGTAACTCCAACCAGCACAGGGCTTATTTATTATTATTTCACCATGGCGACAACCTCAAAAGGTCTCCTCAGACTCTGAAGTCAGTTATGGGCGTTTGAGTCGAGCTTAAGCCCCGGCTGACAGTTACCACAGCATTTAAATCAATACAGTTCCATACTATATGCATAATCATAGAATAAATAATATCATATGTTATATGATATACTGGACCTACATAGATACAAGACCCACCCCTCTCTTTAGAAACAAGTGCAGGGGCAGTGCAGACCTTTCCAGAAGACTGGAAAAGTGACTGATTGTGCCTCTAATTCATCAACCACAATCCAGAGACTTTTAACTATACTGATGATATTCTGTGAAATCTGCACCGTAAATTGGTTTGCTACTGAAATATTCCTGTTGGTCCACAGACAGCTACTGTATGTCTCGATGTGACACTTTGTGAGTTTGTGAAGGAACAGCTCTCCCCCAAATTTAGAATCTGCCAATTAGTGATGGACTGCAGGACTCTCACCACACCCAGAGCCATTTCCTTTGATTCATTCATTCAAATCAATGGTCTTGTCTATTATTTCTGTCATGGGGAGTGATTAAAATCCTAAAATAGAGCTTGTCTGGCGCACACATTCCATGGGTTGACAGACATGTCTACAACATTCATACAACGGCAATATTTTAGATGTTTCTATGTAATATGAGGTAAGAATCACAAGAGCCATACTATACTCCTTTGAATGCTGTGGGTTGGCCACGCACCTCTGCCTATGTCGTACAACTGGAATTGGCTAAATGCTTACTCCTACATCATTGACCTGGTTTGTTCTCAACAAACACTTGTCATCGCGGCAGTGTAGCTGAAGAACATGCAAACCATTACGCTGCAGTATAATAGTTATGGTTTAGGGGTGTTTTTTTGTAATGCTGTAAGAGTGTGTGGTTGCATGAGTAATGGCATGTTGTAAAAGATGAAAATACAAGGTAAGGGTCCTAGATTGTTCCTCTATTATGAAACCATTGTATTGTAAGTTAGGACAGAGTGAGACTGTACAATTAGAATGAAATCTAAGGTATAAGACACTCTTATCCCCTTGTGTCTTGTTAATGACGGCCTCCAGTTCAGCAGCCTACTAGTTGACCCTTCTTGGTAGAGAACACTGCCCCCTGGTGTTGGTCTCTGTGTTTGCGTTTGTACTGGAGAGCGAGTAAGCGGCACACGATGATTTATGAACTATGAGCAGTATCTGTTATTCCCAATGAACCATGAATCAATTAAATATAACAATGACATGTTAAGTACTTGTGTAAGAACATAAGAATACTGTATATTATATACTTTATCATAGTGGCATTATTATTTAACTCTTCTCTGACCAGGTAGTCCATGAGGGTTCAATGTAAAAAACAAACAAAAAACAAACATTGTTTTTTCACCTTTTCATTTTCACCTTTCGACTGAGAAAATGTGAGATTTGAAAGGTTGCTGCATGTTCAACATCATTAAAAAATGCAACTGTATCCTGTGTGTCACTGTGACTGACTCTCTACCCCCCTCCAGGTCTGCTGTGGATGCAGCCTGCTCAAGCTATGCTGTGTTTTATCCCCTATAGGGCCATGCTGAGTGACATTGGGGACTATGTAGGTACTGACATTCAGATATCCTGGTTGCCTAACCTGGATGAGTTAATGAAGGGCTATGCTCGAAATTTTCGCCCTGGGATAGGAGGTGAGTATGAGATCTACTGCTCGTGACATTGGATTTGCATTTCACCCCCTCACATTTACAGCCATTCTTAGCACAGTTAGCTAACAGGATTGGGTTATACATAGAACATAAGAGTTATTCATCTTATGATTTCATGATTTCAGACTCATTCCAACATAGTTCATTCGATCAGATCTCCCTGCCTTAAAGATTTGCTTCTTTTAGTTTTTTTTCAAAAAATCTTAGATGAAAGCTATGTTTACATCATGTAAATAACTAGCTTTGAATCTACACGACTTTAAATATGACGCAAGGATCTCAAATTAAAAACAATTGGGTGGTGGGGAGGACTGAGTTTTACGGAAGGTATTATTGGAAAATGATGCTTCTGAAATCAGAGAAATGTGGAGTGCGAGAGATAGAGAGGAGGGTTTTTGCCCTTTTCTAGGTATGCTAAGAATGCCTGCCAAATGTGAAATATCCAATGACCACAGCGCTAGATTTCTCAACCTCACAGCTTAACTCAGCTCAGCAGAGGTGAAAATGCATTTAGGACCACTGTCACCCACGGCTGCGGGGGCCTTGAATGAGCACCACCGGCGCGTATGCAGCAGTCCACACTTTGACAATCCTATTGCCTCAACTTTACCAGAGATCACGTGGTCCTCCCTTACTGACTGACTTCCCCCACGGCTATCTATCGCACTCAGGCCAGGGCCGAGCGCTATAAGACTGAGCCGAAGCCAAACTAAAAGGGATATTTATGGCCATTGAGGAATCATATACAACAGTTCTGTGCGATTTCCCTTTACTTGTTCAACTCTTCAGTCCCTTGACTAAAATTGAAGAAAGGGGTTCTAGAATAGAATGTTTGCTTTTTAAAATGTTTGTTTACTTTTATTATGTTTATTTGTTTTGTGAGTTTTTGGGTAGATTATTGTTGTTTTTTAGCCATACCAATAAATCATCCTGTCCTCCTCAGGAGTAATCATTCGTTCGTTCTTTGTGACAGGATAAGATATTGGGAATTAAAGATAGTTATTAAGATAGATGGTCCTCTAAAATTAAGTGAGTTTCATTGACTTTGACTGTCCTCCCACATGTCAATGCTGATGACTCTCTCTCTTTCTGGTGGGAATGTTGATGATGGGCTTATATGAATGCAGTTTTTAAAAATGGTGAGGGGGGTAAGTGTATGAATGGTGGGGAATAGTAATGTATGATTCCTTAATGTTCAGAATAAATAGCCTTTCAGTTCCGCTTCAGTGACCCCGATTTGCTTTCCTCTCAATTTCCCCCCCGTAGCATCCAATCTCTGCAGCACAATTCATGCTAATCATTGAGCAAACTGTCGACCGACAGAACAGAATGCTGTGTATGCGCTTCCTCGCACGAAACCTCACTTCCGCCAGGCCATGACGCCCCCCTTTATGTCATGTTTATGAATGTACGTGGTGCTATGTCACTTCACTTACTGCTGTGTCGCTAAAAGCAATGTATATATAATAATAATATAATAATACTGTATATGGGATGGCACTTTGCTCCCTTTTAGGTTACCAAAGGGAAGGAGGGAGATGGGAGGTGTGATGGGGAGGGAAGGAAGGGATGGAGGGAGGGAGGGATTGCTTTCTTTTTCTCACTCCTTTTCCCACAGGCCCACCGGTGAATGTAGCCATGGCTATCGAAGTAGCCAGCATTGACCACATCTCCGAAGCCAACATGGTAAAGTGAATAATAATTATACATTCGTTCACCTTCCAAAGCTAAGCTGCTCCTCATACAGTCTCATAAGGGATCCGTATTTCCCCCAGCTACTGTACTTACTGTACTCTGTAGCTGTATAAAGATTCATTATTTGCATAATCCTGATCTATCCTACTTAAGGATTTCAAAGCACTCGATGTGAAAGTACCACAGAAGCGACATCCATGACAGTTGATGTATGATCATTCTATACTGTCAAGGCGTTGGGGGGATGTATTAAAAAGGCATAGGGAATTCTAAATAGTTCATGACTATATACGTTGTATTTTTCAAGTGTTTTTATATCATTTAGCTTGGGGTTTTCTCTTTTGGGCCTACGTTGTATCGGGTGAATTAAATCTACCACAGCTCAAGTATTCAAATGCATTTTTTATATATAATATAATATATATCATATTATTTAGCTGATGCTTTTATCCAAAACGACTGACATTGCATACATTCTTCAGTATATATGGTCCCAGCGGGAATCAAACCCACAACCTAAGCCATGCTCTACCAACTGGACCACAGAGGACCAAATCTAGCACAGCTCAAGTATTCAAATGCATTTGACACTATGTCACTAGACCAAAGTCTGCTCCTAGTCTCTATTACAATGCAACCCAACAGTATGTCTACTAATGGCGCTTTTCCACTACCGGGCCCGGCTCGGGTCAGCACGGCTCGCTTCGGCACGCGCTTTTGAACAGTTCTGGCTATGAGCCTTTTTCCACTATACACAAGAGACCAGGAACGAGTAGGAGGAGTAGGAGATAGTAGGCGGAGTTACGCGTCATAACAGCGCGCCATGGTGGTGACGTATATTTTCACAAGACACAACACAGCCACAACAATAGCAACATGGAGGAACTTGAAGCTATCGTATACTTTTTCCTCGGCATGTGGTATATTATTAACCGTGATTTTTTGGAGAGAAAGAGAAAGAGAGAGAGGGAGAGAGAGAGAGAGGAAGCTATGTACACATAATAAAGTCATGTTTTTTGAACCCTTAAAACCACTGCCTTCACTTGTCTGCTTTATGAACTGTATGAGCATATGAGATGGCTACTGCCTGATCGATGTCGACACTGCTCGTAGTGAATATAAGCACTTGACGCATGTTGAACTCCTGGTTCATTGAGTTTACTCCCGGTTCACTTCTCGGGGTGGCACCATGGTGGTTCAGGGCTCAAAATGACCGTATACCGATGGTGGAGTTAGCCAGCATAGTCTTGTCTTTTTACCACCTTCATAGCCGGTGTTATTCACGGGCAAAGACGGTGCCCGGAGGCACCCTTTGCGGGTTAATAACTGTGATTTACCGTGGGTTAGGATAACAATTCAAACGTGTCCGGATAGGGGAGAGGACAGGGAATCCAAAACCATTTGAATGGTGTCGATACGACACTCTTATCACGGTCGACACAGCGCGGAGCGATTTTCCGGGTAGAAATTGTCTCTCCCCCCGCTGTCAACGGGAGTCGTCAACCAGGAAGCGGTGCTGAGAGAGCAAGACACGAATCTACCGGCATTTGACTGCCGCTGGACTGAGGAACACCATAGGCACAGCACATCGCCATAATAGCGATTTTTGTGTTATGCTTGTTGTAAAAAAAAGTTATATGATGCATTGAAATGACATTAAACTAAGATAATACGATGGTCAGCATAATTTTTTCGAATCTTTATCAATAAGCTATTACAGAAACAGTAGTGACATTTTCCTAGAGCGAATGTGGTATTTAAAGATGGCGGTTAGCGAAGAAATCTATGAACATGGGATGACGATTTCCATTGACCAATCAACAGTGTGCAGCGTCACACGTCACATGCAGCCTGGCAAAAAAGTACCTGTGCCATTTCTGGTACCCATCCCGAACAAGAACTATTTTAGTTCTTGTTTGGCACGGGTACCAGAAATGGCACGGGTGCTTTTGGCAGTGGAAAAAGGATAATAAACTGGGCTGACCCGGGTCGACCCGGGCTGGCCCTGTAGTGGAAAAGCACCATAAGTAGTCTACTAGTAAGTCAGACCAATATCAACAACAGACAAAAACAGTGGGTCGAAAAAGTATTTGATATTTCTCTTTTTCAAATACTTCAAATACTTTTTGCTTGTGTCTGCCTGGGGATCCAGATGGACGGGGTTTACAATGTTGGGACTGTTCCACAGGCTCCACTGAGCCAGGCAAACTCAATCAAGGACTGTATTTGGAATGATTTCAAACACTATTTGAAACCAGCAGAGTTAAAACGCCCATGACACAGCTTTGTGTCCTGTGTGTGTCTCTCTGTGTGTGTGTGTGTGTGTGTCTCTGTATGTCTCTGTGTGTCTTGTGTGTCTCTGTGTGTCTCTGTGTCTCTGTGTGTCTTGTGTGTCTTGTGTGTCTCTCTCTGTGTCTCTGTGTGTCTCTGTGTGTGTGTGTCTCTGTGTGTGCCCGTCCCTCTCCGTGTCCCCCGTGTCCTCTCTCTGGCAGGACTACACCATGACCGTGTTCCTGCGCCAGAGCTGGCGGGACGACCGGCTGGCCTACAACCACACCAACATGACGCTGGGGCTGGACAGCCGCTTCGTGGACAAGCTCTGGCTGCCCGACACCTTCATCGTCAACGCCAAGTCCGCCTGGTTCCACGACGTCACCGTGGAGAACAAGCTGATCCGCCTGCAGCCCGACGGGGTCATCCTCTACAGCAGCCGGTGAGGAGGAGTGGGGGGGGAGAGGATGGGGAGGGAGTAGGGGGGAGAGGAAGAGGATGGGGAGGGAGTAGGGGGGAGAGGAAGAGGATGGGGAGGGAGTAGGGGGGAGAGGAAGAGGATGAGGAGTAGATGGGGAGGGAGGAGAGTAAGGGTAGGGGGGGAGAGAGAGATGGTGGGGAGGGAGTTGGGGGGAGAGGAAGAGGATGAGTAGAGGGGAGGGTAGAGGAGTAAGGGTAGGAGGAAGTGTAGAGTCGGGGGGGAGAGAGAGAGGAAGGGGAGGGAGTAGGGGGAAGAGGAAGAGGATGGGGAGGGAGTAGGGGGGAGAGGAAGAGGATGGGGAGGGAGTAGGGGGGAGAGGAAGAGGATGAGGAGTAGATGGGGAGGGAGGAGAGTAAGGGTAGGGGGGGAGAGAGAGGATGGGGAGAGAGTAGGGGGGGAGAGGGGAAGGTAGAGGAGTAAGTGTAGGACGAGGTGTAGAGTCGGGGGAGAGGGAGAGGAATAGGAGTGGCGCGGGGGGGTAAAGGATGAAGAGGAGTAGATGGGGAGGGAGGAGAGTAAGGGGTAGGGGGAGAGAGGGAGAGGATGAGGAGTAGACGGGGAGGGAGGAGAGTAAGGGGTAGGGGGAGAGAGAGAGAGGATGGGGAGGGAGTAGAGGGGGAGAGGGAGAGGAAGAGGAGGGAGGAATGTGTGGTGTGGTGTGGCGGTAAAGGAGAAGGTGTAGAGTAGGGTGGGAGAGAGGGAGAGGAAGAGAAGAGGATGAGGAGGGAAAGGAAGAGGAGGGAGGAATAGGAGTGGTGGGGGGGTAAAGGAGGAGGTATAGAGTAGGGTGGGAGAGAGGGGGAGGAAGAGGAGGGGATGGGGAGGGGGGATAGAGGGAGAGGAAGAGGAGGGGATGGGGAGGGGGGGTAGAGTGGGACGGAGAGGGAGAGGAAGATGAGGGGATGGGGAGGGAGTAGAGTAAGGGTAGGGGTGAGAGAGGGAGAGAAAGAGGAGGGAGGAAGAGGAGGGATTCCACTCTCCCTTAAAAACAAAAAAAAACAAAAAAAAACAACAGTTTTAAACTGACCTTTGTGTTCTCTTCATAGCATCACATCGACTGTGGCGTGTGACATGGACCTCACCAAGTACCCCATGGATGAGCAGGAGTGCATGCTGGACCTGGAGAGCTGTACGTGTGGACATGATTACTATTTCTTTCTTTTTTTGTTTAAATATGTATATTTATAAAAAAGATGTCTTTAGGGCATTTCTGCTTGATTGGGATAGAGACAGTAGAGATTGACAGGAAGGAAGGGTGAGAGAGGAGGGATGACATGCAGGATATGTCGACATCGAACCTGGGGACCCTGGCTGACGCCTTCGTGGGCTACGCTACCAAGTGCCCCGAAATGATTACTATTTCTTATGCTGACTGATGGACTGATGGACGACACACTTACTAAGACGGACGTATTTGTTGCGAGTCGCTTTTGACTCAATGCCAAAACATTTTAATGTAAATGTTTCTTTTTACAGCCTCGTTCTAATACATAAAAAATGCATCCTTCCTTCCTCCCGTCGATAACCTTATAATTATTCTAATGAATGAATGAATTATTATTATATCAGCCTGGTCAAAGCATTTCTTTTCCCTGCATTGCTTTGACCAATCCATTGATGTCGGGTCAGTGGTATCTTCAAAGGGGAGAGGGAGGTAGGATCCATTTGAAGAGTATTTAACCAGAGCTTCGGTCTGTCCAGAAAATCCCTGTAGGTTCAGTTCCCACTGGCTTCCTCTCCTCGTCTCCTTCCCTTCCTTCCTTTCCTTGCCGAACTGAAAACACTGGATAGGTGGAATCCAGGTTTCTAGGCTATTCTCACTAACAGTATCTGTGTCAGGGTTCGATTCCCGGCTGACCATGTGTCGAGGTGGTGTCCTTAGGGCAAGACACTGAACCCCAAATTGCTCCCGAATGAGCGGGTCCGGTGCCTTGCATGGTAGCTTGCCGCCATTGGTGTGTGAATGTGTGTGTGAATGGGTGAATGAGAGGCCGTTGTAAAGCACTTTGGAATAAGGCGCTGTATAAGTGCAGTCCATCTGTGAGGATACAAGGGAAGGAGACAAGGAGAGGAAGAAAGCTCACCATAGACTATCAGGAAAGTGCTGGCACATCAAATTGTCACATTATGCCAAAGTACTGGTTAATGAGCCCTGTAACAAGCTCCTCTTGCTTTGCAAGACAAGGAAGGAAGGGCACTATTAAACGCCGGACATCCCTCACGGAACATTATTTAAATAAGACGATAAAAATGTCTGCTTCTTGTTCTGTGACCGACCGTGTGTCTTATTCCAGACGGCTACTCCTCAGAGGACATCGTGTACCACTGGTCAGAGAGTCAGATACACATCCACGGACTGGACAAGCTGGAGCTGTCCCAGTTCACCATCACCGGCTACGACTTCGTCACCGAGATGATGAACTTCAAATCCGGTAAGCTTTTCTTTTCTTTTTTTTTCTTTTTTTCTCCCTCCTCCTCCCTTTTTTTCCCACCATCACCATGGTTACTAATACTGAAAAAGCCAACGTAGGTGTCCATGAGCTTTCGGTTCACTCGCACTGAACTGCGAGGAGCTCCTCAAATATGCCTCTTTCGCTGTGCTGCCGTGCGTTTCGATTCATGCCACGTACACGGTGGGGTGACCCCCCCCCACACACACACACACGGTTGGGTGCCTCCAAAGTAGAGAGAAAAAAAAAGCTTTTTCTCAAACTTTTTCGATAGTTTCTATACTATACATTCCCTTTGAACCCGATTTTGACTGTGATTTTTTTGGGACCCTCAGGCGCAGTCTGCAGGTATCTGATATGCACAGACAGAATGCATCAAGTTTTATTTTTTCCAAGCGGGGGAGGAGGGAGAGAGAGACTGGTGTTGAGAGAAGAGGCGGTATAAGAGGTAGGAGATGATGTAACTCTTCTGTTCTACTTTTGTTTTCCCGCACCCAAGCCGGTCGCTTCCCTCGACTCAGCCTCCGCTTCTCGCTGCGGCGCAACCGAGGGGTCTACATCATCCAGTCCTACATGCCCTCCATCCTGCTGGTCGCCATGTCCTGGGTGTCCTTCTGGATCAGCCAGACGGCCGTCCCGGCGAGGGTGTCCTTGGGTCGGTACCTCATGAATAGTATTTCTTTCTTTTTATTTATTTTTTTCTGAGTGGGGCAGTCCCACTCATATTTTTCATTTTATTGACAGATACAGTAGAGATTTTAGACAGGAAGGATGGGTGAGAGAGAGAGGAGGGATGACATGCAGGACACGTCCGGGGCTGGAATCGAACCGGGCACCCTGCGGTTACATGGTCAACGCTTAACCCGCTACGCCACTAACCATTTAGTTAGCAGACGCTATTATCCAAAGCGACTTACAATTAGAGATTACAGGGATAATCTTCCCCCGGAGTCATTTAGGCACAGGAGGTGGTGGTGTTCCCAGGTGGATTTTGAACTTTGAACTTTGAACTCATGACCTTCTGATCACCAGTCAGTCACTATCCACTAGGCCACCACCACCCCAGCGGCGCAGACAGTAGTCCTGTGGTTCTGTAGTTGCAGTGAGCGTACTGTAGGCTTTTACCTGATAATATAACACTGTTATTGGGCTGTTATAGGACTCTTGAGTTTGTCCACACAACACGTGACCTGACCAGGAACCTAACCAGGGCTACTATTTTCACCACGGTCAGGTTGTCAGGAAAAACTCAAGGCCCTGATACTGATTTCATCATACCGCAATAAAGATTCTACAACAAAGTGAATAGATCGTAAATAATGTTTACTGTAATTGTTACATTTCTACCACAGAGCTATTTACATGTACATGTTTACATTTTGTAGGGATCACCACGGTCCTCACCATGACGACGCTGATGGTGAGCGCGCGCTCCTCCCTCCCACGAGCCTCGGCCATCAAAGCCCTAGACGTCTACTTCTGGATCTGCTACGTGTTTGTGTTCGCCGCCCTCATCGAGTACGCCTTCGCCCACTACAACGCCGACTACAGGCTGAAGGAGAAGGCCAAGTCCAAGGCCAAAAAGCTGGTTAAAGAGGTAAAGATGACGGCCTGTGTCCCAATCATTTTCTCTATTCCTCACATTAGATTAGATGATTAGATTAGATTCAATCCTTGTCACTGCACAGAGTACAACAAAATTTATTTTTTTGCTCTAGGCACAGGGTCAGACATAGTTATCGCCCCTGGAGTAATTAGGGGTCTAATGGGGTCCTAGGTGCCTTGCTCAAGGGCACAACGGCAGTGGTAGGGACCTTATATATGATGCCAGCAACCCTCCAGTCACCAGCTCACATGCAGCTCCCTCCTGTTCGCTTCCTTCTCAAAAAAGAGATCAGAGAAGAATACCCAGGAAGTGAACCTTACATCTCTTCTCCTCCGACGCCTTTTGAGAAGGAGGCGAGGAGGGAAGGCAGAGTTCCAGATCAGGGTTCCCGCGCCGGTCTTAAAATGTCTTAAAGTCTAAAATCCAGCAAACCCAAATTCAAGGCCTAAAAAGGTCTTGGATTTCAGTTATTCGGCCCAAAAATTAGGTGCTAGGTCTTAAAAATGAGATCCTGCAAGGAAATCAGTCCGACCACATCTATTTACGCGGAAATGAATCAAGCTGGAACCAAAGAAATGCCAATTCGCTTCCTTTCTTGTCTGTATGGCAGTGAAATCCTCATATGGTGTCGCGAATAGGTCACCATTTCTAGTCAGAGGTCTAAAAAAGGTCTTAAAAGGTCTTAAATTTGATTTGTTGAAACTCGTAGGAACCCTGCAGATGCGCTGAGGTAAGAATAGGTGCTATCGATGCTAACTGCAACCTGTTGACATGCTTCTGTCTTCCTCTGTCTCTCTCTCTCTCTCTCTCTCTCTCTCTCTCTCTCTCTCTCTCTCCCTCTACCCGTCCAGACCATCGTGAAGAACGGCAAGCAGGCCATGGTCCTCTTCTCTCTCTCGGCCACCGGCATGAACCAGGGAGTCGTGATCTCCAACCGCCACAGCCACCGCTCCCAGCGATCCGGCGCCGCCACCCCCGTCGGCAGCGGCAGCGGCGGGGGGGGGAGCAGGGAGGAGGTGGGGGGGGCGGCGGTGGAGCCCAGGAGGGTGCGGGGGGCCAAGCTGGTGGCCGGGGCGGAGGAGTGCGAGGTGGAGAGGAAGTGCTGCTCCACGTGCGTGTGCCGGCCCATCGACGCCGACACCATCGACGTCTACGCCAGGGCCTTGTTCCCCCTCACCTTCGCCATCGTCAACGTGATCTACTGGGTGGCGTACACCATGTGAGGGAGACAGGGACGGACACCAGGACTGTGTGTTATCATATGTGATCGACTTGGCGGCATTACACCATGTGAACCCCAGGATGGGGACCAGGACTGTGCATCATAATGCTGCTAAGGACAGGTGGACTGTATATATTATTCGTGGACTAATCGTTGGACTGTGACCCCACTTTGAACCCTTGGACTTATAAAAGTGGGACACTGTATTTACTTGCCAGGCCGTAAATATACACTAGGCTTGAGAAAGAAACTGATTTAGTTTTTTTGGGTTTAAATTCTGTCAATGTCTGGCAGACCTGGTAATAACAAAAAAAAGAAAAGAAAAAGCAGACAGAAAACGTATATATGGACACGGCTGGAAGGACAATGAGAGAGCACGATGGCTGCGGACATGGCGAGCCCTCGAGTGCCCCGCTGACGTCATGTCCTGAGTCAGGCCCCACTGTATGATAGCCCAGCTACTGAACTTTAACCCCTAGCGACCCTACCCACTATCCTCCAGATAGTGACTACTTACCCAGGAACCCGCAGCTATGAACGAACCAATGTACCAATTCCAACAGGATAAAAAAAAAAAAAAACTCATCATAGAAAAAGCATACAGTATTTACATCTTGGAAAAACAAATGCGCACAATTATAGTAAGTCAGCTAAACTCCTTAACACAATCAAGGATGCTACTGCTGTTTTCTCTGAAATTAAACACTGTCCAAACACTGGACTGATGAGATGAGGTGTAGCCTATTATTCTGCATGAGTGATACCTCTCCCCCTCTTCCCCCTCTTCCCCCTCCTCCCCCTCCACCTCCATTTCTCCGTCTCTAATTCCTCCACCCATTTTTTTTTTCCCAGCCCTGATTTTTGATTTGGCTGCGTGCAGCGTCTTATCTCCTCCTGCCAGTTCTGCCTGTTTCCTGTCATCATTAAAGTACTTCCTCCACTACCTGTGTCTGTATCTACCAAGCTGGAAATATTCACTCACAACTTTTTAAAATAATACCTCACTTTATTTTCAAATTCTTTATCGTGACTTGTCAAGAACCTCAGAGAATCCTCTTTTAAGACCGTAAAAAAGAAAGAAAGAAAAGTGAGTCAATGCTTTCTGTAAATGTTTAGTAACATTACAGACGTTAAGATACAGGGATGATCTATGAGTAGAATCTGCATGTTGGCTTCAATGGCTATTCTCTTTTATCTACTTA
This sequence comes from Nansenia antarctica, assembly GCF_963989245.1. Classification (NCBI taxonomy): domain Eukaryota; kingdom Metazoa; phylum Chordata; class Actinopteri; order Argentiniformes; family Microstomatidae; genus Nansenia; species Nansenia antarctica. Next base: position 4,755,763 of record NC_137676.1, read on the forward strand.
TCTGCAACGGAATAACTCCCCCCTCCCTCCCCTACTGTTATATATTGACTGAACTTCAGTTAGAGAAATAGACTAATTGGAGTCGTGTTAAATTATTTAATCAGACTCCAAGACTATGCACTTTGAGATTCGTGCGATATTCATAATTGAAATGAACCGAGGCTGAAATGTCTCTTTGTGTAAAAGTTCAACTTGAAAAGGGGAATTTCGCGCAACAGCTGAATAGTGAGGTAGCAAACTGGTTATCAAAAGGGGGCGTTGGTAGCCTGGCCGTTAGAGAGGCCGGCCAGCAATCGGAAGGTCGCTGGTTCGATCCCCCCCTCAGGAGGGAGCTGCATGTGCCCTTGAGCAAGGCAGTTAACCCATAATTGCTCCCGGGGCGCCGACTATGGCTGACTCTGTGCCTAGAGCAAAAAAACAACAACAACCACCAAATTCCAACAATTGATTGACAAGTTGATTGCATGGCAAATAAAACATTCTTCATCTTTCAAAAGATTCTCTCTCTACTGTGGTCCCCTACACGGCTACATGTCTGACCCAGGTATGCATAGTGTACATGTAGCCTACATCAAGTAAACGCCAAGTAGCGTAATTGCAGTGAGGCTGGCAGATTGTGGGAAAAAAAATATTTCGGAGGGGAGGATTAAAATAGAAGAAAACACTATGACTTCGGTGAGTATGGAAAAAGATCCTGATCATTATGACAATAATCTCAATGATCATAGGGATTCACATCCTATTAAGAAAAAAAAACAGACACTAGACAGGACTCATATAAACCCAAGAACAAAGCGTAACTTTGACAGGTATCAGTGGGTTAACAAAACCATACATGACCTCATGCCTAATCAATCTTGTCTAGTCTGTGCCCCAGCAGTTGGGCGCCAGGTCATAGTTCAAAGGTCAAAGGATGTCCCATTACTCACAAGAAGGGAGCATACATGACTGGCCATATATGCCAAATACCACTGACTTTTCGGGAAAAGGTCAGAAAAACAACCCATCTTACTATGAATGTATAAGAAAGCCAAAGGGAAATAAGACTAGAAAAAACAGTAGCTTGGGGAGATTTGAAAGATACACATATACAATCACCATCAACTTAACATCCCCATTTACACCTGTCAATGCTACCAAAATTAATGTAATGATTGCAAGTCAAGTGTCTGTGATTGTTTCAGTTTTTCCCTCTACAGACTAGCCAGAGCTATGCGATGGATGACATTTGGTGGACTTGTGGAAACAACATCCTGAGATCCTCCTTCCCACCAGGCTAGTGGTGCACGATAAACAAAAATGTGGACTGGATTAATTACGTCTATTACAATCAAATGTACCAGGCCTCTGATTCAGGAGAAACTGCATGCAAACACTAGAGTGAGGCAACAATTGACAGTAGCAGTAGACATGATGCTGGCAGGCAGTGGGGGGCTGTGCACTCTGTTCAAAGATTAATGTTCTACTGCCATACCAAATAATTCCGGACCTGATGGTCCACTGGCTGGAATTCTTGTAAAGATGAAAGACCACTCTGTACGGATGGCTGAAGGATCTGGTATAGATAACTCTGTACGGATGGCTGAAGGATCTGGTATAGATAACTCTTTCACTAGCCTACTAGAATCTTGGTTTGGGAGGTAGCGAAACATAGCAATGTCAGTGCTCACATCTTTCGTGGTGGCGACAGCCCTTTTAATAGTCCTGGGATGCTGTGTTATACCATGCCTTCCAGGACTGTTTCAAAGATTGATTGACACCGCTCTCTGACCAAGCACACACTGAACTCTCTAGTCTATCAACAGATGACTCCAATTCATGACTATGATGGACTACACCCCGAAATTCAAGATGACGATGATGAAGTTCAATATAACGATGTTGCATTTTTGTTTCGGGACCAATTAGAAAATGCTGAACTGTAATGCCATAATGACAGACACATTGAGAAACGAGAGAAGAGATGTGATTCTTGATGTGGGACGCATAAATTGTGAATAATCTTGGAATTATGACTATAAGAAAAAGTGTTGAATCATTGATTTATGACTAAGTTTGCGTATAACCACCCTATAAGATTGTGTACCGTATATTCACAATGATTTTTTATCTAACCTGATCACTTTTTCACGTTTAAACGTTTATGTCTGTAGTGGTTACAGAATAAACAGGAGGGATATGTGGGAAAACATTTCTTTAATACAATTACAATGTGACAATGTTTAAAGAAAACTGTGCGAATACTGAAAACTGTGTGAATGACAAGAATGCAGAGCAGGATACTCTCATGTGATGAACAAAGGTTTTACGACTACTGATAAGCAGAGGGCTTCGGAGGAGAAGTCATGTTCCTTCTCTCTCTGGGACAGTCATGTCTATTTTGACCAACTGTTGAACCCAGTGGCGGACTCAGGCTGTTTGAAGGGCAGGGGCGAAAAGGAAAAAAGGGCACCTACTGCACAACATGGGACCCCATCAGTGCACATGGTCAAATTTAGACCATTGGAAGGGCAGCCAATAGGGCACATCGTCTCTAATTTTGCCACTCAAAAGGGCACTTAAGTGCGACGTTTTTCAACTGTGGGGGCACATGGTTAAGTTTAGACCATTGGAGGGGCACCAATAGGGCACTCATTTTCGCAACTCAAAAGGGCATTTTTGCCACTCAAAAGGGCACTTAAGAGAGACGTTTTTCAACCGTCGCCGGTCGCCCCCCCCTGCTCCCCCCTGAGTCCGCCAGTGGTTGAACCTACCATGGGCAACCCCAGGACAAACCGCCCACTGATGTTGTTAACCTATGAATGTGATCAACTGGGACTGCCCCGGTGGAGAACCACATTTCTGTTGGCCGGACAATCGCTCCTTCTTGCAAGAACTAAATAAATACTCTAAATGATTTGATAAGTCTCAGTCTCCTGGTTACAAAGTTTAGTATTCTGTGTATTTGAATCTGACACAGATAGTGCTTGGTAACACCTGGTCCTCTGTGGCTCAGTTGGTAGAGCGTGGGGTTAACAACACTTGGGGTTGTGGGTTTGATTCCCGCTGCTGGGACCATATATACTGCAAAAGGTATGCGCTGACTGCAAGGTCGTTTTGGATAAAAGCGTCAGCTAAATGGTTAATTGTTAACACCTGGGTAGTAACACTGTAATAATTCGACATCAACAGGCTTGGCCATTCCAATAATGGAATGCAAACTGCGACACTTTAAATGAATGTGCAATAACACTATGTGCAATATGACAACCCTAGTCGTCTTATCTGTACAGTATAGTATAGTGGATAGTGTACATAGCCTTTATTTATGTAAACCAGCTCCTTTCCCTTCTTGTTTTTTTTAGTTTTTTTTTTCTTTCCTAGCACCAGGGGAGCCCCCCCTCCCAAATGTCATTGTTTGGTACCTGTACTATAGCAATGACAATAAAGACCATTCATTCATTCAATAAGGAACAGTCCATCACTACAATAGGTAGTTCAGCAATAACTAAAGAGCAACATGATATTGATAACACTGGTTAATAATGGTTCCCCGCTGGGACCATATACACTGACACATGTATGCACTCACTGCAATGTAAGTCGCTTTTGAAAACGTCAGCTAAATGGCATATATATATATATATATATTACTGTGAGTTCCTGTACTGTGCAGTGATGTAGAGGCTGTTGTTTTTTGGTCCATCTTTTCTATGTGTGGGGGCTGGTGTGTGTGTATGTGTGTGTGTGTGTGTGTGTGTGTGTGTGTGTGTGTGTGTGTGTGTGGGGGGGGGGGGCTGGTGTGCCAGGCTCTTATCAGGCCCAGCAGTGCTGACCGGGGCCAGGCCTGGGTGGGACAGGGCAGGGCGGGGCGCTCTCTGAACAGGCCCGTCGCAGGCTGGCTCCTCCAGGAGAGATAACTTTGTTCTGGGCTCGGAGAGATGACATCATGACATCATGACGGATGACGGACGAAGATGTGGCCGCAGGGGCAGGAAGTGTTATCTGCTGCCCTTCACTTACAATGGCACCCAGAGGAGACACACACACACACACGGGCAGGCGAGCGGGCGGGCGGGCGGGCGGGCGGGCACACACACACACACACACACACACACACACACACACACACACACACACACAAAAGACACTGTGCACGCACACACACGCATGCACGTGCATACACACACACAAACGCACACACACGCACACACACAACACGGATACACAAACAACATGCATATACACACACACACACACACACGCACACACACCTATCTGCAGTATCTATTCATGGGCCTTAACATGGGCACTGGTGGGAGAAAAGGGGTGGATGGATGTTTGTATGGGGGACTTCACAAAGGGGGGGTCATTTAAAAGGCAGACCAGGGGCGCAAGTTAGCCCTGTCATATTGAACAAGTCAAGGGATGCATTTCCATTGACTGCTCTACAGCATAGAGAAAAACAAAAACATCTGGATCTTTTGGGAGAACTATTGGAGGTTCATTCAACCAGTCTCTACAAAGACAAGGACCAATATCAATCTGTAAGTCAGACAATTAGCTGTATATATTTTTTTATGACTAAATGAATTTTTGGTATATCAGATTTTTTGGGATCTTTTGTATATGGGATTTTTGGGATCATCACAACAACGTTTTATCCTGTTGCATATTTGTAATTAATTTGGGTGTAATTCAGAGATGAAATAACCTTTGCTGTTTAAATTTAGTGATCATTAACCGTAACATGTAAAACGTACCAGCAGTAACTAATTGAGAAGCATGGAGATGACTAGGTTGGCTAGAAGCTTCACTATGAGCCAGCATGTTCACAGCTGTACAACATGAATACTGTGAATGGATGAATGTTTGTAACATGTACTATTCCTTTTGATGTTTCTGTGCTGTCCTTTGATGCTGACTGGTGAAGATCGCCTTACAGGTTTGTAACACATGCTTACTAATCATGTGCGCATGCACGCACACACGCACACGCACACGCACACACACACACACACACACACACACACACACACACACACACACACACACACACACACACACACACACACACACACACACACTTTGGCTCCAGAGTCAGAGTTTGCAATCAGTAATGGCTTGCATGGTTTCATCTAACAGACTCAGGAAGACCATATGACCCATAGTTACACATAGGCGAGTTATCCTCGATCTGTTGTGGGGTTTTCGTACATTGCTTTACCTCATCCAGAGACCATTAAATTCACCCAAATTAAAAATGGGTTAGATGGCTCATTGTGCTGTGAGGTCTACGGGCCAGCCTGTAATCCACGATTCGGATTGGTTTGAAAAGTCACTGAAATTAACTTTATCCGTGCCATGATCCAGCTGTGACTGATGGATAGAACATTCGCTTACTTGTATTGTAAATGTATTTGTTGTGAATCGCTTTGGATAAATGGCGTCTGCTAAATGCCAAAAATGTCAAAAACACCCCAATGGAATTTGGGTGAATTATACCTTTAACCTAACCGTAACCACCAGGATGAAAACATGAAACTGACCTTAGATCAGTGTGTAGGGTGCAGCCTCTCCCTCCTCTGTGGGGGCATCTGATCTGGGACAGGATGTGTCGCATCCTCAACATCCTGCTGGCCCTGCTGAGCCGCTTCCTGTTTGCGGTCCACGGCGTGGTGACCGTGTGGCGTGTGGTCGTGGTCAAAGGGGAGCCCCTCTATTGGCTGCTGCTGACAGGCGTGGCTCTGCTGGGGGTGGAGATAGCCGTCACCATCAGGTTCACCAAAAACGCGGAGTGGAAATGGTAAATGACAAATCCACATATAACTGTACCAATCAATAATACATTGTATTAAATTAATCAAATATGTCACATACAGTACATTACTATTTACCAACGTATTGTATATGTTACGGTACATGAGGGAATAGGGTACATGTGGGAAAACTAGGGTTAGGGTTAGGTGCTACGTCGACTTGGTACATGCTGGCATGTCTAACCCTAACCCTAACCCTAACCCTAACCGTAGCACCCTAGCACCTAACCCTAACCCTAATCCTAACCCTAACCCTACCCCTACCCCTACCCCTAACCCTGACCCTAACCGTAGCACCCTAGCACCTAACCCTAACCCTAGTTTTCCCACATGTACCGTGTTCCCACATGTACCGTAACATATACACTTGATATCTACAGGGCTATACTCTCACGATCTACAGTACCCACACATTGTGTGTGTCAGCATTACTTTACTTGATTTAGTTAAATGTATTTACATTCAAGGGACAATGCACTTAGATCAGTGTTGCTGTAAATGCTGTAAAAGTTTCAACCAGAAAGCTAATTCCCTGTGCAGGTAGTTAAGAACAATTATAAGAAACATACACATGAAATACATACAAACATTACCCACTATGCACCATTTATAGCAGTGTTTCCCTAAATAGTAGGCTGGCATGCATTTATTATAATTGATACACTCTCAAGTTCTTTATACAGTAGGTCAAGTACTCGACTGTGACATTATTCTGTTTATCCTAAAAGCATCCTCTCTGTCTGAATATAAGTGGGCATACTTTCACTGTCTACACTACGATGGCAGACTGTTAGTTAGCACCTCCCTTTCTGCACTGTGTTCATTATCTTCACTGCTCTGAATCTTTTTGCCTGATTGGAAAAGAAATAATCTAACAACCCCTAGGTTACAGAGCAATTGTAATAATGATTAGCCCAGACAATTGAACTGATTAATTTCATAGCAAATGTTATTTTCCTTTCCTGTTCATGTTGCGATAAATTTAATTTGTTAGATAGATAAAACATTAGCTATTCACCCTGTTGGCCTGCCCTCCTAGAATCGGTGTCTTTCGTTAATTCCTTGTCTTTGTACTTGCACTACTCTGCCAATGACAATTAAATTGAATCGGAATCGGAATCTTTTTCAATGGGTTTAATAGGCTAGGTGCACGATCTCACTACTTCCTGAAAGGCAACTGGTATGAACATATTGGTCTCACTCTATTGGTTTAATTTATTAATCAGCTGTGCGGTAAACCGTTGGAACACACAGTGCACAGCTGATTAATCAATTAAACCAATAGAGTGAGACAGGATATGTTCATACCAGTTGCCTTTCAGGAAGTAGGGAGATCGTGCACCTAGCCTATTGACGGTTTGAGGGGTTGTAGTCTTCTCCAGTAGCAGGGGAGAGGTAGGGTTGCCAACTGTCCCGTATTTAGGGCTGGGTGAACATACAGGACCTCGCTTGTCCCGTATATTCATCCAATCACAGGCCCCCTCATGGGTACGTATCTCTCAAATGCGCCAATTCCTGCAAACCCCCCCCCCCCCGACTGGAAGGGCAAGCCATCTTTTGTCCCGTATTAATTTTTGGTAGAGAGAAAGTTGGCAACCCTAGCTTGGATGGTGGTGACGAGAGATAATTACAGAGGCTTAACACAGAGACACAGGGAAAAAACTGTTTTCCTGGTGTATTTATACAACAAAGGGTAAACATAAAATGTATCAACTTCAAAGGAACAGGCTGAGCTCACACAACTTAAAACTGATACATCAACTGAAAAGGGTTGAACTGGTTCGGTTCAGCTTGGTTCGGTTTCGTTCAGTTCAGTTCCGTTCAGTTCAGTTCAGTTCGGCTCAGTTCAGTTCAATTCAGTTCAGTTCAATTCAGTTCAGTACAATTCAGTTCTTCGGAGCACGTGGCTACCACCCTCCTGCCTGGAAGCTACAAACAATATTGAGGCTGAGGCTTAAATGTCCAATGCCAGAGTGGCCTTAAGACTTAACTGGCCTCAGGTGTGCCAATTACTGCAGCCTAACTTGTTGGCTGCAGTCTTCGTGGAAACATGCTGGCTTCTGGGGCGGGACTTCAGCCCCAATCAGGAGTATTCCCTGGGCCCAAATAACTACTGACCTCATGACTGGTTGAACTGGTTGATTTACAAGCCACTGCCTGAGGTGGTGAGAGGCAGATATTGTAATACACAAAAAAATCTCTCCTCTCTCGCTGTTATCTCATATCTCTCCCTTTCTCTCATAAAACACTTGTCTCTCTCGTTTCTCTCTCTCACACATGTTTTTAATTAAGAACAGATCGGTCTCTGCCTTTCTCACTCGCTGAGAGCGCTCTAGGCCTGCTCCCCGTGACACATCAGCTATGCGTGTTTCGCTCCATCTCTCTATTTCTCTATCTCCGTCCCCTCTTTTCTCACTTAATAAACTCACTCTCTTTCTTTCTGTGGCACAATCTTCCAGCCCCAGTCCTTCCTCGCCAGTAACTGAAAGAGACTCGCTCCGGGCCTGAGCTGAATTAGCATAACCTAGAGCCGACCTCTATCACACACACTCTTCGAAAGGATGTCAGGAAAATTATGTAATTGCCGATTCAGAACATGTTGTGACTGAAGCTTACTCCAGGCCTCTCTTTCTCTCTCTCTCTCTCTCTCTCTCTCTCTCTCTCTCTCTCTCTCTCTCTCTCTCTCTCTCTCTCTCTCTCTCTCTCTCTCTCTCTCTCTCTCTCTCTCTCTCTCTCTCTCTCTCTCTCTCTCTCTCTCTCTCTCTCTCTCGGTCTCTCTCTCTCTCTCGGTCTCTACCCCGGTCTCACTTTGATGTTCTCTCTTCACGCAGAAGGCTTTGCACTGTCAAGTGGGATTTGCATACACAATGAGAATAATTGCCCCTCTCTGAAATGGGACACTTCTTTTGGAAAAGGGTTTCTTTTTTTTATTTTTATATAGATTTTTTTTTAAACTGAGTGGACAGAAAAAAATGTGTGATTGTCGATAAAAATAGAGCTTCCTCCTCCTACTCCCTCTCTCGGCTTCCTGCGTTTTAGGTTTTCCCCCATGGTGTTTCTGTACCTCAGTACCGTCATCCCCTCCATTTGGTTCCTGGAGCTCAACCTGCTGCAGTCCAAACTGCCTGTCAACGTCTCCTCAGGCTCTGAGTTTCATCTGCTGACTCACATCCCCATCGCAGCGGTAGGTGTCGCACCATAAACCTTCCTCCCCTCCTCCTCCTTCTCCGCCGCCTCCCCCCCTGGCACATTTAACCAGATGGAACAGATAAGATGTAGATATGGGGGAATAAAAAAAAGTCTTAGTAGGAAATGTAACTGACACTCTCTAAATACTCTCAGATCTAGCCCTCACGTGGAGTGGACTCCTTTCTTTCTCTTTTAAAGAAAGTTTTGGAATTGTTCAAGCATAGTCATCCAACCATTCAATTACTCAACATAACACAACAATCATGAATATGCATCTCCTTCTCTCATGGAGTTTCCTCTCATGTAGGATTGGGAGCATCTTGCCCCCTAGCTCTGTTTGATGTTTGCAGAGTGATACGTGTTTTTTTTTATCTTGAGAGATTGGGAACTAGGAGTTTGGATGACATATAATCAACAGTTAAAGTCAGGATAGACTCACTCTTTGTCCTTGGTTTGTCCCTTACGTGTGATTTTGTCTCATGGCTCTGGGGTGATGATGGGGGGTTGATGGTGATGAAGGTCGCTGGTTCGATCTCCGCCCCAGGAGGGAGCTGCTTGTGCCCTTGAGCAAGGCACTTAACCCCTAATTGCTCCAGTGGCGTCGACTATGGCAGAATCCCCCCCCCCCAAGAAAATACCCCCAAAAAATACCCCCCCCAAAAAAAACTAATTCCAACAATTGATTGACAAGTTGATTGCACGGCAAATAAAACATTATTATTATGATGTGTTAACTGACACAGGGCATTGTCCAGCTGGACCCAGAGAACTGGGCCGCGGGCCTGGAGCAGACCATGCTGATCGTCCTGGTGCTGGGCCGCTGGCTGATGCCCAAGGGGGACATGTCCCGCGACCAGCTCTCCCAGCTCCTCATGGTTTACGTCGGCCTGGGCGCCGACATCCTCGACATCTTCGACACCTTCAAGGAACCCGAGGTCAAGACCAACCGGGCCGTCATCCTCGTGGGCTTGGCCCTCTTCTCCTGGGCCCTCATGCAGTTCCCGTTGGTCCTGACCCAGACCGGCCCCCCTCCCCCCAACAAGTGCCAGATCCAACAACCCAACAACCAACCCTCTCCTGGGGGAAGCTTGGGTGGTGAGGAAGACGTGCCTGGAGCTTCCCCCTCACCCTCCTCCGCCTCCTCCTGCCCCTGCCCCTGCTCCCCCTCCTCCTCCTCCTCCTCCTCCCCCCCCTCCTCCCCCTCGTGCTGCTCCAGTGAGGTGTGGAGCCTGTTGCTGACGGTGGGGCTCCAGGATGGACCCTTCCTAATCTTCCGCCTCTACCTCATGATCCGGGAGAACGTCCTCAACCAGCTGATGATCTTCTTCACCTGCAAGAACATCCTCATCGTCCTTCTGGAGGTCTACAGGATCCTGGTGGTGCAGTGTGAACAGCACATGGGGCCGGGTGGGCTGGAGAGCTGCTCTGAGATGCCGTGGTGCCGTACTGCTGAGGAGGGGAATGGGAAGGCGGGGGGCGATGAGGAAGGGGAGGGAGAGAGGGGGAGTACTCCAGCATAACATTATTCTGTTTATCCTAAAAGCAGCCTCTCTGTCTGAATATCAGTTGGCATACTTTCACTGTCTACACCACGATGGCAGGCTGTTAGTTAATACCTCCTTTTCTGCACCGTGTTCATTATCTTCACTGCTCTGAATTTCAGTGTGGAAAGAAAATTATGAAAAACAATCTAACAACCCCAAGGTTACAGAGCAATTGTACTAATGATTTGCCAACACAATTGAACAATTTGAACTGCTGCGATAAATTACATTTGTTAGATAGAAAACATTAGCTATTCACCCTGTTGGCCTGTCCTCCTATCATGGCAGTCTGTTTCAATGGGTTGAATTGAGGGTTTTAGGGGCTGTAGTCTTCTCCAGGTTGTAGCAGGGCAGAGGAAGGGTTGCCAACTGTCTCGCATTAGCAGTATTTTAGGCTGGATGAATTTGAATTGATTTTGTATTCTGCTGCAATGCCAATGTCAAAGAACCTGAACCTGAAGAATTTTACTCTGTGTACCCGTACATGAGGTAATAAAAGCAATCTGATTCTGATCCTGATATTGTCTGGGGACTTTCCTCCCTTGTCCCGTATATTTATCCAATCACAGGCCCCCTCATGTGTATGTGCAGCCTAACGGCGCCAATTCCTGCAACCCCCCCCCCCCGCCCCGTGCAGGGGAATGCCATCTTTTGTCCCATATTTGGTAGTGAGAAAGTTGGCAACCCTAGTCACAGGGTTTGGCAGCACGGAGGGAGGTGATGAGAGATAATTACAGAGGCTTAAACACAGAGGCACAGGGTGAATCCAGTCAGGGCAGGGTTGTGTGATGAACCAATGGGCCTGCCATGCCAGGGGAGATGGACCAATGGGCCTGCCATGCCAGGGGAGATGGACCAATGGGTCTGCCATGCCAGGGGAGATGGACCAATGGGCCTGCCATGCCAGGGGAGATGGAGTAGCTGGCTGCGTCGATCATTTTGGGTTGCGTTGCTCAATGGCCCCCCAGCTCACAGATCCACCAGCCCCACAGCCCACAGATCCACCAGCCCCCCAGCCCACAGATCCACCAGCCCCCCAGCCCACAGATCCACCAGCCCCACAGCCCACATATCCACCAGCCCCACAGCCCACAGATCCACCAGCCCCCCAGCCCACAGATCCACCAGCCCCCCAGCCCACAGATCCACCAGCCCCCCAGCCTATGCACTTTGAGAATTGTGTTTCAATCAATTGAAATGATCCGAAGCTGAATGTCTCTTTGTGTAAAAGTTCAACTTGGAAAGGGGAATTGACTGACCAGCTGTGTGTGTGAGTGTGTGTGTGTGTGAGGGGTGGGGGGGGGGGGGGGGGGGGGGCTGGTGTGCCAGGCTCTTATCAGGCCCAGCAGTGCTGACCGGGGCCAGGCCTGGGTGGGACAGGGCAGGGCGGGGCGCTCTTTGAACAGGCCCAGCAGTGCTGACCGGGGCCAGGCCTGGGTGGGACAGGGCAGGGCGGGGCGCTCTCTGAACAGGCCTGTCGCAGGCTGGCTCCTCCAGGGGAGATAACTTTGTTCTGGGCTCGGAGAGATGACATCATGACATCATGACGGATGACGGACGAAGATGTGGCCGCAGGAGCAGGAAGTGTACGCATGCACGCACAAATGCACACCTGTGTGTGTACACAATACACCTGTGTGTGTACACAATACCTATTAACCTTAACATGGGAAATTATGGGAGAAAAGGGGTGAATTGTATTGTATGTATTTGTATGGGGGATTTCACAAAGGGAGGGTTATTTAAAAGGCAGACCAGGGATGCAAGTTAGCCATGTCATATTGAACAAGTCAAGGAATGCCTTTCCATTGACTGCTCTACAGCATAGAGAAAAACAAAAACATCTGGATCTTTTGGGAGAACTATTGGAGGTTCATTCAACCAATCTCTAAAGACAAGGACCAATATCAATCTGTAAGTCAGACAATTAGCTGTATATATCTTTAATGAGGAAATTCCTCTCGTATTACATGTCTTAATTCCTTTTTTGTACATCAGATTTTTAAGGATTTTGGGGGAATTTTTGGGATCATCACAACGATGTTTTATCCTGTTGCATATTTGTAATACATTTGGGTTTAATTCAAAGATTAAATAACCGTTGCTGTTTAAATGTAGTGACCATTAACCTTAACATGTAAAACTTACCAGCAGTAACTGAGAAGCATGGAGAAACTGAGAGACTGAGAAAGCTTCGACTTCAGCTAAAAGCTTCACTATGAGCCAGCATGATGATAGCTGTACAACATGATAATAATAATAATAATAATAATAATAATACTTTTTATTTGTATTGCACTTTTCATTCAAAATAATCTCAGAGTGCTACAGAGAGAAAACAACAACAACAACAACAACAACAACAACAACAACAACAACAACCGTAAAAACATAATAAGTTAAAAACAAAACAACCTAAAAACATAATAAGTTAAAAACATAATAAAAAACTAACAAAATAAATCACAAGAATGAACACAGGTTCAGCAGTCAAAGGCCATTTTGAATAAAAAGGTTTTTAGGCCTGTCTTAAAAGAGTCCAGGCTCTGTACTGCCCTTAACTGGCTAGGAAGGCTGTTCCACAGGCACGGCGCAGCCGAGCAGAAGGCTCGGTCCCCCATGGTGCGGAGCCTGGTATTGGGGACCTGAAGGAGGAAACATGAATACTGTGAAAGTATGTAACATTCATATGTAACATGTACTATTCCTTTTGATGTTTCTGTGCTGACCTTTGATGTTGACTGGTGAAGATCACCTTACAGGTTTGTAACACATGCTTACTAACCGCACACACTCGAACGCTTGCACGCACAGACACACACACACACACACACTCTCTCTCTCTCTCACTCACACACACACACACACACACACACACAGACACACACACACACACACACACACACGCGAAGACAGACACACACACACACACACAGACGCGCTCGCGCGAAGACAGACACAGACACACACACACACACACACACACACACACACACGAAGACAGACACAGACACAGACACACACAGACACACACACACACACACACACACACACACACACACGGCTCCACTCAGAGTTTGCAATCATTAATGGCTTGCATGGTTACATCTAACAGACTCAGGAAGACCAACATATAAATTACCCATAGTTACACATAGGTGAGTTATCCTCGATCTGTTGTGGGGTTTTCACGATTCGGATTGGTTTGAAAAGTCATTGCTTCTTTCGTGTAACGTCAGAGGTCCAACTCAGTGTCGCGTAGCCATGCCCGCATCTCTGGTTCTAAGTCGAAGAGGCTGGCTTCTGAGGGTGGTCTATATAAGGGGCAGATGGTGATTATATGGTCGGCGGTCTGCTCTGGGTCACCGCACTCGCATGCCGCACTGTCCACCAGGCCCCACGCCTTCATTGATGTTTTAAAGCGACCGACACCAGTTCGTAGACGGTTCAGTATGGTCCATTGCCGGCGTGGTAGGTCGTCTCCTCCAATGGCACCATCTCCTGGGTCCCAGATGTAGCGGTGGATTCGGGAGGGCACGGCTGACTCCCACTCCTGCTTCCAAGCTGCTGCCAACCATGCATCTCTGGAGATGTCCTCAGAGGTGGAGTTGAGCATGTCTTGGGCTGCCTTGTTGTAAGGGTGGCGGGTCTTGAGTCTGCTTGGAGGTGCTGGTGTTATTGTGGTGTTGTGCAGGATGTGCCAGTCATACTTTTGTGCCTTCCTGGCCAGGGCGAGGGTGGCAGCCTCCCGTCGGAGGCCGGCCGGTGCTATTCCCGCGAGGACTGGCAAGAGGGACACAGGGGTAGGCTTCAAGCATCCAGTTATTATTCTGAGGGAGGTATTGATAGCCACGTCGACCTTTCTCGCATGAGGGCTTCTGCTCCAGACTGGGGCGCAGTATTCCGCTGCAGAGAAGACCAGGGCTTGGGTGGATATTCTTAGCGTCATAGCGGAGGCTCCCCAGGTTGTACCAGCTAGGCGGCGGATCAGCGCGGCCCTGGATGTCACCTTGGCCTTGACTTCTTCCAGGTGTTGCTTGAAGGATAATGTCCGATCCAGACGCACTCCAAGGTACTTCGGGGCTTGCTGGACCTCCAGACATTTGTTGTCAACGCGCCTCTCAAGTTCCCTCCTGGCTTCTCTGGTGCTAAGGTGGTATGCCGCTGCGACTGTCTTTCCGACACTGAGTTGTAGACGCCACCTCCGAAGGTATGCTACCAGTGTGCCTATGTCTTCGTTAAGACCCTCTTCCATCGCCTTCCACGTTGGTTGGCTCAGCATGATGGCAAGATCGTCTGCGTAGCCATACTTTCTGGATGCTGTATCAGGTAGGTCGTGGATGTAAACGTTGAACAGCATCGGCGAGAGAACAGACCCCTGCAGTACCCCGTTCCTCAGTCTTCTGAGCCTACTGCACTGGCCACTGCTGGTCTGTAAGATGAAGCTGCGGTTGGAAAGTGTCTCCATGATGAACTTCACCATGTGGCGGTCCGGTATTGTCCTCAGCAGCTTCAGGTGGAGTCCCCGGTGCCACACGGTGTCGTATGCAGCAGTCAGATCCAGGTACACTACCCCAGCTTTCTCATTGTCCTGGAAGCTGTCCTCGATGTCCTGACAGAGTAGTGTTACCTGGTCAAAGTCATTGCAATTAACTTCATCCATGCTATGAACCAGCTGTGACTGATGGATAGAAGATTTGCTTACTTAGTCAAATGTATTTGTTGTAAATGGCGTCTGCTAAATGCCAAAAATGTAAAAAAAAAAACACAATGGAATTTGGGTGAATTACACCTTTAACCTAACTGTAACCACCATCAGGATGAACACATGAAACTGGTCTTAGATCAGTGTGTAGGGTGCAGCTTCTACCTCCTCTGTGGGGGCTTCCTGTTAAATACCGTATTGACTTCAAAATTCTGCTCCTCACTTTCAAGGCCCTTCACAATCTTGCACCCCCATATCTCTCTGAACTCCTTCACTCCTACACTCCCTCTCGCACTCTCCGATCCTCCACTGCCTTTCAACTCACTATACCTTCTGCCCGCCTGACTACTATGGGGTCTAGAGCCTTCAGTCACTCTGCCCCCCGTCTCTGGAACTCTCTCCCACAAGACATCCGCAATATTGACTCTCTACCCACCTTCAAATCCTGCCTGAAAACCCACCTTTTTAAATTGGCGTATTTTCAATTTTTAATTTCTTTCAAAGTTTTTTAAGTCTTTTATTTTACCTTGTTTTGTTTGTTTTTGTTTGTTTGAATCACTGTTTTAACCTGTTGCTTGTTTTTAACTTATGCTCTGTAAGGTGTCCTTGAGTGCTCTGAAAGGCGCCTATAAATAAAAGGCATTATTATTATTATTATTATTATTATTATTATTATCTGATCTGGGACAGGATGGGTCACGTCCTCGACATCCTCCTGGCCCTGCTGAGCCGTATCCTGTTCGTGCTCCACGGCGTGCTGACTGTGTGGCGCGTGGTCAAAGACACAAAGCAGCCCCTCTATTGGCTGCTGCTGATAGGCGTGGCTCTGTTGGGGGTGGAGATAGCCCTCACCATCAAGTTCACCCGCAAGGCAGAGTGGAAATGGTAAATGACAACTCTGTCGTGTTGGGTTCTTTCATAGACACGGACGACCAAGGTTATAAATGCAACTCAGATTTACTCAATATCATTTCCACAACCTCATACAGTTAGTCCGTAGCATCCTCTAACTCGCATGGCTTATCACGTCATGACGTCAGTTGTCCCTATGACTAACTTACACCACAAAATCCACATATACTGTACAATCAATAATACACTGTATTCAATGTATCAATATATCACTTACTGTAGAGTACATTACTATTTACCAACGTATTGTATGCAGCATTGATATCTACAGGGCTATACTCTTACGATCTACCAACACATTGTGTGTGTCAGCATTACTTGACTTGATTTAGTTTTAATTTACATTATACATTTAAGGGACCGTGCACATAGATCCGTGTTGCTGTATATGCTCCAGTTTCAACCAGAAAGCTAATTCCTTACCATACAAATAAAATATATACGAACATTACCCACTATGCACCATTTATAGCAGTGTTTCCTGGCATGCATTTATTATAATTGATACACTCTCAAGTTCTTTATACAGTAGGTCAAGTACTCGACTGTGACATTATTCTGTTTATCCTAAAAGCATCCTCTCTGT
This sequence comes from Nansenia antarctica, assembly GCF_963989245.1. NCBI lineage: Eukaryota > Metazoa > Chordata > Actinopteri > Argentiniformes > Microstomatidae > Nansenia > Nansenia antarctica. The sequence goes on from NC_137676.1 coordinate 4,772,497, forward strand.
CTGAATATAAGTGGGCATACTTTCACTGTCTACACCACGATGGCAGACTGTTAGTTAGCACCTCCCTTTCTGCACTGGTGTTCATTATCTTCACTGCTCTGAATCTTTTTTGCCTGATTGGAAAATAAATAATCTAACAACCCCTAGGTTACAGAGCAATTGTAATAATGATTAGCCAAGACAATTGAACTTTTTAATTAATTAATTAAATATTAATTTCATAGCAAATCACAGAAAAAGGTGTGATTGTCGATAAAAATAGAGCTTCCTCCTCCTACTCCCTCTCGGCTTCCTGCGTTTTAGGTTTTCCCCCATGGTGTTTCTGTACCTCAGTACCGTCATCCCCTCCATTTGGGTCCTGGAGCTCAAGCAGCAGTCCAAACCTGTCAACTGCACATGCCCCAACACAACGGTAGGTGTCGCACCATAAACCTTCCTCCCCTCCGCCTCCCCCCCTGGCACATTTAACCAGATGGAACAGATAAGATAGATAAGATGGGTAGATATGGGGGAATAACAAAAGTCTTGGGAGGAAATGTAACTGACATATTGAGAAGAAGATCTCAGACACTTGTCTCAATACTCTCAGATCTAGTAGCCCTCAGTGAGACGCGTAGCCGAAGTGAGACGCGTGCTGAAGGCGGTGGACCCCAGGAAAGCCTCGGGGCCGGATGGGGTCCTGGGACGGGTGCTGAGGGACTGCGCCGACCAGCTGGCCGGGGTTTTCACCAACATCTTCAACCAGTCCCTGTCCCAGGCCACCATCCCAACCTGCCTGAAAACCTCAACTATCATCCCAGTCCCGAAGAAAAGCACGGTGAGCTGCCTAAACGACTACCGCCCGGTGGCACTCACACCTATCATCATGAAGTGCTTCGAGAAACTAGTCCGGGCCCACATACTCACACGCCTCCCGCCCAACCTGGATCCATACCAGTTCGCCTACAGAGCCCACAGGTCCACAGAGGACGCCATCGCGACGACTCTCCACGCCACTCTATCCCACCTGGAGAGGGGAAACAGCTATGCGAGACTGCTCTTTGTGGACTTCAGCTCCGCCTTCAACACCATCCTTCCAGACAGGCTAGTGACCAAACTACTAGACCTGGGTCTATCACACTCTATATGTGCATGGATCAAGGACTTCCTGACCGACCGCCCCCAGAGGGTGCGGGTGGGCCCCCACACCTCCACAGCCCTCAGACTCAGCACTGGGTCCCCCCAGGGCTGCGTGCTAAGCCCCATCCTCTACAACCTCTACACCTACGACTTCACCCCCGTCCACCCCAGCAACTCCATCGTAAAGTTTGCAGACGACACCACCGTGGTGGGATGCATCTCGGGGGGGGACGAGGCGGCGTACAGGGATGAGGTAGAGCAACTGAGCAAGCTGTGCAAGGTTAACAACCTGCTGCTGAACAAGTCAAAGACCCAGGAAACCATCGTAGACTTCAGGAGGAAAAAGTCTGAGATCCAGCCCCTGCTCATCGACGGAGAGAGCGTGGAGAGAGTCTCAACCCTCCGATTCCTGGGGGTGCACATGCAGGATGACCTGACCAGGAAGGACAACACAAAAGCCACCATCAAGAAGGCACAACAGCGGCTATACATCCTGAGAGTCCTCAGGAAGGAAGACAGCAAGCAGGAGATACTGGTGACCTTCTACCGCGGCGCAGTGGAGAGCATCCTCACCTACGGCATCTGCAACTGGTTCTCCAGCTGCACAACCGCGGAGAGAAATGCGCTACAGAGAGTCGTGAGAACAGCCCAGAAGATCACCGGCGCCCCCCTCCCCTCTCTGGAAGAGCTGTACAACACACGCTGTCTCAGGAAGGCCTCCAAGATCTCCAGGGACCCAACCCACCCTGGGTACGAACACTTTACCCGGCTGCCCTCGAAAAGGCGGTTCAGGACCATGGCCGCAAGGACAAACAGACTGAAGAACAGCTTCTACCCCAGGGCCGTCCAGGCCCTGAACACAGCAAAGACCTAGGTTCTGGGCCCTGGACAGTCTGGACGGATTGATGGCAGCTGCTGGACTGAAAAAATAAGGTGTAGTGCTGAGGCACAAATATGTACATTTCAAGCCTGCAAACTGCGACACTTTAAATAAATGTGCAATAACACTATGTGCAATATGACAACCCTAGTCGTCTATCTGTACAGTATAGTATAGTGGATAGTGTACATAGCCTTTATTTATGTAAACCAGCACCTTCCCTTCTTGTGTTTTTTTAAAGTGTTTTTTAAAGTTTTTTTTTTCTTTTTTTTTTTTCTTTCCTAGCACCAGGGGAGCCACCCCTCCTAAATGTCATTGTTTGGTACCTGTACTGTAGCAATGACAATAAAGACCATTCATTCATTCATTCATTCATTCACGCAGAGTTTCCTTTCTTTAAAAAAACAAATCTGTTTATTGGGTTTTAGAATTGTTCAGCACAGTCATCCAACCATTCAATTACTCAACATAACAAAACAATCATGAATATGCATCCTCCTCGTCCCATGGAGTTTGGACGAGGAGTAATCAACAGTTAAAGTCAGGATAGACTCACTCTTTGTCCTTGGTTTGTCCCTTACATGTGATTTTGTCTCAAGGCTCTGGGGTGATGATGGGGGGGTTAAGGTGATGAAGGTCGCTGGTTCGATCCCCGCCCCAATTAACTCCTAATTGCTCCAGTGGCGCCGACTATGGCTGACCCTGTGCCTAGAGCAAAAACACCCCCCAAATTCCAACAATTGATCGACAAGTTGATTGCACGGCAAAATAAAACATTATTATTATTATTATGTGTTAACTGACACAGGACAATGGCCAGGTGGACATTGACAAGCTGGACTTAGACTGGGTCGCGGGCCTGGAGCAGACCATGCTGATCGTCCTGGTGCTGGGCCGCTGGTTGATGCCTAAGGGGCACATGTCCCGCGACCAGCTCTCCCAGCTCCTCATGATGTACATCGGCCTGGGCGCTGACATCCTCGACATCTTCGACACCTTCAGGCAACCGAACGTCAAGTCCGAGCGGGACGTCATCATCGTGGGTCTGTTCCTCTGCTCCTGGGCCCTCATGCAGTTCACGTTGGTCCTGACCCAGACCGGCCCCCCTCCCCCCAACAAGTGCCAGATCCAACAACCCACCACCGCTTCCCAGTGGGGACACACACACTCTCCTGGGGGAAGCTTGGGTGGCGTGGAAGATGTGCCTGGAGCTTCCCCCTCCTCCCCCTCCTCCCCCCCCTCCTCCTCCTCCTCCCCCCTCTCCTCCTCCTCCTCCTCCTCCTATCCCTCGTGCTGCTCCAGTGAGGTGTGGAGCCTGTTGCTGTTGGTGGGGCTCCAGGATGGACCCTTCCTAATCTTCCGCCTCTACCTCATGATCTGGGAGGTCCGCACCCAGCAGATGATCTTCTTCACCTGCAAGAACATCCTCATCGTCCTGCTGGAGGTCTACAGGATCCTGGTGGTGCAGTGTCAACTGGACAAGCGGACATGCTGTGGTGGTATTACTGCTGAGGAGGGGAGAGTGTAGGCGGGGGAGGATGAGGAAGGGGAGAGAGGGGAGGGAGAGAGGGGAGAGCAGAGATGCCAAGCAGAGGGTGAAGGGGTAGGAGAGATAGATGGAGATAGATAGAGAGAAGGGTAGAGGGGGGGAGAGAGAGAGAGAGAGAATGAGAATTAGATTAAAAGTCAGAGATGTTGCCAGATACAGAGAATCTGAGACGCAAGAGTGGAAATAATAATTAATTATCAATGAAAATTATGAAAAACAATCCAACAACCCCAAGGTTACAGAGCAATTGTACTAATGATTTGCCAACACAATTGAACAATTTCCTGCTGCGATAAATTACATTTGTTAGATAGAAAACATTAGCTATTCACCCTGTTGGCCTGTCCTCCTATCATGGCAGTCTGTTTCAATGGGTTGAATTGAGGGTTTTAGGGGCTGTAGTCTTCTCCAGGTTGTAGCAGGGCAGAGGAAGGGTTGCCAACTGTCTCGTATTAGCAGTATTTTAGGCTGGATGAATTTGAATTGATTTTGTATTCTGCTGCAATGCCAATGTCAAAGAACCTGAACCTGAAGAACTTCTCTGTGTACACTACTCTGTGTACCCGTACATTAGGTACTAAAAGCAAACCTGATTCTGATCTCTCTTGTCCCGTATATTTATCCAATCACAGGCCCCCTCATGTGTATGTACAGCCTAACGGCGCCAATTCCTGCAACCCCCCACCCACCCCACCCCGTGCAGGGGAATGCCATCTTTTGTCCCGTATTTGGTAGTGAGAAAGTTGGCAACCCTAGTCACAGGGTTTGGCAGCACGGAGGGAGGTGATGAGAGATAATTACAGAGGCTTAAACACAGAGGCACAGGGTGAATCCAGTCAGGGCAGGGTTGTGTGATGGACCAATGGGCCTGCCATGCCAGGGGAGATGGACCAATGGGCGTGCCATGCCAGGGGAGATGGAGTAGCTGGCTGTGTCGCTCATTTTGGGTTGCGTTGCTCACTGGCACCCCCCCGCCACCGATCCACCAGCCCCACAGATCCACCAGCCCACCGATCCACTGGTCCCCCCCCCCACCGATCCACCAGCCCGACAGCCCATCCACCGGCCCATCCACCGGCTCCCCAGCCCACAGATCGACCGGCCCATCCCCAGCTCACAGATCGACAGGCCCCACAGCCCACAGATCGACCGGCACCACCCACAGCCCACAGATCGACCGGCACCATCCACCGGACCGGCCCCTGCAGCCCACTGATCGACCCGGTGCTTCAGGTGGCCAGTCAGTCTGCTACTGTGTCCAACAAAGGGTTAACATAAAATTGATAAACTTCAAAGTAACAGGGACTAGCCTCACACAACTTAAAACTGATAAATCAACAGAAAAGGGTTGAACCGGTTCAGAGGTGTTGGTTCATATCAGAGGTGTTGCTAGACGTCAAGAGAGCCTGGAGCGCCGTGAGGATCGCATGATTTATCAGTTGTTTGGGGGGGGGGGGGGGGGGCGGAGTAGGGGGGGAGAGTGGGGGGGCGGGTGTGTGTGTGTGTGGGGGGGGGGGGGGTGAACACATCTGCCATCTCTATTACCTCCCCCCAGTTCAATAGCGCACCAATGAGTCATTTATATTTTTGACATTTAGCAGACGCCTTTATCCAAAGCAACTTAATAACAAGTACATTTGTCTAAGTAAGTGAATCATTCATCCATCAGTCATCGCAAGAGAACGTAATCTACGCTTGGGCCAGTGGCTATTAGCAGTAATAAGGCTAGAAGAAATCATGTTTAAAATATATTTTGTTTACAGTACAGAGACTGTACGGGGGGGGGGGGGGGTAGAGGGGATGAAGAGGTCTCAGGAGGGACAGTTAAGGTGTAGCCAGAAGAGATGGAGGTCTTTAGTCTACGGCGGAAGATATGGGGTGAAGATTGGTAGTCCTGAGAGCAGAGTTCCCAGACCATTGAACTAGAGTCCCTGAGGATCCCAGATGAGATTATGATGAGATGAGATTATGATAAAAACTCATGATAAGAGTGGGAGATGGAGGTAGATTACCTCACGATGTCTTTACACTGACATACAAAAGGCTGATATAGTGTCAGTTCACTAAGATCACTATGACCTAAAGTCACACCTGTAAATATCTCTGTTTATGTTGAATGGTTATATGTAGTGTTACTGTATTACTAAGATCAAAAATCAACCAATGAAAATGTTTTTATATGTTTAACATCTAAAAAAAGAATCATGTTGTCACATGGTTAGTTCCCGTCATACCCCATCCAGAGCCCTTAGGTCAGCTGAACAACTGCTGCTGGAGGTCCCTAGGACCAGACTCAAAATGAGAGGGGATAGAGCCTTCTCTAAAGCAGCCCCGAGGCTCTGGAATAGCCCCCCCCCCCCACATCAGATCCGCCCAGAGCATTTAAAAAAATTAGCAAAAACTCACCCTTTTTCCCTGGCCTTTGACCTGAGGTGAGCCTGCCTCCTGACACTGCACTTTTTGTACTTTTATTTCTGCACTTGTATTTTGTATTTGCTTGTTTTTAGTGTATTTTTATCTGTTGTTTCTCTTTTACTAGTGTTTTCTGTTAAGCACTTTGGGCGGCTGTTTTGTCGTTGTAAAATGTGCTGTATAAATAAAAATGACTTACTTACTTACTTACTTAGTTGTGATATCATGGAATATATTACATATTCATCATGTTTTAAATCCTGCATGCATGCGTGTGATTGGGTTCTTTATCATGTTAGTAGTGGTGGTATGTTTTGATGATGATTGCTGATGATAATTGATGATGACGATGTTATGATGAATCGCTAGAGTCATAAAAAAACCATAACACTCATCATGTTCATCGCAGCTTCAAACCAACTGTAAAATAGATGGGTTGTGTTGTTTGTAATACGCAAAGGTTTGATTGTCCTTTCTTTTACCTCCATTAGATGGCAGTGTTGGCCAAAGTTAAACAAACCCCCAACAACACAACTGTTTATTAAATTAAAACATATACATATGTCATTGAGGCAGATAACATTCTGGGCACGGTAGCCGTAGCACTCGTAAGCAGAGCAGGTACGGCCGACGTTGTACTTGAGCACTCTCCACAGACTTGACGTCCCTCCTTCAGGTCTACAGGAAAAATGTCGTGGTAAGTCAGGCAGTTTATAAGCAAAGGTTCATGCTCTTAATAGTCTGCTATAAATACATAAATCAAGGCCAAGCAAGAGGGGAACAGACAACAGGCAGGGAACAGACAGCAAGAAGGCTTTGTCTGGTCCGATCATATCTTTATCCTATGAGCACCAGTAATAATAACATGCCGTTTAGCTAACGCTTTTATTCAAAGCGAATCACATTGCAATGAGTGCATTATATTTCAGTACATATGGTCCCAGCAGGAATCGAACCCACGACCTAAGCGTTGTTAGCGCCGTGCTCTACCGACTCAGCCACAGAGGACCACGACCAGTAGATCATGGTAGTTAGTAGAGTAGCTCAAGCTCATGTTAGCTCATTTATTAGCTCTAGCTCTGGTAGATCAACTTCCCCATCAACATGAGATGATATCGTTAGATGTCAATCAACGGAATTAGGCACTTTTGTCGTATAGGAGGCTATGATACTCAAACATGTCAAAGGGGAGGAGACTATGATACTCAAACATGTTAAAGACCCTCCGTCATACCAGCGTCACGTGTACTTGTACATCAAGCCGCCGCCTCACGCTACGGAAACAGGAGATAAGTTCCTGCTCCTATGGACCATTAGGCTCGAGAACCATCGGTTCTCAAGGCTACTTACTTATGTCGTTTTGCATGTTAATTTATAATTTTGCCATTTAGCAGACGCTTTTATCCAAAGCGACTTACAATTACGAATTACAGGGACATTCCCCCTGGAGTAACTGAGGGCTAAGTGCCTTACCCAAGGGCACACTAGTAGTGGTGTGGCTTCAGGCGGGATTTGAACTCACAACCTTCCGATCCCAAGTCCAACTCACTATCCACTAGACCACCACTACCCCTCAACAAATGCATGTTGCCATGCCCTCTCTAGCTTCTCTCTTTGAAAATATACATACTTACATATACATCATTTTTTGATAGCGGAAAACATATTGTTGTAATGTAAACAACGGTAAAATAGGCACATAAGGCCAGCGCTCGACCTTGACACCAGACTTTAGAAAGTTCTTTGTTCTTTAAGACCAAAACAGCCCTCTGCACTGAGCGTCCATTATTATGTGAGCCCATTCCTCGGTCGTTAGAGATTTATCATGGCCATTTATCACTATTTTATAGTTCAAAACAGACCACATCTTTAAGTTAGCGAAACTTTTTCTACTTCTGAAGCAGCACTGGGCAGCGTTGGAAATAAGACCTTTTAAAATGTTAAAGAAAAAAACGTGATAGAGACCGAGCCCCAGGTCAGGACCGTTTTTAATGGATTTTTTTAATCATCAGAAAAATGAAGCGCTTTTTTCCCCCATATAAGTCTTTGCGTACCCATCCAGCAAAGTGGATTTGCTGCTGTGTCACCCTACTTAGTACCGTTTCTTGTCAGAGTTGCGTGACTAAGTGGTGTATCTTGAGGGCACGAGTTGAGGGACTATGATGACCCAGACCAGGGCCGAGTGTTTTTTCGAAACCAGGCCGAGATCGAGACTATTTTTATGTAAGGCGGTTTAATCGGGAGGCTGTGGCTCAGGAGGTAGAGCCGCCGTCTAATGATGGCGAGGTCGCCGGTTCTGCGGTTCAATCCCCGGCTGGCCCTCATGTCGAGGTGTCCTCAGGCAAGTACACAGAACCCCACATTTCTCCCAGTGCGCGGGCCGGGGCCTTGCATGGTTGCTTGCCGCCATCGGTGTGTGAATGGGTGAACGAGAGGCCGTTGTAAAGTGCTTTGGAATAAGGTGCTATATACAGTAAGTGCAGTACATTTAAAGGAATCTCGAGTGGTATCAAGACCAAGAGTGTCTGTGACATCATTGACAGGAAACAACCGTAACCTCCTATCACACTTAAGTGGTCACAGGGTCCACGGCATACAAATATACCGCTTTCTAAAACCATTCCACTCTTGCCTGTCACACACACACACACACACACACACACACACACACACACACACAATGTGTAGGACAGTGGCAGGAGATGTTGAGGCAGCAGGTGTTCCTCATGTGGGATCTGACTTCAATTCACTACAACGCTTCTCTTATTTCAGACCTCAGTACAGTATCTGTGGCCGTCAAATAGTTTGTCTCCAGCACCCTTTAGGGAGATGATAGCTTGCTGCACCAGTCTGCACTAGAAGGCAGTGTTTTGCTTTCAATAAGCCGCTGCATCGTCAAGAGAGAGAGAGAGAGAGAGAGAGAGGGAGAGGGAGAGGAGAAAGATAGATGGGGAGGAAAATATTTAATCCTACGGAATAATCTGTTAAGATGTGCGTGACAAGTCAGAGGCTTCCATTACATCAGGGAGAGGGAGGGAGAGAGAGAGAAGGAGGGAGGGAGGGAGGGATGAAGTGTGGGAAGAGAGAGATAAAGGAAGAGATGGAAAGAGACAGAGGCACATACGTCTCGAGTGGAAAGCAGAACCTCTAGACGTCTAGCAGTCTCTGTTCCTTCGCTTTGTTGTGACACTTTTGCTTTCACTTATCTATACGGAGGAAACTGGGTGAATTGATCTGAATATCTCACTCTGTGGCAGGTTGACCAAAACACTTCCTCTCCTCACTCTCCTCCTTCAAATAACGGCAACTAGAGCTACCGTATATGTACTGTGAGGCTTCTTTGAACGACCCGTATTGGTGCGAAAACCGAGTAAATGCGTGAGTGTGTGTGTGTGTGTGTGTGCCAGAGAGCAATGGAGGCGATACAATGGTATGATGAAAGAAGACTCATTCTCTTTCGAAGTAGTCAAATAACGCCAACAACTAGAGCTACTGTATATGTACTGGGGGGTCTACTTTGAAGGACCTGTATTTGTGTGGGAATCCAGTAAATGTCTGTGTGTGTGTGTGTGAGAGAGAGAGCAATGGAGGCAATACAATGGGATGATGAAAGACCTCGCTAGCTAGCTTGAGAAGAGGCAGTTTCCCCCCTCAGATTAACTACATGCTTTAACAAGATTGCGGGGGCACGTGGGAGGAAGCAGGGAATGTCAGCTGATCGTTGCTCGTTAAACCATGGGCTGCCCTAGATAGATAGAGAGAGCGAGCGTGGAGGAGAGAGACACAACTGCGAGCCAGCTCGGAATGAAAAAAAGAAAGAAAAAAGAAAAGAAATCAGCCCTCTCCCTCTCTCCACCACCACCACCATCATCACCACCACCACCACCACCACCACCACCACCACCACCACCACCACCACCACCACCACCAATACCCTCCCCTCCTCCTCCCTTCTACTGAAGGCTCCTTCACACGAGGACAGAAGGAGAGACAGAGAGAGGAGAGGAGATGACACACACACACACACACACACACACACACACACACACACACTCACTCCCTCAATCAAAACAGACGCATGTCAGCGAACGGGGAAGGGGGTGGGGGGGTGGCTTTCATCACTTGCCACAATCTCTCCTTCTCCTTCCTACCCCTCTTCTCAATGAATCACAAAAAAACATGCAATCGTGAGCAGAAACACTTAGGGACCCTATAGATAAACCTGTGTTAGACCGTGTTGACAACATGCCATCTTCTGTGTTAAAGAGGGGAAGAGAGAGAGAGAGAGAGAGAGAGAGAGAGAGAGAGAGAGAGAGAGAGAGAGAGAGAGAGAGAGAGAGAGGGAGAGAGAGAAAGCGAGAAAAGGAAAAGGGAAAAAAAACTTCTAATGAACCTCACAACTTCTGACAGCTGGCAAAGCACTCACACTGCTGCGCTCAACACAGTTGGCGAGATAATTAGCACCATTCCATTCCATTTGGTTGTGGATCGGGGACATTGTCTCGTCACTAGAGGGGCTTCGCATTACGGGTACTGCATTATGGGCTGCATTATGGTCTCGAGTTTTGAGTGGCAACGTGTTTGTTGTTGCAGTATGTGTGCGTGGGCCTAAAGGATTAATAGCGTCAAGAATAGTAACAGCCAGGGTCCAAATCCCAGACAGTTATTGCTTCACACAGTCATCATAAATCTGTTATGGATATAGGCTAAAGACCACATTATTATCTTGTACAAACAATGGGCTACTACACATTAAAATAAGAAGTAACGGCGTCTGATGTATTCATGTTTCGCTAATAAGGATTCCCATCATCGTTTAATGATAATGGTTATATAGTAATTAAACCTCATTGCCATGAGGTAATAATGACTATGAGCAGAATGAGCTACAGAGTCTGCCATGCACCAACGCAATTATAAAACGGTCCATGATATATGCTATCCTACAATGTGTACACACAAATGAAGCAGAGAGAAACTGAACATACGGTACCTATTCCACTCCCACAGTGTAATAATAAAAACTGCTTGACTCCATTACTATGCATAACAGGTAATACAATGTTATTGCTTGTTACTTCAGTGTTACGACACAGGTATTGATTGATTGATTGAAAATTTTATTAGAAGATTTGCAGAAATAGGTACATGAAAGTACATATTACATACAAGGTCAACTAACAGGATAAAAACCCAAGAAAGCCACTGGCTTATTTCAATTGGGGTCCTTAAATAAGAGCGATTGATCGTTAAAGTGACATTACACTCAGGCTTGTCAGATGCTTACAGACCTCAGTGGTAATACTCTCCTGTCAATATGCGATCAAGGTGAAGTTAAGTATACATTACTGATTTGTGCGTTCTGATTTCACATTGAGACATCTCTCAAATAGCCAATTATATATTTTTAAAAACGATACGTATGAATGAGCTTTCCATGTCTTGTGTAAAACAGACGTATCACTCACAAGTTTTTGACAAGCCCACGGAAGCAGTGGTACATTAGGCAAATTCCTTCTGTCAATGTTGTTTGTCTAATAACGAGTGACTGATTTCCCCCATGTCAAAGCGAGTTCATTACCGAAAAGCGTCCTCATGATTAAGGCTCAGTGACCATCACTCCAAGAATGATGTCACAGCTTTTAGAGAGTTCATTCGATTGCTCAAACAGAACCGCATAAACTATTACTTCACTTATTTTCACGCAGTCTTGAATTTGAGCACAGGGTTGGAAACATAAAAGTGATATTAAAAAAAAATCCTTTAGATATACCCAAAAATGAATAATTAAAAACCTAAGCTTCACTCGTCAGAAAGAGTGATGTTTAAAACGCTTTGAACAAGCTGAGGAGGAAGTGAATAAATGCATAAATTGTGTGTTTGTGCGCCATGCAAGCATAAAACCCACTGAATGGAAATTACACAGAGGGGATGAAAGGGGGAAGTAATTTGAACATAAACTGTGAACTGTCAAAAAAGCTTTTTAACTCCTCAACAGTAAAGGCACGTCTTTACCGTGCCACTTCTCAAATCACAGGCAGCAGCCTTGGAAAGAAAGTGAACCATCAAGAACTTTAGAAGCAAATTGTATTAAAAAAAAAAATATATAGAAGCGCTTCTGAAGTAAAAAGATAAATAATAAAATTATATACTGTATATATAGACAATTTGCTTCTAGAGTTCTTGATGGTTCACTTTCTTTCCATACATTTGAGTGCTTCTGAGGTAAAATAAATAAATAATATATATATATATACAATTTGATTTATATACTGACAGTATACATTGCTTATACAGTATGAAACCATAATGTCTTCAAAGGTAGACTTAGTGCCGAGTGGATAATGGATAATGAGTTGGACTGGTGATCAAAAGGTCATGAGTTCAAAACCCACCTGAGAACACCACCACTAGTGTGCCCTTGAGTAAGGCACTTAGCCCTAACTTACTCCAGGGAGACTGTCCCTGTCATCTCTAATTGTAAGTCGCTTTGGGTAAAAGCGTCTGCTAAATGGTTAAATTGTAATTGTGATGTAGCCAATTAATTGTTTGCAACCAACAGAGAAAATTTGCCGAAATGAAGACAGTTCACTTGGCAGACGTTTTGTCAAATTGTTTATTTTAGTAACATTATAGATATATAATGAATAGGGCTTAAAGTGCAGACTCTCAGCTTTAATTGGAGGAAGGGTTTAGGAATTACAGCTCTTTAATATGTGGCCCCCCTCTTTTTCAAGGGTCCAAAAGTAATTGGACAATTGAATCAACAGCTGTTTCGTGGACCTGGGCTATTCCTTTGTTATTTCTTTATCAGTTAAGCAGGGAAAAGGTCTGAGTGGCATCTAAGTGGCAAAAGTGTGGCATTTGCATTTGGAAAAACTGTTGCTGTGAACGCACAACGTGGTCAAAGGAACATTAAGAGTGGCCAAATCAACAGTCTGGTACATTCTGAGAAAAAAAAGAATGCACTGGTGAGCTCGGCACCACAAAAAGGTCTGGACGTCCATGGAAGACTACTGTGGTGGATGATCGCAGGATCCTTTAGGTGGTAAAGAAGAAAAAAAAACTTCACAGCCTCCAGCCAAGTGAAGAACAGTCTCCAGGTGGTAGGCTTATCATTATCCAAGTCTACCATAAAGAGACGACTTCACAAGAGCAAATACAGAGGGTTCACCACAAGGTGCAAACCATTCATAAATCTCAAGAATAGAATCACAAGATTAGACTTTGCCAAAAAAACATCTAAAACATCTGGAACAGGATTCTTTCGACAGATGAAACTAAGATCAACCTGTACCAGAATGATGGGAATAAAAAAGTGTTGAGAAGGCTTGGAACGGCTCATGATCCGAAGCATACCACATCATCTGTAAAACACGGTGGAGGCAGTGTGATGGCATGGACATGCATGGCTTCCAATGGCACTGTGTCACTCGTGTTTATTGATGATATGAAAGAAAACAGAAGCAGACAGAGGAATTCTGAAGTGTTTAGGGATATTCTGTCTGCTCAGATTCAGACAAATTCAACATAGTTGATTGAATGGTGCTTCACAGTACAGATGGACAATGACACAAAACATACTGCGAAAGCAACCCAGGAGTTTTTTTAAGGCAATGAAGTGGAATATTCTGCAATGGCCGAGTCAATCACGTGATCTCAACCTGACCAAGAACGCATTCCACTTGCTGAAGACAAAACTAAAGGCAGAAAGACCCACGAACAAAACATCAACTGAAGACAGCAAAGGCCTAGCAAAGCATCACAAAGGAGGAAACCCAGCATTTGGTGATGTCCATGGGTTCCAGACTTCAGGCAGTCATTGCCTGCAAAGGACTCTCGAGAAAGTGAGAAAAAAATATGAACATTTGATTTGGGATTATGTTAATTTGTCCAGTTACACTTTGAGCCCCTGAAAATTGGGGACTGTGTCTAAAAATGGTTCCAATTCCTAAACGTTTCATACAATATTTTTTGTTCAACCCCTTGAATTAAAGCTGGAAGTCTGCACTTCAATTGCATCTCGATTGTTTCATTTCAACTCCATTGTGGTTGGGTTCAGAGCCAAAACTATGACAATTGTGTCACTGTCCAAATATTTCCAGACCTAACTGTAGACCCACCCCATCATATCTCTGAGTAATACATTCCAAAGAGTTGCTACTGGCTTCCTTTCAGCTGCAGTGCATAATGTACATCTATTCATTTTTAATTCAAAACTTAATGGCACATTCTGTGTGTTTAAGGAACTCTAGCCCTCTTGATGCCAAACTTACAGTAAGGGCTGAAAGACAGAGCTTGAAACAAACTAATTACATTCTGTATCACCCCAATCAGTCAGGCTTCTAACACAGAACATAATTATATACATGTACTGTATAAGTTCAATACCCTCACTGAGAGATAGAGACGTTTTACGAATGAAAACGGTGATAGCATTCAAATGTAGAGAGATGAATCACAGGTGAATAACAAGTGTTTGAGCCTAACAACACTTCAGATGACTGCGACTTCTGAAAAAGCACAGGTAATAAGAGCTCTGTATTGTACTCCTGGGCAGGGAGCAGTGTGAGTGTGTGTGTGTGTGTGCGTGTGTGTGTGTGTGTGTGTGTGTGAGTGTGTGTGTCTGTGTCTGCGTGTCTGCATATGTGCACTTTGTAGCAGCTCCTTAGCTCTATGGCAGATAGCAGTGTGCGCTTCATGGCAAGTTTGTCTCTAATTGGTTTCGGTCCAAACTTTGTTGTAAGAAGTAGTCTGGTTGCTTCTTCTCCGGGACAGAGTTTAAGATGTAACGGCTGACTGACTTCTGAACTTTTCTTCTGGAAAGTAACTTACCGCTGCAATAAGTTCACTTTCCCTCTGAGCATGCATGGGGTTTGCTCTTCCTTGTTCAGGAAACACAGTAGACGGTGAACTGTGTTCACAGTTCAAGTGTTTTATCTGTGCATTATTTTTCTAATGAGAAGTGAGAAAGCAAATACGTATTATTTTATTTTCGCTTGGTGGAAAGGTAGATTGCATCACCCTCGTACTAAAATCAAGGTTAGTCGTGTGTATGAAAGCTGACGTTGATGATGCATAATAATTAACACGTAGCCTAACGAGTGTTGTAAAATGTGCCAATGAGCCTTATCATAATTCAAACTGTGCTCTGAACTAATTCTCGTAGCACTTCAGAAGTTCAGAAGTTCAGAAGTGACTGTGGATATGCTCATACGTTCTTTCACAGAACGACTCCTGCATTTACACACTTGATGTCCTAATCATTTCGGTTCATTTAGCCTAATATTTGACCCAGTTTAATGGCAAGGCAAGGCAAGGCAAGTTTATTTGTATAGCACATGTCATACAACAGGGGCAATTCAAAGTGCTTTACATGCATTATTTAAAAATACAGCAAGAGGAGCATAAGAAAATAAAAATTACAATGAATAAAAGCTAATATAAGAAGTAAATAGATAAAACATTTAAAAAGACAATAGTTAATGGAAAAAAGACATTGATAGGAGTGTTTGTGTTTAATCATAACTGGTGCAAAACATGAAGGTTTTTAGCTTAGATTTAAATATTTTAAGGGTTTGGGCCTGTTAGATTTCTTCAGGGAGTTTGTTCCAGGAGCATGCAGCAGCGTGACTGAAAGCTGCTGCACCGTGTTTTGTTTTTACTCTTGGAATTATTAGCTGATTTGTCTCAGCTGACCTTAGGGACCTTGCGGGAATATAGGGTGGGAGGAGATCTGATATGTATTTTGGTCCAAGACCATTTTGTGATTTGTATGTAATTAGGAGGATTTTGAATTCAATTCTCTGAGAGACTGGTAGCCAGTGCAGGGATCTCAGGATTGGTGTAATGTGTTCAAATGTCTTTGTTTTTGTTAGGACCCTAGCAGGCGACAACAAAAGAGGTCAGCGTTAAGTCTCAAGTCACTGAAGGCACAATCATAACTCCAGTCATGTGCATTTAACTCTTTTAACTTTCACACAAACCTTTTAAACATTCAACTCTCATTTTTTTCGAGCTTGGCCCATTGGAATTATTACATATCTTGATGTCCTATAGAAAGAAAACACTGGTTATGCATTAGGTCTACATAACACGCTCTCATTAATGAGGAGGTGAACTACAGTGCCCTCCATAGGTATTGGAAAGAGGAAGCAGTCCTCTTGTCTTCTTTTAGCTCTGTACTCCAACAGTTTGGCTCTGTCCCCTTCAAAACACATTTTGTTGCTCTTATCATCAATTAAGACAAGTTAGCGAGTTCTTGTTGCATACATTTAAAAAAGAAAATCTTCTTCTAGCACGACAACTGCCAATGGCCGCTGGCCTACACTAGATTACTTTTCCTGCTACGACTGGTCGATTGATGATTCACTTACTTAGTCAAATGTAATGATTGTTAGTCGCTTTGGAATAAGGCATCTGCTAAATATATTTTTTTTTACATTTATTATTATTGTTTTCATGATGTAAAATGGAATTGATCACAGTTCTCAAGAATATGCAACATTTTCGATACAGTAAAATCAACGTTTGCACGTCAATCTTCTATGAACTAACATAATTCGTTAAATTACTTTACTGTTCTAAGAGGGGAGGAGTGGGACTGGGTTATGCTTAGCATTCAGATCCCAGATGTGTCCAAACTTTTAACTGGTACTGACTTTGTTGAGAAACGAGTTGAGCTTGTTGTAAGCAGAGCTCAAGCATGCGCATACAGGAGCTGAATCAATATGTGTAGCCTACAAATCATTTTTTACATTTTACCATTCAGCAGACGCTTTTATCTAAAGCGACTTACAATTAGTAGAGTACGGGGACAGTCTCCCTGGAGTAACTTAGCGCTAAGTGCCTTACTCAAGGGCACACAAATATCATTCGATTCGTGAATGCTCTCATTTCAATCATGTGAAATACGTTTAATGCGATCTTGAGGTGCCAGAGAGGAAAACTAATGACACGAACTGTGCTCTTTGCTTCGTGAGTGACCTGTTACCTATCGCCGACTTCTGAAATGCGCGCAATCAACTGAGAAACATTATGCCTCTGTGAGTTCATTAATATGCAGTTCTGCAGACACACTGCTCCCATAAAATCCATGGCTGACATCATTTTATGAAGTGTACACGAAGACATGATTTGTTCTACAGTAAGGTTTATCTAAGAACATCATCACCCCCCCTCACAACATTTTAGGCAGCACCCCCTAGTATAATAAATCTACGTCTTATGTCCCTGATGAACAACTGTAGGCTACAGTCTCAATCCCACTGAACCCCCCAAATCTTTACTCATATCTTGCATGGAAATCCCTAACATCATTCTGGAATCAATATGTTGCATTATTAAAGTCGACTGGTGCTTATTCATGTCAGATTGAGCTAAAACATTTCCCCCACTTCTCCGCGCTGTGAGAGAATGCCTGATATTTAAACTATTTCCACTCTTCATCTATAATACATTATAATATATTGGATTTTGCAGATCTATCTGATAAGGCAAGCTGACGCCATTCTCTTTTCAAACAACCTTCACAGCTCTTGTGTTTTGTTTCGGCAGCACTTAACACCTTGCGTCTGCTGTTTTCCATTTCCATTTTTGGCATTTAGCAGACGCCTTTATCCAAAAGCCTTTATACAACTTGTCATCCCTTCTGCCCGCCTAACTACTATGGGATCTAGAGCCTTCAGCCGTTCTGCTCCCCGCCTCTGGAACTCTCACACATCCAACTTACGCAATATTGACACTCTCACCACTTTCAAATCCTGTCTTAAAACACACCTTTTCACAATGGCTTACTTGGTTTGATCTCCTGTATTTTGTTTGTTGTTATATCTGATTTTGCTGTTTTTATCTCATTTTGCTTTGTTGATTTTAATGTTTTGATATGTGGTTTTAAACTGTCTTGTAAGGTGTCCTTGAGAGCCTTGAAAGGCGCCCATAAATAAAATGTATTATTATTATTATTATTATTCATGTTGAGCTGAACCTATTAACCACTGATCCACAGTACCCAGTGTCGGGTGGGGTCAATAGGTCGCAGACTTCAGGCAGTTATTGCATGCAAAGTATTGTCAACCAAATACTGTTTCAACATTTTTGCCCTTCCTAAATGGTAAACCCAATCTGAACCCCCCCCCCCCCTACTGAATTAAATCAGAACATCTCTACTTTAACCCCATAGTAATTGTTTGATTTCAAATGCAAACTGTTGGACTACAGAGATAAAAGGATTCAAAATGCTCCCTCTTTCCAATATTTGATTACCATCACCCGTTATTCTTTTCATTGGTCAACAACATTCAGTACACGTATACTGTATAATGACCACCTGCTCTCTATACACTATACAGTGGCTGTGTTAGTAAATTCACACTGGAAATCTGATCAGCACTCATGGAATGTCTCTTGTCCAATACACACATTTTTTCACTATAGCTGTATAGCTTTTACTATGGCTGTTTGCTTTTATCCAAAGCAACTTACAATTACAGATGACAGGGACAGTCTCCCTGGAGTAATTTAGGGCTAAGTGCCTTACTCAAGGGCACACTAGTGGTGGTGTTCCCAGGTGGGATTTGAACTCATGACCTTCTGATCACCAGTCCAACTCACTATCGCTTTTTCAGAAGTCGCAGTGATCTGAAGAGTTGTTGAGCTCAACACTTGTTATTCACCTGTGATTCATCTCTCTACATTTGAATGCCATCAACGTTCTCATTCGTAAAACGTCTCTATCTCTCAGTGAGGGTATTGGACCTAATCAGTACATGTTTATAATTATCTTCTGTGTTAGAAGCCTGACTGATTGGGGTGATATAGAATGGAATTAATTTGTTTCAAGTTTTGATTTTCAGCACTTACTGTAAGTTTGGCATCAACAGGGTTAGAGTCCCTTAAACACAATTATTGTTCAATTACGTTTTGAATTAAAAATGAATAGATGAAATGAATAGATTAGAAATGAATACGTATGCACTGTATGAAAATAAGTACGTAGAAACTTTTTGGAATGTATTTCATTAAAGAGAGATATGATGGGGTGGCTATATGAGGTGAAATTACATCATAGATGTGTCAGCTTCACCCAAGCAAGGTTTTATTTGTAGTGGTTCTGTAGGCACACTACCACTTGACATCCACAGAACAAAAGTTCTGGCAAGTGAATATGTCTTATTCAGTTTTCTTTTAATTAGAGATTACAGGGACACTCTCCCTGGTTAGGTCTAAGTGCCTTACTCAAGGACACACTAGTGGTGGTGTTCTCAGGTGGGTTTTGAACTCATGACCTTCTGATCATGAGTCCAACTCACTATGCACTACTAGGCCACCACTACCCCCATTGATAGAGGAGTGGTAGAGGCATCGGAGACAGGATGCCACAGGGGGGAAAGGGTGTGTCACGACCGATCAACAACGTATCTAAGAAGCTTCTGGTTGGATAGAGCAGCACTACTAGATGATCTAGCACTTAATCAGCCACGAGTGAGTCAAAAAATATGTTATATCTTTGCACTCGGATCAAATTTCAGGGCCCTCCTTTCATGACTTTTCCTAGATATGTGCGTTCTACCACCCAGTATCCTTACATTTTCTCAATCACATCAGGATAAGCTAGTATAAAGCTGTTTTTCTGTGTAGGAAGCAGGCTAATTTAGTGGTCGTTGTGTGTAAATAGCAGCTTCGCATTGAGGCGGCTCTTTTAGTAGGTAAAAACGGCACGGCTGTTCTAGAAGGCGTCGTTGAACATGGCCATGGGATCCCGGCCCTTCTCAAGCTGCACTTTTAGCCCAGGCCACTGTGTTGTTTCGGCAGCTATCTGGGATGTGACAAGCAGCTTTGACAACTTCCTTGCTCAGTTGTCGAGGCGCACCTAACAGTACATCTTCATCCAACTCCCCAGCACACCCGCTGAACCCCCCCCCCAAAAAGCTGTGTAAAACTTAAAACTTTTGTATTAGTTAAACTTTTTTTTTATTCACTTTAATTCTCACTCGTTTCAAGATCTCGCATTGGTGTTCACAAAGACTGGAGAAGACTGGAGAGAGAGAGTCTTTGACAATACTTCGGCGGCTTGAGGAGTGAGGCAGCCATGTCACATTGCGTCCGTATCAGCACAGTCTTTTTATTTCCTCCAGTAACCACCACCACCTCCTAATAGGCAGAATAAATGAGGTGCCACTCAGGACAGAACTGCAGTTCAAGTCGCACAGACAAGTTCCTTATATCTCTGATCTGACTCTGAGAGTGAGGGGCGAGGTGTCTCGTTGAAAGGCAGGGAGTCATTTCACAAGTGCACAAGTGCACTCTGGTTCATCCCCAGCTGGGGGTTTTGGGGTGTCTGGGTATGTTGAGAGAGAGAGAGAGAGGGGAGAGAGAGAGAGAAAGAGAGAGAGAGAGAGACACACACACAGACAGACAGAGAGAGGAGAGAGAGAGAGAGAGACAGACAGACAGAGAGAGGAGAGAGAGAGAGAGAAAGGAGGAGAGAGAGAGAGACCGACAGAGAGAGAGGAGAGAGGAGAGAGACAGTGACTAAGGGAACCTTCTGTGCCACACAGAGATAACTAACGCTAACTCTAGCTCTCATCTAATTCCCCACAGCACTCCTCCTCTTCTCCTCCTCTTCTCCCCTTCCCATCGGGAGACAAGACCTCTCGCCTCGACAGGGTAAGAATACAATGAAAAAGGATAACGCAGACAGAAGTCACTGCTAGCTTGGGAACGCTTGTCTCAACCGCCCCCCCCCCCCCCCCTTTTCCAGGACTGTCTGCATGAAGACACGTCTATCTCTGCCAAGGGTCCTACACTTAGGCTACTCAGGGAAAAGAGAGCCAGAGAAGATATATAGTACACACACGGTCCCACAGGACAGGAGGAAACGGTCTCGTAATAGTGGTCCGAAATGGTTTCCTTGACTCCTCTCTTTAGCCTCATGAACACTGATAGTATGTTACTTTTTTGGTTGTTGGCAGTCCCACTCATATTTTTCATTTTATTGGACAGATGCAGTGAAGACAGACAGGAAAGTAAGGAGAAGAAGGGAGAGAGAGAGAGGGCATGTCAGCATGCAGGACATGGGCCGGATTCTAACCTATGCCGACATGGCGCGTATGTATGTGTGCACTGACGACCACGGTGCTAGACCACTGGACCACCCCAGGCCACATGAACACTGATATGAATTATTGGCAAATTGTCAATGTGGTAAAGGGGGTAGGAGAGGGCGATTTACAATACAGCAGCAATAACAAGGAAGGGAAGAAGGAAAAGGAAAGTACGCCATGCAGGAGAGCCGGGCTCAGCCTAGACTCAGGGCTCTGCTCCCAGGGTTTCATTTACTAAGGTTTTCCCTTCACAAGTGGTCAGTGTGCAAGCCAACAGCATAAAATGACAATGATTAATGTGGTCATAATACCAGTTGCCTTATTTTTTACTGCGATTTCCAGTGGATCAGATACCAGGGGAAAAGCCAGCCGCGCTCGGCAAAGCAACCCCCCCACAAATCTCTCTTCATCAAACACCGATGTCAACAACAAAAAAATCCTCCTGGTTTCCGAAGCCCGACCGACCGACCTTTAAGCCCTCACTGTACACACCACAGGGCAATCATTTGATTTATTTTATTTATTATCACATCTTTTATTGGGTGTATTTATTGGGTTTCACCATAGAGATGGACAGAACAGCATATCTCCTATCATTAAATATAACAAAGGGCAAAGAGCATGTAGCATGTCCCATAAACAAAGGGATTAAAAAGAGAAAAAGAACAAAACAAAAGGAAAATAAAAAGGAAACAATGTCCGCAGGTGTTTCAATAAACATGTTAATAAGTCGTAATATGGCGGTAATCATTTCTAATGTGCGGTGCAGCTGAAGTGTCTCTTCCTGAGTGACTTTGACAGTAGGAGTCTAAATTGCATCTTAATTTTAAAGGTGTAACATGAATAATACACTGCAATAAGGAGACCGAAGTGCATAATCAACCCTAACTAACCCAGTTTCCTGTGCGTAAACACTCCCTGAGTGGTCCTGATTTTTTCATGTTGCTGTCGTAACCCAACATACAGGGCAGGCTATAGCATTGCTAATGCTGTCTTTAAAAAAAACCACAAAAACACTTTGCGGCCTGGGTTTCACACAGACAAGGCCTAAGTCCTAGTCCTGGACTAAATCACACTTTCAATGTAAAAAAACGCCACTGAAGATGCTTTTTTAGTCTAGGATTAAGGCTTAAGCCTCATATGGGAAACCCACCCTTGCTGTGACCACAGCCCTGAGGGGTCATTTGACCCCTGTGAGTAAAAAAAACATGTTATATCTTTGCCCTAGATCAAATTTCAGGACCCTCCTTTCATGACTTTTCCTAGATATGTGCGTCCTACCACCCAGTATCCTTACATTTTCAAAATCACATCAGGATAAGCTAGTATAAAGCTATTTTGCAGTTTTACTGTGTAGCAAGCAGGATAATTTACAAGCGGCCAACTAGTGGTTATTGTGTGTAAATGGCAGGTAAAAAAGACACGGCTGTTCTAGTGTTAATGCGCTTATACTTGGTTGTGTCTTGTGTTCTGTTGTGTTTCCGTCCCTCCGCCTATCTCCATCCTTCTCAGGTGTTCTGATAATCAGTTTGGTGCAGCTGCTGCACCCCTCATTCCTCATCACCTCCACAGCCAATCAGAGGACAGCTCCGACGTATCTAAACCCTGCACTTCCTCCTCTCACCAGATCCCTTTGTTTCTGTCTGCCTGTTCATAGAGTGTGAGTGTGAGTGTGAGTGTGAGGGTGAGTGTGAGGGTGAGGGTGAGTGTGAGGGTGAGTGTGAGGGTGAGTGTGAGTGTGAGAGTGAGAGTGAGTGTGAGGGTGAGTGTGAGTGTGAGTGTGCACGTGTGCATGTGTGCGAGCAGCCCATGGGTATACATTTATGCACGTACAGTAGGTTACTCTTGTCTAGGTATGTACACTAGTTAGTTGGGTAGCGGCATTCTTAGGTATAGGTTAGTCTTTAGTTTAGGGACTACTTTGTTTTTGGTTCAATTCCCCACCCCCCTCCCCCTTCTCTCCTTAATCTTGGTACAATAAATCACCATTACACTGTTCACCTTGTCATTGTTTTTCACTGTTCTCACTCCATTGTACCTGTCTGTGTCTGTCCTGTGTTTACGTGCCCCACCCATCCCCTAGACACTTCAGCAGCTCAAGCAAACACTCAAAGTATTTAGAAATCACTATTTAAGGATTTTATTTGTTTGATCTTGAATTATATTTATTATACCTATTGCCTTATTGTCTTGTGCTGCAATGTCAGGACCCGAAGTCAGGACCCGCATTTTACACTCTTACACTTGTGTAATGTGACGTAACAATTAAACGTGAAAAAATACTTTGACCCAGGTCTGGTAAATACAACATCTGCACCAATCTACAGACCGCAGCACATGTTGAACACACATGTTTGTCACTTGATATGTTATAGGGTGCTCTCCTGAAGTCATCAATAACACAATTCAATTAACAGAACTACCACTAATCTAGATTCCTTCCCTGTTCCTTGCCTTGGCTGTCAACTATTGATTGAGCATCTAATTGAGACCAAACTAACACCAACCTATGATATTGCTTATTCTGTTTGTGCTGCACGTGTATTGACGTGGTTTCCTCTTTCCTCCATCTTCCTTTCTTCCCTCAATCCCTAAGGCACTAAAACACAATTATTTGCTCTTATTGCTTGAACCAAAGATCAGCAAAAAGTATTCTGTTCTGAATGAGTGAGCTATGCTCAGGTACACACCCACAGACACATGCATGTTTAACATCTCCTGCAAGGAAATACAGTAAGTAAGTAAGTAAAGCTTTATTTATATAGCGCCTTTTGTACATGAAATGCAACTGAAAGCGCAATACAGTATGTGGTTGCATAGTCTAGACTCTTGAGAAAGCATGTATGTTTGATCTTACTGCAATTTTCTTTCGTATGGACAGAAATGTCCAATACCTAAAGCCTACTATTGCATCAGCTCAAATGGAGGCAGAAGCTCTGCAATCATGTGGTCACTAAGACAACTGGTCTTGTTATAAAAAACACCATAAAAACAGCATGAGCAAAGTATGAACTGTCTCTCATCAACATCTGGACTGGATTAATCCGGAAAGGTGATAGATTGGGCCTGATCTTTTTATTTTTATATTGCCAACTTGGTATTTTATGCTCTAGGCAAGGGGTCGGCCATAGACGGCGACCCTGGAGCTATTAGGGGTACAGTGTCTTGCTCAAGGACACCTCGACACGTGGCCAGCCTGGGATCGAACCGCCGAACTGCTGACCTTGCGATCATTAGCCGCCGCTCTACCTCCTGAGCCACAGCCGCACTGTCTTACCCTGCACTGTACAGTAATACTGTAGTTCTCTCACGGTCCCTCTACATCTTGCCTTCCATTTCTGGCTAGCTCACAGGGGGAATGTTTTGAGAATCTCTCTTCAAAGGATATTTCGGCACCTACCTGCACCAAGGCACTTCAAAGTGAATCTATCAATTCTAATACAGGAGGATATTCTAATTTGATTTAACCAGTGTGGCACTATCCAAACTGGTTAAAAAGGTGCATCCATGTTCAACCACCTTGATGTCATGTTGTGAAACCGTTACAAAGAGTGTTTGATCCTGCCGATCCATTAGCTTGTCATTTTGGTTTATTTGAGATGTTCTTTGATTCGCTTTTATCATTGTCTATGGCTCAGAAAGTGCAGCAAGGGTGAAGCTGCTTATCATGCAATAGAAATGGAAATCAGCTCCTATGGTAGATCATTTGCATGGAAGCTCTTTGAGAGGTGTCTAAACGTATTATTAAAGATACATTAAATCAAAAGCACTCACTGGGTTTCAGAGACCAAGTCCGAAATGATACTGTAGAGTTAGAAAGCCATAGTCAATGGTCATATGCAGTTCATTGTGGTTTCACACTGTAAATATTTGATCTTAAATACATCAAGAGGCCTTGCCCAAATGCAAATACAAAGTATATGGAACAGAGAACTAATCAATGCACCCACTCAGAAGCTGGTGCGAATATGGTCTGCTAATAATATTATGGGAGTCAAACGAGAGAGGTGGCAGTGGTTCAGGAGGTAGAGCCGGCGTCTAACGATCGCAAGGTCGGCGGTTCCGCGGTATGTGAATATGTGAGTGAATGAGTGAATGAGAGGCCATTGTGAAGCACTTTGGAATAAGGTGCTATATAAGGTGCAGTCAATTTTTGGACCAGGAAAGTTCTAGGGTTACTAGATCAGTGAGTGCTGCTCTCCCTCAGTACCACGTTGGTCAGCCTTCAGATAGACTACAAGTTGTCTACTACGTCACAGACCGCCAGTCCTTCGGCAGACGGAAACGGCTTGTTGTTGAGAGAGGTCAACAGAGAATGGCCAGACTGCTCCGAGCTGACAGAAGGGCTACGGTAACTCAGGTAACCACCAGGTTACAATTGTGGTGAGGTAGAAAAGGATCTCAGAGAGCACAATGCTGTCGAACCTTGAGGTGGTTCTACAGGTGTGCTACAACAACTGAAGGCCACTTAGTGTTCCAGGAAGGCCCGACCCAGTGTTAGTATCGTGTTCCTAATAAAGTGTTTGGTGAGTGTACGTATTTGAGAGTGTCCAACTTTTATTGCGGGAGCAGGGGGGTGTAGGGGGGGTGACGATTTGACATTTTCCTAATTAAGGATTGTGGCTTTAAGCTTCTTGAATATTAAGTAGACAAAATGCTGAACTGTAAGGAGTAGGTCTTTGAATGTAAATGGACCGCACTTATGGCGCCTTATTCCAAAGGCGCTTTACAACGGCCTCTCATTCACCCATTCATACACACATTCACACACCAATGGCGGCAAAGCTACCATGCAAGGCACCGGCCTGCTCATTGGGAGCAATTTGGGATTCAGTGTCTGAAGGAGCCGGGGATCAAACCGCCGACCTTGCGATCGTTAGACGCCGACTCTACCTCCTGAGTCACAGCCACCCCTGTGAATGTACACATACAGTAGTAGTATATAGGCATACGTATGGAAAACAGTTGAGTCAAGGGGAACAAAACGAGTCAAGTGGAAAACTAATCATAACCTTAGGGGCAGGAAGACTTCCAAAAGCAACAGAATGCATTGCACAGACTTTCTTCCAGTGAAACGCTCACGTTGTTGCTGATAGCAGGGCTGCTCCATGCAATCTGCTAAACAGAGACTCTCGGGGCTACATGGCGAAATAACAAATATCCTAATGTGTAATGCGTCACACATTGTGTTTATTCTCTAATGTGTATATTCTCTGAATCAACCCTCTTCCCTTCACCACTAACCCACTTCCTTAAATAGATCCGCTCCTCTCCTCTCACTCTCTCAAGTGTTCCACAAAGAAAAATGCTTCTGGCTCCCTATGTCCTATATAATGTCATTATGTAAACCAAAACTGGAGAAGAAGAAAAAAAAAACTCTCGCTCAACCACATAATCTAATGACACAATTGACAAGTTGACAATTGAGATTGAAGTTCATGCGTAATCTGATTGAAAGCATGGATTGTTTAGGATGGCGTATTGGATGGGTTCCTATACTGCGGATAGACTGTGTACAGTGTTGGAGATGGGGTTATACATATTCTGAGAACAGTAAATGGCGTAGAAATGACTGCGGATGTTTTGCGTTCAATTATATTTTCATAATGTGGCCAAAGGCACTTGGTGAAATCCGATTTGCGTCTGATAAATGGATCTCTTTACCTTCTCTTAAAGCACATATTTGCACGCAATTAGCACACAGTTATCGCCTGTCTAGTGAAAAAAGCTAAGAAAGACATCTCTTACCAGCCGAGAAAACAATTTGATTCCTCATGTTTTACACTTCAGTAACTCAGTGGTAATTTTCTGTTCAAAGTAGCCAGAGTAGAAAATAATGCCAGCGAGCCTATACAAAGCCACAGACAAACGATTTCTACATAGCGTTTGTCCATTTCCTCTGAATCTTTGGGATAATGAAAGACATCATCTTTTATTTTACGCTGTTGAGGCTTCTACCGTAAGGTAAGGACATAATAGCGGAAGCCTTTATCCAAAGTGCGTTGCTGTAAGTAAGTACGGTAAGTACTCTGGTCCCAGCAGGAATCAAACCTACAACTTTGCCGTTGCCATGTTCTAACCAATTGAGCCACCAGGACCACTAGCCCACAAAAGTGTGTTTGAGCTCACTACCACTTTCATTTAGCAAAATTGCAAAACCCTCGCCATTACGCACTATATAGCAACCCGTCCATCAGCCGTCCATTTAGCAAAATTGCAAAACCCTCGCCATTACGCACTATATCAGTCCATCAGCAGGATGGCTTTGGCATCCAGCTGTGCTGTTTGTACTGATTATATTGACGGTCACTTAGCTACTACTTGTGTCATTATCGGCCCCGGAACAGTTTATCTAAAGCGATTACACGGCGCTCTCCATTATCTTGTACCCCGCCTCCCCGCCCTATACACTGTCCTCGCACACCTCTTCACAGCAAGTGTCAATAAAGCGATGAGCATTTTGCTCAGCTGAGCCTGTCAGTTCAATGAAGATTCACGTAAAGTGAAGTGACAGCAGTTTTTCCCACTATGGACTCTTCCCTCCACATACATAACAGGTCACATTGAGCATATTTGAACCTCACCTTCTATAGGAACATCCCTGGTTGCGCTTGCTTTTACTGTCCCCTAGAATTTGCTTAGCCTACTTACAAGTATACATCGTTACTAAATATGTTTTTTGTTTTTTTAATACTATGTAGATTTACCAATTGAAACAGTACTGTAACATGAAGGGAACTAGAGTAAAAAGGAGACAGAGACAGAATTGGGACACATAATATGAGGATGTGGAATGATGGGTAGTCCAACCACTTGCTGTCCCCTATGTCCCCTAGTATTTGCTTAGCCTACTTAAAAGTATACATTGTTACTAATTATATATATATTTTTAAATACTATGTAGATTTACCAATTGAAACAGTACTGTAACATGAAGGGCCTAGAGTAAAAAGGAGACAGAGACAGAATTGGAACACACATATTGAGGATGTGGAATGACGGGTAGTCCAACAACTCGCAAACCATGTTCATAAACACGTTTATCCACAAACTGTCCTTATTAAGTCGATCAGTCAGAAAATAAACAAGGCTTTGAATACACGTTCAATGTGTCCTCTCGAAGCCTCCTCCTCCCTGACCAGAGGCTCTTGAAAGGGAGGGGGGGGCCTTCCACAGGGACGGCGGAGGATGTGCCCGATTAAAATTGCATCAATGCATCTACTCGCGGAAGCCAGAATGTGACAGACTAACCATTCTAGTGGTAATCCCCAAATGTGCAATTTGGGCTGATATTCACAGTGCACAGTTTAAATGTGCATTAAGTTTATTGCCTCTTTCATAATCCCACATCAAATGTTTTACAAGAAGGCGTTTAACTTGGGGAGAGAAGTGAAATCGAATCTGAATACTAATTCTGTTCTGGAGGAAAAAGGCCAAAACCAACAGTGTCGTATTGCCTAAGACATCTGAATAGGGTACACTAAAGGTCTTCTCTAAAGTGTGCTTTACAATTGCTTTTGTTGGATAAGGGATTTGACTGATGCAGGAGTCTACAAAACCGACTAATTCTTCAGGAGAGCCGATGAACAGTCGGCTTTACGCTTGAAACCGTCAGCAAACACTAACTCTGTTCAGAATCCTCAGAGAAATCCTCTTCATCTCATCGTCATTCCTTTCAAAAACGTACTGGACTGTACCCCCCCCCTTGATGATTACAACTGCTGTCTTTCCGTTATCCGGTATCATATCAGCATCGCACATTATCATGCATATTTATCTATTTCTGGTGGCACTGATGTATCCGAATTGACTAGTTATTCATATCGTATCTATTATCTCCCCTTTGACGGGGGACGAGTACAAAATTACTTTTTTTATAATTAAAGCGTCTTAACCTCATCCTAATCATGTCATTACTTCTAACTGGCATCCCCATCAATAAACCTGACACTTCTGTTCTGTATTCTGACGTGAGATATAAATGGGGATTACCCAGGATTCTGCATCTAGCACGTCAGATTGTGATCTCTGGATAAAATGCATTGTGTGCCGAAATCTTATTTGCATCAACAACCTGTGTGTGTGTGTGTGTGTGTGTGTGTGTGTGTGTGTGTGTGTCGCCCCTTAAATGGGGCTGGAGTATGCACAATTGATTAGCACCCATTACCGCTCAGAGCCATCGGATTTCTCGAGCTAGACACAGGTGTCTCGCGCTGGATCAATCTCTATCAATTGAGGGCCGGAGCAAAATAATTCCTCTCGGATAATGAAGATGCTTAACAACGTTTTTCTGAGGCACCAAGCATTCCTGCACTGCTTCCGCTTCCAACTGCTTGTCTGTCTGGTAACTTATCTAATTACCTCATGGCCTCACCTCTCTTGGATGTTCTTTATTAGTTCTCTAAGCCCAAACGAGGCTCATTAGATGGCTTGCTTAATTAGAGAACATATATCTGAAGGCTCCAGGGTTTCCACACACTGCATGCTGGGAGAAATAAAATGCCATTAATCAATCTGGTTTGCCTGCTGAATATTCCAGACAGTGGGAAAACAAAACCATGGCAACTAATTAAACGACGTTTTCTTTTTTTGTTTGTTTAGGTAGTTGGCTATGCATTAATGGGGGTTTGTTTCTGATAAGACTGGCATATATGTTGAGGAGGATCATTCTGCACGGTAGTTTAAAAGCACTTTTGCGTTTTTTTACTCAAGAACTTTCTTGAGTTCTGCTCGAGTGAAATGCCATCACGTTTGTTGAATCATGGGTAAAAATGAGAGGTTGTTCTTTCGGTCTAATTAGAGTCGTGTAAATGCAAGTTTCCTGGTGTATATAATCATTTTGCGCACACAAAAATGTTTCGGACACGCTCCTGTTCATTCTTAATTTAGCAGTGTAAGAGGAAATATCTGCCAGCCTTATTCCCAGGAGAATTACAGTAGGTTGTAGTCTCCAGCAGGGTGGAGAAATACTTCTACTACTGCGCTGTAGAAACCTCCAGAAGTCCAAGAGAGTAATTGTGTGCTTTAAATATATTATGACATGTTCATACGGGACACATCTAGTATGGCATATTGAGTTGAACATTTAGTTTTCAGAGAACTACATTTCAGTAAAAAACACTCTGATCCTCTTTATTTTCACGTAGAAAAATCCTAAGTAATTGTATGATCCTTAGGGATGCTATGTGATTTCAGATGATTGCAATGAAACATTTATGTTTCAACCTCATCGATGATGTAACACTGGTATATTTTTATTAAAAGCACAACTTGCTTTGTGTGGATTGTTTCAAATATTTCTGTGAGTGGTCAATTATTTATTTTATTTTCCGCATCAAAAGTTTGCTTTTGTGCCCCCGGAGGGAGTTAATACTTAAATAGTTCTTCCTGTGCCAACTTTAGGTAAGACAAAGCAAATACAGAAGTCTTTGTACGTTTGACAGTAATTTATCGAACGAGCAAAGTTTATCATTGTACTTTTATTATTTTTAAGACATTTTTCAAAAACAGGTAGACCCAAAAGACAATCACTTATTCAAGATAAAGGAATATATATATATATATATATATATTTATATATGTTTTTGTGATTATTGTAGCAGCAGTGCACTTTGAAAGTCTCTGTAGAGATCTCTAGAACTACTTGATTGAGTTCATTGGTAGAGTGTGCTTGCTGTTTCCAGAACTGTTTAAAACACAACAAAATATGCATCTATTTGTCAAACAAAACAAATAGATACAGTTATCTTGCAGATTATTGTTTCGAATTGTTTACCTAATTTTCAGACAATCACTTAAATCATTGTTTTTGCTTGAATAAAGAAAAAAAGAAAAGAAAGAAACCCTGATGAATGGATGGACTGCACTTATATAACGCCTTTATCCAAATAGCTTCACAATGGCCTCTCATTCACCCATTCACACACACATTCACACACCAATGGCGGCAAGCTGCCATGCAAGGCGCCGGCCGGCCCGCTCACTGGGAGCAATTTGGGGTTCAGTGTCTTGCCCAAGGACACTTCGACATGTGGCCAGCCGGGGCTCGAACCGCCGATCTGCCAACCTTGTGATCATTAGACGGCGGTTCTACCTCCTGCGCCACAGCCCATGTAAAAAAGCATCCATGTTGAATGACAAACAGAAACGTTTTTGTCTATTAGCACAATGAACATGATGATGGGAAATTATGTCATTACGATCCTACAAAGGATTAGGACGGCACGAGAGAACGTGCCGTGCGTAGTGGTTTGATGAGCGAATGGAGAAGGAAACCCTGGGTATGATAAAGCAGGGCCACCACTACTACGTACTGTACAGGCGCATCACACGCTAAACCCCCACCCCCCGGGGGCCCGCTACTACGCAATTACGCCAAGGGCACTGAAATGGCCAGAAGCGGCCATGTGATAATGACTTAGCCTACTGTGAATGGGAGAAGCTGGAAACTGGAGCATGATCTAGAGAAAGCATTAATGGTGCGGCTGGGGGTTGAATGAGAAACAGGGCCACGTTCCTCAAGAGCTTACGTAACCTCCAAATGCACTGAAGCTATTGACTAGCCGAGAATGGCTGCATTGACTTTGATCTGAATTGAGTGACTTTCATGGTCAATTTCGCCCGGTCCTTCGATAGCCGAGGGTGTCGATTCATCCTCAGCCTTCTGGCGAAAGGAAGGAAATGAGCTCAACTGCTCCAGTTGATGGTCTGCTTTGGACATGTAGGTTCTCAAGCTCGCTCGCTCTCTCTCTCTCTCTCTCTCTCTCTCTCTCTCTCTCTCTCTCTCTCTCTCTCTCTCTCTCTCTCTCTCTCTCTCTCTCTCTCTCTCTCTCTCTCTCTCTCTCTCTCTCTCTCTCTCTCTCTCTCTCTCTCTCTCTCTCTCTCTCTCTCTCTCTCTCTCTCTCTCTCTCTCTCTCTCTCTCACACACACACACACACACACATGCAGAATGCACACGCACAAACACACGCACACAACCACAGAGGGTTCAAGTTAAAACTAGCTGTCTCATCCACCAGGCTTTCTGAGAAGCCATGTGACGCGGTGATGCCTTTGTTAGTTTTCCCTTGGGTTCTCTCGCTAAAGAGCTTTGGCTACTGGGAGATTCGGGGAGAAGTGTAAGGATAACGTTAATTAAAAATGCAAAAGAACATCAGCACACAGTTCCCTCAAAGTGAGCACTCTCATGCTCTCTTCTGGTATGTTCCCGGAAAAAGTACTTCTTTGCGGCAGTCATTTTCAGGGCAATTTGTTCTTACATGGGCTGACTGGGCCACACGTTAAGTTTCGAAGAGGGCAACGCCGAGCACTATGCAATTCTCTGATATTAGTTGAAGAGGCATCGCATCGAATCTTCTGAACATTACTACAACTCCAATTACACATTTTAAGCGGCATCAAAATGAAAAAATAAACTAAATACATGATTTCAAGTACCATGAAAAGCATCATGATAATGATATTATTTACTTTACGTCATATCAGCTGTGTGAAACATCAGACACACGTTTTCCCTAAGGCATTACATGAAGGAATGCAAACCTTTCATGCCCGACTCACAGTCACAGTACACTCCGATAAGATCCTGATCATTTCCATAAAGGGCATAACATTGAGTTGTGTTTTCATCTGCCACACTAGCTCAACGGCTCTACATTGTTGTTTTCTTCTTTTCGTTGTCAATTCCATAAAGCGCATAACACTGAGTGGTGTGTCATCTGCCTAGGCCGAGGCTTAACACACTATTGAGCAATAGCAAACTACATTGTTTGTTTTCCTCTTGTCGTTGTCAATAATCGAAAGCCTGATGGTCTGATAAAATGCCACACGAACTTGCAAGAGGACAGTGTTGCTTGGGTGTTACACTACTCTAAATCTAATCCTAATGGATTTCTCTCTTTCCTCTGTATGTAAGCTTCGCAGACCATAAAATCACAGACTTCATTGCTAGGCAACTAGTCTTTGCACAGAGAGGGGGAGAGAGAGTCACGCTGAACCAGAGACACTGGGCTGCGTTCGCCGTGTTGTTGTTAGAGGTCTGAAATCGTGTATTTATTTTTCGTGTGCTGCTTAAAATGTGCAATTTGAGTTGTACATTTTCTATGTTGTTCAGAAGATTCGAGCAATGCCTCATCAACAAATATCATATAATTGCATAGTGCTCTGGTGCTAGTGGGAGTACCGACAAGCACATGAGAACAGATTATAAATAAATGAAAAACAAAGAACAATACCAGCAATTGAATAAAGTGTTTAATCTATTTGATCACAGTTTCAGAACAGAAACATGTAAAGTACTACTTGTACACTGCAATGACAATAAAGTTGAATCTAAGCTAATCTTAAAAACTTCCCCACAAAAAAAACTAACTCCATATTAAAGTTATGTTCCTAATATCAGCGTTCCTTCTCCAGATTGCTTCGCGGAATATTAACTGGTTTCCGCACTGTGAGATTACCATCCTGTAGATTTACTGGGCTGAGCACAGAGAGGGAAGGACCTCTCAGGAGAGGGGGAAATTATGAGGTAATCATTCACCCTGATTTGAATTAATAAGACCTCATTAAGTAGCCAGAGACGCTGCAGCAGCAGGGAGAGAAGCACAGCCTCGGTACGGGCCTCCCGAGCTAGCAGCACGCCACAGCCCTCATTGATCACTCAGGATATCACGTCTAATTTGTAGACACACATTTGACAGGATCTTGACTGAGATGCACGGGAATTGCTCAACGGTAGCGATGTGTTTATTACATTGAAGTGCTGGTGGATCTCCCGTTTCTGAGAGAGTCTGTCTCAGAATCTCTACCTTTCTAGACGGTTGCAGTAGCTAAGGGTTGAGGAACATTTGAGATTAATTGAAATAGATTTGAATTTGTGTAAGCAAGAGTTTACTATTGTTAGTTGGATACAGGTACATACCTGTATATTGGATTAGTGCTGACACCACTGAGTACAGTTTACCTCACTAATTGAGGATTAGGGTGATTTTTTGTTTGTTTTGTTTGTCTGCTAAATGTCTGAAATGTACAATGTTTGCCCTATTGGTGTAGGGCCTTCACATTGACATTCTGAAGGAATTATCTGGCATATAAATGGACTGACTTATGTAGCGCCTTTATCCAAAGTGCTTTACAACGGCCTCTCATTCACCCATTCACACACACATTCACACACCAATGGCGGCAAGCTACCATGCAAGGCGCCAGCCCGCTCACTGGGAGCAATTTGGGGTTCAGTGTCTTGCCCAAGGACACTTCGACATGTGGCCAGCCGGGGCTCGAACCGCCGATCTACCAACCTTGCGATCATTAGACGGCGGCTCTACCTCCTGCGCCACAGCCGCCCCGGCATATCTGAGTCAACTGAAAATGCATGTTGCGTGTGTAAGCTTGGACTGAACCCTGGACCCCCTCTGTAGCCAGAAGTCGCCTCACTTTCACTTCCTTCAGCTGTCAACAGCCTTTCATCCTATCCAGCTTGCAAAGTACAGCACATCAAAGTGCAGTACATGGGCAATACCACGCAAAGAGTGAGAGCAGTCATTAAACGACAGGGGGTCTTCTATATTACCCAGAATACACACATCACATCAAGACTTGATGTTTTTCATCTCTCTCTCTCTCTCTCCCCGCTGTCTGTTTTTCGAAAGTCCGATAGGTTCTCTGGCCAGTAGAACTCGGAGGGGAGGAGCAGCAGGGAGAATTGTGTCATGGAGTGGAAGCCTGTGGTTTTGGTTTAATTCCCAGGGTGCACGTGGCCGAGCGGACTGAAGGGCACTCTGGTTCAGAAAGCGGCCCCCATCTCTCCTGACTCTAAGTAGATGTGACAGGTAGCCATGGAAGGGAAAAAAAAAAACTCAACAAGGGACACGGCACTGACATTCCGTACATGAAAACCATTGTGTCTCTGATAGCTTTTTCCATTCGACATGGGATCACCATCGGTGAAAACACACCCAAGCAGAAAGCCGAGAACAGCTACAGTTCTGATGTGTTTACGGCCGTTAACCTTAACCTTCAAAAATCAAATCACAAGACATTGGGAGACAAATGAAAGCATTAAAGCTCAAGTTGAAGGAAGATGTTGCCCTGTGTTTAGAAGCATTTATCTTTGATGAGCAGCTGAGAAGGCCTCGTTTTTCTTTTGAGTCACTGTCATAGCAACAGGGTCCAAAAAGGGAATGGGGCACACAATTACAATAAAATACGTTGTATTGCCATGTTTCATTGATCAACCTACTGATCCTAACACTTCTTCATCCCCTCTACCCCCCTGTACAGTTTCTCTACTGAAAAAACTAAAACGTAATTCTTCCTTCGAGCATTGTGACTGCCAATGGACCCTGGGCCTAGCTTAGATTACTGTTTCTTGCTATGACTGGTGGATAGATGATTCACTTACTTAGACAGATGTATTTGTTTTAAGTTGCTTTGGATAAAGGTGTCTACTAAATCTAAATGTAATGCAAATCGCCTAAAATGCATGGGGGTACCCTTTCAACTTGTTGCAGACTATAAAAACAAACCTTTCAAATCAATCATCAAATCAAATTGCTGTTAGTAGGTTACAAGTAGATACTGTTACACAGAGCGCGGCAGCTGACGAGAAGACAAGTCAAATGACACGACCCCATTGGCCGAAGCAGCTGAAGAGTCTGCTTCCAACAGTCACAGGCCTTTTCACACTGCGCTTAGCGCTAAGGTAAGACCTCCCTTGGCCTCAGGCGAAGAGAGCTTTAGCCTTGGGCTAAGCAACTGTTCACACTTACACTTTCTTACGTGGGCTAGCACCTACTTTATCCTAGGGCCAGCTGACCCCGTTCTGGAGCGGACTTTTCTCCCTGACCCACAAATCTCCACAACACCCACCGTCAACACTCACCGTCGAGCCAACAAACTAGCCACTGTGAAAATGGCTCAGGGTCAACAGCAACGGAATGTTGTCATCCAATCACACAGCTGGAGCGTTACCATGGTATTTTTCTGATTTGTTGTCATGGTTACTGGTAACATGGTAAAACTCAAATATCCAATACATTTTCGTATGTCTCGTATGTCTCCTTGTCCTTGTGCCGACGGCACACTAGCAAGATAGCTAGCTAGCCAACTTGCATGGTTAGAATGGTTGCATGTTACCATGGTTATGCAGTTAACCCTGTGCTTCAGTGAATTGTTGGCCTAGGGTTAACACTAAGCCCAGGGTTAACACATGTATGTGTGTGTGCGTGTGTGTGTGTGTGTGTGTGTGTGTGTGTGTGTGTGTGTGTGAATTAAGAGTAAGCTAGCCATTGGCCAGTCTTGGCCCTGGACTTGGATAGCCCTATGCTATGAAACTGCAATGAGAAAAGAGGTATAGAAACTAACGTTCTTAAAACTCACCAGTGAAGATATCTATTGTAGGCATTGTTCTGAAGCGTCATCCATAGGACAGATAGGATAGTGAGCTAAGCTGCCTATCAAACAATACTTTTTGGTCTTACAAAGACATAAAGAAGCAAGCAAAGTCACATTCTGACACAATATAACTTGAAATACTTAAAATCCCAACTACTATGACGATTGAACTCCCGCAAAAGATAGACAAAATTAACAAGTGATCGAACTGCAGTCAGACGAAAATAAAAGTGCTGCTCAGAAGGTAGCTGATAAAATGTGTGAACACAAAAGTGCACCTGCATTATGAGAGCCCTCCTTTGTATTGTTTAATAACCATGTTTGGGGTTAGCGAAGGTTAGGGAAGATACCTGATTTTATGCAAAGCCATGTCATATTAATATTGAAAGGTCACATTGAAACAGTACATGTGACTGCGCATAATATCATTCCGTATACATCCATTAGCCTCGCCTCGCCTCAGCTGTCTGAGAGCAGGCAGACGCTGCAAGATTTCAGCCCCAAATTTTGGCCAAGAGCCATGTTCTTATGATGACATTTAATATTTCGGCTGCAAATGTGGGTTCCGATCTGTGGTAAACTGGTGAGCTGGTTAACCACATGAAGAGAGGACAATTCAAAAAGACCAAAAGTAATCTAATGCTCGGGCCAGGGGCCACTGGCAGTTACTTCCTTATTACTCGTGGGCAGTGGGGGAGGACCTACGCGGCGATGAAGTCAACAGTTACAACTCATTTAGACTGTTTGATATTCACTTGGTGCCAAATAGGGTGCTTGTAATCAGGAGCCAGCTGGTCAATGCTTTATAAATGCCTAAGCTTAACCCTGATGTGAAATCATGCAACGTTATTTGCAATGGTTGCACAGTGGTTGCACTGTTGGGAAAATTGTAATTTAATTTAATAATTAATTTAATCATTAGTCATTCCTACTTTTACCATCACGACTACCATCTTCAGATATGGTAGGAACCGAGATTCTCCACTTAATACGTTAATCCTGCTATGGCAAGACAGTAAGATCACAGACCGCAGATAACAGACCAGTTTTCTCTTATACTATAGGCCATTAACCTGATGTTTTTTTTATATCCAAAGCGACTTACATTGCAGCGAGCGCATAAATGTTTCATTATGGTCTCGGCGGGAATCAACCCCACAACCTACGCATCATTAGCGCCATGCTCGACCGTCTGAGCCACAACAAACATCTGTAAAGCCTTTCCTACAACAATTCAAAACTTCATCTGCCCCTCACACAGCCTGATGCAGAGAAAAGTCATCCACGCCTTTGTCTCCTCAAACCAGGATTACTGTATCATACTTTTTTATTTTATTTTATTTTTTACATCAAATGCTTTATTTTCAAAATATTTATATACATTCTTTTTTTTAACAGAGCACAGTCATAGTTAACAACAAACATTGCTCCCACCCTCCCCTCCTCAATCCTCGCTCCAAACAAAGTATACTTATGTACAGATCTTCTTCATCAAATGCAAACCTCCTCAAACCCACCAAAACCCACCTCCGCTCAATGGGAGACCGGGCCTTCTGCTCCATCGCCCCCGAACTGTGGAACGCCCTCCCTGCCCACCTGAGAGCACCACAGTCGGTCAACTCTTTTAAGAGCGGACTTAAGACTCATCTTTTTAACAAAGCGTTCCAGTAGCCAGATTTGTATTTATTTATTTATTTTAGTTTTATGCCACAGTGTCTTTTTAACCTTTCTGCTTTTGATGTTTTTAGTGATCTTTATTGTGTTGTGCTGTTTTTGTTTCTTTTATTGACTTTAGCACTTTGAGATTCTTGAAATGTAAAGTGCTTTATAAATAAAATCCATTATTATTATTATTAAAAGAAAATGCCACAGGGTGTCCACATTGATTATAGTGTCATATTGAAAGGAAAAGAAAAAAGAAAAGAAAAGTAAATAAATGCAATTATAAATAAAAAAAAGGATGTTTCCTGGATGTATAAAACAACTCAAAACGCATCTCAACAGGACAGCATGTCTGGTGTATAAAAACATATCCCCCACCAAGAGCCTGCGGAGGCTCCGACATACCCAGAGCAGCGCTGGGCGATCCTGATAAGAGTGCAGAAAGAACATGAACATATCACCCCTGTTTTGAAGTCCCGGCACCTGGGGCCAGCCACTGGCATAAACACTCGATGATGAGGTCGTTTAGGGCCACAACCGCTAGGGGCCACACTTGCGCGTCGTTTTTTTTGCGCAAGCTACCACCCGTCAATCAAAAACTCTACGCTACCACCCTAGGGCCGGGCCTGCCTGCACCTCATGACAGCGCTGAAGCTCCTCCTCCTCTGCGAGACAGGACTGAAAACTCTCCTCCTCCTGCGAGACAGGACTGAAAACTCTCCTCTTCAGACAGACCTTCATGTAGTCTTCTTAATTGCTTATAGTTTGTTTGTTTGTTTATTAGGATCCCCATTAGCTAATGCCGTGACATTAGTAGGGTTATGTGTTTTTCTTTTGTGTAAAAGCACTCAATTCTATGCCCTTTGAGATACAAATCAAATGTATTATTATTATTATTATTATTATTATATTATCTACAAACATTAATAAACAATGATTATAATTAGGGTGACTTATTTTGTTTGTATTGCATGAACGAGGCAATGCTGGATCACTCTGAATACACACTTTGAATATTCATTACTGTTCATAATTGCTTATAAAAGGTTACAGTAGGTAACATATTGAATTGCATTATTTTAGATGTTCGACATAATTATGCTCATCTACCAATGTTTGTTGTGTTTGTAACTCATGAATTCATGTTAATAACTCAATGATAAAATGGTTAACAGTGTTATACTTTACATTAGGGTAACATTTCATCAGTTAGAAATAATTGATATCCCATTAATACATGGTATTGGTAAGCCATTAATAAGTTATCCGTAGTGTTACACTTTAAGTTAAGGTGACATTTTTCAACACAAACTCTCCTACATTTTAGATCATAGATTGTTAGAGCATAATAATCTTATTATTAGGTTGAAAAATGTCACCTTAACTTAAAGTGGCTCCTGCTGAAATGTCTCGCTATTTCCTGGCCAGTGCCGTTATTGCTGTTGTCGTGGCGATGAAGAAACATTGAAGGTTTGAGGGCGAGACGGGGGGGGCCCCAGTGTGAGATCTACCATTGGGTCTGCTTGTGACGGGGATCATTCGTCTCACAGTATGAGAGACCCACTCAACGGTTGGATGTGTCTGTGTTTGGGAAAATCGCAGTGTTCATCTTGCTTTAACAATATTTCCCCCTTTTTAAGAGAATCCACTTTCACACAATGCTGCCTTTTTTCCCCTCAAACAACTGACCTCAATAGCATAAAAACACCCCCGCAAGTCACTGTGTGCCTCTTGTGTGTGAGAGAGAGAGACACAGTTTTCCTACACACTCCTCAGGTCCACTTCTCCAGAAGGCGGCTAGCTAGCAGCCCTGCTAGCGCTGGCTCTTGACGGCTCCTGCAATTTGCCCTAATGGTTTTACATACGCTCATTCCCTGAAACAGTCACTTTGATTTACCTGAGCTGAGCTAGGCAGGCAGCGAGGATATTGAAATTCCAGTGGATGGGTCCCATGTACAACAGCCATAAATAATCGAAAGCGTGTGTTCAACAGATAAATGGCTTTTTGCTTGAGTGCCATCCCTCCTCTGTGGGTTGGGTGACTGGAGGGCTGGCGGGGCCTCAGGTAATGTCATCCCACCCCATAACAGTTTACTGTCACAGCGGTATACTGCTCAGTCATTGCTGTCTGCACTCCTTTGTCAGACGCTCACAGGGGCTGTATTCTCCTCTCTATAACAGCGGTATATACGGTCCCTAGAGGTATTTTTTCACATTTTCCCGTCTTTATAAACAGCTTATATTTCGTGCAGTGTGTTCTGCCTTGATTATCAAGTGTGTGAGCAGTAGACCACTCTTCATGACTATGACAGCTCCTCAAGGTCCTTTCTCTGTTAAGACTGCTCCTATAGCAGTCGATTCTCACTGACTGTAGAAGAGTTCAGACATAGGTCTATTCTTATTGTCCTACTGCTCCTTGTAATGATAATCAGACACAATGCTATGCATAGTTGGCTGTTCTCAGCGAACAGCAGAAACAGTGATTCAGATCTTAGTCACTCGTTATTTGCAGGTTCATAATGTGTCTGCTTGGCACTGTCTGACTCACTCGTGATAGGGCAAGGATACCGGTTCACTGAATCACAGTAAAAAGAAAAAAAAGAAAGTATAATCAAATGTAACATTTCCTGCTCCTCCTACAAGACATATATTCTTCTTCTCAAGACCTGCAATTTGCTTAGTAACATTGTTTTGTTTTCTTCTTCGTCTCGTTTCCTTTTCTTTCTTTTTTTTCTTCAAATGAACAACAATCAACAGTACTCAATGAAACCTTGTGGTGTGGCCCGAAATGTGCGTTGATGGAAAAACCATGTTCCTTTTCAGGATGTCTTTATTAATATGTAAAGCCCATGTGAATGCACAATCCGTCACTTGTCACTCGAGGGGAGAGAGAGAGAGAGAGAGAGAAAGAGAGGGAGAGAGAGAGAAAGAGAGAGAGAGAGAGAGAGAGAGAGAGAGAGAGAGAGAGAGAGAGAGAGAGAGAGAGAGAGAGAGAGAGAGAGAGAGAGAGAGAGAGAGAGAGAGAGAGAGAGAGAGAGAGAGAGAGAACACCTCGTCTGTGAAACTTTGGCAGTGCAGACGCTGGAAGCTACTCTTTTTCTGTTTGGGTGTTAGCTGGAGGGTGTGAAACAGATAGAATGTGCCTGTTATCTGCTGGCATTCCTGTTATTTATTCTCCTAGTTTAATTCCCTCTATCTGACTCAAAGCACCAAAGCACACAGAGACAAAATGGGTCCCAGATAGGAGACTACACTGCTTGGGGGTGATTTGGGGTCTGATTGGATACCTCACACGCCTAAACCTTTAGCGGGAATAATGACCGAAGCCTTTTTTCAATGTCCTAGTGTCCATACCAATGAATACCACAGTGTCTAGGTGGAACCCACATTCATTCAAAGTCAACTGCCACTGTTTGGAACTTGGCCTCAAACCACCGGTGGGTCCCGGCCTACCATCCTGGGGAGCACTGTTACAAATTGTATTTATTGTAAATTGCATCTGTACGTGCTCTGCTTGATCAGCAGTGGGCAACGTTACTGAACGTTCACATACGTGTTGAATAGAACCAAACTGATTCTCTGTTGAAGGGAACAGGGGATATTATCAGTACTATATTATTTTGACTATTTCTAGGTCATGATGTATGAAACGTTGTGGGAACAGAGATAAGTGGGATTGGAGGCAAGATGAGTTAGTGCAGTGGAGTTTTGCTAATGCAAACACCCCTTGGAACATTCTTCAAATCAGCCATAGCCCCCTAAAAGAAAGCCTGTAAATGCATTTTAAAAATATAAGTAATGTAATTAAGTTAAGTAGTTATGTACCAGGAAATTAATTATATTTCACTCTGAGAAATGTAAAAAAATAAAATAATAAATCACCCACTGTTAGATGGATATAAAGTGTCTGGACTGTAAATGATAATGTTTTAGTTTCCGTGTTTCAAAAACAAATCCAAGAAATGACTCCAAAGAGTATGAATCTGCAGCGAATATCGGTCTCTCCTTGGCAACCAAAGTGAAACCGCTACTTCAAGTGCATCCTTATTTCACACTGTCAAAAACACGTAAAAAAAACGGTATTGTTTTAACGTCCCAGAGGAGTGTTTCAAATGGAGACACTCTTCCCAAACTCTCTTAATTATATGTTGACACACTCTTCAACAGGAGTCCTCCTCTAATAGGGGTTTTGATACACTCCTCATCGGGAGTACATATTTACTAGTCAGAAAAGTGTTTTTTTCCATCACCAGCACCCATTGTTTGCTCAGCCAATTACATGCATTAGGAGGAAGCATTGACAAGCACTGACACGCCTATGCCATTGAAACTGACAGAATGGAGTTGTAGAGTGTTCCAAACTGAGCTTTTTGAGGTTTTACTACTGTACGTAGGTGCAGTGTTCATGTGTGTGTGCACAATCCGTTTGTACTAGTATTTAATACTATGGTTTGGTTAACTGTCAATATTTTAATTCTGGGTTTCAATGGTTGGAGGACTTGTTTGTTTGATGTGCAAGGTGGCTGAGATCATATAAACATGTGGGCATGAAACATGGGCGTTTTAAGTTTGGCAATTTGGAACAGCACGATGTGTCAACCATTTTGCAAACAAACAAAAAAGTAATTGACCGTTTAACACATTAAGGAGCAAAACACTATCATTAAGAGCTACAAGCAGCAAAGAAAACTTCTAAAAGCATATTACACAATACATGAACAGCAGGGGAAGCTTGTGGAGGCAGAATGGAATGGAATGAGAAATGGTATCCGAACGAGTATATACAAATACCATGAAATAAAAGCTGAGCATCTATACTTTAACCTCATAGTAATTATTTGATTTCCAATCCAGACTTTTGGAGTATAGAACCAAAAGGAAAACACATCTGTTT
Organism: Nansenia antarctica; assembly: GCF_963989245.1. Taxonomy (NCBI): domain Eukaryota; kingdom Metazoa; phylum Chordata; class Actinopteri; order Argentiniformes; family Microstomatidae; genus Nansenia; species Nansenia antarctica. Next base: position 4,815,511 of record NC_137676.1, read on the forward strand.
TCCCCTTCACTGTCTGATTACTTCCACAGGGCATTGTATATAGGAACAATGAATCCAAGTAGTTACTGGTTATAAAAGCAAAATAAAATATAATTTTTAATGCTTTTTCCTTTTTTGTGTCTTTTGTGTATTTCTTAGCTCATTGTAAACAAAACAATTAATAGTTTTAGGGCTTACAATCTTCCACCAGCTTCCCCCGATTCGTATGCGATCTGTGTGTGTGCTTCCAGGCCCATTATGACTTGGCCATAAGTAAAAAATAAATAAAATAAATAAATACAAAAGACAAACAAACCTGTGGTCAAATGTGGAGTGCCGGCATAAAAAATGAAGCAGAACACGGTCCGCAGACAAATCCGCCGGCTCTTATGCTCCACCATGCAAACCACTTTCAAAACAAATATTGATGTTGCCTCCTGGCTTATAACAAGCAATCACGTTCTTTTTTTTTTTTCTGAGTGAGGCAGTCCCTCATATTTTTGGGGGACAGATAGAGTGAAGACAGACAGGAAAGTAAGGAGAAGAAGGGAGAGAGGGCATGTCAGCAGGGCGTGGCACTGGGGTTCGAACCCCGAACGCCAACATGGGCATAATGTCACGCGACTTGGAGACTACTTGGCCTCAGACTGAGAGAGAAGGTAGACCGCGGTGCTAGACCACTGGACCACCCCAGGCCTTAGCAATCTAGTTCAAATGTCCATCTCCCTGAGCCTGCATACACACACAGGTGGTGAAGATAAGGTGGTTCTAATAGACTGAGAGCAAAACTACTAAAACTAAGTAAAATACTATGGGGCAGCTGTGGCGCAGGAGGTAGAGCCGGCGTCTAGTGATCGCAAGGTTGGCAGATCTGCGGTTCGAACCCCGTCTGGCCACATGTCGAGGTGTCCTTGGGCAAGACACTGAACCCCAAATTGCTCCCAAATGAGCGGGCCGGCGCCTTGCACGGTAGCTTGCTGCCATTGGTTTGTGAATGTGTGTGTGAATAGGTGAATGAGAGGCCATTGTAAAGCGCTTTGGAATAAGGCGCTATATAAGTCAGTCCATTTACCATTATGACTTGAGTAAAACAAATGTAATAAGCCTATGCAGACCCGGCTCGTGAACGTTGGTGGCCCTAAGCAAGATTTTGATTGACAGGTGGTGGGTTCCGCTAAATCGACAGTAAAAGTGTGGCCCCGCCCCCCCTCTAGCGGTTGTGGCCCTAAACAGCTGCATAGTGTTTATGCCAGCGGCCGGCCATGGGTACGCATTCGTTCTTCACAGGCTGGATGAACTGCACAGCCTTCTATTCACCTGTAAGCGCTTTTGTTAGGATGAGTGGAAAGCAAACTTTTTGTCCATTCCTTTCCTTTCTTTCTCTCACATTTTGTATGGTCTGGTTGGGTGAAATATGGGTGTTGAGCACTGCTGATAAATGTGGGTGGGTGAGTGCGCATGCGTATGCTGGAGAATAAACACTTCAATAAAGTTCAGGTGTGTTTCCAGAGATGGGTGAAGGACATGCCAATGCTGCTACAGTAATCCATGCGTCAGGACCTTGGACTCTTTAAACTCTTCATCTCAAAAAGAATAAAGGAAAAACAGCACCCAGAGAAACATTAGACCAGCCACAGCTGTTTAACACTAGAACAGCCGTGCCTTTTTTACCTACTAAAAGAGCCGCCTCAGGGTTTTTTTTCTCTTTACAATGCTCAAGCTGCTATTTACACACCACGACCACTAGTTGGCCGCTTGTAAATGAGTCTGCTTCCTACACAGAAAAACTGCAAAATAGCTTTACACTAGCTTATCCTGATGTGATTTAGAAAATGTAAGGATACTGGGTGGTAGAACGCACATATCTAGGAAAAGTCATGAAAGGAGGGTCCTGAAATTTTAGCGAGTGCAAAGATATAAAATTTTCCTTACTCACAGGGGTCAAATGACCCCTCATGACTGATTAAGTGTTAACACATCAGCCCAACTGCTGACCCGAAGTCGTTAGATTCAAGGATTTTTTTTTTTTTTACCAATTAATGCAGCACACAGCTACCCGACACATCCCCTAAGAACAACTCACTCCCTGCTATACTACACAACAAGCAAACACAGTGATAAAAAGGTTTTCTGAGTGCCACCCCTAACCAACATGTTTCTGAGCACATGTTCAGAACAACCCTGGTTCCTATCCAATACAGTGAGCCTAACCATCTTCTGTGAGGCGTGCTGGGCTCCGGGTGACTTTAAACGCTGATCTGCGTAACCATCAGCCTATAGACTAAGACCAAAGGTTCGAAACGCGCACTCCCGCCACAGTCCGTAGCCTCCGCCGAGGATTACCTCAAAACAATAAAGGCAAAATAATAAATCAGCAGGCTGATGGAAGAACCGATGGTTCGGTTCAGCTTGCCCCCTCGGTGACTACCTAACCAGGGTTTACTCTCTAATCACTCCAAAAAAACATGGATAGCAGTCAAACAACCCACGATCACCATGTATGCCCAGGTAGAATAGGGTAACCACTGCCAATCACTACTTCACAAAGCCAAACAGACAACAGATCTCTCCATAAATCTAAGGGTTTAACGACGAATTCAAAAGGATCCCGGACGAGCCCTCAATATGTTACAAACCCGGCTCAAAGGGAAGCAACATAAAGGACGTAAAACAACCAGTGTTTAATTGTAAAAGTAATGTGGAATTTATCAACTCAAAATAAGAAACTAAAGGGGAAATGTGATGGCTAGGGGAGACACTGCTCCACCAGTAACTTCCAGTAGAATGAGAGAGAGGGAGTGTGTGGTGGAGGAGGAGGAGCTTTTAAGCCATCCCAACAGGTGCCACTCAATTAGGCAATTAACCCCATCAGCCTCTATTCAACCTGCAAGACAAAGGTAAACAAGCACCACAGGCAAGCACCACACATGGACATAACAATTGTGACTGCTCCTGGTGTTTCTGGACACCTCTCGGAAATGAGAAAGACGTCAAATTCGACAGTTTTTTTTGTTTTTTTTCAGATTTTCGTTTTTTTAGCTAACATTCAACTCGAAGATGTGAAGTACCCACTCGTTATTTTTCCGAACAGTTTTACGTTCATTAAATAAGTGTAATCTATAACACAATGACTTCGTTTCTTGTCGTTTGATGGGGATTCATTATCTTTGATGGGGATTTTCTGTGCTTAGTGATTTCCGGTGTAGCAACTTTCAAATACTCATGTCGTCTTCAATTTGTTTCCGATTTCAATGTATGATGCATCATTTGAAAGCTTACAATCTGTAGTTTAAGCACATGTAAAAAACTGAAAAATGATTTCGCCTACAGGTAGCCCTTTTCATTGGGCTGTGTCACAATTACACACTGACTGCCCACTGTTGGTATCGTTATCAACATCATTGGCGTTTATGCAGACACACAAACAGGAGGAGATATCATAGGACGCTCATTGAAAACAAGGTCTAAATAGACTTAGAGAAACACTATATTTCTGTACAGTATACAGTCTTTGGTGTTTGGTGTAAGTAAGGATACGTTGTCAGGGCAAGGCTTTAGCCAAAAATGTCCATTAGCAATAATAATTAACAAACATTGCTGTCCATTCAACATCACTGTAACATTGTTTCATCGGGAGCAGTATATTATCTGGAATCTAATTATTCAATTGTGTATTAATAATGTAAATAAACTGTGGCCTATATTACTGCATCATGAAAGAATCCTCTGAGGATACAATTAGTTTTTATTATTTATATATTTTTCTTCAATTTCTTTATGAGGGAAGGGAACAAAACAAAAGAGACCAGGCATGTGATAATTAAAGAGGGCTGAATACATTTCCATTTAGAAGAGAGGATATGTGAGTGGTTTCTATCAGACAATTCAATAATCTTGACCTTGAGAAACTAGCCTCACAAAAAATCGCTTAGCCATTAAAAGGAGAGGTTAATCTCCACAAAGCAATTAAAAACACGATTAATAGGATTATTAGTCATGCTCAGGTATTGTAATATAATAAGGAGATAGGTATGCTGATATGAGTCGCAACACATGATTAATTCTTTCAAGGATGCAAGAAAAAGATGGGTGAGAGTGTGTTTGACTGTATGAAAAGGGAACCACCACTGGACTTCAAAGGTAATCCTTCAATACAAGGCATTTGACTGCACTGCAAACACAACATGATTCACCTGTCGTTACCTTATTTATTTGAAAGGAAATCTGTCTGAACTGTCTGTCATACTGTAGGGAACACAGGTAATGCCACAATTGGCGGTTAATGGAAATCTATGTCAGTTTATGAAAAATTAATCACCACCACTCATGCCTAATATAACTGTGTGAGTTAACATTTGAGGAAGCTAGCTGCTGCTTTGACCTATTGGAGTGCGGGTGTTGTTAAATGGGAGGTTAGTCACAGCTACAGTACGTGTCATTTTCCACATTCCAATTTTCTCTGAGAGACTTCTGATCGTCCACATCAAAATGTCACCCAGCTATTCAAGGCTGGATCACTTGAAAACGGACAGGCAGTGGCCTAGAATGTGGGGGGGGGCCCTGTCTTTTCACGAGAAACCAGAAAAATCCAGTTCAACTCAAAAAGCAAAGTCACCAACAACCACCGACCGAGCATACTTAGAAACAAGGACAAGCTGGCACAACGAGGTTAAATCTCTCCATAGTTGGCTGTTCTATAGCTTGGGGGCTCTGCGAACATCTGTTGAACGTATTAAGATCTAAAACTCGGCCAATTACCAACGAGAAAACAATGCCTCTAGTCAGCAGCCATTCCATTTGCATGGCCTGCATTGGTCTCTTGTTGAAGTATTTTTTTTCTTTCCCTTTCCCTGCAGGTGTCTATAGCTGTCTCTGATCCAAGGACAAGGGCTGAGGAGTCTTAACAAAGCAACACGGACAGAGGACCTTGCAGAGTGATGATGTTTATAAAGGAACCCATGCACCAGTACACGAGTGGGAGTGTGGGGGTGTTTTGTTGTGGGTGTGTGATTGTTTGTTTGTGTCCTCTCTGGCACGTATTTAACATAGATGTATTCAAATTTCAGGAGATGTGTTTTCTCATCTCTTGGCGTTTTTTTTTAATGTACTGTACTGTGTCAGCGACTAAATCTGAAAGCAGAGGTGATTGTGGAGCTGAAAGCAGAGGTGATTGTGGAGCTGAAAGCAGAGGTGACTGTGGAGCTGAAAGCAGAGGTTGATTATGTTCGATTGGTAAGAGTTCAAAGGCGTGGGAGACCTTGCCAGATCACAGGATGCTGACCTATAGATGTTAAATGTACAATGTATAAAAGTTACATTGTTTTTTCTTTGATATCTGTCATACAGATTAAAATCATTCCATCTAGCTTCAAACAGTAAAAAGGTTGATGTTGACAGGCAGCGAGATGGATCTGTGATTGTAGAGGGGTTGGAGATAGCATGCTCCAGGTCTTAACAGTAACGCATAGAAACATGACATGTGTGTGGCCTGTGATTATTATAACGCCCCCCCACTTCTGTGCTGTGAAAGATAAATCTATCCCATGGAGGTCAAAGACCAACGGAAGCCACACACCACGTTTCAGTGTACAGTACTAACAGTGAGGAATGCCCATCGCTTCGCAATGTTTTTTTGACATCTAACCTATGGCAGGTGTTGGAACAATTCAAAGCTGTCATAGGACAAATTAAAACGTATGCTTGCGTACATTGAAATTATGTTTCATTACCAGGGCAGTGTCTTATCCTCTCCCAATTACCGTGGTGATCTGTAGACTTTTTTTTTTTTTTTTTTTACACCATTACCACCCCAGCCAACCTCCAGATGCTGTTGTTCACGCATGCCTCTCCCTATTTTGGTTTCAGCAGTTACGGTGCTGACAGGAAACGCTCTCCCTACTAGGGCAGATGCGATACATCGCCTCACCTTTCGCCTCTGAGAGCGAAAAAGAATCACATACGAAATCTGGAAGTGCCCCTCTTTTGCCAAGATGAATCTCCATTATTCATGACCTCATAAGATGGGGATTTTGCACCTTGTAACTTTACAGTTCAACGATTTATCCAAGGTGTGATCAAAAACTATTTTGTATTCTCCACATCTGACCAAATCTGGTCCAGGCAAGTATTTACACCGCCATAACACATGTGCCGTAACACAAGCGAAAATAAGATTACACATATTACTGCAGCAGCAATCATCTGCAGATTACATGGTCCTCACTTTCAGTTAAATTTCATTCATCTTCAAGGTGGGCCTACAGTACCTATTACATATAGTGTCTTCTTGCTCAATGTCAACAAAAGCGACCATAATTGTGACATTTGAGCGATCGCGTCACTTAATTACTTCTTACACTATGGTCAAGTGGCTTTCACTGTCATGATTCCTACTTAAGAATGAATAGAGGTGCCTAGATGACATTACCCCTGCCTTTCCCATTCTTTAATCTAAGCTCAGTAATTAAATATGCTATTCGAGATAACATGCTATCATGTAATCCGGTATTCATGGCTGTGAGGATGAAGTCCTCGCTGGCTCATTAGCTACTCGTGTAATGGGACGTGGTGGCCTGTACTTGTGCATCGGGGTGTGTAATGGCTGCCCCATTTCCCCGCTGCTCAGCGGCGCAGACCTGGAAACCGTTGACATTTCTTTTGTTTATACAAGAGCGACACAATGTCAAGCAGTGCACAACTTTCATCGGCTGTCTGTCAGCCATATCAAACTCAATTACGCCAGGCGAAGTGAGCTGCTTACGTCTCCACCGCCAAAAAAAGTAATTTCACACCAATTAAAAGCTACAACAACAGAATCTTGTGACTCGGTATCATCAGCTTCTTAAATCCTGCCCACGGCCGAGACAATGTGATACAATGAGGTCATGGACGAGTGGAACGTGGGTACTCCTTTATCCTTTTCAGGTCGTCCACAATGACGCCCTTTCCAAATCTTCAGAAAAATGGCACTTTACCTATAGTAGGTAAACTTGATAGAGTAAACACTGCATTTCGTTGGTACTGGTACTCTGCAACGACAATAAAGCTGAATATAATGTAATCGAATCAAAAACGTAACAAGAAAAAACCCCAAATATTCTGAATAATGTCTTGCCTTTGTCTTTTCAGGGAAACGAAGAAAAAAAAATCCCTCTTCAAGTTGTCTTTTTTTAGAAGAATAAACAAAGCGAGTGAGGAACAGAGGGGGAGAGACTAACGCACTATTAGGCGAGAAGGAGATACAAACACAGAGCAGCTGGCAAAGAGGCGAGATAATTAAAGCCCTGTACAATACCTGTCCCGGGCCCATTGAGCTTTATAGCCCGTGTAAAACTGCCAGATTATATTTAATGGAAATTGGGCTGTCACTGTAGCATGGGGGGAACCGGGGAGAAAAATTAGCACGGGTTACCGAATCACCTCATTGGGAGAGAGGTGTCACCTCGCTATTCAGTGATGGAAAAAAAAAGACGAGGAGGTGTATAAAATAAAAAAAAGAGGGGATGATCCTCTGCTTCCATTACAAAATTCAGTCAGGCCTGTGCTCTGTGAGTATCCCTAAATCCTTTTAATAAACTGACGTGGTGGTGGTGGGGGCGGAGGCGGGTGGGGTGCACTTCTTATCGGATCTCTCATTCCGCCCAGTGGACCTGTTATGAGGATGTGTACCGCGGGGATCTTGTTATTGAAGGGATTGTAATTTGAATAATTTTCTAATAAGGAAACACAAGGAAATTGATACGCTGTGTCGTCGTAGTTGATAGCATTTCGCCGGGGCCTAAACACTGTATGAGTGTTTTATTAGATTGCCCGTGGTGGTTATTGCCCCCACATCATTCTAACAGGAGAGGAGAGAATATTTTTCTCACAGCTTGTATTGTTTGAATGTCGGCTTGCTTTTGCATATGAGTAATTTCAACTAAGAAAGGAGATCGTAAATGGAGACGAGGGGAGACAGTATTACCAGGATGTACCTCTGTCTGTGTTATTATGATAATTATGTCATTATAGTGTGTGTGTGTATGTTGTATACTATAGCTGTAGGCTATAGCTGATAATACATTCAAATGTTGAATTCTACAGACTCCCTTTGATCAGGACAGCTCCATCTCGAAGGTATCTCACCCCTACACCGTTTACATACAGAAGAACACACTGTAGACACACAAAACAAAACTAAATGAAAGAGCAATCTCAACAAAAACATGAAAACAAGGAACACATTTCATCACGATAAGCCAATTAGAGTCAAGAATTACCCACACTCACGCAGCATAGATGGGCTTAGCAATCTATTTCAACAATGAACTCCTCCGTGTGCATGTTGTAAACACAATTTACACATCGCTACATATTAAATGTAGAACATATCTGTACATTTGCCTATCATCAAGGTCAATGGTTCATTATGGATTTTTCACAAGCTTCTGCAAATGCAAAAACAGTTTCTGCAACTGTAGTAACAACCACATCCACCCACCAATTACTGTGGTATCCCTATCTTCGGTGGGAATTCGCCTCCCTGCATTATGTGTCAACTGCTCTTGTAATGTAAGTTGAGGTATCTGAAAAAGCAATGCCATCTCCCTAATTAACGAGACAAGAAATGCAGGCTTCAAAGTACAGTGGCTGTCTCTGTTTGATGGACGGTTTTCTCAGAAGCAGGTAGCGTTGACTAGCGTTGCTGTGAATTTGTACCGACTAATTAGATTTTCTTTTCCCCATTCACAAGGAGCTTGTTAGCACTAGGGCCTTTATACCCCGCGCTGGGTGTCGTCGTCTGTCCTCAAATCTTTCATGGCAGGCTGACAGGGCAGACTGACATGCCACAGTATTATTACATTCCTATCGCATTGGCCACAACAGCCCGATAACAAACCAAAACGTAGGCCTATAGCTCGAATTTCACCCAAAAAACTATTTCTGAAAGTGTCAACTGTCAGAGTTCCACTGTCTAACACTGGGTATTATAACCTCGGCAGAAATGGGAGATAAGGCATGATGCATATGATGATGACCTTCTGTTTCACCTAATGCCAGGCAGTGGGAGAGCGAGCTTGTGTACAGAGTTGTGTTTTTTCGGAGCTTTGCCGTACGTGGACTATTGACAAAGCTGCGGAGCTGCATGAAGGAGCCATCCATTAAAATGCCCTGGGTTCTGTCTGCCCCCGTTGTGATTGATTGGTATCAAATAATTTATCTTTCTGATGTGAAAAGAGGACTAAATCAATGTGGACAGAATGGAGGGCGTTGATAAGCCGACATAATTACTATCGCCAAGTGATATGACATAGCGAGCGAGAGCAGAATATAAATGAAGCTTAATGTGCTTTCCACAAATATTGGATACAGTCTTAACTGAACACACACAGAAAAAGGTTGTTGCACTTAAGTGAATATAAAGACCATCATTCATAAAGATAGCATAAACTGTCAACTGTGACTTTTTTCGGTGAGGTTGCTTCATACACTTCATATTTGATTACAACAGCATTCAGGCAAGCTCTGGTTCAATTTGTTCAGCCCCTAATTAAAAAATATGCAGAGTTGTGAGAACACTGAGCTCAGTCATAAGACTGTATAGGTAATAGGTATTTTTCCATTAAGGTCCTTCATATTCTGTCCCTCCACGCTAGGCAGTCTATTCACAATTTCCTCTTTCTACATGAGCAGTTGCAAATGGGAAAATTAGAAAAATGCTAAAAAGGTAAGAGATACTGGGGGAGAAAGATACCCAGCATTTAGTAATGGGAGTATAACCATTGTCACCGTTCAAGCCATCCATATGTGACTTTGAGACTTTTCTTCCAAAGATCATGCCAGTTCATTTGGGGGTTGCTGGGAAATGGCTCGGCGCAGCCTTAATTATGGATGGATGAACGTATTAGAAGGGCATGCAAAATTCATACATGGCTGTTCTGCATGAGGTGTGTCTGCATCTGAAATAATTAAAACACTGGAGCGTGGAAGGGTCACAAAGAGGTTTTGGCGATACTGCTTTGCACACTGCCTCTGGGTAGTATCGTTCCCACCACCGCAACTCCTCTGCATCAATCCCAAAGTACAAAAAAAACACTGGACTACTGTCGAAAAAGTTGGATAAGACATTCGGAGATACGGTAATTGGCTCTTCTTCGGGGTTGATCTCTGGTTCTTCCTGGTATGTGTCATCAGAGAAATGGATGTGTGAAGATTAAAAAAAAGAATCATCAAACGTGGGAAAAAAGAATACTGAGATTAGGCCGTGGATTTTTTTCGTTGCACTGCATGCGACAGTGTCACTAACAGTACGACTAAACATATTCCCACCTAATGGGAATGGGAATTACAAAACCCTTCCAAGCAAAGTGGATGACTCTTGGGGAAGTTTGCCTCATGCATTTTTTGTGGGGGCTTTTTAGTTCCATTTCAGTTGCGTTCTTACAGTATCTGAAAGGTCTGGGACAATGGCTCTCTTTAAAAGCTCTCCTGGGTCTCCGTGTCCCCTTTTAGCCGTCTCTGGCGTCATGCCCGTTACAGGAAACAAGCTAACTCTGAAACTTGAGAAGGAGACACAATAGCACCAGAGTAGAAGGTGTCGCTCTGAAAGTTTGTTGATTTGTGAATTTAATGTACAATAAAGCTTTTTCAAATTGAATTTCAATTGAGGTGACTCATATTCTCAAAATTATCCACCACTTTCCTGAAGTATATACTGTATGGATGTTTATCATTAAGTATCACAGTCGGCTCTGCAAACGTTAGCTTTGTCAGCTGGAGTGCAGGATGCCCTTCAGCTGACAGGAACACATTGAAAACCCTATTTTATGGTTTATATCAAATAAAACCATTATTATGTTATAGATGAGGGCAGGCAGAACAGATGTCCCACATAGGCTATTGGTTGATACAAGTTGCATTGGTTTCCTACACATACATTCACATGAAAAACAGCATGCCCCTTATGACAAATTAAAAAATTAAGAATTTATATTAAAAAAAAGAAAAAATAATTCTTCCTTCTTCTAGCATGACGACTGCCAATGGCCCCTGGCCCTAACATAGATTAGGGGGGGGACGAGGGGGGACGGGACGAGGCGGCGTACAGGGATGAGGTAGAGCAACTGAGCAAGCTGTGCAAGGTTAACAACCTGCTGCTGAACAAGTCAAAGACCCAGGAAATCATCGTAGACTTCAGGAGGAAAAAGTCAGAGATCCAGCCCCTGCTCATCGACGGAGAGAGCGTGGAGAGAGTCTCAACCCTCCGATTCCTGGGGATGCACATGCGGGATGACTTGACCTGGAAGGACAACACAAAAGCCACCATCAAGAAGGCACAACAGCGGCTATACACCCTGAGAGTCCTCAGGAAGGAACACAGCAAGCAGGAGATACTGGTGACCTTCTACCGCGGCGCAGTGGAGAGCATCCTCACCTACGGCATCTGCAACTGGTTCTCCAGCTGCACAACAGCGGAGAGAAATGCGCTACAGAGAGTCGTGAGAACAGCACAGAAGATCACCGGCGCCCCCCTCCCCTCTCTGGAAGAGCTGTACAACACACGCTGTCTCAGGAAGGCCTCCAAGATCTCCAGGGACCCGACCCACCCTGGGTACGAACACTTTACCAGGCTGCCCTCGAAAAGGCGGTTCAGGACCTTGGCCGCAAGGACAAACAGACTGAAGAACAGCTTCTACCACAGGGCCGTCCAGGCCCTGAACACAGCAAAGACCTAGGTTCTGGGCCCTGGACAGTCTGGACGGATTGATGGCAGCTGCTGGACTGAAAAAATCAGGTGTAGTGCTGAGGCACAAACATGGACATTTCAAGCCTGCAAACTGCGACACTTTAAATAAATGTGAAATAACACTATTGTGCAATATGACAACCCTAGTCGTCTATCTGTACAGTATAGTATAGTGGATAGTGTACATAGCCTTTATTTATGTAAACCAGCTCCTTCCCTTCTTGTGATTCTTTTTTTTTAAAGTTTTTTTTTCTTCCCTTTCCTAACACCAGGGGAGCCACCCCTCCTAAATGTCGTTGTTTGGTACCTGTACTGTAGCAATGACAATAAAGACCATTCATTCAACTAACGCAACATAAAGTGAACAACCGACAAAGAGAGAAGACACAGAGGAATATAAATAGCCTAAGCCAAAACAAACACACCAGGTAACAATCACAGTAATTAGGACAGACAAAAACACATACATAAACACCAGAGGACGCCAAAGGGTCCCTCAACAATTAGAGCGACCCCCCAAACCTTACACATTCACACACTCATTCACACACCAATGGCGGCAAGCTACCATGCAAGACACCAGCCCGCTCATTGGGAGCAATTTGGGCTTCAGTGCCTTGCCCAAGGACACCTCGACATGTGGCCAGCCGGGGCTCAAACCACCGATCTGCCGACGTTGCGAACATTAGCCGCCGGTCCCAATCTCCACTAGTAGTTGAGACTAGGCCGCGACTACCCCAATTGCAACGGAGTTTAGATGAAACCACGCCCACTTCCGCATGACGTGCGCGTTGCTATGGACACCGCAGCTCTCGGCCGTAACCCTAACCCTAACCATAGCTAGCATACATTTTCCTAAACCTAACCCTAACCGTGATCCAGGATCAACATCTCCCTCTCGCCTCCCTCACGCATTGTGTACGTCATATGCGGAAATGGGCGTGGTTTCGTCTGAACTCGTCCGGGTATGGGCGGCCAGACCACATGTTTCTTTCCATGTAATTTTAGTAGGCAGATTATCATAGATAGCGTACATTAGCTAGCGTCTGTCGTCAGACATCCAGACGTCAGACAGTTTCCAGACGTCAGACAGTTTCGAGGTCAAGACCGGAGTGCGACAGGGATGTCTACTGTCACCCTTCTTGTTCCTCCTGGTCACAGACTGGATAATGAAGACCATCACAGCGGGCAAGAAGGAAGGCATACAGTGGACCCTCTGGTCACAGCTTGATGACCTTGATTTTGCTGACGACCTGGCACTCCTGTCACACAGCTATAACCACATGCAGGACAAGACCACCCAGCTATCAATCACATCCCTTGCAGCAGGCCTCAGGATGAACAAGGAAAAGACCAAACTGATGAGGATTAACACCCCGAACACCACCCCCGTCATCATAGACGACAGACCCATCAGAGAAGTCGACTCCTTCACCTACCTTGGCAGCGTCATTGACAAGCAGGGTGGCACAGACAGTGATGTCACTGCTAGGGTAGGCAAAGCCAGAGCAGCCTTTATCATCCTGAAGAACATCTGGGCCTCAAGGGAAATAGCTACTCCAACGAAGGTGCGCATCTTTAACTCTAATGTCAAAAGTGTCCTTCTCTATGGCTCAGAAACATGGAGAATGACAAAGAAGACATTGCAGAAAATCCAGACTTTCATCAACATCTGTCTGAGGCGCATCTTCAAAATCAGGTGGCCAGATAAAATCAGCAATAAGGAACTGTGGCAGAGAGGGAGCCAGGAGCCAGTAGAGAGCCAGATCAGGAGACGGAAGTGGGGATGGATTGGTCACACCCTGCGCAAACCAGCAGCTACCATCACACGACAGGCCCTGACATGGAACCCACAGGGAAAGTGGAAAAGAGGAAGGCCCAGAAACAGCTGGAGGTAGGACTCTGAGGCGGAGTTGAAGAGGCAAGGTACCAGCTGGGGAGAGGTGGAGAAGAAAGCCCAGAGCCGTGATGGATGGAGAAGAGTCGTTGATGGCCTTTGCTCTGCAAGAGATTCAACGGCATAATGAATGAATGTACATTAGCTAGTTGCAGATACTTAGAAACTTTACCTCATGTTAGCTGCTTCGACCTAGCTGGTTTAACACTAGAACAGCCATGCCTTTTTTTACCTACTAAAAGAGCCACCTCGGGGGTCTTTACAATGCTCAAGCTGCTATTTACACACAACGACCACTAGTTGGCCACTTGTAAATTAGCCTGCCTCCTACACAGAAGAACTGCAAAATAGCTTTATACTAGCTTATCCTGAGTTCCTGAGTATCTAGGAAAAGTCATGAAAGGTGTGCAAAGATAACATTTTTCTTTCCTCACAGGGGTCAAATGACCCCACTCACAGCTGTTCTAGTGTTAAGCAGCTAGTGGTGGGGCATCGTTGCCGTTTGACAATAAGTCAAAAAATTGTCAATAGTGGATTTGACAGTTATCACGGGGCTGGTACACTTTGATTAAATATCACCCAAATGTTAAATCATAACACCAATTATGATAGAAAGATGTTGAGTGTTGGGGGTTTTACATTAAGAGAGGACGAGAGGAGGCTGCCCTTGCCCCTCTGCCCTGGCTATGTGAACGTTTGCACCCTATTAGGATTATTTTTAATGACAACAACCTATAAACTTCCTAACAGATAACAACCTATACACTTAACACATGGATTTACGAGCATAGGATTGGTTTCCACTACCTCTTGTACACCAGCCAATCCCAATAAAAATGTCCACATTTTCCAAGGCCAGGGTGGTGGAGAATGCACAGCTCTTGGCAACAAAGTGTCCATCTCATCACCTCTAATGTGCAAACCCATTTCGGCTTTCAAGAAAAAGAGTAAATTCGAGAAAAGAGAGTGCCACACATGTGAAAGGTATACCAGGCCTGGCCTCGACAATAGAGAGACACATTGTCTTTCTACTCTGCACAGTGATGCCAAATGGTATTGGATTGAGTTCCCTAAAGCTCATTGTCCTCTCTGGACAATTCTTCCCAGCAGTGACTTCATTGGCAATGGCACTCTCCAGCACATTCAAACCAATTCCGATACCTCACTCTGCCGCTAACACGGGAGATTGATTATTGAACCAGCCACACACCACGTGTAGAAGCTTTAGAGTGGGGAGATGTTTTATTCCTGGCACTAATGAAGGTTTCACCCTCAATGTCAATGGGAAACCAGGGATGGGGGAAAACAGGGGGGAAACGGTTTGGGGTATTGGGATGAAGCTTGAGTGATTGTGTTGGGGTAGAGGAGGGTTAGTCTGGAGGTGTGGGGGGGTGTAGGGTGGAGGTGTGGAGGGGTGTAGGGGGGAGGTGTGTAGGGGTGTAGGGGGGAGGTGTGAAGGGGTGTAGGGAGGGAGGGGTGTAGGGTGGAGGTGTGGGTGGGGGGTGGAGGCTGGAAGTGTAGGGTGGAGGTGTGGAGGGGTGGAGGGTGGAGGTGCGGAGGGGTGTAGGGGGGAGGTGTGAAGGGGTGTAGGGAGGGAGGGGTGTAGGGTGGAGGTGTGGGTGGGGGGTGGAGGCTGGAAGTGTAGGGTGGAGGTGAGGGGGGTGTAGTCTAATGGTGTGGGGGGCGGGTGTAGGCTGGAGGGTGTCAGTGAGAGTGGAGGGTATCCACTCCATCGTTGGCCCTTGGTGGAATATGGACGACAGATAGGCAATAACTCCAAGGCCCTCTGACGTGAAGATATATCCCTGTGTCACCTCCAGATCTCTGAGAACCATTGATTTGCTGCCCCGCAAGGTCACGGCGGAGATATATCTGTCACCCGCTGTTAGTCTTTTACTAGTCAATGGCTCCGTGTCCATCCCATTAGGGAACTAGACCAGAAATCAACATGGGAGAGCATCTCTGTGTCGTGTGGATCTTCCTACTGTTGTCTTTCGAGTCTTTCGAGTCAGCGTCCTTGGGTTTGTGAAAGGCGCTATATCAATTAAAGTTATTATTATTTCTCCCTTCACAAGTGTTGTTTCTTGTTTTAGATAACTTGGATGAAATTGATCACGAGTAAAAACTTCTGAATTCTAAGACTATTTATTAAACAGAATTACAGTTTACAGAGACACGGCGAAGGTGGCTGATGCTGCTGGCTGGAGGCTGAAGTGAAGAGAGAGCTTGCTGGAGTGAAGAGAGAGTATTTTTCTTCATTCTTCACCTTAAATACCCCAACCATATGCAAATACAAGGTATCTCTACAGGCCTATCACATTATTTAGAGATGATCAAGGGGTGAAAAGAGGGTTGGTCCCCAATCAGGTTCCATTTTGAAATACAGTCACTTAGGATTCCATTTTGAAACAACCACATGGCCTTCTAAGAACAATGGGTCATAAACCCTAGTCCCCCCCCCACATCCAGGAGAATCTAAAGGCAAATTATACAGATCCATATATTCTATATAGTTTATGTGTGTGTGTGTGTGTGTGTGTGTGTGTGTGTGTGTGTCAAAATATACCACACAAGCTATGGAGGCAATTACCGTTCTGTACACCTCATCTACAGCCATCTGCAACAAAGCAAGGTTGCTGCCCTCCACGTTTTGGAAAGCAGCTTTTTTTCTGATGACTAGAATCAGGAGTTTTTTTTTCCTGACCCCACATGATCTAACCAGGAAAGATTCTGCTGATAGGAGTTATTTTTTCTGGTCAGGTCAGATGAATGGTCAGTAAAAAAAATAAAAAAATACAGTTCTCTACACAGCCATACAGTTTTCGCCATATATTTCACAAGCCAATACCAATTCCAAGCCAGTACACCACATCTGTTATTTAACTTCTAATTGAATGTCTTTAAACACTCCTGATCCGTCAGTGTTTACATGAAAACCTTATAAAATATAAGGTAGTTTGATCTCGTTCGAGATCAATGTGTTGACAAGGCCATTTCTAAAATGGTTTAATTAATATCCATTTATAGCTCATCAGCGCAGTTCTTAAGACATTGGAAATGACCAGAAGTGTGCTTTTAATACTAATTTGATCTCAGCCCCCTTAACGAAAGCAGATAGTCTGTAACTGGGAAAACATTTTCTCATTTTAATGAGCTTACCACAAATATTATTCTCTCATGAATACTGCTTTCAGGCACCCCTGTCTCTGACCTGTACAAAATAATGTGATGAGAGTGGTTGTAATGACTGGTTTTAACAGAAGCGTTAAGCCTTTAGGAAAGCAGCCACTCAGAAAGAAGGTAAGAATAATGCTTTGCTTAACAACTGTGGTAATAAATATTGCAACTAAGACCGTCATTCTGTAACTTATCTCTTGGATACTGAATGTGACATTCTTTATAGTTATATAAAGATCCACAAATAGTAAGAATAAAAACAAACAGAAAAACAAACTTTGACTGGGAATACTGCAATTGTAGACTGCAGTATAGATGTCATACAAACAACCACACACCTTTCCTATACACTCGTAAAGAAGAGTTTTGTTAAAGCCCACAGCCCTCCCCCCCACCACCCACCCCACACCCTGACCCCCACCAGCACACATTCATCTAGTCAATAATAATATAAGCAAAATCCATGCAGTGTTGGAAGTGACTGCGAACTAACTGAGTTATGAACTAGCAGGTTCGATGCTTTTCAGCTAATTGGCTATTAAATCAAAAGCCTTCGATTGGTATGTGGTTTTGCATACTGTGTATCTGGAAGGCCAGCCCGACCCATATGCCATACGGGGCGGACGCCTAGGGCCCAAACCAAACCACATCACAATTTATAAAATATGTAAATGAAAACGTTATCGTTTTTTTCTTTTTGTTCAGGCAGTAGTCGTTTGCCATTCAGGGGGTCCTTGTGCAACCTGCATACGGATGTGGTGTTACGCAGTGGGGGGGGATGGCTGCAGGTTACATGCAACTGCAGTTTTCAGTTGCAGTGTGCAATATTTAAATTGTTGTGTTGTTCTCAACTGTGGATGATAGTACGGTTATAGACAATAAAGCGTTTATTTTCTGGAGAAAATCGATCCAGCCTATGTGTTTGTTGTTGTTGTTGTTGTTGTTGTGGGGAAAGTGAGTCGGGTGGAGAGTGGGTGGAGCTAAGGTTTCCGGGGTATTCCATCAACGTCGCTAAAGGAAGTCTCGCAAGATTTACCTTTAGCGACGTTGATGGAATACCCCCGCCCCCGGGAAGCTCCTCACAGCCTGTCCACAGTGGAGACCGGAGGGGTACTCCCAGCACTCAAGTTGAGGGGGGATGAGGGGGGATGGCATCCCCCCTGAAATAAAAACGGTCAAAATCATCCCCCTTCTAAAACTGCCATCCCCCCTTTCCATCCCTTATGTCATTTTTTTTAATGAACGTGATATTACTGCTATTTCAACATTTAGTATTGCGCATATTAAGTAAAATACTGTGGGCGAGGGGGGGGGGGGGGGGGGGCACGCACACATGCAATGACATTTTTACCAAGTCACTGACACTGAAGTCACTGACGCTGTGGGGATGCTAAAATTGTCCTCCATATGATAAAATCCACCATCCCCCCCCTGACTTTCTTTTACAACTTGAGTACTGGGTACTCCTGTTTACGTCCACTAGATAAGGTGCATGAATTGAAGCGTTGAGAGTACAGACAGAGACCACACATAAGTGACATAGAAAACAGACACACACAGACACACACACACAGACACAGACACAGACACAGACACAGACACAGACACAGACACAGACACAGACACACACACACACACACACACACACACTTTCCAGAGAGCAGGCCAACATTGTATTACACTGTAGATTTGATTATCTGTCCAAGCGCAAAGTTTCCCTGCCTGGCATTTGTTAGCTGCCTCTTGCACAGCATTTTATGGATCAGTGAAAGTAAGCTGTCACGTTCACATGCTATCATTATGTAGACTATTGTATATAAAAAACTCACAAATATTCATCTGAACAAAATGTTTTCACTGTGTGAGAAACGGCCCTTCTCCAGCTAGTCGTTTGTAGGTGCCTGTAGTAACTGTCGATATTTGCAGGATGTATTTTTCATCCTGTACATCACATGGTATCATTTTTCATAGTTGGCTACAAATGAATCACTTTCATGTGTCATATCATTGCTGTAAAGTTTGGGGAATGGCATGCTCAACTACATGCCAAAAACGTCTAAACTTCTTTGGGTGCGGTGTTAAAAGAGCTCCTTTTAATGTAAAAAAAGTGAAAGAAATAGAACTCACTAAATACTCACATTTTAAAGTTGGATTGTGCTGTCAAGCTTAACAGATGAAAGAGGAGATGTGTTTTAAAAATGTATCATAGGAACCCAATTGCATTAACTCAGTCTACACAATTATAGACCGAATTGAGGTGTCATGCTTAAAATATGAAAAAGTGGGTTTATTTTCCCCATTCAGAGCGAATGGCATAAGGAATTAATAGGATTTCAAGCAAATTTGAGTACAGCTCAAAAAGTATAAATGGTCTGAAAAAGATTTTTAGAAACTTTAGATAACTTTACAATTAAAAGTTGATTTGAAGTTAATAGGTTAACCGGTTTATGCCGTGCGTCACACAGATAGATAGTTGGATAAGTTCCCCGAGATAGTGAAGTATTTATTCTTGTTTTGGCTCTACACTCCAAAAGTTTGGATTTGAAATCACACCACGACTATTAGGTTGAAGTACAGCTTGTGATTTTCTTATTTGATGCCATTTGTGTACATATTGGTTTCACCATTCAGAAATGTACACTTGTATAAAACACTTTTTTTACATTGTCCCTCTGCCCAAAAGTAATCTGACAATTGGCTTGACAGGCACTGGCGGACTCGGGTGCCCCCACGGTTGAAAAACGTTCCATTTAAGTGCCTTTTTGAGTGGCAAAAATGCCCTTTTGAGTGGAGAAAATGAGGACGTGCCCTATTGGTGCCCCTCCAATGGTCTAAATTTGACCATGTGCCCCCACCGTTGAAAAACGTCGCACTAAAGTGCCCTTTTGAGTGGCAAAATTAGAGGATGTGCCCTATTGGCTGCCCTTCCAATGGTCTAAACTTGACCATGTGCACTGGTGGGGTCCCATGTTGTGCAGTAGGTGCCCTTTTTCTCTTTTCGCCCCTGCCCTTCAAACAGCCTGAGTCCGCCACTGTTGACAGGTGTTTCTGGAACAGTATAGGTTGAACTATGCACTGTATCTATTATTATCAGAATTCTGAAGATTTGACATCACAACATGTTACTGTATCAATTACTGGTGAATTATGTTCAATTCTAAATTGGTGCAGTACATCAATTAAGGTACTACAATAATATATAATATAATATATCATTGTTGTATAAGGTAATACAACAATACAAGAACACTAGTTCTTGCATATCGTTGAGCAAACACAGACACAAACACAGTAGCAATCTGAATCTAATACCGCTGAAAAACACTGAAATATTTAAAGTACATATTTGGTTGACATTTTGAAATGTCACCTTATCGAATGTCTGTATGTTACATCATGAAGCAAAATCCATTCAGCAATTTTCACAAGTCACTGTCAGCTACAGTCTTCTTTTTCCAGAGAAATCAACATGCTGAGCACAGTAGCCTACATTTGAAGAGTACTAGAGAAAGAGAAGAGGATGTGCAATCAGTCAATACGTCATTAAGGTCTCATTTAGACAATGACCCGCAACAACCAAGCCGGACTATTAACATTGACAGACTATCGAGCCCATTTCTCCAAAAAGCTTGAAGCACTAAGATAAGTGTAGAACCAATAGCCTCCCCATTGATCTAACAATGATCTCTGCATTGCATTTTGGGAAGTGGTGCCAGGGAAGTCTCAAATGACTGTCGCTATACATTATACATGTTGAACATCAAATGGGGGGAAATCAATACAGGATAAAAGTACAAAGTAAGTGATACTTTTTCGTGGTGTGCTGGTAGACAAGCCATGAGCTACACTCACTGAACACTTTATTAGGAACACTTGTGCACCCCTCTCATTCATTCAGGTGGTGTAATGGTGTGGGGGAATGTTTTCTTGGCACAATCTGGGCCCGTTAATACCAATCAACCATCGTTTGAATGACCCACAGCATATTTGAGTATTGTTGCTGATCATGTGCTTTCCTTCATGGCCACAATGTACCCATCTTCTAATGGCTACTTCCAGCATGACGATGCACCGTGTCACAAAGCAAAAGTCGTCTCAACCTGGTGTCATGAACATGACAATGAGTTCAGTGTTCTTCAGTGGCCTTCCCAGTCACCGGACCTGAATCTAATAGAAGTACAAAGTAAGTGATACAAGCTATGAGCTACTGTACATTTGGAACTCTAACAATAGTGCGCCGGATAAAACCCCAAAATGGCCGCCAAAACACAGCACAGTATTTGCACTGGACAGAACAAACTACACAAGATGGATGCCTGTCCTCATCCGTGACATGACATCTCTACCAGCACACATAAGGTAGGCGCTTTCTATCTACTGGGTCCTCCCAAAAAACACAAAACAAGTTGCTTCTTGATCACGCCCGTGAACAACATAACAAGCTGATAAAAGCGACAGGTTCCTCCTGGTTCCCATGGAGATGGATGATAGGGCCTGATCAGGCCAGACTATTGGGTGATTTTTTTATAATCCCAGTGTTGGCGTAGAGAAGGTTGGCATGGATAAAATAAATAAATGAAATCAATCATGGAAAATCATGAAAATGCAGATCATTAGCCGCCTCATACATCATCAAGCAGCAAGACAAAGTCAAGGCTGTACGATGACAGCTACTTTCAACCACAGCTACGCATGGTTTCATCTTTACTGGGGATCCATCATGGCCGCTCTCCCTACGTGCCTGGTTGTGTGGTATGAAATTGTCAAAGCAAGCGATGGTTTCCGAGCAAACTTAAAAGACACCTGACAACAAATCATCCATCACTAGGATGCAGAGTATTTCATTCGTTTGAAAAGCCACAACACAACCGACAAGAGACAAGTGATGATGAAGTGTGCAAAAAGTGTCAGAGAAAAAGCACTGGAGGCTAGCTCTCTAGTAGCTGTCGGACTGTACGATTGGCTGCACTGGCAAAAAGTAAATCTAAGTATGATCAACTATCTTAAATCAAGGCAATATATTATGCTGATTTTGTTTTTGATTCTGTTCTGTTGGCAGATCATTTTGCTTATTTTAAGTAGTATTTCCACCCATTGTATTGCTTTATTTCCTTGTTTTGGGGAGCTGACCTTTTGCAGTGCGTGGACCAGGAGCTCTGTGTCTGCCTCTCATCCATCCCTGCCTCTCATCCATCCCTGCCTCTCATCCATCCCTGTCTGTCTCTCATCCATCCCTGTCTGCCTCTCATCCATCCCTGCCTCTCATCCATCCCTGCCTCTCATCCATCCCTGCCTCTCATCCATCCATCCCTGTCTCTCATCCATCCCTGCCTCTCATCCATCCCTGTCTCTCATCCCTCCCTGCCTGAATAGGGCGGTTGTGTGCAGACCCAGACACAGGTTTCCCATTGATAGTATTTATATTATATTACTATATTACATATTTACCCCCCTCTCTCTCAATAACCACGTACAGTGTGTGTGTGTGTGTGTGTGCGTGCGTGCGTGCGTGCATGGGTGCGTGCGTTGGCTGTCAGGAGTGTACTTAAAAAATATATACATTTTAGCCTGGGGTGGTATATGTGTGTGTGTGTGTGTTTATTTAGACTAGGGTGACTGGAGATTTAGCAAACTTTTAAAGGGTGCCATGACTGAAAAAAGGTTGAGAAATGCAGAGTTACGCCACCCGGGCGCCCCCACCCTAAACAAATTATTCATTATTTAATGAATGTGACTTTTGAGCATGACTTCCCTACTCTTATTTTTAAGGGTGTAGTAGAAAGCTTCACAAAGCCATAGGATATGAAGGGCCGCGGAAAAGCCTCTTGATATACTGTGTATGTATACCTCATCTGCAGCTTTCCATTCTGCCTCACCTTCATCAAACCTTTTATGTTGTGTGATGCTCCATTGATGGTCCCCCCCATACAGTATGCACTTACTATGCATGGGCCCCATCAACGGAGCATTACACAACCTGAAAAGTTACCTACTTACACTAAGTATATTTCACTCTTCCTCGCACTCAATCATGACTCTTTCATCCTCGTGGCTCTGGGAGTCGGGGAGTGAATTGAAGGCCTAGGCTGTTATACGGCACTTGTACGAGTCCCACACACTACACCTGATTTATTTTGTTTTCCCTCCCTGAGCTCTTCTTCCCTTAGCCCCCTCTACTCCCTTCTCGCTCTCTCTCTCCCCTCCTCCCTCCCTCTCTCTCTCTCCCTCTCTCATCTCTCTCTCCCTCTCTCTCTCTCTCTCCCCCCTATCTCTCTCCCCATGTCCCCTCTCTTCTCTCTCTCTCCCTCCTTTCTCTCCCCTCCCTTCTTTCTCTCCCCTCCCT
This sequence comes from Nansenia antarctica, assembly GCF_963989245.1. Lineage (NCBI taxonomy): Eukaryota > Metazoa > Chordata > Actinopteri > Argentiniformes > Microstomatidae > Nansenia > Nansenia antarctica. The sequence goes on from NC_137676.1 coordinate 4,838,632, forward strand.
TCTTTCTCTCCCCCCCCCTCTCTCTCTCCCACCATCTCTCCCTCTCTCTCCCTTCACAATTATCTCTTACAGCCTGTGAGGTGATTAATGGCTTTCATTTGATGTCCTCCCCTACCCTCCGCCGAGCACCAACAAATAAAACCACAGCCCGACAACACAAATTGTCCCTCAGAAGAGCCGTAAAACGGGGGGGAAATACAGGGGGCTGGCTGGGGAAGGACCATGAAGCAGAGAAACAGTGGCCTCTGGATAGAAAAACATTTGCCAAGGTAAGGCCTGGAACGTTTCCCTCAGTGTTGCCCCTCTCTCCCAAGAGAAATCCCCTCCTCCTGCTAATCTACAGTTATTGCTACCGCCGACGGCAATCTTCAAATTAAAGGAGGGGAGGAGGAAGACGAAAAGAAAACAAAAAAACGGTTAAGCCCTTATCGTTCCTTCTATTCCCATCTCTACTTTGTCGGAACTCATTGCTACAAACAATTTACTCTTTTTTTTTTCTTTCACGCTCTCTCGGATACATTGCAGGTTCTATTTTTTTATTATTATGGAGAGACAATGGGGCATGTTTGGTCTGACAATTGTGAATGGAGGCTGGAAGGGATTATGTTCCATTAGAAACAAGATACCGTAGGTCAGGCTACAGTATCTATTGCTGAATTGCTACTTCACTTTCAGTCGCTAAGCTAATGAGCATATTTTCTGTTCTGGTTCTAGTTGAACTCCAGGTGGTATAAAAAGTTCATTACAGGTGCCATTCACATCACACAGCATGGCTATAATGACAATGGAAATATTTAGTGTAGGTCCACCTGTATAAAGGTCCACAATTGCTTTCTTCACCGGAAGGTTTGATAACTCAAAGACCACAATAAAAATAAACTTATGTCATTTCTTGTAAAAGCTATGGCATAGTGTATTCAGAATAATAATAAACAACAACAAGAACTTCCGTCTTCTAGCATTATGACTGCCAATGGCCCCTGGCCCGAGCAGAGATTACTTTTCTTGAGATGACTGATGGATAGATTATTCACTTACTTAGACAAATGTATTTGCTGTAAGTCGCTTTGGATAAAAGCGTCTGCTAAAGTGAAAAAAAAAGGCTAAGCAAAATGAGTCTGCCATAACTAACATACATTCTAACAATCCTTTTTGGGAACCTGATCACTTCCTGACCTGGGTCCTCTGATCTGCTTCTAGCTCTTTCCGGGCCACATTTTAACTGCCTTTTCCTCACAGCCAAAAACTCTTTTGGTATGGTCAACATTTTTGGATTCCAATTACTTTTGAGGTACTACTAGCACAGTTTTTTTGACATCAAGATGGTCCTATTGCAAGAGGATAGGGAAGACCACAGAAGTGTTTTCTTTTTTTATACTTTCCCTTGTTAAAAAAGATTCGGTTCAGGTGATCACCTAATCAGTACCTCACTAGTAGAATGAGGCGTTCCTGTGTTGGGAATTCAACAGACACTGGAATGGAATGGCTGCCATTCATGTAGAGACGCCGATTTTAGAAAAAAAAATCCGCCATTCTTTCCACATTCTAACAATCCCTTTTTGGGAACATGATCACTGCCTCTACCTTGACCTTTGACCTGGTTCCTCTGATCAGCTTCTTGCGCTTTACAGGCACCATTTCAACCGTGCTTTCCCAGAGACATGAATGAAATGCCATCCAATGACATTCAGCTCCGTAAAGGGTACATCAGTTCATCTGTTTAGCGTTAGCAGCTGTCTGACCACTTACCCAATGCTGAGCGGGCATCATTACCGCATGTTTGCTGGCCTTCCAAAACGTAGACTCTTCTGTGAGACAAAAACAAACACATCCCCCCTAGGTCATTCAGACGAGGGGATATCAGAGGGGAAAGGACATTGCCAATGCCTTGAAGCTATTGTTAGCTTCTAAGTGACATGGCGCACAACATAGATATAACTTCATACTGATTCCTTGAATTCCTAGAGCTAGTTTTAAACTGTACAAATTTCACATTGTGACTTACAGTGCCGTCGGAAAGTATTCAGACCACTTCACTTTTTCCACATCTTGTTTTGTTATAGGGTCAATTTAAAATGGATTAAATAAAAATAATTTGCCATCAATCCACACACACTACCCCAGAATGACAATGTTGAAAACATGTTTTTTGAAATGTCAGTACATTTATTAAAATGTAAATACAGAAATACCTCATGTACATAAGTATTCAGACCCTTTGCTATAACGCTCTTAAAATGCGCAAGTCTTCAACAAATCACTCAATAAGTTGAATTGGGTCCATCTTAATGCAAGGAGAATAGTAATTAACTTAATGTTTGGAATAAATATATTTTTAAATTATTTTAATTTAATTCATTTTAAATCAAGTCTATAACACAAACAAAATGTGGAAAAGGTGAAGGGGTCTGAATACTTTCAGTATGTCACATCACCAACAACAGTCACAGCATCTCTGAAGTTAGCAGAGATACCTGATTAGCAATTAGCAAATGTCCACATAAAAAAAGGACACAGCAATGCTTCCCCAATGACAGCTAAGGTATTCAGGAAAAGTGGATCTCCAATCAGCAAAGTGCTGGGGGCCACACACGGGCGTTTTACTTTAACAAGGAAACCAAACCAACGTAGAAGGAGAGGCATAAATCATTCAAATCACCTGTCCTGAAGCCTCGTGGGAGTATATCACTGAGAGGGCAACAGCGGGGTCCAGGGGAACTTTAAAGGCCTCTCAATAAACATATGAATAATATTGAGAGAGCGACATTAAGTCTGGGCTGCACTCTGATCCTAAATCGATGTTTTGAGAATAAATGACATGCCACGGAAGGTGGAAGGGGAGCGCAGGGGAACCCATGGCTGAAGGTATTAGGAGGTGATTAGAATAATAGCTCAGAGAGTCACTAACGCCAGCCGGGGAGAAAGTGCTGCATTCGAGAAAAGAGTCTAAAGAGGCGAAGAGGGAGCTTTTTGGATTTGTAGAGGAGGCACTTATTTTTTTTAGAAGTGCAGAGTTCAAACGGGGTTGTGTCGGGGTGAGTTCCCTTGTTGTTCCCGGACTCACTGAAAGTGTGTGTTTTTTTAAAGAGTAATCTAATGGAAATGCTGGTAAAATAACAACAAATAATGCCTTACACTCATGAAATTTGGTCCTCCAAAACCAGTTTCATGATGACTAATTATGGTTATTCATGAAAATGTAGATCGTCACATCATGATTGATTACCCTTGTTCATTACATGTTTGTAAATATTACAACAGTGATTTTGATCATCCCCATATACTTTAGATTAGCCGTACGAATATAATGATGTACGCCACGGTATTCAAAATATGCATATCTTTCATTTATTCATTCACATTCACTGGCATGTTTGGGTATTTGTAAAGAGTGTGATAAAGGCTGTTTAACATACTTCCAGACTGATCGTCTGCATAATTACAGCTCTGGCACACTCCTCTGAACGTGATACGAGTTGTACTGTACAGTGTTTACCCACATTTATCTACTTGCTCTCTGGGAAATTAAAACTCTAGCTCCAGTAATATATTGAGATAAAAACACAACATTTATCGCTCAGGGGTGAGTTTCCAAAGAGGTTCATTGCATGATCAGGATCATCTAAAGTACAGTGGACGACGTACATTAAAGATGATCGTAATAATACAAAGCTTTCTTACCCATCTGTTTATGGGCCATGCTGTATTTCTTTGCCCTTTGTTAAGAAGAAATACTGTTCTGTCCATGTCTATGCTGAAACCCAATAAACACTTAAGTGATTAAAAAATATAATACAAAGCTTTCGGGCAACTGATCCCAACAACACAACATCCTAGAGATGTGCCTACAGCCCCCCACGGCAAACAGTCGATGACATGTACGGGGCCCACCCGCTGTGCCGACGGACCACGATGCCGACGGACCACGATGCCGACAGTTTATTAGCGGATTTCTGCGAGAGCTGACAAGACTGTACATGTGGGAAAACTAGGGTTAGGGTTAGGTGCTAGGGTGCTACGGTTGGGGTTAGGGTTAGGGATAGGATTAGGGTTAGGGTTAGACATGCCAGCATGTACCAAGTCGACGTAGCACCTAACCCTAACCCTAGTTTTCCCACATGTACCGTCTTCCCACATGTACCGTAACAGAGAAGCGGAGAGCATTCACATGCAGGGAGGGCTGTCGGCACAACGGTCCGTCGGCATATTGATGCGGCACCGACATGTACAGTATCCCACACTTCCTCTGCATCGGCGAACAACAATCTGAGCATGAATCATTGATCCATGCATCCATGTAACTCAAAGTTTTTTCGCTTCAAGTTACATGCAATTGTCCCAGTTTTGCGCCCCCAATGTCCCCCCGGTGGCCCGACACACTCATAAAGATTTTCCACTGCCGTAAGTTTTCCGCAACATTCTAATGAACGCCGAACTCGGGAAAACATCGACATTGACACTCTCTCGCTCTCTCATTCTCCTCTCCGACTTGCCCACTTACGGGCAGTGCCGGGTTGGTGGGAGACCGACCGACCGGTGCTCTCAGTGCAAGGGGGTTTGTCACTGAAACTGAATTAGTACAAATTTATGGTATTACTCCGACAGGCAGTGCCCGTGGGACGGCTTAAATCACTCTGGCGCTGAGCAATAAGAAATGTCAACCAAGAGATTTAAGAGACTCCGGCTATGAACTTTTTTCTTTTCTCTCTTCTCTTCTTACAAGCTTCACAAGCTTGACATTTAGAAAGAACGAGGCGAGGGCCCCTTGAAGGGATGATGGTAATCATCTTTGCTTTTGTGTCTCCGGCCATACTACCCATTTGTCTTCTCGCTCTGGCTGAAGGCTGTTCGGATAATGCGCTTACAGTGCACTGTATTATGATGTGTTAATAGTTTAAAAAAAAAAGTTTTTTTTTAATCTGCTGTTAGAACGACTTTACTAATGTATAGAACAAGTCTACAGTAAACAAGTCGTCCCCCACGGCTAATTAGGACTTTCAGGGGTTTACTATAGCCCCCCCCTCTGGGCCAATCAGAGTAATTCTGTAAATACCGGATCTCTATGGCATTCATTCAAGTTTCGCCAAACATTGTCCCAGTGGTGTTTGAGAATGCCACACGCGAACATACAAACGGATGGGGACCCATCCACAGTCCCCTCTCTCTAATTTCATCGTGGGGGGGGTCAATCATTTCCCCCCACCATTTTCAATGCACTTCCAAATCTCTAGGGTACATGGTACATAGATTGAGTTTCCCCATGTTACTGGTGATTTAGAGGGCATTTGAGGTTGTGCTATGATTTTGCTCCCCCCCGCCCCCCCCCTTTCCTCTAGCTCTTTCCGTTCCGCCCCACCAGCCACCCCCCCCGCCCTCCCCTCCCTCCCTCCCCTCCCCCGGCCCCCGAGGGTCATGACCCCAATCAGATTCTTCACAGGCTCATATCAGATTAGAGTTTAATCCAAAGTACAACAGCAGTTCATTTTACTCTACATGTCATCACAGCATTGGCGCGACCCAATAAAACAATATGATCGCTTTGCTTAGCCTCTCTCTGTCTCCAGCGGTTAATAACCTGACTCCGTGTGAACCAGCGGGAACGCAAGTCGTATTAATTTGAGGCACCGCTGAACCAAAGCCAAAGAGTTTCACTCATGTGTACTTCTGTATCATGATGAGACGTAATAAAAGTGATTCTGACCTGATCTGATTCACTGACATACGCATGCCTTTCATCTTTACCTTTACACATGCTCGATATTTGTGTATATATCGAGAATCTTTATCTCCAGAGTATCTCTCTCTCTCTCTCTCTCGCGCTCTCGCTCTCGCTCTCCGCTTTCTGCCTCAGTAACCCCGTGCTAGTTCTTTATCTGCTTCCTCCTTAGCGCGCTAACTGCTAGTTGTCTTTGTCTGGTCGCTGGGCCTGTCCACTCATGCCGGCGTCCATTGTAGATATCTCATGGTACCTAATCCCCCTGACCAACCAACTGTGATATTGGTTACGCTAGCTTGCTGTTGGCCTCTGTGTCCGCCGACTAGACTCCAGCTATATTTTGCTTATTGGGTAGTAGTTGTGGGATTATGGTTATTCTGCCATTTCATTGCTCCAATGTCCCCCCATTTTCTGGCAGGCGCATTTTCCAGATGACGGGAGGACATTTTGCTTTTAGAACTAGATTGAAACAAACGACCCCAGTTATTACCACCGCTCATGTGCACGTAAGGGGAGGGGAAACCGTTCTGTGGTTTTTCAATATTATTCGCATTGTATTTAATCTTTATATTGTTTGTAATTCTTCTTGTTGTAAAGCACTTTCAGACAATTGTCTTTGTGAAAAGTACAAAGACAGCTGATTGATTGATTGGTTGATTGATTGATTCTATCCCAACAACAGCTTCGACCTCGAATTAATTTGGAGAAACGGGCGGAGCTGCAGTACTTGATTGACAGCTGTCGATCAGGATCAAGGAGATGTTATGAGCAGGTTGTGGATTTGGGGTCTATTTGTCGCTCGGACACTTTGAGCAGGACCACATTAGAGCCCACAGTTTAGGCCTATTGTCTACAATACAATGTACGTTAGATAACTTACCAGACAGGTGCGCCTTTAATGATGATGAATGGAAACATATGGCTGCTTAGGAACAAAGAAAGCATGTCAGAAACACTTTCTGGATGTTAATGACGAGGTCATAGCCAGTGAACTGGAGAAAAACGTTACAAATGTAAGCAACCCTCCTTGCGGAACATTTAGGCACAAACACACACACGCACACACATGCACACACACACACACACACACACACAGACACACAGACACACACAGACACAGACACAGACACAGACACAGACACACACACACACACACAGCAAGTGAAAGATGTCAAAACATTGTATAATCACCTGCCATGAGGCAGGGATCCAGGTTGTTCTAAAGTGCCATGTCATGAATGTTTCGAAATGTTCATCAATACCCAAAAAATTTACATTATCTCACATTCCAGGTTCCCATTACGGTATCCTGAACTGAAAGCAACGGCTAATAGAATCGACTTATATTTCATTGTGAGTGGGGAGGAAAAAATATTATACAGCTTTATCAACGACCAAGACAAGACTAGATCAAATCATATGCCATTGGCATGTGCTTTGTTTAGTTTGTTTTAGTCAATTTGTACATTTACTCTTCCCCACACAGCACAGTTTCTGTTCGTGTCCTGGCCTATGTATTTCTCTCTGTCAGTGTTACCCGTGTTTCCTTGTTTCCATAGCAATGACTTTTTCCAGTGCACCCACGCTCACTGTCCTCCCAGGTACTCTCTCACGATGACATCACAAAGCAGGAGGATCTCTGATTCGTTAGAGAGATCCTCCATTAAACTGTATGGTTTAGATATTCCAATAAACATAAGTGAAGTGCACTTGAGTGTGTTCCAGGGAATTATTACCTGTGGCTTTTTAATGCTGTGTTTTACCTTGACAGCCCTGTCTAAATATGCCCTTGTCTTTCAAATCATTAAAAAAGACTGCAGAATGCAGAACATTCTAGTGCTTTAGTGTGTGTGTGTGTGTGTGTGTGTGTGTGTGTGTGTGTGTGTGTGTGTGTGTGTGTGTGTGTGTGTGTGTGCGTGTGGATGTGTACAAGAATATTAATATATTCATATTTACCTAGAACAAAGATGTATTCTATCCTGGCCCAGACTGTACATTTATACTTTTGGGATTAAAGCACTGCAAATATCGACTTCTTTGGAGTTAGACCTTTTCAGCGTTAGAGACTTCTTGGGTCTTCTTGGGACATGTATTATGTACTGTAGGCCTCAATAACTGAATTGAGAAGGGTACTTCCAAACAACTTCTCCAAGTTCTCCAAAAAACAGTTTTCCAAGGTCAGTCCCCTCTCATACCTCTCACAGACTGTGTCCCCTTTGTCTAGTTGTACAGACGTTGCTTAAGCGGTATTATTTGCATCTTTGGGCATTTTGTGTGAGAAACAAGTTTGAACCTTAATAAAAAAAGGAAATGAAACAACATCATATTTAGAACGAATATAATCGATGAGGAAGGTTCCATCTCCACCCCCTTTTAGGGCTATTCTGGTATGTATTTGTTGTTGATCAGGGGATACTGTTGTTGGTTTGGTTCTGGTGCTTCCAAGCACTAGGAGAGAGCTGCCAATTCTGGTGATGTTTTTGGAAAGAGTAGGTGTCCGTCTCCCACACTGGAAATTGATTCCTACTCTCCGGCACTGATGCTATGATTCACAGAGCCAACTAACGCATTTACATTCGCAAATCAGTGAATCATCACTTGTACAACATTTTTGGGGGATCACTTACTATCATCAATACATTTACATAAAAACACATTTACATAACGTTTTATTTTACTCTCTAATCTCTAACTCTAATCAAAATACACATTACGACATTAACCTCCGGAAGTGGAAAACCTACAGCATGACAAGGAACTCCAATAAGATATCATTGTAAACGGACTGCACTTATATAGCAATGGCCAATGGCCTCTCATTCACCCATTCACACACCAATGGCAGCAAGCTACCATGCAAGGCGGCGGCCCGCTAATTGGGAGCAATTTGGGGTTCAGTGTCTTGCCCGAGGACTTGCCAAAGGACACCTCGACACGTGGCCAGCCGGGGATTGAACCGCCAACCTTGCGATCATTAGATGCCGGCTCTACCTCCTGAGACACAGCCGCTAGGAACCAGACACTAGAGACAGAGACAGCGTTCCTCTAACCAGCAATCGAAAGCTCAGCACGTCTACAAGACAACTCAGTAAATGGTAAATGGTAAATGGACTACACTTATATAGCGCCTTTTTTGCTGCTCCAAAGCTGCTCCAAAGCGCTTTACAACAGCCTCTCATTCACCCGTTCACACACACATTCACACACCAATGGCGGCAAGCTGCCATGCAAGGCGCCGGCCCGCTCACTGGGAGCAATTTTGGGGTTCAGTGTCTTGCCCAAGGACACTTCGACATGTGGCCAGCCGGGGCTCGAACCGCTGATTTGCCAACCTTGCGATCATTAGACGGCAGCTCTACCTCCTGCGCCACAGCCGCCCCTCGGTCAAAACCAGTGTGGAGACAATTTGAGTGAAACAATCATGATGACAACGAGATTGACAACTCAACATGACAGAAGATCATAAGTCATCCAACAGGGGTAAGACCGTCAGAGTTAGTCAACATCTTGTACCTGTACTAAGGTAATGTACTCTCTCTCTTTCTTTCCTCGCTCTCTCTCTCTCCCCTCTCTCTCCTCTCTCTCTCTCTCTCTCTCTCCCCTCTCTCTCCTCTCTCTCTGACGTAACCATTTGATGCCTTTTCTCAGGGCATAACATTTCCACTCTATCCTCTCCTTCACTCACGCCACAATCAAAATGTCATCCTCCTTTCCCTCCAGGCCAAGTATGTATTTTTAGGTGAATACAAGTTGAAACATTGGAAATAATGTGTTGGTTGTGTCTGAACTGACAATATCTGACATTTAACTGTGAGGTTGGCACTGGGCCAGTGCACTGACAGGCTGGCTCTGTGTCTGAGAGAGAGAGAGAGAGAGAGAGGGAGGGAGGGGGGAGAGAGAGAGAGAGGGAGAGAGAGAGAGGAGAGGGGGAGAGAGTAGAGGGGGAGAGTGAGAGGAGAGAGAGGGAAGGAGAGGGAGAGAGAGAAGAGAGAGAGAGGGAGAGAGGAGAGGGGGGAGAGAGAGAGAGAGAGAGGGAGAAGAGAGAGGGAGAGAGGAGAGGGGGAGAGAGAGAGAGAGAGAGGGAGAAGAGAGAGGGGGGGAGAAAGAGAGAGAGGGGGGGGGGGAGAGAGAGGAGAGAGAGAGAGGAGAGAGAGAAGAGAGAGAGAAGAGAGAGAGGGAGAGAGAGAGAAAGCGAGAGAGGGAGAAAGATAGAGAGGAGAAGAGGGAGAGAGGGAGAGAGAGAGGGAGAGAGAGAGAGAGAGAGAGAGAGTGAGAGGAGAGAGAGGGGGGGAGAGGGGGAGAGAGAGAGTGAGGAGAGAAAGAGAGAGGAGAGAGAGCGAGCAGAGAGAGAGAGGGAGAAAGTGAGGAGAGAGAGGAGAGAGAGAGGGGGGAGGGGGACGGGGAGGGGGGGAGAGAGAGAGAGGAGAGAGAGGTAAGGAGAGAGGAGAGAGCGAGGAGAGAAAGAGAGAGAAAGAGAGAGAGGGGAGAGAGAGAGAGCGAGGAGAGAGAGGGGAGAGAGAGAGAGAGAGAGAGAAAGAGAGAGAGAGAGAAGGGTAGATGTAGCTGTGGATGCCAGGGCCTCAGTGGGGAGTGTCTAGTATCACAGAGACACACAGAATAGGATGGCAGGAGATCAATGGTGCTGGTTCATCCACACACTGTCTAATAGCTCTCCTGCCCAGCACACTCCCTCTCTCTCTCTCTCTCTCTCTCTCTCTCTCTCTCTCTCTCTCTCTCTCTCTCTCTCTCTCTCTCTCTCTCTCTCTCTCTCTCTCTCTCTCTCTCTCTCTCTCTCTCTCTCTCGTCTCTCTCTCTCTCTCTCTCACACACGCACGCAAATTAGTTCTCACACAAAGTAATACAACACAACACTACACACACACACACACACCCTCCTTTTGTCTCTCAGATCTCACAGGACCATAGAGGGGATAGCCTGAAGCAGAGCATTGAGATGTCGAGACAGGACTCAAAACCAATATTGCTATCTCCTCTCGTTCACCCTGAAACAACATTCTCAGGAAACGGCCGTGGCACTGCATATCATTCTTCATCGATTATGTTTGGACTACATATAACCTATCTCATTTTATATTGTATTAAAAAAATATATACAGATCTGTTGTGTAGGACTAGATGTTGATATCCCTCAATAGAGGGACCTATAGGCACCGATGAGACTCTAATGAGTGTTCTAATGAGCGATGGCATCCTTTGGGTTGTCAAGTGGGCGCCCTCCTTCATGAGTGTTTCACTGATAAGCCCACGACACCTCCAGAGGGTTCAGCAGTGAATCCCAGCGTCCCAGGTTCACTCCCTAGATGTACATATTATCATACACTGGTTGTCGTGTGCATGATTTAGCGATCGCATACATTTCTGATCGTCGTCACAAATTAACATTGTACAGCGGACTGGCTGGAGCTTTGATGGTCATAATGGCTGTGTGTAGTCATTCTGTAATTCCAAAGCATCTCTCTACAACTGTAACAGAAATAAATAAACAAAAAAAAGGGATGATCAAAGTCTGACCGTCCACTGAAAGCGAGCCAGGCAGAAGTTGGCAGGTTTACTCTGTTCTGAGGTGTATTAATAATTCAACGTTGGCCCAGAGAAAAAAAGTGCTGCCGATAAGCATGGAAGACTATCAATTTTTGTTACATCAAACAAATCAGCTATTGGCTTACTGTAGAGTCCACAGGTCATGTGCGGTCAAGAGCTGGGCATGACATGCATGTTAGCCGGTCTGACGGCTTGGCTAGCTGCCCAAAAAACAGCGGGAAGCAAAGTAGAGTAAATGTATAATGCGCTGGGCCACACTGGATCCCTCTACCTCAGCAGCGCGTGTGCGTTTCGTTTCGGCGGCCATGTAAACAGGTCAGAGCGGCCGCACAGCGTGAGACACGCGGCTCAAACGAGGCTGTCGTCTGGCTTCTTCTCCGAACCTGTTAACACGAGCGCCGAAATTAAACGCACACGCGTGTGGACAGCTGTAATGCTCTCATTTAGGAAGGAAGAGATGGGAAAAAAAACACCCTGGCAAACAAATTATTATACGAGTATAATCTCTTCACTAATAAACACACAATGGCGACATTGACATACAGTATTTGTCATATCCAGGACGTATTCCTATACAAGTATATTTGTTGAATATACAGTGTTACGTCTAGAGGGTGTAGGGGTAGCCGAAACACAAAAAAGGTGTATGAACCCAGCATACAACTTTATCTAAAGTGCAAATGTGACATTTGTGCCAAGTCAGGATAAAGAGATCGCGTTATGTTTAATATTCCTGTGAAACTCCCAACCAAGATATTCCGTAGCTAGATCCCTTATGAAGCTTTCTGTAGTGCAGAGTGGAGAGTCCCCCAACAGTATAACAAGTGCAACGTAACCCATTCATCATAATACTGGCACGCTTGCCTGTTCCCCAGGCCTCCTCTTTTAATGGGGAAGTCGTGGCGTATAACACCAATCAGTAAGTAACCATTATTCAGTAAGACGTCTCATATAAAAGAATACGAAAAACCGTACTTTGGGTAGATAGAAAGGTCATCCTTGTGACTCCTGAAAATAAATTAAGCCTTGACTTTACTCAGATTATTTCATTTGTATTAGCACTTTGCTTTCGAGAAATTGCTAACAAAGTGAGTAAAAAACAAAGCAATTCTTAGGGTAAACATTGCTCGACCACCTCCAGCATATACAGTAGAGAATACACTCTTATTGACCACATTTGACCTCGATGGGGTTGAGAGATGCCCAACATTGTTTTTTTGGAAAGTTGTAACATGGTTATTGCTTGGCAAAGATGCCCCAAGATGCCCCTTACAGGTGTGAAACATTTAACACAAAGGTAAAGTTGTATAACTGAATCTCACAGTTTCCAATGTAGCTAATGGCAAAGTAAACTCTTTGGAACACAATCCCTGAGCAATATCATGCAGTATACTCTTCTCTGAAATACCGGAAAACTCTCTACCTTATCTTTCCAGAGACTTAGCCTCAGCACTTAGCCTTAGGCGGCGGTAGCCTAGAGGTTAGAGAGGCCGGCTATCAACAATCCCCCTCGCTGGCTCGATCCCCGCCTCAGGAGGGAGCTGCATGTGAGCTGGTGACTGGAGGGTTGCTGGCATCATATCTAAGGTGCCTAGCACTGCCGCTGTGCCCTTGAGCAAGGCACTTAACCCCTAATTGCTCCAGGGGCGCTGTCTATAGCTGACCCTGTGTGCCTAGAGCAAAAAAGACATTTCGCTGTACTCTGTGCAATGACAGAAAGGTTGAATCTAATCTAATCAAGGCACACTTTCTTTCATTCAGCAAAAAGTAGTGGGCACAAAAGCTGTTCTAAGGCACTGGATCCAGCTATGCAGATGCACTGTAGTGGCCACAAATCCCTTATCTTTCGCGAGGCGTTAATGACTTACACAACAGCTGTTTCACCAGGACCAGTTTGGGTTCATGATTCCTTCATGTGAACCAGAACCACCCACTGTCTGACTGACGCACAGCAACCTGTGAATATCTCTGAGGTAAAACAGCATATGCATGCACGCGCTCACACACACACACACACACACACACACACGCACACGCACACGCACACGCACACGCACACGCACACGCACTCACACACACACACACACACACACACACACACACACACAGGGGAGCCAATGAAGACAGAGAAAGAGAGAGAGGGAGGAGGGCGAGAGAGAGAGTGAGGGGGGGAGAGAGAGTGTGAGGGGGAGAGAGAGATGACAATCTCCATCTGCTGGAGAGTCACTAACGTTTACTCCACTTGGATCTGTGCATCTGTACCCCAGAATTCATCTGTACCCCTGAATGCAGTAATGAGGGTATTGTACAGAGTATGTTTTAATGCAGTAATAAACGTTACATGGGCTGATCATGTCTATGGAACCTTTGAATAATTACAATTCATTGGAAGCAGCATTGACTACTACTACTACTACTACTACTACTACTACTACTACTACTACTACTACTACTACTACTACTACTACTACTACTACTACTACTACTACTACTACTACTACTACTACTACTACTACTACTACTACTACTACTACTACTACTACTACTACTACTACTACTACTACTACTACTACTACTACTACTACTACTACTACTACTACTACTACTACTACTACTACTACTACTATTACTACTACTACTACTACTAACTTTTATTTGTATAGCACTTTTCCTGCAAACCTTGCAGCTCAAAGTGCTTTGACAGTGCTTTGACAATGCTTTGACAACTATGTTAGATCTATGCTGATCAATGCAATGCAAAGTTCTCTGGTGTTATGTTCAATCTTTTTGTTGTTGTTGCTGTTATGTATGTTGATGTTTTCCTCCTTTGTTATATGTTCTGTGATGTCATTTTCCTTTGTTATTATGTTTTTATGATGACTTATATGTATATGTTCTGTGCGGACCCCTGGAAGAGTATCTGATGGCGAAACCTAATAAATCAAATCAAATCAAAACATGTTGGTTTCTCCTATTAGGCACATTCGTGTTTTCTGCACTCACAACAGAAAACGTTCTGACATGTTACGCCAGTGATGCATGTGAATCTCAATGGTTCACCCTCATTGAGGGTCCCTCAAACATAACACAAATACTGCAGGTACAGTCATATGTTCTTTGTGCAAATCGCAGTGGCGAAAAAGGTTGAGATTTCAACAGCTGAGCGCACCTGTCTGACACATTGACCCCCGGTGTACCAGAAAGCCTGCAATTGTTTCCGTCTCACGCAAGAGCTGAGCTAAGATAGGAAATGTTAGAATAGATAGGAAATGTTAGAATAGGTATATAGCATAGAGTACAGCACAGTGTTTTATTTGTATAGTATAGTATAGTGGATAGTGTACATAGCCTTTATTTATGTAAACCAGCTCTTTTCCCTTCTTGTTTTTAGTCTTTTTTCCAAGCACCAGGGGAGCCCCCTCCCAAATTTCGTTGTATGGTACCTGTACTATATCAATGACAATAAAGACCATTCATTCATTCAGCTTGTCATAGATAAGGTTTTCACGTGGTTACCTCAGTGTGTTGAGTCTAATGTGATGGCGGGGGGTGCGCGGCACCTCGAACATCTTGTGGTACAGGTGTGCAAATAGACGCGGCCGGGGCGAGACCTGAGTGACGACTCTCGAGTTTGTTGCATGTGGTTCGCAATGGCTGCGTTCGTAAAATTCGCTCTGGAATCTGATCAACACTCGTGGAATGCCTCTTGTCCAATCACATGACTTGCTCCCTTGATGACGTTGAACCCAGTGTGCGCTCCGGCGTTCTGCGAGCGAATTTACGAACGCACCCGATATCACATTATTGTACTTTAAAATGACGTCACGGCAGTGTCAGCCGAAAAAGGGACCAGCGGGTTTGTTAGTCAGTCTGCGAGAGGCACGGAGACAGGAAGATCCAGCGCCGGGTGTGAGAATAACATTGCACTCTCTCTCTCTTCAAATGCCTAGTGCTTATTCCCCCCTATAGCCTACCGCTCACCCCTACAGTAGCCTATATACATCTGGCGCTCTGCAAACTCGCTCATCCGAGAGAACAACCGTACTCTTAACCTAGTCTATTTCTAATGTATGTCTTCTTCCCCCCCCCCCATTTGAACCTATATTCACATTAATTCTCCAAAAGATGTGCGTAATGGGGAATTTTGGCCAACGGTGAACGTGAACCGGCGCTTTTCGAAATTCTTCGGCGCATCTTTTCGGGGTTTTTGACTTAAAGATGTAACGACCCACGCTGGGCACCTTTCTTTCTCTGATGTGTCTCGTCGCTCCACCTGTCAATACCGTAGAAAAGTGCGTGGTCATTTTCAGCGCTCCATGACTGAGGATGCCGACGAATCACCTTGCCTCTCCTCCTCCCGTGTTCTTTTTCCACCGCTTTTTGACTTTCTAGTGGAGTAAACCCGATGATTTGTCTAAAGACAAAGTTTGACCGACACAAGTGGTCAGAGGACACCTTTTAGAAGCCATCCAGACAGTAAGACCACCTGTCCACGGTCCCCGCGCGCCCTCATCCACTCCGCCTGGTTTTAAAAGGAAGATCATTTGCCAAGACAAAGTAGCCTCTTTTTTTTTGCATTTCCAAAGGCTTCGGTGGTTGTTATATAGCAGGATTGACAGCATATTTGGAGTAATTTTTATGTTGGCTATGTTGAAGGATATAGCCGTAGAATGTGTGCGTTAATAATGACATTGGGAGTAAGATTCGTCACTTGAGTGTAATTGAGCCGCTGTCGACTTTAGTGGAAACATCCTCACATCTAAATGGGAGGATACCTGGAGGACTGACTCGGGATTTTTGGTCGAGAAAATGTGGATAAAACGGTGTATTGCACGCAGGTAAGAATGTATTTAGACTCTATCCATCCTATGTAATTAGCGGTCTTTAAGTTAGGGTCAGTGGGAATGCATCGTGCCATTGTTTGAGTCAGGATCTCCTCCGTGTTTCACATTTTGCATAACGCCCAATTCGACAAAATGCTGCCTTTTCTATCTACTGTACTGGAGAGTTATGAGCGTCTGTTTGGAATAAGGCTGTATTGGGTGTTTTGGTATCTGGCTACCTTGGCAATATTACTTTGATTAGCCAATCTTCCACTGTCACAACGTTTATCATTGTGTACATCGAGTTATGTCTGGGTACATGTTTAGTGCACCATGTCATGATGGTCATGAATCGCATGAAGATTCATTTTTTCCAGCTTTTTTGTTTTTGTTGAAGAAACTGAATACAACTTTCACATACTGCACACTGGGGGTCGCCAAACGTACACGTTGACGCACGACATGTCTGGCGCCCAGACAGAAAGCTTTGTATATCTCTCCTGCGCTCTCTCTCTCACTCTCTGTCTCACCCCCCCCCCCCTATCTCTCTCGCTGTCTCTCTCTCTCTCTGTCTCTGTCTCTCTCTCTCTCTCTCACTCCCCCCCTCTATCTCTCTCTCGCTGTCTCTCTCTCTCTCTCTCTCTCCCTCTCCCTCTCTCCTCTCTCTCTAGCTGTCTCCCTCACTCTCTCTCTCTCCCTCCCTCCCTCTCCCTCTCTGTATCTCCCTCTCCCTCTCTCCTCTCTCTCTAGCTGTCTCCCTCTCTCTCTCCCTCCCTCCCTCCCCCTCTCTGTATCTCCCTCTCCCTCTCTCCTCTCTCTCTAGCTGTCTCCCTCTCTCTCTCTCCCTCCCTCCCTCTCCCTCTCTGTATCTCTCTCACACACAAACACATACATACAGTATGAAAATGTAAACAAAATGTACCTGTTACAAAATACCCTACTTCAACCTTTGAAATGGGTGACTTTACTTGGCAGAGGACTTTGTGATTTTTGATACAGATGTTCATATGATCTGTTCAATTTGCATAGGACTCTCATTAATTAGCCTAGATGGTTTTAAGTTTGAGATGGCAGCATTTGTCACCATATCAGATTCTATGAAGTTTGTTCCGGTGGCTGACTACAATCGCCGGTAAATGTTAACAAAAGCCTAATGACATCGACCGGAGCAGAGTGCCCCACCTTCACAGCTGCTCTTGTATGCCGTTAACTAACCAATCTTCCTCTAACTATGCACCTCATATAAGATATGAACAGAAAGGAAATGGCTCTGAATAGAAGAGATCCATCTGCCACCACCTGCAGTAACAGTATGATTTCATGCCGACAGGGATTTCCAAAATCACTAAACATTTTCCACAATGTCGATCAATAATTCTGGACAATAATATTGCCTTCAGAGTTGAATAGTAATATGTGTTGGATACAGCGGCTGAACTAGACATGAAATTCCACCAAACTTCTTCTGTCATTTCCCTGACCTGACCAACCAGTCCAGAGAAGCAGATGTGGAGATGAGTTGTTCCACACCCTCATTTCCTTAATGTGTTCTAAAGTGCGTTTCATTGTCGTCGTACAGCGTAAGCAACGGGGCTTACTGATAACAGTTTAATGATACCTCCCTGTGCTGTATGTGGGTGGTGTATGTGTGTTCCCGGGTAAGAACCGCTGACTGTGTTTGTTAAGGACCGAGTATACAGATGTATTAGGAGCTTCTGTTGAGTTAAACCTCTGGAGAGGTTTGATATCACTGTGTTTTAATGGAGTACAATGCAATGGGGAGTATGAATAGAAGCAGCCACTGTGATGGAATGTGAATAGCAGTGACGAGGACGAAACGTGTGTCTTATCTATGCCTGAATGAAATGAATGAATGAATGAATGGTCTTTATTGTCATTGATATAGTACAGGTACCAAACAACCACATTTGGGAGGGGGGGCTCCCCTGGTGCTAGGAAAGAAAAAAAAAAAGAAGGGAAAGGAGCTGGTTTACATAAATAAAGGCTATGTACACTATCCACTGTACTATACTGTACAAATAAAACACTGTGCTGTACTCTATGCTATGCTATACCTATTCTAACATTTCCTATTCTCTGCAACCTTATGTACCCTAGGGTTGTCATATTGCACATAGTGTTATTGCACATTCATTTAAAGTGTCGCAGTTTGCAGGCTTGAAATGTACACATTTGTGCCTCAGCACTACACCTGATTTCAATCCAGCAGCTGCCATCAATCCGTCCAGACTGTCCAGGGCCCAGAACCTAGGTCTTACATACATACTAGCCCAATAAGAAACCTTGAATCTCTTTTTAGCCAAAATAATGTCGTCCACACTCAAAATCAGAATCACAATTGCTTTTATTGCGTCCAATGTACAGGTACACAAGAGTACAATTCTTTGCCAATGTTGAAGAACCGAAGCCAAATAATTTTACTGTTGTGTACCTCTTGTACATTGGATGTAGTAAAAGCAATTCTTCCTTCCTCCACACTTTTCGTTTTTGTTTTTCCAGGCGTAGATTCCCACAGCTGTGACGCAATTCTGCCTCATCTGCCTCATCCCATAATAGGAGAATCACGATAGCTTTTATTTCATCCAATGTACAGGTACACAAGAGTACAATTCTTTGCCAATGTTGAAGAAGCGAAGCCAAAGAATTTGACTCTGGTGTACCTCCGTACATTGGATGTAGTAAAAAAGCAATTGTGATTCTGATTTTGAGTGTGGACCAGCGAAGTTATTTCGGTCGACACAGACACCTGTTCTGAGTGCAGTGGTCACACAAGCTTTCAGCAGATACAGCGATACCTCCGCTCACCACTGTTATTTACTCAGGGTTCCCGCTCTGGTCTTAAAAAGCCTTTAAGTCTAAAATCCAGCAATCCAATTTATAAGGCCTAAAAAGGTCCGTCTGTACAGCAGTGAAATCCCTGATTTCATCACCTCGAGATTGACAAAAAGCTATCATTATGGTGTCGCGGATAGGTCTAAAATGATATTCAAAGAGGTCTAGAAAAGGTCTTAAATTCGACTTGTTGAAACTTGTAGGAACCCTGTTTACTGTAGTTTAGTATAATGTAAATGAAGCATTTTGTACTTCTGTAAAAACAAACAATCCACCAGCGATCAGATGTATTCAGGCAAGACGGCGTCCTATATCTCAGTTTCTTTTGGTGTCACGCTGTGAAATCTAGTTAGTTTTTCAGTTTCAAATCAGTGTATTGATTAAATTCATCTTAAAAGGTATACCCATCATGATCAAAGAAGAATGTTCCTGTGATACGCTTTCAAAGAACTAGCTACACAGGAATCTAGGTTTTGATCTAAAAGGGGTATTGGTACGTACACAGACACTATTCAACACCCAACTTTCAATGCAATCATGGTACGAGCTCGTTAAAACAAAGTCTAGGCTTAAACTGCCTGAGCACTCCACCGTGTATTGACTAACCAAGCATGAAATCATTACTCATTATGTGAGTATAATTAGAATGATGTTTCTTATAAGACGATAAAAACATGACTCCTTAAACAGAATAGAACGGATGTGGTAGGAAAGCACATCTACATCCACCTATCGTATGTATGTGAATATCCACCTATCGTATGTATGTGGATACTGTATGCTCAAGACCTGTTACTAACCCTGCTTTATAGAACATAGGCTCGTTGTGAGCAGTCATAGATTTACCCACAACTCAAAGTAGACATTATTCCTTTACCTCCCAGGCCCACCCTAGGGACCTTAATGCATAGTGTGTGGGAGTGCCCCGGAGATATTGATATTATTTCTCCACAAAGCGGCCTCTCCACAGGTTTGTTCTAGCTTAAGATGTCCCTCGCTGCTACCTCTTTCTCTCTCTGTAATTGTATAGAATAATAGTGTTAGTATGGCTGGGTAGCCTTAACCTATAGGGACTATCATGTTCCTCGGCATGATCGCTCTCGCATGGACGTCGGACCGTTTCAGTCCCCCCCCCGTCCCCCCACGGTGAGCTGTCATGGCGCTAAAGGTAGATGTCATCAGACAACCAGAGAGAGAAACCCACCCGTGAAACATCATCAGCAGGTCTGGGGGGGATTGGTCAGTGGGTCTTTCTTCCATCTGGGTTGATTAAATTAAGGCCTTATAAATATTTGATACTCCAAAAAATAAAAAAACACAATACACGGAAAGCCAATTATACATGGACCTAACATTAAGATGGCTGACAAACGTGGGGTTTGGAGAATTAGCATAAGACGGTTGTTTACAACAGGTGCACGGGAATGACGGCTTAATTGGACCTGAGGCTGTCATGATTAGCATATTTTCTCCTAAGCATTCCCGATTGCAATTATGTGTTTTTAAGTGTGCAGAAAAGCCTATTGGCATGTTACATACATACATACATACATACATACATACATACATACATACAGGCCTAGCATGGCTTATAGGATGTAGAGGACCTTATTAAAGATTAGAATATCTTAGATGGATACTTCAACAACCATGCCTAGACGCGATGAAATGTAATTTCATGAGAAAACAACCCGGCGCATGTGTAAAACACGTGATACTCTATGTAAGTGTGATTTTAAGTAGTAGTCGTTTTTTGCCACAGTGTGAAGCAGACGCATTATAGCCTAAGCGTCCATCAGATGTTCAGACACCAGCAATTTTGGTGCCATCTTAATAGGCTTTATGAGTGTTATTAACTGGGCCTCTCTGGAGTGTGATTAACCTAATTTGCGGTGAAATAGGCTGTGTTGCATCTCCCAAGCTCCCGTACACTCAGGAGAGAGTATGTGTGTGTGTGTGTGTGTGTGTGTGTGTGTGTGTTGTGTGTTGTGTGTGTGTGCTTACTAACACCCTGCACTCAGCAGTCTGTTAAGCCCTAGAGAGCAGAGAGAGGTGGTCCTCCCTGTGATACACAGCTACAGAAGACAGACACGGACAGGCATTGCCTGCTCTGACCATACTATTAACACCTCTCTGCAGAATATGTGTCTGGTTACTTGACCCTACTGCACATGGGGCCAGCCACAACATTAGAACGGGAATACAAAATGGATCTGAGTTGATCTGATAATATGTTGGCAATCAATTGGAAACCCCCCCCCCCCGAGAATGGTGAATGCCCTTGACTGGTATTACAGGATTTTTTCCATTTAGGGACCATTTTAGTGACAGTCAAACTGGTGGGAATCGATGGGGTGAGATAAGGGATGCTTTCCTTGGCTTGCTGGTTTTGGTCTGTTGACATTTTGGTATTTGAGGTGACACCAACAGCTTGGGTATAATCAGGATGACATGGTGAAATTAATAAATCCAAAATAAATAGTCACCACTGTCGAGTGGTTATTAGGTCACACTCCTATAGATGCAGATGTGCAAAAATCAAGCTAATTTCGATTTCATCGTTTTTCTGTCTAACAGATGTCCTGTATATTTAAAAGACACACTCTGACTATAAGCCAGGTGCCAGTGTTAAGAAGCTTAATACTTAAGCTTCTCACAGACAATTATACTACTGAAAGACAAACACAAGCAAACAATGTTTCCCGTTGAAAACATGGTCTTGGTTCAAAATGTGGTCTCAGTTGTAGTCATAAACATAAATTCTAGTGCCAAAATCTAAAAGAAAAGTATAAAAATGATACCTTTGGACAAACCCAATATTTTAATCAATTTCATATTTTTGAGGAGGAGAGAAATCAAGAAGGAATCGGCAAGGGAAGCCCTTCTTTATGTGACTAACAAATGATTATGGTAAAATCCATCCAATAACTGTGGACCTTTCTGTAGGAAAGAGTAAGACCATCCCAAAGGCAATTAATGATATGCTTTCCATTATGCTATGCTTTCATTTCCATTATGCTTTTCATTATGCTATGCTTTCATTTTCATTATGCTTTTCATTATGCTATGCTTTTCATTTACTCGCTGATTAAAACACTGTAGTGTAGTCTGGGGTATTAAGTCATTGTTTCAGTACAAAGCGATCGCTGGCTTACATTAAGCAATCTGTGCTCGGAGTTTCAATCAAAGTGAATCTTTAACAACCCGATCTTTTAAAACATAATCTTGTTGCCTGCTTTTGGGGTGTCAACTTCAAATATTTGTATCCTTCCACCCAAACTCTTCATTCCTTCCATGCAATCGAAAATAAAAGGTAAATGGTAAATGGACTGCACTTACGTATATAGCGCCTTATTCCAAAGTGCTTTACAACGGCCTCTCATTCACCCATTCACACACACATTCACACACCAACGGCGGCAAGCTACCATGCAAGGCGCCGGCCCGCTCATGGTGAGCAATTTGGGGTTCGGTGTCTTGCCCAAGGACACCTCGACATGTGGCCAGCCGGGGTTCAAACCGCTGATCTGCCGACCTTGCGATCTTTAGGCGCCGGCTCTACCTCCTGAGCCACAGCCGCCCCAAAACAAATGGAAAATGAAAGCACACCACTTCTCGAACCCAACTGTGGCGACTGCAGAGAAGAGCTTGATTGGGAACTTGATTACGCAATCAACTGAAGCACATCCATCCCACAGGATAGAGCTGAGCCAGTGAGAGAGGACAGCAGAGCTCATACTTGCTTCATGTAGTGTTGGATCGTTACCGCCTCTACAAAGGATCACATTTAATCTGGCACGGCCTGCCCACTAAACGGCCTGCTCCAGGTAGGACGATCGCTTCTCAGTGACCCGCCTTTTTAATGTTATTTTATTCCAAAATTGCCGGTCGAGAGAGGACGCTGGCATTGCTTGTTTTCGCCGCTTTTCGCCGCCCGAAATCTAGATATACTTGCAGGATACAGAGTAGATTGTCCTACAAAGACACTTAGATTTCTTAGGTTTCTTTTTATTTTACTACTCGATCTTTTCAGTTTGTAAAGCGTCTTTGAGTGTCTAGAAAAGCGCCATATAAGTCTAATGTATTATTATTATTATTATTATTAAAAACACCTCCTAAATGAATGAACAGCAATTTTTTGAGAATTGTCTTTTTTTCCCCCTTCTTTTCTTCCCTTCTGTGTCATCCAGCTCCATTATAACAGAGAGAGTTGAGAGAGGACAACCTTGACACTAGTGAGAGGGGCTAAGTCAATTGGAGCTTTGTCCTGTTAGTCCAATCAGGAGGTTCCAGGTTCCAGGTTCCAGCCTCCACCCTCCACCCATGCTCCTTAGCATCCTGCTTATCTTGCTGAGCATGTGGGTCATGTACACACTAGTGGAGGACAATGTGCAGGGGGAGTAATTAATAGGATGTTGAAATGCCCTTGGCTGTTGCATTCTGGGTCCTCCACACTTTTCGTTTTGTTTTTCCAGGCGTAGATTCCCACAGCTGTGACGCAATTCTGCCTCATCCGCCCATAATAGCAGCTGCTGCTTGGCCTCACAGGCATACTGCGTGCGTGCGTGTGTGTGTGTGTGTGTGTGTGTGTGTGTGTGTGTGTGTGTGTGTGTGTGTAGGCGTGCGTGTGCGAGACTGTTTGTGTGTTGCGGGGTTTACATTTAAAGCTTTCATCTCAGAACCTTGAGCAAGTTATTGAAACTACAATATTAACCACCCAGAGGCCTGCACTGAGGCAACCAGAACATTCTATAGAGCTCGCTGTGGTGATTTACTACCAAATCGTTTTTTCTTTTTTTTACTGAGAAACCACAAGACGCCGGTACTCTCCTCAGTGACTGCTGCTGCACACCTTGAAGCTCGTTTTTTCCAAAGCCACTCAACCACACGCTGGAAACCCACACTCTGGAAGGCGGAACCACACTCGATGTGAAAACAATGTCTCGTCGCCTAAAAATAGTTCCAGATAACAGTACAGTATTTGATTTATGATTTCAAAATGTCTTTGCGATACGATTTGAGAGATAAATGGAGGTAGTTTATATTGTGGTCTCCTTTTTCCTTTAAGAGAAAAGGTCACAGCGAGATACTATCACTATGACAACGCTGCACGGCAACTCCATTCTCCAACATACTCTAACTGACATAATTCATACTTCTGGAAAAGTAACCGTGATTCACTATGCTAAGTTCTTTAATTGTCCAACATTGGGCGGGACAAACATAATATGTTATGGGAGATAGTTGGATATTAGAATGACCTGATTTTTCTTTTACCATGAGCAGACTTTCTCATCTCTGGTCCTGGGATCCACTGTGTCGACAGCTATTCATCACAACCAAATCTCATCGACTCCAAATGAACAAGATCTACTAATATTTCCTCAGTTAGGCCTATATCTCCTATGTGCCTTTCAGCGAACTTGCTGCCCTTCAAGACACTGTACAACTTGCAACTATTTCACAAGGAAATGTGTAAATATGTAGAATGACAAGAAGTCCTTGACAAAAGACTCAAAGTTACAAATTGGACCTTTAACCAAGCACCTATTCTAGACGGTAACGACCTGGTGTTCAGCCAGCAGTGGAGAAATCCAGCAAGCACACTGGGTCGTCAAAATCGACCTAGAGAGACACTGCTGGAGAGACACTGCTGGAGAGACACTGCTGGAGAGACACTGCTGGAGAGACACTGCTGGAGAGGGGCGATGTGCGTTTCCACGGTGTGCGATGTGTGTTTCCGTCTCTTGGCTGGTGGCATTAGCTACCGCAGCTGTGTGTGTGCGCGTGCGTGTGTGTGCGTGTGTGTGGTGTGTGCGTGTGTGTGTGGTGTGTGCGTGTGTGTGTGTGTATGCGTGCGTGCGTGTGTGTGCATGCGTGTGTGTGTGTGTGCGTGTGTATGCGTGCGTGCGTGTGTGTGTGTGTGTGTGTGCGTGCGTGTGTGTGCATGCGTGTGTGTGTGTGTGCGCGTGTGTGTGTGTGTGAGGACATGCTGGGTTCTGTTTGCCCTATCGCTTACTCTTAAGAGCTTGAGCACACAGTCCTCTTCAGTTCCAACAAAGGCCCACTTGCAAATTCAACAGGCTCAAATGGACTCTCAATGGGTTCTTAGATGTTCCTTTTATGGGCCATGAGGTTTAAACCGAATTACCAAGAGTCCATGAAAAGCAAATATCCAACAAAATGGGATTCCTTGAGCAAGCAAAACCAGCCATTGAAAACCAAACCCTAACAGTATTCGTTTGTTGACCAGCAATTGAATAGACACTGAGGAGAAGGGTACAGTTTCAAAGGCTAATTCTCATGTCAAGGAACAGCTAATGTGCATGATTATACTGTACCGAGATTATACAATGACAAACCATTATGCTCTAATCTACTTCAGCTGGGCTCTGTCGAGGCACAATGATGTTGCACCTGTACATAATCAATTAGAGAATAATTCAATTGGACCAACACTTACAAATGCATGTTAACAATTAATCTACAAATGGATAAACAGAACTACGACCCACTCTTATCTAATGCAAGATGGTGGGACTCCCTTTTCTAGACTTTTCCTCTCTCCAACCACCTTTCCTCTGTGGGCACCCCCCCCCCCCCCTCCATGACCCTGATGGTCCTTTAGGGGTCAGGGCCAGGTACGTTTTGTCTACAATGAAATGAAACGAAACTGCAGAGCTATGTTCTGAATGACAATGGAGCCCAAAAAAAAAAATCAAACAAAATGGATTTTGAGAAAAGAACTATAGACAACTTTGCTAACGATGCATTTTTTTTTGAAGAACTGCCACAATGTGACATTTACTTCAGGGGCTTACAGGAGAGATAAGCAATGCACTGATGTGTTAAAAGAAGACTAATGTTTCCCTGGCTTTGATAATACGCAGGCAGACGGCTTGGCGGCAATTGTCATATTTGATATTATGCTAATAAGGAATGAGGCACTTTTATATCTTGTATCTAATACTACTCAGTATTCCAGGACTAGCGGAGGCTCCGCATTTACTCATCGCCTAAAGTGTGATATAATACAGGCTTTTTTTTGTTGATAAGTCGACTGTATTAAAGAATAATGGGCTTGAGAAAAAATATATACTTATCTTTTCTCTTTTTTTCTCTTTTTTCTTCTTCTTTTCACTGTCATAGTTTTGCCCAGTTAAGTTAAATATAACAGACGTTTGTTGTTCTCCGTCTCTCAAGAACCACAGGGCTGTCGAGCGATAAGCCGGGTGAATTTTAAACGTAATAATGGAAGCGGCCTTGTATCCTCATCATTCATACATATCCAATGCGGCGGCATTCATCACCGTTTCTTAGAGTTTCCTCACAGTATTTTTGTATACACACTGACATATTCAATTTACCTTATCGTTAGCCATTCATTGAGTTTATTGGACTGGAAAGCCCTGCTGCCATACGTTTCATTTAAATAACACATTTTCCGTTGGAATCCAGCATTGTAACGACTGGCTATATATCTTTGGCAAACGATAGTTGGGTGTTTTTTCCCCAGACATCACGCATGATTAGCTCAATTGTGTATGGGCTTCTTCACCGGAGATGAACTGGTTTCTTCAGTGGAGATGAACTTCAATTCAATGCATTAAGCTCTTGAGAGACACACAATATGCATTAGACTGTAACCATTAGCATCATTCCATCAATCTTAATTTAGTATAATACACACCGTTCTCTCTAGCGGACTCAAGTAGTTCATCTTGCCCCTACTACTATTCACAGAGGTGGGTGTATGGTTGGGTGGGTTAGGGCTATGGTTGGGTGCTACTGTAAGTGGGATCATTGGGACAACCCCAGGGTGCTAAGTGGGATGCTTGGAACAACTGTACCCTAACATACACCATTTAGCTGAACAACCGTACCTTTAACTCTAACCCTAACCGTTTTCAATTTCCACTTCAATGGGCTGAGACACCGTCACCAGGAATCCGACTAAGCATTTATGGATAATAATAAGATGGCCTTTTATGTGAAGAATATTGCTGTGGATCTTCAGAAACGCTTTGAGCATAATGACTCCAGCTCCGAACCGTGTTCAAGGAGCAGTCTCGACACTTAAGTAGTCGAGAGCTGTGTCTTTCTCGCAGCAGGTTGATGCTATATGCCATTTGATATTATTTGTTCATTCGTATTTCTCATTTCATCTTATTTGTCAATGTCAAAGAAAGGAATTATTTTCCATACTTGTTACAGAAAACGATCTTAGCTCTGTTTTTTTTCTAATGATGTTAGACGTGTGTTATAAAGTAAGTCTATAACATATAGATATTTGGAAAGGATACTGTGGAAATGCTGTTTACTTGAGTGGCGCACCCTAGTATCGGCCACATAACCATCCTCCCACACACACCCAGACAGAGTTGGGGCTTCTCGAAACAACAAACCTGCCACTGTCAATCAAAAAGAGAAAAAAAACAACAACTTTAAACTAAAATGTACAAGCAGATCTGAGGCAATGTTTTATTCTCTGAAGGCTACGGATCACAGTTAGCCCGAGCTCTCCCTTTGAATGCTTCTCCAGTGGAACCATCACTCACTGCTTCAAAGTTCTGATGTGGTGGTGGTGGTGGGGGGAGGGGGAGGGGGAGGAGAGAGGGGGAGGGGGGGAGGAAGATGGATCAGTGAGGGAGACAGCTCCTTTAATGTAGCGCATTCACTTCAGCACACTGCAAAGAAGGGGGTTGATGTGGCTGGGCAATGTGTACGAAGACGTCACAAGGACAAAGACATTTCAAGGCTTCTTGAAATCTCGCTGTAATTTCCTGTGTTTTTTCTTTTCTTTTCAGTGAGCCGAGTCATTTCAGTCCAGTCGTGTGGAGGCTCAGCTGCTTAAGACTACGTATCTCGGCTTTAAAGTGCATCTCTGCTTGGCCTCTCCTTGAAAACAGAGATTATTCTGGGTCAGGCTGTATTAAAGCTGTACGCACGGCGCCTTCATGGGGAAGGGCAGAGGACTGTTCTCATGATGCCCTTGTTCTTCCATCACCCCCCTCAACAAAGAGAAACCCATGAGATGACCTGTTCTCTTTCTTATCTCCAACGGGGGTCAAACTCATTTCCCTACCGTGTCTGAAGCCAATAGAGTGCAATTACCAATGTACATTAAAAACAGGCTGATTGATGCTGTTGAATATACAACCACTTACAAGTTGCAAGTTGTGGGTTTATTTACGCCTCAGACCCTATTCATTATGGAGTAATTGCAGTCTTATTCCACTTGTGTGTTTATCTATTTTTTTTGTTTTGTTCACAGACAGTTTAGTCCTGGGGGGGATTGAATGCAATGTTCAACTCCCAACAGGGAGTCTGTACATTCCGCCAATATGAACAACATTCAACATCAACAGGTCGAGTCAGTTGTCTCGATACAATAACGTACACGACGCCGCGTGACGATGCCGATTGAAAAAGCGAGTTCATCGGTCTCCGTCGACGGGAACCTTTAACGATGCAGCTGTCATCCGAACAACAACACTATTCTGCCTTCCTGAGCAGTGCGCTGACACGTGGCGTTTTTGGGGTTATGCACCGACAACGCTGTCAGTTCCTACGCCTCTTTCTGTTCCCGCATCAAAACAAAAGCAGTATAACCTGGTCGTTCTCCCCCCTGCTTTTGCAGCTATGAATAGAACCCTGACCCCCACCCCCTCTCTCTCTCTCTCTCTCTGCTCTCCTCTTACCTATACTCACTGGACCATTGTTGTAATTTGATGAAGCAGTCAAATGTCCCTGGGCTGACAGCCAGTGGGTCCAATCTCCATTTCTAGCCTGCACTGCCCCCCCCCCACCCCCCCCCGTGAGTCAGATGAAAGGGATGTGTCCTTGTTCCATGGCCTGGATGTGATCACACAGTTTCCTCCCCCACCCCCCACCCCCCAAACCCCCCAGGTGAGGCTGGACTGCCAGACCACTGTTCAAGAGCTCTCAGTCTCTCAGTCTCAGTCTCTCTCTCTCTCTCTCTCTCTCTCTCTCTCTCTCTCTCTCTCTCTCTCTCTCTCTCTCTCTCTCTCTCCCTCTCCCTCTCTCAAGGTAATGCAGATGCAAACCCATCCCTCCACACCTCCCCTTTACCTGTTCTCCTTTCCTTCTGCCTCTTTCTGTTTCCCCCCCCCCCCCCACCACCACACTCTTCTATTTTAAGTATGTTATCCCCCATGCGGAATGGCTGCATTTGGCGCTGGCAGTTTGGAGGGAGAGGACAGGTATAATGAATGGATAGGTATTTATTGAGTTGGACCACTGCCGAACAGAGCTACAGCTTTACACTCAAGATGACTCTCAATGCTTTTCAATACGGTGCATGACCTGGTTCTTAGTGGCGTGAATCTAAGTGTAGTGCACGCACACACGCACACGCACACGCCTCCTCAAGGCCTTGGAAAGCAACGACAATGCTGTGTATTCCCACGAAACCCTATTGAAAGCTGCCTTTTCATCCAATTTTGCTAAAAATAACAGCATTATGTCAAGAATGCATACACAGGCATAGAATGACAGAGGTCGTAGTATTCAACAGCATTTCCCATTATCTTTCAGCCAACTGGATGATGATGATCCTGTTACATAAATCACTATTCTGTAAGTGAGAAGTTGTTGAATATATTATATTTTATATTTGTTGGAATGTGACATTATCTGAGAAAATGGTAAATGGTTTGCCAGCTTCACCTAGGTTCTAACCTTGTAAGAGGAGGACCGTGATAAAATTGTGAAATCCATCAGAGCAATGTAAAATTGGGTATCAAATGAAAGCGAAGAGGTGATGGGAAAACTCTGCAATGTCAAGCAAACCGAAGCCTACGAATTTGACTCTCTTACACTTGTGTAACGTGACGTAACAATACAACTTGAAATGGAGTCAGAAATACATCATAAAAATGGGGATAAGCAAAGGCCTTGACTTCCTGGTTAATCTAACCAAAAACCCACGTACGTGCAAGATGTTTTCAAATGTCTCTGTCTCATGAGGAGCGAGGATAATGAAAATTACTGCTTTGGTGCCCTTGAGCAAGGCACGTAACGCCTAATTGCTTCCCGGGGGCGCCGAACTACGGCTGTAAATCACATAGAACACTCAAATATGGAGTACAAGTAACTTCCATTTAGAGTTACAAAAAGGACATCGTTGAGATGCGTCTTCTTCATGAAAGTGAATGTTCCCTGGCAAGTTCTGTCTGGTGTCCCTGAGACAGACGGGTTCTTAGCATCCTTCCCACACCAGTTGCAGAAGGTTGTTCATTTTTCACCAGTGTGATATCTAGACAACCAAGAGCGCATGTTGCTGAGAGTGGGGGGAAGGTGAGTGAATTTGCCAGCGAATGTGGGCGGATATCATCTTCTGCTTCTGTCCTATATAGGTTGTTATCATTAAGCATCACAATAGGCTCTGCAGTGCCGAACCCACACGCTGCACCTTGATATCTAATCAATGACAAATTAGGTTAAATCAACTGGAAGTTTATGCAGTCGATCTGTCAGACAAGTCATATAGTCGCCGTGTGTTTTTAGTGATAACAACCAGGCACGTTGGAAGAGGGGGTGTGGCCACAGCTCTGTAAAATGTGTAAAACGACCGTAAAATCATTGTTTGCATGTCATGTTTGCATCTTCTATGAACTAATGGCATGGCAGATTATTTATAGAGCACATATTCATAAAAAAATAATGTAAGCTCATAGTGCTTTACAAAACATGCAATAAAATAACTATTAAAAAGTAAAAAAAATAAAATAATAATAATTAAAACCGAACAAAAGAAGTGAGGTACAATTTAAACTGTTCAGGTTGAAAATCATGACATCTGATGGAATTAATTAAATTAACTAATTCAATTATCTAATTAAATTAAGAACTTTACTGTTCCAGGAGAGGAGGGGGATGACTCGAATTGTATCTCTCTAATGGCTAGATAAATTGTCACGCTTTTGTTTGTTGATGGGAAACGATTTGAGCTTGTTGTAAGCCAAGCTCAAGCATGCACACACAGAAGATTAATCCAAATGTGACAGTGATTTTTTTCAACAACGTTGACATTTACATTTATTTTAATTTATATTTTTCAGAATAAAGGTCAGAACATTTTGATTGGTTGTAAGCATCTTTGTCATCATTGCCTCTAGTGGTTGTTTTGTGATGAGGTGAATAACATGAAATAAAACTTACTAGTGCCATCGCGGTACTCAAGCTATTATGACAGCTAACACCTCGCTTTTTCTGCAGACATATTTTTAGGTAAATGTATCTTAAGTTGGACTTTTGGGGAAAGTTACATTAAAAAAACAGAGAGATTTTTTTGTAATTCCGTTACCGAACTTTGAAACTGCACAGCCCACTTTTCTTCCTCTTTTTTTTAATCTGTTGGAATTGTGAGAAGTAGCCGTTGTGCCTAGATTTGTATAGTTTGTTCAACTTTGCTACCGAGGGTTCTTGTTTGAAAGTGAAACATTTAATCCCAGGGTCATTCTGTTACCCTGCTGTTAGCACCAAAGCCACCAGTCATAGAAAACTTATTTCACAGGCCAGTCTTGGAGCAGCCGCTGAGATAAGTGAGGAAAGTACTAACTATTAACCTGTCAGTGCACTTAGGCCTATATCTAGACAGCCAGTTATGTGGCCATGAAATGAACTGTTCCAGTCAGGGCATTGTGGAACTTTAATGCAATCTTTTTTTTTTTTACAGTTAGCAAATGTCAGAAAAGTATCATGCAATTTACTTGCTTTGACCTCTGCTTTCATATTAGTTACTTATGGTAAAATACAAGACATTCCAAATATGGTAGATGAGATGGGCCTGTGTTTGTGAAAAGGTGTGAAATAATAATAATAAACTTTATTTGTATAGCACCTTTTTAAAAACAATGTCACAAAGTGCTTTACACATGTGCAGATTTAAAAGGAGGAAAATACTGATCTTGCTAGCCTAATATCTTCAGGCAGGTCGTTCCAGAGTCTAGCCCCTAATGGCAAAGGCACGGTCGTTTCAGAGACTAGCCCCCTAATAGCAAAGGCAGCAGTCAGCTTTTGTTTTCAGTCTAGACTCCTTTTAGTGGCCAGATTGTGTATAGACGAGAATAGAAATCGGAGTACAATGCGAGCTCGTCCCTCTGGTGAGGAGGTCAGCTGGATCCTGAACACAATCAGGCCACAAAGCGAAACACACTGTGACTTCTGCGTGTCTACATAGTCCTGTACACTGCAAAAAGTCAATCTAAGCAAGATGAACTATCTTAAATCAAGGGATTGTGTGCTTGTTTTTTGTCTGACGGAACTAGTTTTAAGGTATCTCTTA
Source organism: Nansenia antarctica (assembly GCF_963989245.1). Lineage (NCBI taxonomy): Eukaryota > Metazoa > Chordata > Actinopteri > Argentiniformes > Microstomatidae > Nansenia > Nansenia antarctica. Next base: position 4,870,895 of record NC_137676.1, read on the forward strand.
CTTGTTTTAAGAAAACCTTGGAAAGCAAAATGTTCCTGTTCTGTTGGCAGATAATTCTGCTTATTATAAGTAATATTCCCCCCATTTTATTGCTTTTTTTTCTTGTTTTTGAGAGCTGACTTTTTTTTTTTGCAGTGTACAGTTAGTTGTATGTGATCATCTTATATGGGACGACAGAAGTCAGATTTTAAGTGTCAAGTGTCGGCTTAATCATCCTTAATCATCCTCAAGGTCTTTAATTATCCCCAGATCGGGTGAACATTCATATTTCAAGGATATACTGGAGCGCCATCCTCTTCAAAATGCTAATGCGACCCTGGCTTGGAAATGTATACAGACCGATCTCAACTGAACCGCCCACAGTAGAAACGAAATTGCTTATATTGTAGCACTACCTTGCATATCTTTCCCTAGTGATTCGACCAAGGGTTCCATTTTTAGAACTGTGTAGGAGAAAGTGGGATTCGGAATTGATCGTCATATAGTACTGTAACACGGTGCATCAATCGTTAAGACACTTTGAATAGAGAGCATTAAGTTATTGTACACCTCTGAAAACTGTTAACAAAAGCTTAAACCACGACACCCGTCCTAGGGCAGTAAATCACAGAGAGAGGAAGAGGCTCTGATTCAGTCTAAACTCCCTCCTGGGCCTCACAGCGCCTGGCATCGTACCTGCTTTTTTAGAGAGTCACCTTCACCAAAGCACCTTTCAATGGCTGTGTGTCGGGAAGAAAATTATGTGTACTCAGTGGAGAGGGGTTGTCGAGGGCATGCTGATAAAACGTCTATTGATGGAGGCGCGGAGCTCGAGGGGGTGGGAGGAGGGGAGGAGGGGGGTTGAACTAGATTGTATAAGGCATGCCTTTCTCACCTCCCTCTGGTACAGACCCTTGTATCTGCTAAGGCCTTTTTTTCTGTAAACTCGACCAAAAAAAAAAAGATTCTAATTAAGACCTTGCAATCAACAGCCAATTACAGCGCTGGTAATGGTACCAGATGAAGAGAGGAGTAGGTGAGCGATCTGATTAGCTCTGAGCCAACACTGTAGCTACAGGACATTGTGCACCGGTGTCTTAACTGTCAGTTAACTGTCAGTGCCTCGTCGTTGCTGAATATTCACAGTAAAAATGGATGTTCAGAAAGCTTCCGTAGCACCTTGGTAGTGCTGCACGTTCTTCTACACAGCGCTCAACCTCAACCCCCGTGATGTTAGCTAAGAGGAGACCACAACAATGGGCTGATCTTGAGTCACTTTCCTACTGTGTGGACTGGAGCAGTCCGTGACACTGTGAGCTTAATTCACTAATTAACTTAAAAAAAAAATAATCAGAACACTGAACTGAACTGAACTGATCATGAAACTGTCTTAATTTGTGATTTAGTTCAATGTGTATTTCCCTCTCTCACCATTATTTGCACCTATTTGGACAGATTTAACCTATTTTCACCCATTTGCACTGATTTGCATTTTTCCCCATAGCCTCTGAAGATGGAGTGATTAGACCAATTACTTTTGGTTATTCACCTTGGAATGAATGCCCCCATATGTAGCCGCACTGTAACCCAACATCATTAGGTGTTTCGTTCAAGACGGTGCCTTTAGGGACGCTTAGTGGCGTAGCACACTAATGTGCATACCATATCATCCAAGGTCTCTGGTTCGATTCCGTCCATCGACAAATCTTGCATGTCGTCATCCCCTCTCTCTCTCTCTCTCTCTCTCTCTCTCTCTCTCTCTCTCTCTCCCAATAAAAAAGCGGAAATGCCCTAAAAAATATATTTAAAAAAGAAAAGAAGAAAAGATGGTTGCCTTTAATCTCTGTCCTAACCAGTGTAACCACTGACATTCACAGCACAGTGACACTTATGTGGCTGCCTGGCTACGGGGGGGAGGGGGTTGGGGGCGCTCACCGCCTCTGACCTTTTGTTTTCTTGTAACCGAATGCCGTCATAACTGGCCTATTTAAACTGCAACATGTGATGTGAAAAACACGAGTGATCCATCATCAATTCGGGAATTACATGTGCAACGATCGATCGACAATCACTCTTTTGATTACGATGGATGTTCTTTTAGATTCTGGTGCCAGGTGTGAGCTCTCTCGACCTTTCAGAAACTCGGGAGTGTTTCCGTTGTCCATTCATCAGAGCTCCCCTCCCGGAGAAAAGCACCAAACCAAATGTCACCGGGGGGGGATGGGGTTCTTCATCACAGGTGTCTTTAGTCATATTGCCCTTGAACGTGAGCACCGTTGAACCCTCCTCTTGTGCCCAGAACGCGGGGATCAGAGACAGCTGTGGCTCAGGAGGTAGAGCCGGCGGCGTCTAATGATCACGACGGTCGGCGGTTCTGCGGTTCGATCCCCGGCTGGCCACGTGTCGGTCGAGGTGTCCTTGGGCAAGACACTGAACCCCAAATTGCTCCCAAATGAGCGGGCCGGTGGCGCCTTGCATGGTAGCTTGCCGCCATCGGTGTGTGAATGTTTGTGCGAATGAGGTGAATGAGAGGCCATTGTAAAAAAAAACACTTTGGAATAAGGCGCTATATTGGGTTAGGCGTGTAGATCCCAGCACACACACACACACACACACACACACACACACACACACATACCTGTGTACAACAGTAAACTCCACATGTCAACAGCCTGAGCTTGACAGAGGTACATAGGCCAAATCCTCTCTGCAGAGCGAGCTATCTTCCAGCTCTAATCCCCCCCCAAATGCCCTGAATGAAAAAAATAATTCTTCCGTCAAACATTTGAATCAGGATTATTTCGGCATTCTTTTTCAGCCTGACATCAAAGGGAAGTAATGCTACGGCATACGCTCATTTAGCATTGTGGTCTGCGTGTTTGAGCTCTCCAGTTTGGAGTGCAGTTAAATGGATTTAGGTAGCTTGGCACAATGGATTACTGATTAAAATGCATTTATTTCCCTACAGTTAGCCTATTTGTTTTCTATAAATGTTAATACAAAATACCCCATATGAATTACAATATTGTTTCCTTTGGTCTTCTAGAGCTTGTGTTTGAACCTTACAGTGCCAATTGACAGTGCACATGAATACGGCAGCATGGTCTTTATGGACAGTTTTCTTTGTCTAGGGGGCATGTTTTAAACAACAGTTGCAAAATATTGTTTATTTATGACTTACTCTAAAATGCAATTTAACTGTATAAATCAAGTTTGGGGTCATACGCCGGAGATATTTGTATTAAAAAAGGAAAAACTTATGAATGTGTTGCAGACTTTCGTCCTCAAGCATGAAGACCATGATTCATTTTAGAATGCCTGTCTCGGCCTAATCCTCAACCCCCCCCCCGACACTGGCGTTTACAGAGCTTCAACATACGTTTTTATTGAACCAAAACATCGTATAACATACGTTATGTTGTAAATGGACTGCACTTATATAGAGCCTTCATCCAAAGCGCTTGACAACGGCCTCCCATTCACACACCAATGGCGGCAAGCTACCATGCAAGTCGTCAGCCCGCTCACTGGGAGCAATTTGGGGTTCAGTGTCTTGCCCAAGGACACTTTGACAAGTGGTCAGCCGGGGCTCGAACCGCCGATCTGCCAACCTTGCGATCATTAGACGGCAGCTCTACCTCCTGCTCCACAGTATACCCCTGTTGCCTCATGTTGTTGTATCAACGCTCATTTCCATTTATACGAAAGAGATACAAAAATATATTCACGTATCCTCACATATACTTGGTAACAGTATAAAAAAAAAAAAGAGAGAAAGGAAGAATGAAGAATAAACAAAAGATAAGAGCCGTAGTTCTCCACCTTTATCTACCCCGTACCCTTCCCTATTTTCCCAAGCCTCCGCTGTTTCCTTGTCCCCTATCCTTCACTTACTCATTTAGTCACTAAATAAGATTGAAACAGTCTAAGTGTGTGTTATAACTTAGGAGCTTATATGTGTACGGTGTGATATGAGAGGTTGCCAGATCACATTATATTGTGAGAGTCTGTCCTTTAATACATATCTGATCTCAACATAAGTTGAAAATGGAAGTGTAATATCAAGAGAGGTGTGGTGATCCCATTGTTTTGGGTGTTTTATTTGAGTTTTTATCATCATAATCGAAACAACTTGCTATGCTATTTTATAATATCATAAGTACTAGGCCTATACCAGCAAGTAGGAAGAAGCTAATTGTTTTGATGATGTAACCTCTGGAGGTGAAACATCACGTGACGTGATTGATTGGACAACGTTTACTGGGCGGCACAGTAGAGAAAGGAAATGTCTTTCTCTGTCGATGAAAGTGTGCATTTCGCTGTGCATGACATCATTTGATTTACTTCAGGCTACAGCCATAACATGATCTCCTGTTCTATGATGTGTGTGCGTCTGTCGGTCTGTCTGTCTGTCTGTCTGTCTGTCTGTCTGTGTCTGCTTCTATGCTTGCGGCTCTCTCTTAATTTGCCTCTGTCTGTGAACCCAGCAATGCAGCAATCGCCATTCAGGGGAGTCTTTACCTGACCTTCAAGCCCAGGTCCTCCGGGCGAACGGACACACTAATTAATGGGTCGCTCTGTAGCTTCAGAAAGTAATTTCATTCCCTGTATGACTTCGGCTGCAGAATGGGCCTGGTGTATTGCGATCCAGGCATAGATAAGAACTGCTGGATGCCTGTAGACGTTCTGAATAATGCATATTGTTTACAATCAACTTATCCGCTGCCGGTTTCCGTCAGTAAGCAGTGCATATGAATGTGGTTCTCCCTCTTTGGGTAATTGTGTCTTTTTCCCTCCTCTGTTTTTTGGTATGAGATCAATAAGATCCAAAGGACGATTTCCATTTCCCATGATCCCACGGGGCCATCTGCATGTATCATGGTAATTGGGAGCAGAGAGGAGGGGGGGGGGGGGAGGTTAAATGTCAAGCTTGAATGTCAATGCCAGCTCAGTGGCAGAGACATCGTGGTCTTTAATAAGAGTGAGGGGGTTTTCTCCTTTCATGGCTTTCATCTAGGGGTGGGCATCGACGATCGATAATTGATCGATAAGGATCTTGGTCGATCACAAAATAAAACATTTGGTCGATCACAAAACCAAAAAAAAAAAAAAAATTTTGTGATCGACCAAATGTTTTATTTTGTGATCGACCAAGATCCTTATCGATCAATTATCGATCGTCGATGCCCACCCCTAGCTTTCATCATTTACTAAGATAGGCTGGCTTAGGTGCTATCTGTCTATCTACATTTTAACACATCCCCCATATGAAAAACAACGCAGTTACCGGGAAAAATGTAATTCACTGTTAATTCAGTCACCCATTCGTTCCTCGACGCTGGCACCGAATCGAAAGCTAACGACGTAATGCAGGAGCATTCATCACACTGCTTTACATCGTGTCGTCCACTTTACTTTAATCTCCTTGTACAATGACCTCACCGCTTTCACAGAGGATGTTATGATAACTGCACAGTACATCGACTTAACTACCCCCAACCCACTAGGCCAGTTGAGGTGGCTAGGGTAGGGTAGCCAGATCTCATTAGCTTATAGGCCCACAACAACCCTGTTCTACCCCATGATGTCACACCCATGTTGCGCCCATTTAGAACAAAACGCTGTGCCGTGGCCTTTTAGTGGATCCGATAGAGCAGTGAGTCAGATGCTGATCCAAGGTGGTCATTAAACATTCCATGGCACTTTTTGACAGGGCAGTAGAGGTGTTATCCCCGATCTCCCTGCCAGAATCAATATTATTCAGCACGGTTAAGAACCGCTTCCCTTATCGGAGAGAAAACAACAATTCTGTCCCTGGATGAGACTATATATAGTCAGCTTTAAGTGTGCTTTTAGGGGAAGTGCACATTCACAGTCTGGTCTGTGACCCAGCCAAATCAGCCATTACCCCACAGGATTACCACACAATTGGTTCTGAATTGTTCCTGGTAAGGTCACATGGTCAAGAAAAACGTGTAGGCCCCTACCTGCAGTATAACTCCTCTAACCCTAACCCACCTGTTCCTGTGTGTGTGGGAAAACTTGGTTTTGGTTTTCATCATTTGCACAAGTACTTTAGCAAACTGCCTTTCCCATTTAAACTCTATAGTTTGCTCTTTTGAAGCAATATCTTACCGTGCCATTCAACTCCCTTTTTACGGAATATTATCTGCCAGACTAATTTTTTCATTGGGGTCATCACATAATCATTTATGTGATTTGATCGTAAATAAATATAGAGTACAACTCACAATGTGTACCATGATCCGTAAACAAAAAGCACAAATATATTTTATCAAATTACTATCCCCACACAAACACCTCTTGATCTGTAACATCATTTTTAATAGATTTGTAACTATGGCTACAGATGTGTGAATACATTCTCTTACATTTGCAATCAAAGGTCATGATGTGTGAATAAAACAAGCGCAGTGACACACATTTTCCAGTTACAGATAAAATCATTGCTGTGATATATCCAATCATTTCAGTACTACATATGTTGCATACATAGTCTGTGGATTTGTTTGAATTTCTTCACAGAATTGCATGTGTTCAGTTGTACCATGATAGATATATTATTTAAGATAATACATCTCCATACCTTTTTAAATCAAAAATCTGTTTTGATCCATGAGAAATAGTTCTAAAGATCCCCAAGTTCATCAATCCTTAATGCAGCAATTAATGCTAATGATGCTTGTTATAGTGTCTGAGCTGGTACATTCTTATCCTCTTAGGAACCCATTGTCCTCCCCTTAGGGTAGTGAACCCATTCACTCCAATACCTCCATTGTTCTGCCATACCTCCAGATGACTCCTTGGTGTGGGCTTAAATTGACCAAGGACAATACAGATTAGAGATACCACATGATGAGGTTGTTCCTTTGGGAATCAATAGTTTTGCTTTGTAGCAGGGGCTTTAGAAGGTTGCACTCTGCAGATCAATTCTTATCTGTGTTGCAGTCTGGGTAATAAAAAAGCGGTGGGGATTCGGATCGCACTGAGAAACATGGTAACATGTTACATGTGTAAAATGTAAGGACAGCTTACATCGGTTGAAATGTAGCGAGCTAGACAATGCTTGGGATACGTGTAGGCTATATTATGAGGGCAGTTTTGATAATGATGATGATTTAACTGAAACAATACTTGATGTACTGAAGGTCAAAATGTACACAATTGTAATAGTAGTAAATACTGTTTTGATGATGCTGATAACATCAATGTTACATGTTTCATCACATGCGATGTATTCATGATTATATTTATGGTAATGTTTTGCAATATCATATCCACATTGAGCAATTTCCGATTCTGACATGGTATGACACATCTCAGCTTAATCTCACTGCATAACCAATGCATTAAAATATACCTCACAGTCTATACAAAGTGATTATGCTGAATATTACGATCAGCCAGGCCTGACCTTGTCCCTCCATATTTAATCATAGCTGGAATTAAATAAACCAGTAAAAATCAAGGATAAAACCTTGATGCTTTTGACAGCAGAACGCAATAGAGGTTAAAGCCATAATCTTGTAAAATGTATTCCAACATTTATTTTGCGTTTGACCTTTGTAACTTAAGGTGCTCCGCCAAACTAATTATTATTGTATTCAGCTTGCCAGACCTTAAGTTAGCCAGAGAGCAGAGAACTTTGCCGGGAGCTAAAGCCGAAGTCGGTGTGGAATACAGATGTGCACCCGAGTCCATCAATATTTCATCAAAGAGTTCTGCCAAGTAGGTAGCCTGGGCCACAACAGTGTGTAGCTTTAGCTTTAGCAATGTCATAGAACAGTTCAATATATTAGAACTTCTAGAACATTCCAAGAACATTTCAAGGACATTTGTTTTATTTTGATATTTTTATGATTATAATAGTCTGTGGTTTTGTTTTAATTTCTTCACAGAATTGTATGTGTCCATTCACAGTGAGTTGTACCATGGTAGATATATTATTTAAGATAATATATCTCCATACCTTTTCATCAAAAAGCCTAAGTTTTGATCCATGAAAATAGTTCTAAAGATGCCCAAGTTCATCAATCCTTAATGCAGCAATATCACACGAGAGGGAGTGCTGTTATACTGAATATCAGCACGGCTGTGATTCGGTCGGAGGTACGAGGCTGCAGGCCGAGTCTTTCAGATCTGTAAAACACATTCGTCCTCTTCTGATGACCATTCATAATTTAACTCAAATGTTATATTTGGAAATATATCCATCTTTGTATGAAACCAACACACTGATAGATAATCTGATAGATAACGACTGTTAATGTACCGGTAGTCTAATTAACGGTCATTTAATAGAACACCTGTGCGGCGGAGTGATACATATAGTTAAAAGTCCCAGTGCTGTTATACTGTATATCGGCACTCATGGAATGCCTCTTGTCCAATCAAATTACTTGGTCGGAACTAACTGTTGTATAATGATGCTTGATGATTGTCTGAGCTGGTACATTCTTATCCTCTTAGCAACCCAATCTTAGAACTTCTAGAACATTTCAAGAACATTTCTTATTTTGAATTTGATCTTTGATATTTGGTCTCTTGTTTTGAACATGCAAAAGTGCCAAAACTAAAATGGTTCCCCCACCCCCACCCTTTCTCTCTCCAGTCCGATGTCTGCTCTACGACCGGGGTGCTCTCTAGGGCGCCGGGTGTGGATCCTCCTGGCCATGACGCACCTCACCCTGGACTTCTCCCTCTGTAGCCCCCTCAGTCAGGGCCTGGGGATCAAGCTCATCCCCAGATCTGTGCCTCGCCCCCGGCCTCGCTCGCCGCCCCTCTGGGACACTCCCAGCATGCTCCACTGGCGGACTGTGAGCCCGCTGGCACGTCGGCTCAACCCCGTCCCTCCGCCGGACAGCAGAGGCGGAGGGGGGGGGTTGGGGGGGCCAAAGGTCAGGGGGGGTCAGAAGCACAGGAGGCCGGCGCTTAAAGGACAGCCGTGTAAGGAGTGCCGGTTGAAATACTCATCGACCAAGGTGGCGGCGGCCGTGGCGAGGGCTTCGTTTGCACCGGTGGTGGCGGCGGCGGGTCTTTCCGGGAGGGGGCGGGGGGGGAGCAGCAAACTAGACGCGGTGAGGTTGTTACTGAGGGCGCGGAGGCAGCTCAAATGGGACGGCTACGACAAGTCCCAGGACGGCAGGACCACCACCGTGGCGGGATTTATCGACTGGGGACCCACGGGGACGGAGGACAGCTTCGACGGCGACGGGAAGGGGACGGCGTCCAACTCCACCCTGTCCACCAAGGCCTTGACCTCCACCACGGCGACCACCACCACCACCAAGATCCCCCAAAGGACGTTCGCGGTGGTTACCACCCCGCACCCGAGGAGGCTGACCACCACCAAGGCCAGCGTCACCTTGGGAGAGACCGTCAAACCACCAAAGCCATACGGGGAGACACCAGGTAAGCCCCCCCGCCTCCATTTCTCTTATTTCTCTGACCTCTATCGGTTTCTCCATTTCTCTGATCTGTTGTGATAAAAAGCTATAAAACGTTTTGTTTTACTGTTTGTTGTTTCAAAATAGCATGCTGCTATTCGTTTTAATCTCTGTAGACAGCTTTTGAATAGTTCTTACTGCCTGCTAGTGGTTATACGATAGCACGATGAAATAACCATAAGTGCAAGGGTATGTTGTAGGTCATTTTTAGGGCTTAAACGTTATCAACGTAAATGGCTGTCCTTTTGAAATATTTCGGGCAGCAGAGCAATATGTCATTTTTATGGGAGGCTTTTCCATGCTGCTAACACACGAATCATGCACATTTTATTTACCGTTTTATTAAATCAACTAGGAGACAGGGCTTCTTAAATGGGCTACACAGGTACTCATAAAACGAAGTGTCATGTTTAACGATGTATGAGCTAGCACTATGTTAATTCACTTTTCCTTATTGGCTACATTTACATAAAATGTCATACAATTACGCAATATCCGAATAGAGCGACCAAAGATCCAGTGGAACACCTTGATCACTAAACCGTATTAACATACAGCACATCTCAAGACAATTGTGGGCTTTATGAACGATTGCCCAATGCGTCCAATGCACATAGTTCAGCTCATTCTCTGTGGAGAATGTCTTTGAACATATGGCGCATCAAGATGGAAAACTGCCACACTTCTGAAATTGAAAACGGCGACACATTATCTTTATGTTTTCTGCCACATGCTATGCTGCCACTCATCATGACTCACATCCTATCCTACGCTGATGTTTTCTGTCACACTTCTGTTTTTCCCAAAGTCAATGGCGTCAAGTGCTGGTTGCTGATTAACACGAGAACAGCCATGCCTTTTTACCTACTAAAAGAGCCGCCCTCTTTTACAATGATAATCTGCTATTTACACACAACAACCACCAGTTGGCCGCTTGTAAATTAGCCTGCTTCTTACACAGAAAAACTGCAAAATAGCTTTATATCCTGATGTGATTTTGAAAATGTAAGGATACTGGGTGGTAGAACGCACATATCTAGGATATGTGATATAAGGAGGGTCCTGAAATGTTATTGAGTGCAAAGATATAACTTTTTATTTTTTATTCACAGAGGTGGCTGATTAAGCCTCCTCTGATTACCCTCATGGCTTTAAACTGGCTTATTCTCATTGCTGTATGGGCTCACGGTGGGCAATCTACTGTATGACAAACACGATTGTTTGATTTTGCTTCTCAAAAACAGACGGTTATCATCATGACTCTAATGGTTGCGTCAGAGTTGATGAGAAAAGAAAAGAAAAAACGATATTGTACTTTAGGGTAGAGCACAACAGTCATTGGAGTATGATGAATCTGCCGCTAGAGAACATGGATAGAGAAAGATGACACTACTTTAGTTAGAGCCGAAGCAAAAGTGAGAGAGGAAAGTTTCTACTATTTCTATGCATTCACAACAAACGGGGGAAAAAAACGAGTCTTGCACAGACTTGCTCGCCTCAGGGCAAGGTACGCAGACAGTAGTGCTCAGTATTGCTGATGAAACAAAACCACTGTTGGTGGCCGGGGTAGGGGAGGGAAGGAGGGAGGGAGGGGGGGACAGAGGGACGGATGGAGGTCCCCCGTTGTCTCTGCTATCTCCCACAGCAGGCATGTCAGGTCAGTGTGAGCCCTCAATCATCCCACCCAGAATACAACCAACCAACACCTCAACATCCCCAGACACTCGCTAGGTCTGAGCTCTACTGTTAGGCTACTGTTACTGTTTGTCTAAAAGGGCCATTGTAGAAAAGGGCCAACAGAGAATATAAAACTATGGAGCCCAGGCAGTGTCTGTGTGTCTGACCATGTTTTTGTTTCCCCACAATCTTTCTTTACAATTCTTGAATGCTAGTTATTGAAAATATGCATTCCCAAATGCTTAAAGGGACGGTTCAGACTATTTTCTTGTCTCTCTGAGGAGGTTTTGCCGTGAAATTTAAATGATGCTCAAGGTCCGTTTATTCCGTAATCCTGTCTATTGGGAGAGGGCTGTAAACTGTTAGCCTGTAGCAGAGTGTTAGCCGTGTGTTATATAAGATCCGTAGTCGTTGGTTTGCTGCATAATAAACATTTATTGTGTTACTATGTGCCATCAATGGCTTAATCACTGGTAATAACAATAACAAACTTAGCGCCCTTGCGGTCAAACCTATTTGCCTTTCCGGGGTCAACACCTGACGACAACAACAACAAATGTGCTACCTGATATACCTGCCTCAGGTATTGTGACAGCGCCACCCCATGCCCACACAGTGAATTACAACACGTATCACAGGACCATATCTAGCTCCTACAATAGTAATAATAAATAGTAATTGCAATTTACAATACAACAATTGGGGGTCCCTCAAAAAAAATGTGGCCGCGCTACGCGCGCACAAGATCAACCACCAAGGCCTCATTCTGACCCAGGAAAACCCCTGGTATGTACTGTATAACATGATAGCCATCTATGAGCAATGCACTGTATATAAGATGATGATGTCTTTCTGCTGCTGACCAAGGGGCTGAGTCCTGTTGATGGGGCCCAATTTTCTTTTAGAGTCTGTAGGCTGTTTATTAAGATTTCATATTTTGTCTTGTTTTATAAAATGTTAATTATTTTCATTTCTTGTGCTGGTTTATTATGAACAACATGTAAAATTGCAGGAAACTAGCACAAATAATTGGGTGGGAGAGAGGGGCCGCTGCCGCCAAAACGTGCACAGTTTTGGGTCGCTCCACCGCCAAAAAATCTCACTCCAAACTTTTGGTGAAACTTGGCAGCCCTGACTCACAGTGCTGCGTTGGAGCTACCAGGGCAGGTTAGCATGTTAGCAACCAGGGCAGGTTAGCATGTTAGCAACCAGGGCAGGTTAGTATGTTAACAACCAGGGCAGGTTAGCATGTTAACAACCAGGGCAGGTTAGTATGTTAACAACCAGGGCAGGTTAGTATGTTAACAACCAGGGCAGGTTAGTATGTTAGCAACCAGGGCAGGTTAGTATGTCAGCAATCAGGGCAGGTTAGTATGTTAGCAGACACACTAGCCTCTGCTGTACTGCACGGTACACAGCCAGTGCAGCATGATGAAGTGGCCGCGGTGTGTAGATTTACAGTCGTGGTGCGTCCAGATGCTGGGTGATTGTTCCCGGTGATTGTGCTCGCTGCAGTCCTCGTAGCCTCGCAGATGGGCCTGTCAGGTTCATTATGGATATGAGATGATTAAACCTGCAGTCGAGACCTGCTGCTGATAGCTCAGGTCTTGTTATCTCGTCCTGAAGTCGAGAGGTTAGACAAACATGTCAAGTAATTTGTAAAAGTTAAAAACATTGCCAAACATTGAAGAGATAATCAAATGCGGGTGATAATTCTGCTCTTGTTTTTTTCCTGTTGCAAGGCCGGAGAGGTTAAAGGAGGTAAGGTTAGGTAAAGTAAAGCAAAGCAAAGTGAACACACATAAGATGTATGTTAAGTGGCTCAAGTGCTTCAGCATCTGTTTTGTAAAGAGGTGAAACAAAACGTGAAACAACGGCCTTAACGTGACTTGTTGTGACCTCTGACTTGTAGAGGCGTTCAATAGAGGCTCTTCAAGAGGAGAGAGAGAGATAGAGAGAGAGAGGGACTTTTTCCCACTGGTTACCATGGCAATCCAATAATCTCACCATTACTCTATATTGACTCTCGATAAAGCGGGTAAAAATGAATCCGCCTCCCCAAGTGTTAAATCTGGATTTAAATGCTGATGCCTGGTGACAGCCATGCACAGTCAAGCCCTCTGATTTAACGGAAACGCAGCCAAGAGGAGATGAAGTAGCCAAACTGAACAGATGCTGCTATACTTTATGTTTCTAATGCTCAGCCGCCCCTTTCATGGCTTGACATATTCCTCCTTGAGGAAGAAGGAGGTGCACTACTGGCAAAGTACCATCTGAGTTTAGGTTACAATTTTTCTGTCTCTCACTTAGATTAGATTAAACCTTTTTGCCATTGCAAAAACAGTACAACGAAATGTAGTTTTGGCTCTAGGCACACAGGGTCAACCATTGTCAAAACACATCCTGGAGCAATTAGGTGCCTTGCTCAAGAGCACAACGGCAGTGGTAGGTACTATAGATATGATGCCTGCATGAACCCTCCAGTCACCAGCTCACAATGCAGCTCCCTCCTGTGGGGATCGAACCAGAGACCTTCTGATTGCTAGCCGGCCTCTCTAACCTCTAGGCTGGTCTTACAACTCTCATACATCCAACTTTATTGGAATGACAGAAACGATAGGTGTGCAAAGTGCAATTAATAAACCCTTTACAAACAGTTTGCGCATTAGTTTAGTTTGTTTGATATTCACTTGATGCTTGCCTAATAGGGAGTTTTGCAATCAGGAGTTATTAATGCTGTTTCCTGTAAATGTACTTAATACATCCTTTGAGAGCTAACACTGATGTGAAATCCTGCCACATCATTGTCAAAGGTTGCAAAGTGGTTTCCTTGAATTGTGGGGATGATTGCCTGGCACCAAACCGAGACACCGATTCAACACACGTCTTTGCATAAAGTACTGTGAAGATCAGTACAGATGTCATCATCGTCGCAGGCACTAGCAGTGCACAAGATTGTCACCTCCCTGCCGGTAGTGAATAAATCTCAGCCCAGACTAGATGAAACTGGCCATTTAGAATGTTGTGGTAAAATGCACAAGACTGCTCAGAATACAAAGGTAAGACCAGGGTTATCAGAAGGGGCGGGTTTACCGCCGAATGGGCTACTTCTGATCACACTGGGCCGGAAAAAAAAGTATATGGGCGGTTGGGCTGGATAAATAGCATTTAGGCAGTATCAAAATGTCAGTGCCTGAAAGTACATACAAAGTACAACATGCGTGAAGTTAAAACACACAGCCTAGTAGCTACATACAATGTGCAGTTTTTATTTTATTTTATTACAAACATCATTGGCAACAGACATACAGTTTAGGTGCAGGAGATGGGCACCTGCCCAATTATTTATGTAAACCAGCTCTTTTCCCTTCTTGTTTTTAGTTTTTAGTTTTTTTTCTAGCACCAGGGGAGCCCCCCCTCCCAAATTTCGTTGTTTGGTACCTGTACTATATCAATGACAATAAAGACCATTCATTCATAGTAATTAGTGGTTTTCTGAAAATATAAGTTTTGGGCTGGTTTTGGATGGATTCAGCGTTTTTTAGACTGTGTTTAGGCTGGAAATTGTCAATCTCATCTGGCAACCCTGGGTAAGACCATGATGTAGCTTAAGTTATCTTGTTGTTTGAGCTCGCACAGTGTCGTATTTTGCAAACTAGATAAACACTAACTTATCTTAGAAGAGTGGCGAAAGAATGCTACAAAGCCATCTTAAAAGTAACTCACCAAACTAGTGTAGGCTAATAGCATCCAACAGGAATGCTGCATAAATCCACATAAGAGACACTGTAGTGTAGAGTGTAGACCGCTTAAGAATTGCTCAACATTTACAGCCAGCTCCAAACGAAAGGCTCACAAGACAAATTTGCATTTTAATTGAAGACATAACAATTAAAGTATGTAACATACATTTACCCAGAAATGATGTGGCCACTTTAGCGGGCCTTGAATGTGAAGTGTAACACCGTTAACCTTTTATGAATGAGTTACCATCATCAATTAATGAGTTTGTACATTCGTAGCTGATAAAATGTCACTTTAATATGAAGTGTTTGTAGCTCAGCAGAATGAATGGGTACCTACAGTATGACATCTACAATAAGGCACTCCAAGTAAAGTAGCCTCTCCTTTCATAAGCACAGCAATTCATTTTCATAAGGGACGAAGTGATTCAACATTGCATGATTTATTAATAACAAGTCGCTATGAACAAATAATTCACATCAATTGTTTGTAGCTACTGCCTAGCTTCATTTGGCATTGATTTAACTAGCAAGTGAGCATCATCAGTGGCTCTCTCATGGTAAATACTGTCCGGGTGCCAAAATGTGTCCGGGTGATGTCACAATGTCTTTCGAACGCCGTTGCCATGACAGCTCCACACAACATATAGCTAGCGTTCTCCCACCAGCGAACTGTGTACTATCAGTGTTTAACAACAACAAGCTGTTTCAAGCTTACGACAAAGCAACATTGCTGGTAACTCAATGTTGGCCAATCATGACTGTGTCAAAACTAGCTGACAGGCAGCAGCTGGCTAGAGCCTACTGACCAAATACTGAGTAAAGATAGCAACACAAGAGAGTTGACATCTACAGTTTGGTTGTATAACCCACATCCTGGTTTGTGATGTTTTTTTTTTTTTAAAGTAGGCTACTTAAAAACTAAGTGCTGACAAAATAGGTTTTTTCTCTTAATATTTCCCCATAAATGTTTCAAAATACTAGTCATGCTGAATTGTAAGCAGATAACCTAGAGTAACATACAGAGTGACCTGTACATTGTGTCCCAGTAGCAGTCATTAAATCCTACCCTACAGATCTTGACCATCATTGCTTCAGACTTAGTAATAATGGCAGAGAGGCCATGATTTATTGTCAACATTGTCACTGGTAGACAGGCAGCGGATGGTCGACAAACCCCCGACCATACTGACAATAAATCACTTCCTCGAGGGCATTATTGCTTTTATACACTCGAAAGTGAGTTTATACAACAAACCAATGCTTTAAGTATTTACTTTGTGATATATTGTGGTGGTTTCTGTCCTGAGAAATACAGCCCCCCCAAAACATTTTTTAATAATAATTGGACAACATAAGGCACTCATTGGACTATAGAGAAAACGTGCTCCTATTGAAAACCAATTAAGAGTGAACTTGTCTGATATCGCTGTGTGATACTAGGAATTAATCAATACGTGGAGTGTCTCTGTTTCTACTATGCGATGAGGGTAGTCATGATTGTAATTGTAGGATAGAGGCATAGCTAGATAGAGTACATTAATCAAGAGATATTACACCCACAATTACACAAATCAGGTGTAAAAAACCAGCAAATACAATTTGCCAACCGTGCAAGCACTATGCAACTATTTCAAATAATGTTGCATGATTTCACATTAGGGATAGTTTTTAAAGCATTTACAGCCTAATAACTCATTAACTCACCCTAATAACACATTTAACGCCTTAATAACTGGCTTCTGAGTGTAAGCTCTCTATTTGGAAAGCAGCTTACACTGTTCTTCCCAATAACACTGGGAGTGCTGTGCTCTCAGCAATACTCATCGTCACCACAGTAAAGTTTGTTGCCGTCATTTGAATTTTAAACATTTCTTCTTTTTTTTAAAGTATTTTTTTCTGAGTGGGGCAGTCCCACTCATATTTTTCTTTTTAATGACAGATATAGTGGAGATTATGACAGGAAGGATGGGTGAGAGAGAGAAGGGATGACATGCAGGATATGTCCGCGGCTGGAATCGAACCGCGAGCCCTGCGGTACATGGTCAGCGCTTAATCCACTACGCCACCTAAGTGCCCCAGAATTTTAAACATTTCTAATTTAGTTTTACAGTTTAACAGCGTAATCATTCAATTTGACAAAGCAAAATGCATTGGCTGTGTTGAGTCAGAACTCAAGAAGTCATTTATTTTTTAGGGCTTACATATTGAATATAACATATTAATGGTTATAGAGGCATAAAATGTTACATTTACACACACACACACACACACACAGGAGCTGACAGGCCAACGCGCCAATTGTGATTTTGAAATCCTAACAATCCTAACATGTAAAAAAAACTATCAGTTTCAGAAAAAGTCCGGCTAGGAGAGGGATGTGTCTTCCAAAGTGTTCAAAGTGTTTTAAAGCAGTAATACTCTATGTAGATTAACATTTTGGTATGGAGGAACGCATCCCAGTGTTTGACGCCATTCCTGAGCCTCACAGTGTACATGTGAGTGTTGTGTATTAGGACAGGCCTACAGTATCTATGCAGGCAGTTGAATCTGAAAGCAGTCAGGGCATTTCTAATAAATCACGGTGCCTATTATTGGTTTTGTTCTCCAAAAATGTTTGATGGCGTGAACAAACACTGATATATTTAAGTGAGGCGGATATGCAAGGGATTAGCATGTGGAATGTGTTGCCTCAAGAGCTCCCATCCGCCCACGCGATCCACTGTTTCTTGTTAATACTATGACATCCAGCTCTGCCAGACCCTTTCCCCCTAAATGTCCCAAATTATGTACAGGCATGCAGGACAACTTCATTTTCTGGGTAAGTAATGCAGTCACGTGAACTCTTGCAAGGGTCCGACCACCTTTCCTCTTCCTGTCTGAGAGTCTCTGCCATCTAGGAGTGATTGAATTATGCAGCGCCTGCCTTTGACATTGAGAGAGAGAGAAAACGCGTGTGCTGAATAATTGGCTCTGATCTCACCCCTCTCTCCGGGAGCACCCTCTTTCCTCTGTAAGTGTTTCAGATTGCTCGGTGACTCAGTGGAAATCAGCCCAGATTGACACTTTGACATCAGCGTTAATTGTCAATTGTGAACCATCAGTGGGGCCTTCCAACAGAAGGTTCCCTGCCTCCTCCCCCCCCCCCGCCCCCCCCCCCCCGACACACTCCCGCCTACCCCCCCCCGCCTCCCCAACCCCTCCGACATAGGTACCCTGCGTGGGAGGCTGAATCGGAGAAGGGCTGTATAAAGGGAGCGAAGGGTTAAGTCTCACTGCAAGTCAGCCCTCACACTCTCCAGGATGTTTAATGCATTATAAATGAGGGACGGCTTCCCGACATTTGCAGCGGGTAGGAGTGAGTTGGCGCGATCTCAGCGACGCCGCTGCTCACAAATGAAGGGGGCCCTTTCTCACCATTCCTCATGAGCTCTTAAGCCTGTATCGCGTGTAGGCGGCAAGGTGCCATAAATGCTAAATGGCCATTTTACAACAAACGTCTAAGAGCAACCCACTGCATAAAATATTGGCCTCTTATTCGCACTTTGATAGCGAGGAGTTGGACATATTTCTCGTTTATTTTGCCATGTCGTGTTATGACTTTGTTATTGAGGCAATTTTTGGAGGACGAACCTGAGTCTAGTGTGTGGTCCAAGCTCAAATGTTCCAGTAACCAGTTCCAAATCGATGCGCACCGTGCAATTCAAATATCAGAGGTTTTTTGATATTGACAGGGCTCTAGCCATTGGGAGCAAACACAGATTGTGAATGAGAGGGTCAACAGCTGTGATACGATGCGAAGCCAATGTCAATTCAACAGGGAGCGTCCACGGTTTGGCTTCTAAAGTGGGTTAACTTCTCTAGATATGCTCGCTTCTGGTTTTATGAACAGCTAGAGAGCAGACCTGATGGAAGACCTGGGGTCCTGAACGTTGTTTCAGTGTTCTTAAATTGCCCTTTAGAGGACAGATTGCAGAGTTATCCTTTTCTTTCCGTCTCTGTTACTGTTGACTCGACATTAAAGCTTTTTTCGTCTCTATAGATGGTGGTTCTGTCTCACTATTATTATTATTATTATTATTATTATTATTATTATTATCCAGTATGGTTCTTGTTTGGCCAATTAAGACAGAGATACTGCAGATCGTTTGCAAGCCTTTGTTGAAGTAAATCTATATCATTATAGGATATTCAATGAAGAGTTTATTGTTCCCTTAATGTTTTTCAGTCCAGATAAGAATGGACTTTGCCCGCTGATCTTTTAATAAAGGCAGATAGCAGGGGAGGATTTTATTAAACCGCCGTGCTTGTCAATGGCATGTTCATCAAACTGTCATGATCGCGAAAGTGAAAACCTAATTTATTTCTCCCTGGGAGACACAGTGGTGCTCAAACCCTGCTGGTACGGGGGTCAGCAGCTCTCTCTCTCTCGTTCTCGTTTTTCTCTTGCTCCGTCTCTCTCTTTGTCTGGCACTGATCGTCCAAACAAAACCTAACCCAGCACCTCAAAAGCAAGATGACTGCCAAAGGTGATTTTTCAACGTCGCTGCCAGAACAGAGCATGAGTTGGAGATAACGGTAGGCCCAGCGCCAGACCCCACCGGCGCCAGAACCAACACCTTGGGTGGGCCGGTGGTGGGTGGGGTGTGTGTGGGGGGGGGGGGAGGGGAGTGGTCGCAATACTCATGATAGGGGTGGGGGGGGGGGGGGGGGGGGGGGTTGCAATGCTCACGATAGGGGTGGTGGGGGGGGGGGCGGGTTGCAATGCTCACGATAGGGGTGGGGGTGTGTGAGGGGTAGCGGTCGCAATACCCACGATGGTTTCAGTTTCAAGTTTCTGGTTCAAGTTGGGGAGGGGGTTAGTGGAAGCAGGGCTGACGGAGGGTGGGGGTAGGGGTGGATTGGGGGTTAGTGGTAGCAAGACCGACGGGGGTGGGGGGTGGGAATTGGTAGCAAGGCCAAAGGGGGGGGGCGGGGGGGGTGTAGTGGTAGCAAGCCAATGGGAGGTGGAGGAGGGATGTGGTGTTAGCGGTAGTGATAGCAAGGCCGACAGGGTGGGGGGGGGAAGCAAGGCTCTGGGCAGCGCTAAGTACATAGACACAGTATATGGACCTAAACCAAACACAGATATGATTAAAGTTTGATTAAACATTCAAACACGCCCCAGGAATATAAACAATTCAGAAAAAGGAAACATACT
This sequence comes from Nansenia antarctica, assembly GCF_963989245.1. Lineage (NCBI taxonomy): Eukaryota > Metazoa > Chordata > Actinopteri > Argentiniformes > Microstomatidae > Nansenia > Nansenia antarctica. The sequence continues at coordinate 4,890,961 of NC_137676.1, forward strand.
TTTTCATTGGGTGGGCAAGACGCACATTTGCGTGGGCTGAGCCCACCCCTACCCATAGCCGACACCAGCCTCGGATAGCGGGTCCACATTTTTCTCCCTTAAACTGCCATTTCGGAATAAGAATAGGCTAGACTCTTCTGTCAGATGTGGCAGTATAGCCATTATCCGACATATATTATTTTTTTTCCCTCTGAATGCACTGCCACAGAAATTAGATTTATAATAGACCAGGATTGTGAGGCTGGGCTTCGGTCTGATATTCATTAGCGTCTGAGTAAGCTGCATTATCCACTAGACGAGAGAGAACATCCCTTTTCACACTGACGTAAACATACAAATCCAACAATATCTCCAGGGGAAACCGCTTGAACTATTGATCACGGTCAAGGGCGAGAGCTCTATTATCCATGAACTGGACAGATGTGAATTTATTATCACGCCACACACTTTCAACTCTCAGCCTTGATGTCGGGCGAGAGAGGGTGGGGGGGACAGGGAGTGAGCGAGAAATGCAAATGACCTCTTCCAGAGAAGTTAATGTGCCTTTGCTGCAGAGGGACTCTGATTTGAAAGGGGAAAGGGAGGGCTTTCCACAGCCCAGCCAGAGATATCATTAATCCAAGGTTGACCTGGCTCACTTGGTGTGCCCCTGCACCCTCACAGAACTTTGTTATCCAAGTGCATATGCACAATGAAAGAGTCCCCAGACAGCCAGCCAGTCAGCAGCCCGGTTGAAGCCCTGGCAAATGTCCTGTTAGAGATGACAGAGTAGCACTTCATTCCGAGCTCTCAAAAGACAAATTGTCTTGGATCCGCAGCCAGTCAGTTTGGCTGAGGGGGAAGTTGAATGTATGGGACTGGGAGGACGATTTCATTCCGCTACATGGTTACTCAGTGCAGTGGTGGTGGATTGTTTCTCTCTCTGCCACCCCACCTCCACCACCCACCCACACACACACACACACACACACACACACACACACACACATCATACTCCATCCATAGAGTCCTTTGTGCTGCTGATATGCACCACACGTTGGTGTTTGTGGATTACACACCACTTTTCCCCCCCAACGTGAGACTACAGCACCCTGGGGGTCTCCAGATGTTGACTAAAACAATACACCGTTTTGTAGATCAGAGATCAGTCACACGGAATGATCCGGTGGAAACATCTGGAGAGATCCTATAAGCGCTTTCTGTATGCTGCGCAACGCGGAGGTCACAGAGAGGGCATCACAGTGAAGCATCTCATATACCACAGAGAAATGTGGAAATGCTACGGTATTGGATTGGTTGAACGCTTTCTTTGTTGTTATTATCTCCTGGGTTGACACAGATAATGTCTTATTACGGTATTTTGTCTTGTTGGAATTAGCAGTTGGTTAGCAGAAATGCCAACCACGGAAGTATCATGTTTATAACTGCCGTGATTGTAAGGCACTAAGATATTTTGAAGCAAGAAACGCACTTTGCCAACGCGCTGGAATTGAAGCACGCCAATACATTTAGGGGCAAATTCACTAAAGGATTGCAGAGATTTTGAGACGTTCAAACAGTAAAAAATGTGTCTCATTCACAAACCACCCGCCGTGGCTGACAAGCACACCAAACAGCGCAGCCTGGCAAATCGCGACGCCATCAGGATCATGCATTATTTAAATGTTGTTGTTTGCATATTTAATTGCGCAAAAATGGGTGGATTTGATTTAAATGACGCTCATTATAGTGAGTGCCCAATTCACATCGTCTCTATTCGCCATACACGATTAACCTGGCGATGTTAAAAAAAAACAACTCTGAAAGCTGACGGTAATCATGTAATGATCTATCTATCTTGTGTCTCTTGCCAGACTCATCGGGGCTCAGCTCCGAGCCAACGTTTATCTGTCGTCATATACAACCGTCTGTGGGTAAAGACAAGTCAGGGTTGCCAACTTTGGATACCTGGCTGGACTGAGACTTTGGTTAGCCGTAGTAGTAGTTGCCTTCTGAGAAAATCTCTGGAGAGGGGGGGGGGGAGCAGTACTCAAGTTGTAAAAGAAAATCAGGGGGGGATGGTGGATTTTATCATATGGGGACAATTTTAGCATCCCCACAGTGTCAGTGACTTCAGCCCCCTCGCCCACAGTATTTTACTCAATGGGCGCAAAAACTAAATAGCAGTAATACCACGGTCATTGATAAAATGACATAAGGGATGGAAAGGGGGGGATGGCAGTTTTAGAAGGGGGATGATATTGACCGTTTTTATTTCAGGGGGGATGCCATCCCCCCTCAACTCGCATACTGGGTGGGGGGGGAGGAGAAGGGGGGGGCGTTCGGCCATTAATGTCTGTCGCTGTCGTAGTTGTTATGTATGCAATGGATATTGCCAACAGTATGCCTTGTTATACCCATGCGTTAGGGGGCACTCTACAGCCCCCGTTAAGTGTAACTGACAACATTGTTCTGAGTTAACATGGATATCAATGCCCCCATCCGTGTTCTTGTGTGGCTCTCTCAATAGCAAGTGTATCTTTATATTATATAGCGAACTTAATAGTAATGTTTTGGCGTGGGAATTGACTGGGCAGCGTGAGAGTGTGAGGCTGAAGGTGAAAGCGACAGTTGGCAACCCTGAGACAAGGTCAATATAATGTCTTCTAGGCATTATATTATACTATATATTATAGGGAGGGCACACTGGATAATATATCTTTATACTGGAAGAGGGATACAAATCATCGGTCCGACACGCTGAGTAGTCATTCAATTTCACATCTGCTGAGGATATCAGATTCAGATTCAGACTCAATTTATTTGTCATTGACAGAGTACAAAGTACAGACAACGAAACGCAGTTTGGCATCACCAGAGAAGTTAACTTGCACAGATATATGTACAGTATGATATATAGAGACAAGGGTAAAGGTGTAGTTCAGTTCAGTAAGATATGTGCAGTACTATATGTACATAACAAAAAATGGCTCATTGGGAGCAATTTGGGGTTCAGTGTCTTGCCCAAGGACACCTTGACATGCGGCCGGCCGGGGGTCGAACCGCCGACCTTGCTCTACCTCCTGCGCCACAGCCGCCCAACAAGAGCAATGGATATCAATACATTATGTAGTTGAAGTCCTGAGTGGTTTTGGGGGTGCGGAGGGGGGGGGGGTGCAATATCCTGTTGGGGAGGAGGGGTCTGGGTGGGGGGGTAGAGGTATTGGGGGGCAAGGCTATCGCCGGGATCTTGAGTTCAGCAGTTTGACAGCTGCAGGGAAGAAGCTCTTCGCAAGCCTGTTGGTGTGGGAGCCTAGACTCCTGTGCTGCCTCTCCCATGTAGTAGGATATCATTGATCCTGCCACCCGAACGGAAGCAAGTTGAGATGGCCAAACTCACTTGCTGTGGTGTTGCTATGGTGTTGCTGTGGTGTTGCTATGTTGTTGCTGTGCTGTTTGTGAGTTTAAAGGGGTGGGTGTAATCGAGTTAAGATGGTAGACTCACTCCCTTCGAGTTGAAATACCTACAACATGCCATGATCAAATTGCTAGCTTTTCGGTGGTCTAGCTGTTTTCCGTCACGTATTTAGGAGACGGCGGTCACGTGTTCAGAGTGACAATTCAGAGGTCGCAGGTTGTAAGGTTCAAATACACAGAATGCTAAACTTTGTAACCAGGAGACTGAGACTTAATCAAATCATTATGGGCCGGTTTCACAGACAAGGCTTAAGCCTAGTCCTGGACTAAATCACACTTTCAATGTAAAATCTCCATTGAAGATGCTTTTTAGTCCAGGATTAGGCTTAAGCCTTGTCTGTGAAACTGGCCCTTAGAGTATTTATTTAGTTCTTGCAAGAAGGAGCGATTGTCCGGCCAACAAAATAGGGTCTCATCACAAAAGCTCAACGGGGTGGTCCCTGTTAACTACATTTATAGGTTTACAACATCATGGGCCGGTTTCAGAGACAAGGCTTAAGCCTAGTCCTGGACTAAATCACACTTTCAATGTAAAATCTCCATTGAAGATGTTTTTTATTCTAGGATTAGGCTTAAGCCTTGTCTGTGAAACCGGCCCATTGTGTTATAGAAATTAAAGAAAGGCAGCCTGCTTCGTTTCAAAATGCATTGGAAAAAGGTATTTAATGTTTACCTCTATAGAAGGCGAAAGTTTACAGGTACGTCAGACAAGTCTGAACGGTCAAAGTTTCTCTCAAAGTCCAGAACATTCATTACATTTCGGTATATATACACATAGGTACACTTCAGGTAACAAGTCCGCCCTTGGGTGAGGTCTAGGCCAATCATTTACAAGGGGTGTGGATTTGTACATTGAGGAAGATGATGGGGGATGAAGGTTAAGGGGGAATCGACCCCCACTTTCTCCTAGAGACACAAAGGTGAAAAAGGAACACAAAGGCCACAAACTGGTTTAGTCTGGTCCTAGAGTACTGGGTCTGGGGAAACACAAAGGTCCAAAACTGCTCTAGATGGCTTAGTCCATCTAGGTGCAGGTCAGGAGAAAAGAGAGCAATCAGGTCTTTGTAATCATTTAAATGTGTCTGTTGTCTAACCAATGTCAAGCTTCAAGTAGAGAAACTGGTTTCATTGTCTACTAGGCTGAGGTCGTCAATGTTGGTTCTGCCCTTGTGAATTCAGTCAGGTGAAGGAATATTCTTATTCTATTAATATATAAAATGTCTAACGCAATATTATTCCATCACACACGTGAGCAGGTTGTCCTGGGATTTCCCATAGTGAGTTCAACTGTTGGTCAAGCTGTCACAGAGGGAGGAGAAGCAGCCTTTCCCCCTCCTCGTAAACCATTTTGCTCATCAAGTAATCGTAAAACCTCTATTTATCACATGAGAGTATTCTGTGTCTTCCATACCTGCCATTCATACAGTTTTAAGTAATCATTGTCACATATTTAGTGTATTAAAGACATCTTTCCCACACAGGTTTGAGACTTGTGTGAGCAATTTGGAATGCGAAGGCTGTTCGCAGCGACTCGATGTCAAGTCACGTGAAGATCCTGTGCAATACCAGGGATTGTAGAATTGCTTGGCCCACTCCAGGTTGTTATGTCTGGGTCTGAATACTAATCTAAAAGACGAGCACTATTCCAATCCCAATAACTCAAGATAAAAAAGGAGAGAATAAATGGAACCTCATTTCGCTCCCCCTCTCTATGTCATCTACTGTATCAAGCTGGTCTGCCAACGTCGGGTAGCCAACTGGATCAGCACAGCTTGTCTCTGTCTATCAGAAGCAGTTTTTTTTTGCAGGACACAAGAATGAAATGAAAAAAGATTAATGTGAAATAAAATAATTTAGACTATAAGTGTGTTGGTTCATTTGGGCCGACATTCACCCTCAGTCGTTCGGTGATTACGCGCGTCGTTATGGAAAATCACTACAGTATTCCTATCGATTCTGTAGTGCCTCATTCATTTCTGGTTATCATCCCTTGCATTGCATACTGTAGCCTTCGCTAAAGCAATTAACGGATACCTTTCTAATGCAACATGTTATCAGTATTAGCCTATCTGTCGGAAAGATAACTCGGGGTGTAATTTAACTGGATGAAAGAAGACTTTCGATTGTACGCTACACTATCTCACAGCCATTTATCTAATAATCCGGCTATTTATAGTCTAGTAGTACTTTATTCTCCTCATGACACAGCCCTCCTCTAAGAGCCCTCAGTCCCTTGCAGTTCAGGCGTGGTTACACTTGGTTGCACACTTGATTTGCATCGATACTCGTGTGAATCTGTCGTTAAAACAGGCGCAGAGCGGGTACGCGAGATGAGGAGCAGAGAAAAAGAAGGCAGTCTTCTTCCTTAGTGAATTCACCCCTCAATGTCAGTTGAACACTGCCTCTTTTGTGTCAGCTACTCTGTTACAGCTACTCACAACACAGCAATTAAAATAACACTATCTTGGTGATTATCCTCCTTCCCGGAGATTTTGATGATGCAATAGCAGTTGCTCTGTTTGTCAATTCCCAGAATATGTAGGTTATTTCGGATTCACTCAGATATTTTGGGGGTAATATACTGTGTTATTGTTTGCCGTATTTTTTGTGGCACGTAGTGTTCCAAAAGCTGTAATATTGATGTGAAATACGGAGGTAAGATGGAGGTGAAGGCTTTGAGGTAAAGGTTTGAAAACTTTTCCCCATCTGACACAGTTTCCATCTGCTCAGGAGAAGTTTGGGAAAATATTTTACAGTTTTCTCAAACTATGGTGGTTGCTATGAAACTATGAAGATATGCTGAGGGATGGCTTTGATTGCATAATGGATTGTTCTGCATAATGAATAGGAAATGATGCTATCTTCCACTTTTAGTAGATTGCCCTTGGTGCTGTGTTAATCATATACTGTATCTGCACAGCACAGTTCAATTAAAAAACTCCTTAAAAGTGTTATTAGTTTATGAGTTACTACTTAGCAGATCCTATCTGTTTGTGAACCAGTTTGCCTCCATAACTGATTGCTTTTTTTCTCTGTGTTTTGGTCTCGTTGCAGGTCTGGCGGTTCACCAGATTATTACAATCACTGTGTCTCTTATAATGGTTATTGCAGCCTTGATAACAACACTTGTCCTTAAAAACTGGTAGGAAAGATTCCTTTACTCCACAATTAACTCCACATTCTCCTCAAATAATCATCATGATTAAGCTTTTGAAATGAGATTTTTGAAATGAGATCCACTCCACCAGCAGTGGTACAAGGTATGATTTTATGTTTGTTTCTTGTTTTTGGTACGTGTTTTTGTAGCTGTGCACAGACGGGGAATGGCCGTCACAATAGCCATCAGCGGAAGATCCACCAGCAGGAGGAGAGCTGCCAGAACCTGACAGACTTCACCCCCGCCAGGGTGCCCAGCAAAGTGGACATCTTCACCGCCTACAACGACAGCCTACAGTGTTCGCACGAGTGCGTGCGGACCGCCGTGCCCGTCTACACGGACGAGATGATCCAGCAGACTCCGATCTATAAGACCACCTACAACGGAAACAGGTACAGTTATGGATATGGCGCTAACAACAGCGCTTAGGTTGTGGGTTCGATTCCCGCTGGGACCAGATATATATACTGAAAAATGTATGCATTCACTGCAATGTATGTATGCACTCACTGGATAAAAGCGTCAGCTAAATGGCGTGTGTTATTATTATATATAGATACGGGGGTTTTGAAGTTGCCCTGAATTGATTTCTGCTCTGATGACATTGGCAAATCACCCTTCTGACTGGATTGGTTATTTTACTCTGAGACACTATCCCAGGAGTTGTTCCTGCCTCAGACGTATCGAGTAACGGCTGATTTGTTTTGGCACAATCTCCCCCGTAAGAATTATACTATTTTGCATGTTAAGTAATTCCCTTACCGGGAGCGGGGATAACAAGCCTCTGTACTCTCAGGCCCTTATTGTTCTTCTCTTCTCTCCTCTCATCTCCTGTCTCCCCCCCCCGCCTGCAGACCGTCTCCTACTGAGAGGCAGCTGATTCCTGTGGCCTTCGTGTCGGAGAAGTGGTTTGAGATCTCCTGCTGACCGTCTGAAGAAGGCCTTTTCACCTTATGGGCAAAACAGACTTCCTGAATTGATGCCCTGGTGCGTGGGTACGCCGCTTCATCCCCTCAGCAGATCACTTCCTGAGCCTTAGACACCTTGATCCCCGCAGTGATTCTGTATATATCACAATGTGATACATACAGACAAGGGCGATGATTTGTACAGTTAAGATATTATATGTACAGAACAAGGGCGATGGATATCAATACAGTATGTACAGTTAGGGTATATGTACAGTTAGGGTAGGGGGGGGGTGCCAGTTCTTACTTTCAGCACTGCGGTCTTAGAAAACATGGAGATCTCTATTATGACTATCCGCAGCGGAAAATATACTATCAATGTCGAGTTTGGTACATAGATGGGTAATTCCCCATTTTGGGAATAGAAAGGAACTTGGCATAATGTTGTGTTATTTCTGCCTCGATTGTTCATGAATCCAATTAGAGCACTGTGAAATAGTTCATGGTAAACTGTGAAATAGTTTTTAACACCACCCAAAAGGTCATTCATTACCTACAATTGGTAAGGCCAATAAGATAAGGCAGCAAAAATGAATGTCTAACGTGTTTGTCTTTACAAACTAAAGTTTGTACTACTGGTAGTAGTTAAAAGATGTTATTGGATATGTATATTACGTTTGGATCTGGCAGTTCAGCAAATCCTCGGGTTTATGAAAGGTGTTACTCATTTATGAGGTTGCAGCCCTCGTTCATGCGGCAAATGTAATATTGTTTTTATGGAAAGGGTCACTTTCACTTGACTTTCCTTGCATTTTTTATGCAACGGGACGACAGGGGGCTGGGACTGCCTCTATTGGAAATTTAAATTCGCGAAAGTTAGACACATGCTTCTAGCCCACAGTGTGGTTGAGAGGCCCCCAGGGGTAGGCACAAGTCTGGGTGTTATTGACCCAGATATGAAAGGAAATAGAAATGCCTGGAGGTAGCGTACCGCGGGGACGGCGACAGGCCTTCGTCTGGACAGACATTAGTCTCAGTCAGGGAGACTCAGTCAGACTCAGATTCAACTTAATTGTCATTGACAAGAGTAGTCAAAGTGCAAAGACAATGAAAGGCAGTTCGGCGTCTGACCAGATGAACGTGTGAGAGTCACGCCGGACGCGTGAGAGCTGGCGACCCTGAGACAAGGTCATTGTAATGTCTTGTAGGCCTAACGTTGCTTTCGGGAAGCTTCTATAGGTAGGGTATACTGGATATAGCCTTGTACTGTAAGAGGGAGAAAAATCATCAGTTCTGACACGCCGAGTAGTCATTCAATAATACATTTGCTGAGGAGATCAGATTCAGATTCCATTTAATTGTCATTGACAAGAGTACAAAAGGACAAAGACAATGAAACTCAGTTCGGCATCTGACTTATGCAATGGTGCAAAAGCCATAAAGGTATGGACAGATACTGTATATGTACAGTGTGATATGTACAGACAAGGGCGAAGATTTGTACAGTTAAGATATTATATGTACGGTACAGAACAATGGCGATGGATATCAATACAGTATGTACAGTTAGGGTATATGTACAGTTAGGGTAGGGGGGGGGGGTGCCAGTTCTTACTTTCAGCACTGCGGTCTTAGAAAACATGGAGATCTCTATTGTGACTATCCGCAGCGGAAAATATACTATCAATGTCGAGTTTGGTACATAGAGTAATTGCTTCTTTTGATTAAAGCAGCACTCCTACACAATCTCTATTTCAGCCCCTACAGTGAGCCCCAGATAATGTGTTTTCATTCTGAGGCGGGTGGTTACCACTGAATTCAAAATCACTTAAATGAATTCACATCAGTTAAATCCGCCCAGACCGTCCCCCCCTCTACAGTTTATACTGTCAACACAAAGGGCTCACTGCAGGGCAGGAACGGAGATCGAGGAGGGCTGCTTTTCTGCTATTGCTATTACATCGTGACTTAGGCTACAATGACCTACATTGAGCAAGCAGCTTGTTTGACGATTACAGTCTTAAGTACTAATGTGGTGATTCCCCCTCCACAGGATTCCTTTGGTCAACTTTTCAACCAAGAGAAAGGAGCACCACAAAACAACGGCCAATTTTGTAAAATAGTGGGGATATCTCTCTCTCTCTCTTTCTCTGGACACCGGCGAAGATATTTATTTTTCTAAAAAATGAGGACAAACCGAGCAGCCGTTCCTGCTGTCACTCCATGTTATTTTCCAAGGACCTGTGGTCACTCAGATATCTATGTAGAGGTACTATGGATATATTTACTGGACGTGCAGGAGAAGACCATAGACGAAGAAGAGGAATATGTCCTTCAGAGGTTGAGTCTGGAGGAAGAGCTGCTGCTCATTGGAATATGAACTGAACTGTATCTCAGAACAATGTGCCAATAATGCCACTATGTGCCACAATCTGTACAGAAGGAACTTAAGAAGAAAAAAAAACAATTCAATGGACAACAAAAGCAGAGTGCTATATTAACCCTGTATCAACCTGACGTTCTTTTTTTCTTTTTTTCCTTTTTTTTTTTAAAGAAATGTGAAGAGAAAAAAATATGTTATCAAAGTATTTGAATATGTTTTGAAATAGTTTTAAGAATTGTGTTGCAGAGTCCAAAAAATATTTATATGAAGCACTATTCATTGGGGGTGGGGGGGGGGGGGGGAAAGAAAAGAAACAGTAAATGCTTTATTCAACACCTTATACTATTACTAAGGCATTGCTACTACTGTAGGTCCCGTTTTAAAACCAGAGTAGTCGCGTCTATTTTTATACACAAAAGAGGTGACAACCCAAATTGTGCAGTTCCTGTGCGACCAGATTCCCGGACTGTTAATTAACTTCTCCTGTCCAATCTGAGATTAAAACCAAGGGAACTATTTGAAAACACACCCCATCTAATCCTGTTTCAGTTGCCATTTAGTAAAGCCATTTTTTTAAGCTTTTTATTTTCTTTCCCAAAACTTGACTGACGCAATGGTGGAAGATCAGTGCATACCCCGTTTCCTGCAGTGGTTCTTTACTGTGTATCTGGATGATATCAAGATGGTTAAAGGGGAGGATTAGCAGTATGTTGACATACTGCCTCAGGTCAGTGTCTCAAACACAAGCTTTCATCCCATCCGAACAACTAACACATCTCAAAAACAGAGTGATACAGTAATACACTATAGGTTACACTAATTGGTGGTAAGACATGAGCAGCATTGCACAAGGCTGGTAATTTTTTTCAATTAGCTCACATGAATGTAATCATTCAGTGTTACTAATTATTAATAGAATAATTCGTCCAAATTGGAGCAATTGAAGAAGACTCAGTAGTATTCCGTCTCAACCTCCCAAATGCTGTGTTTCTCTCTAGTTTGTTTTGCTAATCACAACTATAATACACAACACTAGTTTGATTGGCACAATGAAGAAAATCCATTGTAACAAAACGAGACGGTCAAGAATGAGAGGACCTTTTCCAGGATCAGATTATTCAAATGTAGTTATCATTTACACTAGTCATTTCTCTCTGACATCACGAGCTCAGAATCATTGAAGAGGACATCTGAGAATCCCCCCCCCCCCCCTCAAGAAAACAAAAGCATAAAGGTATCCCTCAGGTCCAAATTAGCCGAATCTTGCGCTTTGAACACAATCACGTCAGCTCCTTGATCAAATTGTCCAAATCAGTGGCAAGATTGAGAGGGAGCTTATTGTTACATTATAATAACATAATACATCTATATCTACTACTATTTGCAGTCACAGTATTTCTCGTAAAAAATGTCATGCCAAGAGAAAAACAGGCATGATATTTTCGTAGTAGATGGGTCATAGCCCTGCAAGCTACACAGGAATGTCAGTGTCTCTAACTCCCCCAACACCCCTAGAAGCATCATCATTGCTGAGTCAATGCTGAACCAGAAGGGATTAGGACAAGCCAATCAGAGGGTAGAAGGGATTAGGACAAGCCAATCAGAGGCCAGCGGAACTCTGGCCCTCGCTTAATAGAATTCCACCAAGTCAGGACAATGATATGCGATTAAAAACCCTTTGTGATGCAGTGGGTTTGTAGAAAGCACAAAAACAACTCTTGATTGAAATGATTGGGGGGGGGAGGGGGGCAGACAGCAATATGTACAGATTTAAAGATGGAATGGATTAGGGCTGACTACTGTATCTGCACTTACTGCTACTGTAACTCCATCAGGTGGTCATTACTCACTCCCCTGAGCTCAAGGCAGAGGCTGTCCCTTAGGAGCAGATCTGAGATCAGTTTATCTGAATTAGCTAAAGCTAAGTTGGAGGGTTGTCAAACTGACCTTAGATCAGTATTGAGGTGCAATAGCGATTCACTCCCTTTGTCATTTCTCACACACACCAAAACTGTCATGAATGACCATGCCAGTTCAGGCCAACCATGTACACTCGGTGATTCAACATAACATATATTTTTGGAACGAAGAGTGTTATCTTAATAGTCAGAGGGTTACTAAATTATTGTATATTATACATGTGTAAATGTATTTTCTATATATTTACTTCTATTTGTGTACAGGTGTGTTATTTTTCAAGACCTGTCCCTTTTTGGGAAAAGGTTCGGCTAGGTCTGGGATAGTGTCTTTGTTTACATGTGTAACTACAGTATTTCTTTCATAACACAAACTAACCTTGTGCCAAGCTTCCTACCTGCACTTTCAAGCAGTACTTGTATTATATATTTAGCTAACCAATACAATACTTAAGTAGACGCTGCAATATTTCACTGTCGTTAAAAAAACAAAAAACGATTTCGGGCCGGAAATGTGAGAGAAAGCGACAGTCAAAAAAATCTACAAAAGTATGACACGGTCTTTTGATTGTATCCTAGGGTGAGATCAGAGAGCTGCTGTTTGGGGTGTCGGTTGGTAGATGATCAAGTGATATTCTCAAATCCTGACATCACTTTGATATGAATTCTATATTTGCTTGTGGTCTGGAGATATGATTACCGGTAATCACACTGAAAGGGGGGAAATAATGTAAACCCAAGAACACCTGTGATAAAAAGGAGATAAGACTGAGACCGTTTATTTCAGTCAAATTTCTGTTTTAATGGTAACCACCCTTGAGGCGCTAGATTATGAGCTTTCTTTAGAGGGGCGGGGACAGGGGGACTAGCTGAGGTTGAAAACATGACTAAAGACAAATAATCAGGGAGAAGAAGAGTGTTTAGTAGAGAAAACCAAGGGTGTTAGAGACGGGCAACTCCCCCACTCCTCTTCATGGTAAATCTATCATCATGAACCTCTCACTGATTCAATAGTTACAAGATAGAAGAAGAAGAACAAAAAAGCTAAAAACATATACACTTTGTGTGAATATCAGAGAGAGATATGTACACTATATGTCCAGAACATCCAGGAAGTGGAAGACATTTGGTGAACTGTATTTTACATTTTTATATATATTGGGGCTTAAATGCATCTGGTAATTATGTATTCAGCGTTATTTCATTTGGTGCCATTTATTGTTGCAAAACACTTCCCTCTCATGCGTTCAAATATCATACATTATGAATGGAGACAAATGGTATTAGCAATGTGATATCACATACACATGAGAGAACATAAAAACGGTTACCAGATTGCCATAACCAACTCTTCTACAACTCATGTTCGATACATGTAAAAGGTCAATTCTAACTACAGTACCCACAATTTTCAGCTTTATGTAGAAACAGTGATGCACTGAAGCGTACTGTTTCTGTAGTCTTTTAGAAACGTTTACAGTACACTTATCTTTCTTCCACATTTTACCTCAGTTTTCCTGTACCAATGTATCAAGAACAGTTGACGACTTTGTCAAATCTCATCAAGTTATCGACTATGATGAGAAATAATTCCAAGTTTCAATGTTGCATCATTGAAGTCTTGAAATCTGGAGAAAGAAAAAAAATGAAAGAATTGACCTGCTGGCTCATTACAAACCGAATCATTTTCAAGTTATCATATCAAGGCAACGCAGACATGCTGTACATTCACAGAGCTCTTCTTCCTCGTATTCCCATCTGTTCTGTTCAGCTCACAGTGGTCAAAGCAGTTCAGTTGGCTTAACCACACGCTGAATGGGAGCAGCAACAGGATCAAAAACATCCGAAGTATAGACGCCAAATACATTACTCTGCCTTCGCGGGGGCTAATGAATATCTACAGCTGACATCTCTGCTGTCTCTTCAGTGATTCTCAAGACATAGCCGCCTCCCCCTCTCTGACACAAATAAACTCTCAATTAAGACAGTATTCAGTGCCAAGATGAAACGATATGTGTCATGCACAGTTTGTGTATTGGGCACAGGATTGTGTTTGCCTTGTCCTTGTTCCCCCCCCACATCTGACATATTGGCATACTGATGGAGAATCATCGATGCATTCATAATGTTGAATCAGACGTTGGCTGGATTGTCTCAGAGTGGCTATGAAACAGGACAGAAGGAGAGTCGTAGGCCTGCCTCGTCTCTGTATCTCATCATAGGCCATGGGGTGGCTCACATCACAGAATGGGTTTCAGACAGCAGCCATTATTGATGATTGATTTGATTGTTATAAATAGAACGCAGGCTCACCTCCCCAGTCTATTGACCGTGCCGGGGTGATACTCCTACAGTAGTTGTTTTCTCAGATAATTAAAGGTAGACTCGACATAAAGACCGGGGCAAAGTCTTGCTTACGTACGTAAACAAAACAGAGAATTCCAATCGGGCCAAATCTGCCATTATTTAACTAATTATTGTGCCAGTAAACGGCAGTCTAGGCAGATTTTAAGTCTGTTTTTGTTACAGCAGAAAAAAACCGCCAAGGTGGTCACCAAGGTGACGATAAACGCGCTGTGACAGAGATGCATTGCTTGACTCACCTCTATGAGCAGACTGAGAGAGAACTGAGGGCTCTATTTTCAGCTGGTGCAAAACGGTCCTAAAAAAAGTCCACAACACAGGCACATCGGCAATTTGTGTTGGAGATAACTGGCAACAAAAAAAAAGTCCACAGCGCTGGAACACTGTCTGGCCTGCGCTCAGGTGTGTTGAGTAGCCGTAATAGAGGCCTGTTCATGACAATGAGCAGGTCAAGTGCCATCAGGTGTGCTGAAAGATTCTGGCCTTGAAAATAGCACTAATATTTCACCCCCCCCAGTGCCAGCACTCCCCATCCCACCCCCCCACTACCCCTCCAGAACCCGCATTTGTGCTAAGACTGCTAGCTACGCCGTTAAAATATAGCCCTGAATATCGTGTATCTCTCTAAGGTCTTGGGGGGGGGGGGGAGAAGTTCTTTCAGGTATTTGAAGTCATTCACAAAGCTATCGGTAGAAACAACATGTTTTCTTTCGGTTGTTTCACACGGGCACAGAACAGTTTGTTCAGCGAAAGATACTTACAATCACAATCCATACTACTACACAGAACCTGACTCGTGTTGTTGCCATAACAATGAAAATTTGTACTTTGTGACTCTCTAACTTTTTATATTTGTGTTTAATATATCAATGAGTACCTCTGTTACTTTTGTATAAGACCTATGAATATAGTACACACACACACACACACACACACACAGACACACGTACAAACACACACAGAGGGACTGTATAAACAGTTGGTTTCTGTGTAAGCTAAATGTTGTAACATTTTTATTTTGTGTCTTATGAATCACATCTCTCTTTTCTTTTTGTAGGTATTGGTAATGTTTGAATTTCCAGGTGACTTTGATTTGGATTTTACTCTTGTACTTCTAAGCTCTGTATTTGCAAGCACTGTAAATGCGATTCTCATCGGATTCGTCCCCTGTACATTTAGTACTCTGATGTTGCTATTAATAAAATGTAAAACAACAAGAGCGGTCTCTCTGCAATTGCACTAGGTAGTTTGAACAAATAATTAGGAGTTATAATTTGGGAAACAACTAAAAAGGAACCATTGGGAATATAAACACAGGAACACGAGCTGCTGTTCTCTCTCATCGCTCATGTTATCAGAGGCCTATAAAGACAGAAGACAAAGCAGGTTGGCTCCTCTTTTGTTAGTAGAGGCTGAAAATCTCTCTCTCTCTCTCTCTCTCTCTCTCTCTCTCTCTCTCTCTCTCTCTCTCTCTCTCTCTCTCTCTCTCTCTCTCTCTCTCTCTCTCTCTCTCTCTCTCTCTCTCTCTCTCTCTCTCTCTCTCTCTCTCTCTCTCTCTCTCTCTCTCTCTCTCTCTCTCTCTCTCTCTCACAGAACTCATCGGATTATCTGATTATTTATACAATTATACATAATTACTGATACTGGTATACTGATACTAGTATTCCCAATATGAAGTGGGGTAGTACAAGGCTGAGTAATTGAAAGATCACAAATCATTAACCAACCAATGTTTATATCTGTATTTACTGATGTGTACTGCACAGCCACAATTATTTGAAAACCATTCCCTGGGTACTGAATGCCAATTATCAAATAAACAGTTGTTTCTAGGCCTATAATGCATACACCGATGATACCCTTTATTCTAAGTAGCTTTTATCTGAAATGTGTGCCTTTTTTTGATATCTAAAACAGATCTCAAACTGTTACTGTTAACTGTAACTACAGTCAATGAAAGCTTGGGAAGATTGACATTCATTTGATTATCAATTTGTAAACTGATACAGTTATGAATACATTTCATATGTATATATATATATACAATATAACTACTGAAGACATTAAGACTAAAATTTCAATTCATGTATTCCATGTAAATAATTTAGTTTTGGGGGCGTGGCCATAAAAACCAGTCAAGACCCACCCCTCAGCAACAAACCTGTCAATGGTTGACAGAGTTTTAGGAGTGCTTCTTCAAGAGCAAAGCTCTTCTTGTTTCCTACTCAGAAAGATTTATCTGAATCTCTTTTGACAGATGACAGGCTAGACATATTCCTCACTAAAAAACACCTTTTGCATGAACAATAGTTTTTTTCAGTTGTTTATTCTCGTATTTTTCCAATCGACAAATGACGAAAACAGACGAGAAATCCACCTCATCACCTCGCAACTATTACCTTGACACAAACTAACTTTGAATTCCCTTTAAAAAATAAAATAAAAAAAGAGAAAAAAAGGCAAAATGTATTTGGTAGCGCCTGGAGGAAACGGTCCACCACGATCCCCTCTCTCCAGCCCCACTTTGATGAATCTGCATGGGCAGAGCCTGTCCTCCCTCATGCTGCCTTGGGTGTCCTAAGGGAGCCCTGCCAGGGCGCATTAGTATGAGGGAGGCCGGATCCATCTCTACTGGCCCTGACAGGCCCCGGGCCCCGCGGTCCTCATACATTAAACAGAATTATGCAGCCCCGCACCAGACGGGCTGGATCAATGAGGTGGACAGCACATGCCAACAGCTGCCAGCGAGACGCTTTAGTGCGGTGAGATAAAGTACCCGCTGCAACCTGTGCCCGTCAAAGGAGGGCCACTGCCAACCCAGACACTCCAGTCAGAGTTGATTAGCTCCCGGCTGTCGGTGGTAGACTCAGTCGACTTTTGACTGGCGGCTATGATAGGTAGGGGGGCTCTGCGCTGCATGGAGAGGAGCCTCCCCGTCGCTCACACACACGCTAGGGGGATAGGTGTGTGTAGGGATGAGCGAGCCGCCGCCTGGAAAGTTCTGAGAGGAATAGGGAAGTGTTTGTGGGATGTTGTTAACCAAAATAGTCCACAGACCTCGTAAACAAAAGTGAGGGGCCGTCGTCATTCTGTCTGGACATTCTGTCTTGCCAGGTTTCTGGGATAAGCCAAGAAGAACATTTTACATTTTAGTGGTGAGCATAACAATGTTTACAATGTGAGGAAACCAATAAATAAGTGAATGCTACAGTAGCTCACCTGCCTCGGCGACCTTGCCAGAGGGAACACACTGCCAACCAGGCAATAGGCATCACAAAACGGAACAGCCCACATAGACAGTGTTCCAATAACCGAATTATAATTCCAGGAAAAAAAGGTATATTTTAAAAATGTGACCTTTCGCAGTCAGCGCTCCATTCAAATTGAATCGGCTAGATAGATATAAAGGTAGATAGAAAGTTAGATAGATAGATAGATAGATAGATAGATAGATAGATAGATAGATAGATAGATAGATAGAAAGGCAGGTAGGTAGATAGATAGATAGAAAGGTAGATAGATAGATAGATAGATAGATGGAGAGATAGAGAGATAGATAGATAGATAGGTAGATAGATAGAGAGATAGAAAGGTAGGTAGATAGATAGAGAGATAGAGAGATAGATAGAAAGGTAGATAGATAGGTAGATAGGTAGATAGATAGATACTTTATTGATCCGTGAGTGGAAATGCAGGTGTTACAGCAGCTAAAACCACAAACAACAACAACAAAATAAAGTGACAATTCAATAGTAGACTTAAATAAAAAATAAAAATAAAGATAGACCTAATAGACATGTGAAAAACTTAGGCTATATAAAGTAGGATTTAACATCCTCCAGCCTGACTATGATCTCCCCGATAGAGCCATTCGGAGGAGCAGTTGTACAGTTATATTACGGCAGGCAGAAAAGAGCTCCTACGTATGTGCAGTGTGGTTATAATAGCCTGTTGCTAAAGGAGCTTCTCTGCTCTGCCACCGTGTCGTGTAGGGGATGGGAGCGATTGTCCATGATGGCCAGGAGTTTGGTCCTCCTCCTCCTATTGGCTACCTCCTCCACAGTGTCCAGGGTAACACACACACGGAGAACAGAAGCAGCTTTCCTAATAAGCTAGCTCAGCCTCTTGGTATCATCTCCCTTGAGGCATAGCAATTTATTCAGACTTCCAACAGAGGCGTGAGAACAACATGATTTGGAAGCATTACTGTGGAAGATTATACAGTACGTACGAATTGAAACGAGCAGTCTGCCTACTCACGAGGACTGTTGTTCCCATCCACCAAAACCCAGTCACAGGTTTTGATTAGATAGGACACACTAATAATAATAACAACTCACATCCTTGTTAGCTCTATACTTTGCACAAGAAGTTTGGGTGCAGATAGAGGGTTTTTTTCTAGGCTGTATGTATGGCTCAAACAGATCTCAACAGCAGACAGACAGACAGACTCGCAGCTGATTAGCACACCTGAATATCGTTGATTGCTTCCACCCTGCCATTAAAGTCAACACGGACGCATTAAGACAGATTGCTGTCTCACTGAATTATTCACAGTCCAATCTGCAAGTGACAAAACATTTAGGAGCGGTGGACAATTATCCATCTGTCAAGGGGGGAAAGCGGTGAGGTGCTCCAGGGGCAGGGGGGAGAGGGGGCAGCAAGCACACAAGGTGGTCTATGTGGGAGGGTTCTGCATTTCCTATTGCAGTGTTCCATCAAAGTTAAACGGGAACTCAAAGCAAATATATATGTACAAAATTACTTTTCTTTAATGCATGGGATTGGTGAGCCCACAATACCTCTATATTTATATTTATAAAGCTCTCTCTGGCACAGCACCAGAATATGTTCAGACCTTTTGCTAGCATATCAGCCCAGTAGAGCTCTCAGGTCTTCTGCTAGCATATCAGGCCAATAGAGCTCTCAGGTCTTCTGCTAGCATATCAGCCCAATAGAGCTCTCAGGTCTTCTGCTAGCATATCAGGCCAATAGAGCTCTCAGGTCTTCTGACGCTGGTTTTCTCTGTGTACCACATGTACAAAAGAAGAGATTTGGTGAGGCTGCATTCTCATTTTATGCACCCAAATTGTGGAATGCACTGCCAGTTTACATCAGGGATGCAACCTCAGTATCAAGCTGAGTTCAAGTCAAGACTAAAAACACATCTTTTTAATATTGCCTTTAAATGACTAAATAATGTAATTATGATTATATAATGATTGGAGCACTTTGAGCTGCAACATTTGAGGAAAAGTGCTATACAAATAAAAAAGTTATTATTATTATTATTATTATATAGTAAAAGTGTTACATTTGTGTGTGAAATATTACATCATTTCTCAATTTAGCTTGAACTGAATGAAGCCTTCACTTCTCTCGTGTGATCATTGACATTCAGCCTGCTTGCTTTCAGACTGTCAGAAATCCTCTTCCAATGTAGATGTCATGCCCGTTTGATGGTGTGTGAGTGTGTAATGTATGTATGTGTGTGTGTGTGTGTGTGTGTGTGTGTGTGTGTGTGTGTGTGTGTGTGTGTGTGTGTGCGTGCGTGTGCGTGTGCGTGTGCGTGTGTGTGTGTGTGTGCGTGTCCGTGTGTGTGCGTGTATTTTGATGTTTGATTGGGAGCTTGTGTGTGTCTGTGGCTCTCAGGATAACTAATGCTCTGGTTGCTTTGGTGCTTTTCAATCTAGCCTGACGTTTTAATCCCCACATTTGCATTTCGCTAAACTTAGATCTGACTCCCACATCAACGCTTCAACAGTGTACAGACTCAACTGAAAGAACAATTGTTGTTATGGTGACTGAGCTTAGAGCAATATTGATACAACATTCATGACCATGCTTGCTATGGTAATATTACATGCATAATGTGACATATGGAACAAACATATTTTGAAATGACAGTTGGCAGTTGGTAACGACCTCACACTCCTGAGTCAGTGTCATCTTCTATTCCAAATGGTGAATCAATGTCTTGCAAATGAGGGTTTAAAGCTTCTTCACAAAATACACTAAATATGCATGCCCTCTGTAAGTAATGGGACAGTGAAACATGTTTCTACACTCCAGATTCTCAGCTTTTATTTGATGGTTTTTGTGTACATATTGGTTTCACCATTCAGAAATGACACCACCTGTAGTTATTCATAGTCCCTCCCTATTTATTCATTTTCTGAGTGGGGCAGTCCCACTCGTATTCTTTTATTTTATTGGACAGATTGTGATAGTGAAGACAGACAGACAGGAAAGTCAGGAGAAGATGGGAGAGCATGGCATGAGCCGGATTCGAACCCATGCCGACATGGGCATATGTGTGCACTGTAGACCGTGGTGCCACGTCCCTCCCTATTTCAAGCGACCCAAAAGCAACGAGACAGATTTATAAAATGTCCAAATTAAGCACCCGTGTTTATTATTTGGTGGACAATCCTTTGCGTGCAATAACTGCCTGAAGTCTGCGACCCATTAACCACACCAGATATCTTCTCTGGTGATGCTCTGCATGGCCTGTACTGCAGCTATCTTCAGTTGTTGTTTGTTGTCTTTTTCCTTATAATGTTATCATCAGGAAATGAATTGCATGTTCAATTGGATTTAAATCGGAAGATTGACTTGGCCAGTCAAGACCTTTCCACTTTTTTGGCCCAGAAAAACTCCCTCTTTCTCCAAACGTTCCTCTTGGAATCACTCTGGTCCACGATCATATTCATCCTCTCTGTCCACAATCACTTTTCCACACCTCTGCAGGCTTTTTAGTGTACTTTTCTTTTTAGCAAACTGTAACCTGACCAGTGACCATCCTTTTTGAGGATAATTAGTGCTTCGCACCTTGCAGTGAAGCATCTGTAGTTTGGCTGGTGATGTATTCTGCGGAGGGTATTCTCTGACATTCCCTCCTAGCTCCCGGAGAGTGGATCTGATCTGTGGAACAGTTGTTTTGGGGGGTTTTCTTAATTATGGTGAGCAATCTTCAGTTGTCCAGTGTGGAAGCCTTGCTGAGCTCACCGGTCCTGTTGTTTTCTTTTAATTATGTTCCAAACTGTTGATTTTGGCAAGCCTAAGGTCTTGGCTGGGTTTCTGCTAGCTGAGCCATGCAGTCTAATAACGGCTTCCTGGACTTTTAGAAGACCAATGCTACACATTGACCGCTCAACCACAATGACCATGTGACGGAACACATGTGACTTACCAGAAACAACCTGTCAAGCCAATCGTCCCGTTACATGTGGGTATCCTAAAATATAGGGGGACTATGCATAAAAAGACTTGTGATTTTTGAATAGTGAAACCCAAAACTTCGAAAATCTGTACTTTAACCTCTTAATAACTGTTTGATTTCAAATCTTTTGGAGTTTAGAGACAAAATAAAATAAAATAAAATGTATGCAGGGCCAGTGGCGGACTCGGGCTGTTTGAAGGGCAGGGGCGAAAAGAAGAAAAGGGTACCTACTGCACAACATGGGTCCCCATCAGTGCACATGGTCAAATTTAGACCATTGGAAGGGCAGCTTCATCACACAGTACTTCAATCCATGGCATTCTATTTCCTCAGCACTCTCTCACATACCCCCCTTATCAAACTGGATGCCATTGACTCCTAATGTGTACACTGGCTGTCAAACTTTTGTCCACATTTCTAGCTCATGGTTAAAAGCAAACACTATCAAAATGATCTTGTCAACTCCTCTAGGTCTTGATTTATACTTCTGTGGACAACAAATGCATATTAACATATATATATATATATATATATATATATATATATATACGTATATATCCAGTGAACAGCACTGAAACCAGGGGTGCCCATAGGCGGTCCTCATTTCACAATGACAGACACAGACTCCCCTCGCCTCGAGCGACCCAAACTGACTTCAGAACAGTTGAGATGGGGCCTATTTCGGTCCATCTCTGGGGTATGCCCGCTTCTCATCCTCTCCCACACAGGGCCTTTGATAATCTCCTCTCACCGCTCCGGCTTTAACTTCCTGTGTTTCCAGGTTTGAGTGTAATATAATGTACTGTGATACCCTGGTAGAACCTGCCTTCAGCAGCCCCTTGGAGAACACGAAGTACAGCCAGACCAATTAGCTTTTATACCCTAAAATCTATGGGGGTGGTTCAGTGGATTTTGCTCGGTGTCCTGACTTTTTTGAAGGTTGATCAAATTAGTTTTGTGCCACACTCCTACAGTTATCACATAAGCCAATAAATCCATCACTAGCAGAGACGTGTTTTGATGTTTTGTCAAAGGGGGGAGAGGGGGGAGGGGGGGGTGGAGGCGGGGGTTGCGGGGGAGGTGGGTTGTGTTGCTGCGAGCACTAAATGGATAGCGCTGGCACTAATGGTGGTCTAATAATGGCCTAATGGTGACTATTGTAGCTGTGCTTCATCTTGCATTTCAATAATTCATCATTGTGATGATTATTATGACGATCACGCTTGTGATGTGTGTGGACATAGCGGAGGCTCCTGGATGATATATTTCCAGGGCCCTGAGCTTCTCCTGACCAGGCGACCTAAACAAGAAAGACACTTGGCACCAGTTCCATAATTTCCTAAAATGTGTATAGACTAGGCAAGACGTTCATAAAATATTTAATACTGACTATATTCTTGCTTTTGTGAACGGCTCCACAGGACAGCTTAGGTCATCTGGCATCAAACCAAACTGAGTTGACCCTGATGCTACCGAGGGGCTAAAGGAGAGCGATGCTAGTTTAGATTTTAATATTTAAGACATCTAGCATCTAGACAGGGGAGAGCAGTTTCTTGTTGCTATTAGCTAAAGGCCCGCCTGTCAGTTGTGCTTATTGTAACTATTGCCCCTCACAAACGAGAAGTCAAGTGGGGCTTTAAAGAACAAAAGGGAGCTAAGTTAGTTTCACATCACTCTTGAGAATGCATATAATTGCACTTGCCCTTTTTTTACAGTCTCTGTGTTCTGGGTGTACTGTACTGTGCTGATTACGTGATTTCAAAGCCAATTTCACCCCCGCCAAATACAAGCTACCTATGGTAAATGGCAAATCACCTTTTTTGCTGCTCAAAAGCGATTTTCAACGGCCTCTCATTCACCCATTCACACACACATTCACACACCAAATGGCGGCAAGCTGTCATGCAAGGCGCCGGCCCGCTCACTGGGAGCAATTTCGACCTAGTTTTCCACCCTCACAAATCTTGTCATTTATTCAGACGCACACAATAAACACTTTTGAATCTGAATCTCTGAATCTGTCGTAAGTAATGTTCATGGACGCGTTGAGATGCACCCCCCCCACCTGTATCGTGTTGTGTAATGAAGCCATTTCGCTTTACCTCACACATCCACATTTACAAATGATAATTGCCTGCAGGCAGGAGACGGTGATTGTAATCACGGATTGAACGATTTTCATATTTTGCAGACAGCATCCCGCCAGGTTGACCTTCGTCTGTTTTTTTGGGGACTTTAGACGTTTAGGATCAACATACTAGACGGCCTACGGGGGGTTGAGACCTGTGTGCTCCGAATTCATTATCCTGATCAGAAAGAGTCCAGCTGTTTCAATTATCATTAAAGAAAACATCCCTCTGTCAGGTTGTTGTTTTTTTGATCACATCATAAAATTATTTGGGGTTGAAAATGGCCAGGTTTGAGCAGTTTGATGGATTTTTGTTTGGTCACTTGCAATACTTTAAAGTTTGGAATAGGCAGCTGTTTTAATGTGCATTATAGATACGTTATTGGTATTAATGCATTCATATATATATATGTTACGGTACATGTGGGAATACGGTACATGTGGGAAAACTAGGGTTAGGGTTAGGTGCTACGTCGACTTGGTACATGCTGGCATGTCTAACCCTAACCCTAATCCTATCTCTAACCCTAACCCTAACCCCAAACCTAACCTTAACCCTAGCACCCTAGCACCTAACCCTAACCCTAGTTTCCCCTCATGTACCGTATTCCCACATGTACCATAACATATATACAGTATATATATATAAGATATTATATAAGATATTATTGTCTATCAATAAGACGAGAGCTACTGTGTAATGAAGGATTATAGCATGTTTTATAATGCTTATTACCCCTTATGTAAAGCATTTTGAATGCATCGGTAGCATTGAGGCATTTATAAAAGCTGCTGAAACTAGTTCAAAAGCTGTTATGAATGTTTTAGCCTTAGTCTTATAATGTGCTTATGGGGTGGTGATTTGCATAATACAGTTTAAATGAGTCATAGAAAGTGTAGAAAGTTGTTGAATTAATTCTGATAGAGGGTTATTCAATAGCAAGCACTGAAGGTATTAATTGGAAGTCCACTCAACCTCTTGGTTGGCGAGGGTTGGGCAAGGGTTAGGCCATCTCATCTACTTAATGTCACTCAGTGGTGTTCTCCCCTCACATTGATCCGAAGTTGTTTAATTACCAGTGAACCACATACTCTATGAACTTTAAATAAGTTAATGATTTGCCGCTTTTTCCCCTCGGCGTAGTAGAGTCCAAGGAACTGGATATCTACACACAATATAACACTCACTCCAAGGAAAGGTATCCACTATGTGCACTATATTCCAATCATCACTCATCTACTGTCGGTTTGATGCCAACTCTTAATTTGATTATTTCAGCTTGTCCTTGATAACAGGCCAAGTAAGCGCTTCAAGAGTTGTTGCACTTTACAACTGTAACAAATAGGAAACAGTAATGTAGGTCGCTATTGAGCTAGAAAACATTTGTTGGTTATTCTTTCAGAGTCCTCTCTCTCTCTCCCCAGAGCCCTTCAATAAATACCACAGGTCTCGTAAAATTCACCTGTGCGGCACAGTATTCCCTGGCGGTGCCATATCACCAAATTGAACATGCACACACACAGGGCCTTTATAGATCGCTGAGATAACTACCACCAACAACGAGGCGCCGCGCGCTCCGTTGTGTCAACATTATCAACGACTCTCACGTCCTCTCTTGAATCTTTCCTCTTCTGCCTTTTCCGCCTACTTGAGTGGAAAATGTAAAGCCGGAGATTATTAAAGTCTTGCTAAAAGGAGCCCAGAGTAAGTCAAAGCGCACAGGACAGGACGTGGGGTACAAATGCACACGGTGTGGCTAAAGACTTGCTTTCATCTTGCTAAAGGCTCATTTTACTGCCTATCAAGGGCTCCCATCTAATAACCTGAAGAGGCCCATACATCACCCCTCTGTCGCTCTTACCGTACGTCATCGCAACCGGGCGTCCAACCTCAACGCAGGTGGCGGACATTTCTCCATAAATCATTCGAAAACTCACCAGTTTTTCCATAAATCATTCCAAACGGGAAACAAGACTCTGGAAGGAGGAAGGGGAAAAAATAACTTAGGTTGATGTCCTCCTCTTTGTGTTTTATGAGTGCATGTGTTACATACCAGCCTGGTCTCACACGGCAGACGTCAGAATTCGACGTTTATGGACAAACGTTCAATTCTGACGTGACATTGGGGTAGCTCGTTCTGAAAGCGCAGGGGTGCGCCTGTCGGGCTAACCCTAACCTTAACCCTAACCCTAACCTTAACCCTAACCCTAAATGTGGCCTAACTAATTAATGCAAGTGCAATTCAAAATGGAATAATCCCGAGAGAAGAACGAGCTACCCCAATGTCACGTCGGAATTCGACGTTTGGAATGCAATGTCACGTCAGAATTCGACGTTTGGATGCAATCTCACGTCCATAAACGTCGAATTCTGACGTCTGCCGTGAGAGACCAGGTTGTACATACGTACATGACCAATGGTGTAGTTAGTAGATCAATGTTTCCCAAACAGGTGTAAAAAAAAAATGGTTTTGTTACCCTACTACACTAATGTCAACTTCCGCTGTGTCACATGACATAGGAGGTGAGAACCAACAGAGTTTTGCCCATCTGTGAATGAAGGGGGATTCACAGAATGAAGGGGGATTCACAGAATGAAGGGTCATTCACAGAATGAAGGGTCATTCACAGACTTAAAATCACCTATTAAGCTTTGGTTATCCATCAGGTGTGTCAGTGCTGGGTCGTAACAAAACGCCTGTCCACCCAGTGCCTCTCTCTCCAGGACAGCGAGTTGAGAGTCACTGGTACAGATAAAGGATCTCCAACCGTTTCTCTTGCCTGTTAGGGAGCCCCCCTCCCCCCTCCGCCCCCTCGTCCCCCGTCCCCATCCCCCACACAAGGGCAGTAAAGGTGGGTACTCTCATTGACATCATCCATCCTCTGTACCTCATTGTCGCCGTGCCGAACAGAACCAGCCATCCGTCCGCTCTCTATCATATAATAACTATCCATTTATCCTCCCTATAGGTTATAGAGTACAGCTATCCATCCATCCTTAGAGTGCTACACAACATGGCAATCAAATGCCAGGACGTCCACTCCAGAATACAGAGTAGGTTGTCCTATCCACAATATATCAAATTGGAAACACAAACTGCCAACATGCAATAATGAATTAGCAGGATAGGATGGAAGGTGTTATTGACCTTTGGATATGAAAATTCTCTCCTTCAGCACTTTAGACAATAGCATAAGATCTCAGGAGATACAAAAACAAAAAAAAACTTGGGAACGGAGATATAGTTCGGTAAAATGAAATATCAATTACTTTGAATGTTGAACTTTGAAGCTGCACTGTTACTTACAACAGTTATCAAAGTATTAAGGGTATATGCATCTGTATTTTCTAACCGTCTTTTACAAATAGACTCCGAGCATGAAAGCAACAACTGCAACAAATGAAAAAACACGTCGCTAGTTACATTTCACAGCATGTACCAAATGACCTGAGCTACATGGGGAGTGTAGTCAAGCATATGTCTCCGGTGATGAGGCAAGTGTCCTGGATAACTCCGACACAGTTTATTCAATGTGTTATTGTAGCAGGGGGAATTGTTGATAACTCGTGCGTATCCACCCAGTATCACAGTGGGAATAATGGAATTAATCCTTTAAGGATTACCCTTGATATTCACCTCTTAGCCTCGCTACCACGATACATGTACGGGGAATAAAAAAACATCAATGGTTGACTATTCCGCACACAAGTGACAAGAGTGCAGGTACAAGTCAATCAGAAAACTTGCGTCAGAACCTCACCTCCTAGAAGTTTTTGGAGTACAAAAGCTGATTTTTTTTCCTTTCTTTTTTTTAACAAGATTCCCTAAAGAGAACCTTCTACTTCCCCCTGGTCCCCCTCCTCTCATTTATGTTGCTATTGTAATGCAGTGGGAGAGGAAAGTGTTGAGAGCCTTGTTTCAGCAGGTGCTATGTATGTGTGTCTCTGTTGAGTTTTTCCTAATTACCTCCCAAAGGAGCTCTGCTGCTGTCAGAGAAGAGAGAGTGAGAGGGAAAGAAGAGAGAGAGAGGGAGGAGAGGGAGGAAGAGGGAGGGAGAAGAAGGAAGAGAGAGAGATGGTGAAAGAGATTACTATAGGGAGAGAGAGAATAGCGCGCGCGTGTGTATGTGTGTTTGCGTGCATGCGTGTGCATGTGCGAGTGTGTTTGTGAGAGAGAAAGAGAGAGAGAGAGAGAGAGCGAGAGACGTGCATGCAATCCACATTAAGCCTTGTGCTTCTTGTTGGCTGTCACTTCTGCTATCTTAGCGGGTACAACACTTACATCTCCGGTATGCACTTGTAAAAAATGTATGTCCTCTCCGAAGCGGCGAGATCTAATGGATGATAGCGTTAGAGTAGAACAACTCTTTCATCGTGCCGTGCGACTGCCGTTAATGACCTTTTGATGTTGAACTAGTGGAATAGCGGAGTAAATAATTTCATTTGTATAATCTCATCTCCTGCAGGTCTATCTGGCTGAAGTGCTCTTCGCAGCCATATTGGTATGGACAGAACCGTGGTCCAAAACCCCCCCAGGGTTCCTCTTTAAGATGTTAATGAAGTACTCTGAATCCATGCCCATTTTATGGTCCTGGAAAATATCATACTGTATTCCCTACGACAGTGTTGACAGAAAAGACTGGCTAGTTTTGTTTGATAATATAATATATGCCATTTAGGGGACGCTTTTATCCAAAGGGACTTATTACATTGCAGTGAGTGTGCATATGTTAATATATATGGTACCAGCGGGAATCTAACTGACAAACTAAGCGTTGTTAGCGCCACATTCTAGCAACTGAGCCACAGAGGACCAGGGTTGACATTTTAATAAATGTTTAATCACCTCTGATTGAGGTTAGATGACGTTATTGGCTTGACACAGAGGACAGATCCACTCAAGAGATGCCATTCCAGTTTAGGCACGTTCAAGGACAGTACATAAAAAGAAAAACACCAATGAGTGTATCAGCTTGGAGCTCAGTGAAACCACAGTGAAATCGCCATACGTTATTTCAGTAGAGCTGTCAGCTGACCTGATGTTTATTGTATCAGGGAAGGCATTTTAGAGACACAATCTACACTACTGTACATGTATAAGTACGGGGCATAGTTGGGGCGTCTGTGGCGCAGGAGGTAGAGCCGCCGTCTAAACATCGCAAGGTTGGCAGATCCGCGGTTCGAGCCCCGGCTGGCCACATGTCAAAGTGTCCTTGGGCAAGACACGGAACCCCAAATTGCTCCCAGTGAGCGGGCCGGTGCCTTGCATGGTAGCTTGCCGCCATTGGTGTGTGAATGTGTGTGTGAATGGGTGAATGAGAGGCCGTTGTAAAGCGCTTTGGATAAAGACGCTATATAAGTGCAGTCCATTTACCATTTTTGGAACCGGTAGTTCTGTTGTTGCTTTCAAGCAGCAAGAGGTTGATGTTGATGTCTTCACAAGCCACCTGCTACAATCATTACGGGTTGATACCTTAATAATACTTTAACTAGGCCATTCCAATTACTTTCTCCTGGAAAGCTGTTGGCAATTTGAGCATAATGATGATGCACCTGTGTTAATTATCTAACAATCTCTGAGATTGTGGGAGTACCTGTGGGAGTTTGTGCAGGGAGCACTTTTTCAGGAAAATGTACAGGTCAATGATGTCATAGGTCAGGTGGTTCGATTCCAACCCTCGACCTATCCTACATGTCATCCCTCCTCTCTCTCTCACCCATCCTTCCTGTCCATCTCTACTGTCTCTATCCCAGTAAAGCAAAATTGCCCTTAAAAATGATTTTCCTGGTCCAATTTATAATACCAAATACACCTCTAGTATTCTAGCGTATCCCAACCGCTCTGAAATCCTTTATACATAAACTGTAGGCATATTCTCTATTTTTCTAAATTAGGCTGTGATCTCTTCACTGTGTGAATCACACTTAATCGTGAGCGGTTTCTCGTTCGTGCCACCCAACCAACAACTGGAACGGCGCTAATAGAGTAATGTATACAAATATAAAGAAAGAAAGAAATCAGTTATGAAATATGCAAAAGGTAAATTTCTCCTTTGTACATTCACTCATGGAAATGAAATGGAGCCCTGTGTTTATTTATTTATATCAGGGGCATTACCGCGCGGTGGCACATTATTTCTCCCCGTCCCTCGCAGCCGGCATTAGTAAATGCGTGCTGACAGCAGAGGTTACCTTCAGCAGGGCCGCTATACCTGGGGACTGTATGTCTTCATTTACCCCCAGTATCTGCAGATGCCAGGAAAAAGGAAAAGTTATTTTCTGTGTCTCGCCCGGGGGGGGAAATACTGAGGCTAATGATCTTGGCCGTGTTGATTGTTACCTCGCTCCGAGAATAGCGCTACTTTTAGACGAGGTGGTGCTCGCTGTGAGGGCGGCGCGTCAGCAGGGCAGAGCACCGGGGTCTCGCGCCGCCCCGCGCCGCCCCGCGCACCTCTGAACCCAGACGGGCAGACATGCCAGCCAGGCAACGGTGATTATACTGCACCTATGGGTGCGCCGATTAATCATCGTAGCTCGCTTATTTTAGGTCACAACTGACTGTATGTGACGTTGCACAGATCAGACACCTAGGCCTAGTTAGTTACAGTGACTTGAGTCTGACTACATACAAATTAAAGCACGTCGAAGCTGTTGATTGATGAATATTTTGAAATTGGAATTAGTGAGGTTCCTTTTATGAAGGGACAATTGACATTTAGCTGTAGCTGATTGAGTAATTAAATCCTGGTCAGCAAATAACAAAGTAAAAAGAAGGCATAAGGGGGAAAAAAACATGTTTTGCTTTGGCACATTCTATTACTACTAGGGCCAGTACTTTTTTCCTAACCATTTAAATAACCACATGAAACCACATTTATTTTCCTGGTCAGATCAAATGGTTAGGAAAAAAGTACACTCATGTGGTTTCCCAACAGGGCTGTCTTAATGTAACATACTGTAATTAGAGGTGCACATGTGATGAACGTAATAACACAAATGTGATGTTGTTATTCATTATGATGAATAATATGTAATGGATTCGGACCCCGGGAAGACTAGCTGAGGGCATCAGTAATAATGCTGATCCTTTTCATAAAGTGAACAAATAAACATGGTCAGGGTTGAATACATCTCGGCCCAAAGCACAAGCCAGTCACCAGAGAAGCGAATCCTTGACAATCCTTGACAACATTCACTGTTGACACATCACCACCATTAGCCTTTTTCACCACAACTCTGCCCCCTCTCTCGCCTGCTCCCCCTTCATTAGAATGGTAGAGGTAAACACTGTGTAATCGCTAGCGTTGAGCTAGCATTTGAGTCCCAACAGCCTGAATGAGGGGGGTTATTACAACTACACACAGACTGACACGTTGTAGACGGATCCCCCGGGGTGGACACTAACTACGGGGGGGGGTTAACAGACACATTAGTAATCAGTCCTGGTCGCCAGTTGATCTACCCATTATGGGGCCGCCGCGGCGCCGCCATCGCGTGCTTGAACACATCCTCCCCGTCAAAAGGGGGGAATTCCACAGTGAAATGAAACCACTCCGGTTGAATTATCATCCGTATTTTTTCCGGCTCTAGTGGCTTACGGTACTGCTATGCCCAACGGACATTCTTCCTTCCCCGACTGGCTCGCTCTACACATGCTAAAACCCATCCGTCTCTCCCTTGGCCCTTTCCCGCTATTCTCTCCTCTCTCTCCTCTTCTCTCTGTATCTCTCTCTCTCCCCACACCCGCTCTCTTTTTTTGGGTCCCCTAGGCAGCCGCAGGTGCACTCAAGGGCACATAGGGACTTGGCAGGGGCCTGAATGAAGCCTTTATGGGGCCCGTTCAATGGGCCCCCCTGTTCGCACCGTCATAGGAAACCACTATCAGCGCTGTTATGATCGAGAGCCCTGGCATTTGGCTTCCCCAATGCAGGCATGCTAGCAGATCCACTGGGGGGGGTTACAATGTTTCAATCAGCCCCACCCCTCCCACACGCCCCCCTGCTGATTCACAGCTCCCAGACAGACAAATATGTAACTGCAAGCAACCCCCCCCCCCCCGCAACGCAACTACTCCCGGGAGGATGATGACAGAGCACAGCCCGAACAGAGAAGTCAGACAGACCCTCAGCGTAAGTAAGGATTTATGGGGAGAATAAGACAGTGAAATGAACATGGGGGGAAGAATGAGTCAGCACCGCTGTCACGTGCTAGCTAACCGACAACAGGGTTGATGGGGAACAGCCTATCTGGGACATAGTAGCGGGTTCTGTGTACTGTACTGTACAGTGTGTACCGCGTACTGTTCCCTGCCTCACTTTGACTCTTGCCCCTGTTTGTTTTGACGTGTTGTTCTGTTCCTCTGTTGGTTTGTTTATTTTCTGTAGTTTTACTGTAAAGCACTTTGGTTGACAAGTGTCATATTTAAATGTGCTAGCTATATAAATACATTTGATTGATTGATTGACTGTATGTTGGGTTTACAGTACACTGCAAAAAGTAATATCGTAAATAAAGGCTATACGTGCTTTTTTCTGTGTGACTGAACTTGTTTTAAGATATATTTGACTTGTTTTAAGAATATCCTGTTCTGTTGGCAGATAATCTTGCTTATTTTAAGTAATAATCCCCCCCCCCCCCCCCGGGTTTAACACTAAAAGGCCCAGCCCCTCATTACTAATCAAAGCCCAGGCCTTCATTACTCCAGAATGGCGTCCAGAGACAGTTAATGCCATGCATAAAATAATGCCTTGGTTGTGATTAGCCAGGACTCATTATAATACCACATTACGACGCCTGGGTGGCGTAGCTCACGAAGTCACGTAGTCACGTAATCGCAGGGTCCCTGGTTCCATTCCGGCCCATCGACCTATCCTGCATGTCGTCCTCTCTCTCTCTCTCTCTCTCTCTCTCTCTCTCTCTCTCTCTCTCTCTCTCTCTCTCTCTCTCTCTCTCTCTCTCTCTCTCTCTCTCTCTCTCTCTCTCTCTCTCTCTCTCTCTCTCTCTCTCTCTCTCTCTCTCTCTCACCCATCCTTCCTGTCAATCTCTACGGTCTCTATCCCAAATAAAAGCAGAAATGCCCTAAAAAACATACTATAAACGAATAACACATTTTTTATTTTTAAAAAGCTTACAGTACATATTGAATATATGAACATATTGGCTGGCATAATTGGTGTAACTGTGCAGTTCATACTGTAAAAAGAAACATGAAGTCAAGTGCTAAAATAACACAAATCTGAAGCGATAATGACATGCAATGAAATACACAAATTTGCTAAAAGTAAAACAATTATACAGTGGGCACAGAAATCACTTCTTGTTTCGTTGGCTATGCACCTATACGCAGATGTCTCAGTCCACAGACACATTTCTTGGCTCTTATCCTCCACCATGCAAAATATATTCAAAACAAATGAGGTTCTGCGGTTTCTTTGTGCAACTAATGATCGCAAGGTCGGCGGTTCGATCCCCGGCTGGCCATGTGTTGAGGTGTCCTTGGGCAAGGGCAAGTGAACTGAACCCCAAATGTCTCCCAATGAGCGAACCAGCGCCTTAGGCTACAATCATTACAGGTCGATACCTTAATAATACTTTAACTAGGCCATTCCAATTACCATTGGTGTGTGAATGGGTGTACGAGAGGCCGTTGTATCGTCCGTAGCGCTTTGGAATACGCCTCTATACAAGTCGGCCATTTACATTCCACAGGTGTCTCGGGTTTTGTGCATCTGCCCAACTGACGCTGTGTAGACAAATAAACAGGACTACACTTCTAGCGGCAGGATAAACGTTATCACAAGGATGCTAATTGAAAACAAGGTCTTAACAGACGGAGAACAAAACCGCTGTGTCGTGGCTTGAGTAGAACAATAAGCTGGTGTTCTGACACACGGGTGTCGTGAAGGTTATCTCTTTGTTGTTTGCAAGCTGTGTGCAACGCTGCCGCCGCGCAGGGTTATATTTCACACCTACGGTTACGGCCAAAAGGTTCACTCACACTACCATGGCAACAGTGGTTTACCTCAACCCTCTCGTGTGAAGTGCTGCCGAAAGGCCACCACAAGGTGGTGTCAAGAGCAGTGAAGGGGTTTACTGACCGTGCTGATATTATTGGTATTTCCTCCAAATAATCACTCAAATAAAAACATGAGAGAGAGAGTATGGTTGCTCTATGGCCTGCTGTGATAGAGCAGCCCCAACACCAACAGTATTGATGTAGATAGATCAGCTACAACACCAACAGTATTGATGTAGATAGATCAGCTGCAACACCAACAGTATTGATGTTGACAGAGCAGCCGCAACACCAACAGTATTGATGTAGAGACAGAGCAGCTTCAACACCAACAGTATTGATGTAGATAGAGCAACTACAACACCAACAGTATTGATGTAGAGACAGAGCAGCTACAACACCAAGAGTATTTGACAGAGCAGCCCCAACACCAAGAGTATTGATGTATAGAGATAGATAGATAGGTAGGTAGGTAGGTAGAAATTCAGGCGTTACAGCAGTTCAGACCACAAAAACAACAACAACAAAATAAAGTTGTTGTTGAAGAAAAAAAAGGCTAAAATAAAATACTAAATAAAGATAGATATTTGGGACCTTATATATACAGTACGTAAGATGTAACATCCTCCAGCCTGACTCTGATCACCCACATCAAGCAGGCCAGAGGAGTTGTACAGTGTTATTGCAGCAGGCAGAAAATATCTTTATAGCGTTCCTCCTTGCAGTTACAGTGCGAATGTCGATATCCTGCCTGCCTTGTATTTTTCTCCGAAAGGCGGGACAGTTTTATGTGGGCTCGACCTGGAAGTGTCTAATAGGCTGCTATTTAGGAAGACAGAGGGAGGTGAAGTCACACAGGAACCCTTCTCCCAACTTTGCTGGGTCAGGTGGTTGAACAAAAGTCGATGCCATTACGAAAAGACGCATCGCCTGAGGGTACAGTCGTGTCCAATATTATCAACAAATACATCAGGTATGTAATGGTGTTTACGCGTCTATACCTTGTCATTATTACTTGGCATTATTTTGTGCTTGTTTGCAGTTATTGTTACTGGCCTATTGGATATTCGTTTTTCTCTCTTCGGTAGCTCAAACTAACTTTACCTAGATAGTAACAACGAGTAGTTGACAGAGTGCAGCAGCTTGCACTGGGCCTGGTCTTCAAGATACGCTACACCACAAAGACACCCAAGTACCTGTCAACATACTTCCAAAAAGTGAACAACGTCCACACATACAACACCAGAGGAAGCTCCACGAACCACGTTCAACCGCGTTGCACCACAAACAAGGGGTTAAACTCGTTTGCAAACTATGCAGTAAAAATGTGGAACGCCCTTCCTATAATCTTAAAGGAGTGCAAAACACTGCCCACCTTCAAAACCACTCTCAAAATTTTTTTACAGGAGGCTGCAATCCGTAACTGGACCCTCTAAATCAAAAATCAGATTAAAAGACCCGAACTACCCACTGTACATACTTTGTGTTTTGTCCCCCGCCCCCACCTGTGGTGTATGTCCCCACCTGTCCTACCCGCTGTACATACCTTATGTTTTGTTGTATTGTTCTTCCCATGATGGATGTATGTTTATCTTGTAGATAGTAATAGTTATTTGTCTGTATTATCTTGTAGATAGTACTAGTTTTTTTGTCTGTCTTACATGTAACGATGAATTGAGAATCAAGGACCCCAATTGAAATAAGCCAGTGGCTTTCTTGGGTTTTTATCCTGTTAGTTGACCTTGTATGTAATATGTACTTTCATGTACCTACTTCTGCAAATCTTCTAATAAAGTTTTCAATCAATCAATCAATAGTTAGTGGCACTGCTATTGGGCCCTGTTCAGATGAACTTGGTCATTCGAGTCAACAGTTATCGATCGCAGCAATTACTGCGATCAATAATTGATATTGAAGGAATGCTTAGGAACGGCTGTGTAAATCACCAGATCAACAAATCCCTTTGGCTACAGGCAGCGTGTAGGGAGCTGCACATAACGGATGACTACATATCCTTCACCTCATCTCCCTCTCCTTCTCTTCTCCCTCTCATCTCTCTCTCCTACTCTTCTCTTCTCCCTCTCCTTCTCATCTCCCTCTCTTCTCATCTCCCTCTCCTTCTCTTCTCCCTCTCCTCCCTCTCTTCTCTTCTCCCTCTCCTTCTCTTCTCCCTCTCCTCCCTCTCTTCACCTTCTCCTTCTCTCCTTCCTCTGCGTCGAGGGCGTCAGACGTGGGACAGATTCGTTCCATTGTTGCTAAAATGTATTGTCTCTCCCGAAACACATCTGCCATTTTCGCTATGTGAAAGAATAATAGGGCAATGTTGTATATCGTTGCTTCCTAATCCTAAACAGATTTCCCATTAAGCTATTTAAAATGCATTTTGACAACGTAACATACAGTTCCTTTGAACAATGCCTTTCACAAAACGATTCAGTTGTCTTCATAGGAATTTACTGTGCTGTAAACAAAATCACCTTAGCTTAATTCGTCCTTCTTCCACCACTGTGACTGCCAATGGCCCCTGGCCCTAACATAGATTTATTTTTCTTACGACGCCTTTCACAAAATTATTCAGTTGTCTTCATAGGAATTTACTGTGCTGTAACAAAATCACCGTAGCATAATTCTACCTTCTTCTACCACTGTGACTGCCAATGGCCCCTGGTCCTGGCATAGGATAGATGACACACTTACTCAGACAAATGTTAAGTTCTAGTGTAGGTTTTGGTCCCAGGTGCGGTGCGGAAAGTAGCCGGTAGACAGCGGAAGTAAATTAAAGTTCTCTTTACTGAGATCGACAGTGAGGCAATGTACAAAACAACGGACTCGTCACGAAAGTAAACTGGGAGAAAACTAGTCTCCAAAACAGGCTGACAGACAAATATCCAGGACAGGCTGAACTAGAAATAAACACACAGGAAGAATACTTTCTTAGTACCTGTGCAAAGTGCAGAATCAGACACGGCGACAGAAAAATAGAGTACGCAGAGAGATTACATGAAGGGTCAGGGTTAGCCCCCCCCCCTCAAATAGAGGAGATAGGGAATGCGGTACATGTGGGAAAACTAGGGTTAGGGTTAGGTGCTACGGTGCTAGGGTTAAGGTTAGGTTTAGGGTTAGGGGTAGGGGTAGCGTTAGGGTTAGGGTTAGACATGCCAGCATGTACCAAGTCGACGTAGCACCTAACCCTAACCCTAGTTTTCCCACATGTACCGTATTCCCACATGTACCGTAACATATACATATATACTATATAAAACTTCTACTTTCAACTTAACATGTCAGACTTTGACTGCAGGGGTTTATAGACACATTTCCCAAATTTGCAATTTTTCCCCTTTAATCCCACATCAGGATGTGATGTGAAGATGTTGGCTATCAAAAGAAGTGAGGAAGTCATGAAAAGTGCTTCCAGATGTAATTGTAACTGTAAAGGCCAATGCACACGCCGTGCGATTTTGTCGCACCGCCAAATTCGATTCCATTGTTTTGAATGAGACCCAATGAGACAATGCACACGGAGTGCGATGCGATATTGTCGCACGACAACATTAGATTCTCCATTCACATTCATTCATTCATTGGTGTGAATTGAGAATCGAATGTTGTCGTCCGACAAAATCGCACGCCGTGTGCATTGGCCTTAACGCTGTTATGTTAAAAAGCGACATTTAGGAAAATTCAGGGAAGGAGGGGGACATGGGTTTCACAATGGGTTATTTTATAATAAAGTGTCACATTGTGCCTGTGGACCTCTGGTGAGATGACTAGTGTTAAGACACTTAGAAGTCATTAAATCATTAGAATCCATATTAAGGGGGACAACAATAATTTTTTTATTTTTTCCAAGATGGCTGCAAGAAATAGATGACTACAGCTACAGTACAACAACAAATTAAGATAACAACAAATTAATAATAAATAAACATGTTGGGTTTTTGTTATATGTTCCTCATATGATTTTTCATCAGTAAGAGTACATGGTTAGAGGACGTTAATCCCATAATGCATTGCAGCAGTCAGTCATTTAGCCGTTTAACCTGGTTTGAATGTCAACCTTCCCCGTCGTCCTTATTCATGAAGGTCCCTTGACCGTTTTCAGGAAATGCTTCCAACTCCTCCTCCTTCATTGCCTACGCCGTTTCGAATGAAAAAGACTCTTGTAAGATCAATTTGTAAATTATTAAACGACACATGGACTTACAGTTTGCCCCATAGCAATTAGGATGATAGGTTTTGACAGCAAAGTCCAAAAACGGTCAAAAACATCCTCTATCCTATCTTGTCCAAAACAACCAGACGTTGTCAGGAAAGACCAAAGTTACAAAGTTGTCTTACACACTAATGGGGGAGAGATAATGTATTGAGTTGAACTTCACACTGGACAAGAACAACCCCCCCCCCCTTTATCTGCAATGAAAAACGAAGGGACGGTTGCCCTCTACCAGATCCATTACCCATCAGCCATCACTCCCATCTGGATGAGTGGTTTTAGCGCTGGCACTCACACTCAATCACAAGTGCCTCTATGGATTTCCCAAATGTACTGTTCCTGCCAAAGACTCCATTGCCTTATTAAAGTATCTCCAGTCATCAGGCACACCACTCAGGGATCTCACAGAAGCAACACGTTATGGATAGGCTGCCAGGGGGGGGGGGGGTGTTATGGATAGGCTGCCGGAGAAGGGGGGGGGGGTGTGAAGAATGGGTGACAAGTTTATTCATTACCACGTTTCTCTGCCGATGCCGTTTAAAATGGAGAAAAAAAAACTAAGCTACAAAGGTCGTCTATGCTCACATGTGTTTTCGATTTTGGATCTGAATGCCTGAGTAGGCTAGCGCTAAGGCCTTAGTGCTTCGGACCCTACGACATATTGATTTCCTCTGAAGGCAAAGACATCACGCTTTGACATGCATGCACAAGGCAGGGCAGTATATCTTGAAAGCATCTTTGCAGTATGCCTCGTATGTAAATGTGTGTAGGTGGGCATTCTCAGATAATATATGGCCATAGAATTATGGATGTAACCAACATCTGTACCAGTGAAATGGTGCTATATTTAGTTACAGACATGCAAAAAGACCAGCTGCCGAGGCATGTAGAATTGCTCATAATAAAAACTGAATCTGAACAGGCAGAAAAAAGGTTTTAAAAAGCTACCCTAGTAGATTTCAATTTATTGATCCCCAAATGAAGATGATTACATTGGACACCCACTGTGTATGTTATATAACAAGTAATTGCCAAGCAACTGTAATAAATGTTTAATTGGCTGCTTGGAAACGTTATTGCTGCTACACACAGTGTAACCCTGTGTGAGACAGGGACAGGGAAGACGTTTTCTTCTTTTGGCTCTATATTCCAGGTAGGCCAATGTGGACTGTCTTCAGTGGATGGCCGGAGAATGCTCAACATCATTAAGAAAACAAAACAAAACAACTGTCCGACAGATCAGGTACGCTCTCCAGGAGGTGTGTGTGAATGTGTCAGGGACTACCATCCACACAATACATCACCAGCCAGGCGACAGAGGCTTCACCGTAAGGTGCACACCACTAGGTCAGATTACAATTTGCAAAAAAAAAGTACCTAAAAAGCCTCCAGGAGGACAGATAATGTGCATATTATCATCCAACTAGGGTGATTGCAAGTGGAAAGTTTGGAGAAAAAAGGATCTGCCCAAGATTTACTGCATACCACCTCATTCTTAATCATTTGTATTTACGGCTTGAGTAGCTGTCACGAGAACTGGCTAACTTAATTGATGTAACTGCTGACAGCAGCCGCAATACGCATTCTGAAGTGTACAGAAACAGATGCCTCCAAATTCACTGCATGGCGCTTATTCATAAAGTAAGACAATGGCCCCAAAACATACTGCCATAGCAACTAGGGTTTTTTCAGGGTGGAATGTTCTTGACTGGCCAAGTCAATCTTCATCAGATTTAAATCCAATTGAACATGCATTTAATTTCCTGACGATAACATTTTTAGGTAGAAATACTTCAAAACAACTGAAGACTCGGAAAACAACTGAAGATAGCTGCAGTACAGCATCACCAGAGAATATACCTGGCATCTGGTGAGGTCAATGAGTTGCAAACTTCAGGCAGTTATTGCACGCAAACGATTGTTGATCAATACTAAACACGAGTGCTTAATTTGGACATTACCGGTATTATAAATCTATCCCATTAACTTTGGTGCCCTGCAGTATGGGGACTATGTTTAAAACGTTTCTAAATGGTCAAATACATATGTACACAAATACCTTCAAATATAAGATGAGAATCTATATATAACCTCATAATAATTGTTTGATTTAAAAATCCAAAGCTTCTGACTCAAAAGAAAAACCACAGGGCAGTGTACAGTGTCCCCTACTAGTGCTAACATACACCGCCATTTTGCCAGCTCTCAGCGAGTGAGTAGGCAAGGCAGCAATTACGACGAGAATCCTTCAAATATGGGGTTTCATAATGAACGAACCTATGCAGTGCGGAGGG